>NC_080795.1:60728016-61378016 GCF_028018385.1 Neofelis nebulosa | reverse complement strand
GAATAGCATTATTATACTATATAACGTGGCATATCAAAAACACATGGAGTTAGGGGCGCCTGGGTGGCTCAGTCGGTTAAGCGTCCGACTTCGGCTCAGGTCACGATCTCACGGTCTGTGAGTTCGAGCCCCGCGTCGGGCTCTGGGCTGACTGCTCAGAGCCTGGAGCCTGTTTCAGATTCTGTGTCTCCCTCTCTCTCTGACCCTCCCCCATTCGTGCTCTGTCTCTCTCTGTCTCAAAAATAAATAAACGTTAAAAAAAAAAAAAACACATGGAGTTATTATTTAACAAGTAATTAAAACACACCACAGTTTACATAGGTGTGTTTTGACACTTCTTAAATTTTTAATACCAAGAACCTCAAAGAATATAAGTAGCCTAAGGCTCTGAGACACCCTGACTATAGTATGAAGCCAGCGCCCTTATCAGTAAACCTTGTGGGTATCAAACCCCCCAGCCATAGCTTTCTCTAAGAGATTTTTTGTACGCCGAGCTACTTACTGTCTTCCCCAGCCAGCCCCCAGCTTTTTTCCAATCTAGCAATGTCATGCATTCTCCATCACTCTTTACACTCTAAACAGTCCTGCATCGGGGCATCTCTCTCTGACCATTCCCAATTGCTGCCAGTAATAGCCATACTTGAGCTGATTTCTGTGAGGTCTCAGTGTCTGTACATCTGCCTTTTCAAATAGGGATACATGCATACATGTGCATGTTAGGGCCTTTCCATGACTAGTAATTTTCACAAGTAGTCAGAAAGAGTCCCAATTCAACAGGCTCAAAGGCCCATTAGGAGTGGACACGCTGATGCGTATGGCCTTCCTTAATTCCTTCCTCCAATCTGCTCCATGGCCAGTTCTCTCTCTAAACACAGCCCTATGACCTGGTTCTCCCCTGTTCTAAATGCCAGCTTATTCCACAAGGCCTATAGAATTAATCCGGATTCCCCAGCCAGGCTTCACCCTCTTTCTTGAACCCCCAACTACCAGTCTAGTTTTATTCTCCATTCACTGTGTTTTATCTTACATCTCTGACTTAGATAGATTCTTAGATAGGTTTAATGGTAAATCATAAATGCCTAACTCAAACTAGCTTCAACAACAACAACCAAATGATAATTTATTGGGTCAAATAACTGAGAACAAATCAGGGTGGGGTTGGATCTAGTGCAGGCTAATCCTAAGGTTCAAATAATGTTTGAGGGACTCTGCTCTGTCACTAACTATTGTTATTTATTGTCCTACTGAAGATAGACTACTTTACCCTTAGCAAGAAAGGTTGGCCTCTGGAAGCTCCAGGTTTATGGCATTACAGCATAGTATTTGCAGAGGATAGAGAGAGTCCCCCATCTATCCTCCCTATAAAAAGACCCAGAGAGGGAATAATCCAGCTTGGAATCTCATACCCAGCCTTGCCTGTGAGCATGAGGTTTTTGGTCCAGGAGGACCAGAAATGGAATTAGCACAGTGAGTAGGAAGAAGCTTCCTGAATAGGCAATATTTACCGCTACAGTGGCATCAAGAATCACTTGAGTTGCTTTCTTTTTTTTTCTTTTAATTGTTTTAAATGTTTATTAATTTTTGAGAGTGTGTGTGCAAGCGAGCAGTGGAGGGGCAGAGAGAGAGAGAGAGGGAGAGACAGACAGAGAATCTGAAGCAAGCTCCTTTCTGGCAGCACAAAGCACGATGTGGGGTTCAAACCCAAGAACCCTGAGATCATGACCTGAGCCAAAGTTGGATGCTCAACTGACTGAGCCACCCAGGTGCCCCTCAGTTGAATTACTTTCTAAGAATACAGATTTCCTGTCCTTTTGAGACCTACCCACTTAAACTCTTTCCAGGCAAGGCTGATATTTACTACCTCCTGGACCACAGCAATAGTCAGGGACCTCTCTCTGCAAGGCCTTTTTTTTTTTACCTCCCTCTTTTAGCCACCCCTCAATTCCTACACAAACTTCAAGTCCTGTCTCAAATCCTATATCCTGAATGTGGACATCCTAGATTCTCAAAAGTAACCTGAGAATACCAGTTGCATTCTCTGACCTGATTGAGAATGGCTTTAGGGAGGAGGTGAGGTCTGGTTGGGGTCTTGAATGATGAGCAGGGTTTTGATGATTGTGGGGCATGAGGAGAGGCCTTTTCCATTCAAATGAAAAGACAAAAGCAAAAGCTACAGAGACTTTAAGGTGCCACGATTATTTTGCATAGGATGAATAAACAGCTGAAACAGAAGAGTCATGTAGTGAAGCAGTAAAGGATTAATAGTCAGTTTGGCAGCCACATGGTGGAATGACTTGAAAGTCAAAGTAAGAATTTTTCATTTTGTCCAAGGTGCCAGAGCTTTCGAACATACCGATCTCTTTTCACATGGGGCAGCCAAGTGGGACCTAGCACAGAGGAAGCCTCTGAAGCAGCCTCTTCCTGCTACAACACCCTTGTGGGTGTACCCCAGTCATCAGTAAAATTTCCTGTGCTTGCCAGGATAGGGAGAAGGGTGTGAAGCACTGAATTAGGCAAGAAGGAGCCACTAAAGAATTTTGGAGACAGAATTAACATGATGAGAGCTATGTTTTAGGAAAATCAACCTAAAATCAATGCAGCTCAAACTCCAAATGATTCTATGAGTATCCATTTAATTCCTCTACTGACAACATCCAGATTAGAACTCAGATGAATTAATTATTAAGAATGAGAGGGAAGAGGGAGATTGATTTGTTCACTCCAAGTGAATAATTTTTCTTCCCTCCTCTCCTAGAAATATGTCATTTTAAAGCAGAATGCCAGGGCATAGGAAAGGTATGAGGAGAAAAGTAAGTTTTATGAATGGGAGACCATCTCATTTCAGACTGTTGATTAGACATACTGGGAAGAAGATGCCATCTGTTTTCACCATGTACCTGGATTCAGGGGAAAGCAGAGGAAGAAAGTAATGGAGAAAACGAGCCAGTTTATCCAACTGAATTGTGTTTGCATGGGGTGGTGTCAGTACTTTATCTGGAAAGCTATGAATTTCCAGAACATCACCTTTTAAAATCACACTTTTAAAAGTTTATTTATTTTGAAATAGAGAGAGACAGAGAGAGAGCACCTATGGAATCTGGGGAGGGCACAGAGAGAGGGAAAGAGAGAATCCCAAGCAGGCTCTGCACTGTCAACACAGAGCCCAACGTGGGGCTAAATCCCACAACTCTGGGATCATGACCCAGGCCGAAATCAAGAGTCTCATTCAACTGATTGAGACTGAGCCACCCAGGTGCCCCTCCAATCACATTTTGAATGGATTCTGTTTTTTAGATTTTCCATTTTGTCCATCTCTTATATGAGCAACAGAGTGTTGTCCATGATCTTATGAATTTGAATAATTAAAAAAGAATACACATCTGGCATGTGTGTCAGCAGCTTTTCCAAGTGAATTTTCTAATTGGAACTACTAAAAGTAAATTCTTTGCAACCTCATCAAGCTATTAAGTTGGTTCCTTCAAAAGACTTATTGTGGGTCTAGAAATTGTGTGGTGTCAATTAATTTTATAATCTTTGACTAGAAAATTATTTGCCAACCCTGGATTTGTCTTGGACTGGATGAGTTGAAGTTCTTTTCCAGTTTTCAAAAGTATAAAAGTCTGAAAAAGGGGTGCCTTAGTGGCTCAGTCGGGTAAGCACGCAACTCTTGATTTCAGCTCAGGTCATGGTCTCATGGTTCATGCGTCCAAGCTCTGAGTGGTGCACTGTGCTGACAGCATGGAACCTGCTTGGGATTCTCTCTCTCCCTTTCTCTCTGCCCCTACCCACTCATGTGCTCTCTCTCTCTCTCTCTCTCAATAAATAAATGAAAAGGGGCGCCTGGGTGGCGCAGTCGGTTAAGCGTCCGACTTCAGCCAGGTCACGATCTCGCGGTCTGTGAGTTCGAGCCCCGCGTTGGGCTCTGGGCTGATGGCTCGGAGCCTGGAGCCTGTTTCCGATTCTGTGTCTCCCTCTCTCTCTGCCCCTCCCCCGTTCATGCTCTGTCTCTCTCTGTCCCAAAAATAAATTAAAAAACGTTGAAAAAAAATTTTTTTTAATAAATAAATGAAAAAAACAAAACAAAAAAGTCAGAGAAAAAAAAAGTGGTGCCTGGGTGGCTCATTTGGTCCAACTTCAGCTCAGGTCATGATCTCATGGTTCCTGAGTCCAAGCCCCATGTCGGCTCTCTTTTGTCAACATAGAGCCCACATTAGATCCTCTGTTCTGTTGTCTTTCTGCTCCTCTCTGACCTGTGCATGTTCTCTCTCTCTCTCTCCCTGAAAAATAAATAAACATTTAAAAAATAAATAAAAGTCTGAATACGAGTACACAAGCCATTAGACTCCATAGGTTTAAGAAACCAACTAATTCTGGGGGGAGAGAGAGATGATGGTGACGTAGGAGGACGCTGGGCTCACCTCGTCCTGCTGATCGCTTAGATTCCACCCACATCTGCCTGAATAACCCAGAAAACTGCCAGAAGACTAGCAGAATGGACTCTGTGGAGCCAAACATAGACAAGAGGCCCACGGAAGAGGGTAGGAAGGGCAGAGAGGTGGAGCGCGCTACATGGACTGGTGGGAGGGTGCTGGGGCGGTGGAGGGGCAGCCCACCTGGCAAGGCAGAGCACACGAGTCTGGCTTACAAAAGCTGAGGGGCTGGACGGAGTGTGTTCTGACAGCCAGCAGGACTTAACATCTGGAATGTTACAAGTCAACAGCTCTGCTCTCGGAGAGCGGGGAGGGTGAGAGGATGAGCCCCGGGAGACAGAACTGAGCTCAAGGGGGAACAAAGGCACTGGCAAGTGCCATCTCCCTCTTCCATCCCCCAGCCAAAATTCCAAAGGGAACCAGTTCCTGTCACCAAACTTGCTTGCACCCCGCAAACGCCCAACACTGTGCTCCTGTGGATCCATCCCTCTGACGGGCCTGCCTCCCTCCTGGTGCTGAATGAAAAGGGAATTATTACAACCAATCCCTCAGAAATACAAGCAATTATCAGGGAATACTATGAAAAATTATATGCCAACAAACTGGACAACCTGGAAGAAATGGACAAATTCCTAAGCACTCACACACTTCCAAAACTCAAACAGGAAGAAATAGAAAATTTGAACAGACCCATAACCAGCGAAGAAACTGAATCAGTTATCAAAAATCTCCCTACAAATAAGAGTCCAGGCCCAGATGACTTCTCTGGGGAATTCTACCAGACATTTAAAGCAGAGATAATACCTATCCTTCTCAAGCTGTTCCAAAAAATAGAAAGGGAAGGAAAACTTCCAGACTCATTCTATGAAGCCAGCATTACTTTGATTCCTAAACCAGACAGAGACCCAACAAAAGAAGAGAACTACAGGCCAATATCCCTGATGAATATGGATGCAAAAATTCTCAACAAGATACTAGCAAATCGAATTCAACAGCATATGAAAAGAATTATTCACCATGATCAAGTGGGATTCATTCCTGGGATGCAGGGCTGGTTCAACATTCACAAATCAATGTATGTGATACATCACATTAATAAAAAAGATAAGAACCATATGATCGTGTCAGTCGATGCAGAAAAAGGATTTGACAAAATTCAGCATCCTTTCTTAATAAGAACCCTCAAGAAAGTTGGGATAGAAGGAACATACTTAAACATCATAAAAGCCATTTTTGAAAAGTCCACAGCTAATATCATCCTCAATGGGGAAACACTGAGAGCTTTTTCCCTGAGATCAGAAATACAACAGGGATGTCCACTCTCACCGCTGTTGTTTAGCATAGTGTTGGAAGTTCTAGCATCAGCAGTCAGACAACAGAAGGAAATCAAAGGCATCCAAATTGGCAAAGATGAAGTCAAGCTTTCACTTTTTGCAGATGACATAATATTATACATGGAAAACCCGATAGACACCACCGAAAGTCTGCTAGAACCGATACATGAATTCAGCAAAGTTGCAGGATACAAAATCAATGCGCAGAAATCAGTTGCATTCTTATACACTAATAATGAGGCAACAGAAAGACAAATAAAGAAACTGATCCCATTCACAATTGCACCAAGAAGCATAAAATACCTAGGAATAAACCTAACCAAAGATGTCAAAGATCTGTATGCTGAAAACTATAGAAAGCTTATGAAGGAAATTGAAGAAGATATAAAGAAATGGAAAAACATTTTATGCTCATGGATTGGAAAAATACATATGGTTCAAATGTCCATACTACCCAAAGCTATCTACACGTTCAATGCAATCCCAATCAAAATTGCACTAGCATTCTTCTCGAAGCTAGAACAAGCAATCCTAAAATTTGTATGGAACCACAAAAGACCTCGAATAGCCAAAGTAATATTGAAGAAGAAGACCAAAGTGGGAAGCATCACAATCCCAGACTTTAGCCTCTACTACAAAGCTGTAATCATCAAGATAGCATGGTATTGCACAAAAACAGACACATAGACCAATGGAATAGAATAGCAACCCCAGAACTAGACCCACAAAAGTATGGCCAACTAATCTTTGACAAAGCAGGAAAGAACATCCAATGGAAAAAAGACAGCCTCTTTAACAAATGGTGCTGGGAGAACTGGACAGCAACATGCAGAAGGATGAAACCAGACCACTTTCTTGCACAATTCACAAAAATAAACTCAAAACGGTTGAAGGACCTGAATGTGAGATAGGAAACCATCAAAACCTTAGAGGAGAAAGCAGGAAAAAACCTCTCTGACCTCAGCCACAGCAATTTCTTACTTGACACATCTCCAAAGGCAAGGGAATTAAAAGCAAAAAATGAACTATTGGGACCTCATGAAGATAAAAAGCTTATACACTGCACAGGAAACAATCAACAAAACTAAAAGGCAACTGACAGAATGGGAAAAGATATTTGCAAATGACATATCGGATAAAGGGGTAGTATCCAAAATCTATAAACAACTCACCAAACTCCACACCCAAAAAACGAATAATCCAGTGAAGAAATGGGCAGAAGGCATGAATAGACACTTCTCTAAAGAAGACATCCAGATGACCAACAGGCACATGAAAAGATGCTCAACATCACTCCTAATCAGAGAAATACAAATCAACACCACACTCAGATATCACCTCACGCCAGAGTGGCTAAAATGAACAAAACAGGAGACTATAGGTGTTGGAGAGGATGTGGAGAAAGGGGAAGCCTCTTGCACTGTTGGTGGGAATGCAAACTGGTGCAGCCACTCTGGAAAACAATGTGGAGGTTCCTCAAAAAATTAAAAATAGACCTACCCTATGACCCAGGAATAGCACCGCTAGGAATTTACCTCAGGGATACAGGAGTGCTGGTGCATAGGGGCACTTGTACCCCAAATGTTTATAGCAGCACTTTCAACGATAGCCAAATTATGGAAAGAGCCTAAATGTCCATCAACTGATGAATGGATAAAGAAGTTGTGGTTTATATACACACTGGAATACTACTTGACGAGAAAGAATGAAATATGGCCTTTTGTAGCAACGTGGATGGAACTGGAGAGTGTTGTGCTAAGTGAATTAAGTCATACAGAGAAAGACAGATACCATATATTTTCACTCTTATGTGGTTCCTAAGAAACTTAACAGAAGACCATGGGGGAGGGGACAGGGAAAAAAAAAAGTTAGAGAGGCAGGGAGGCAAACCATAAGTGACTCTTAAAGACTGAAAATAAACTGAGGGTTGATGGGGGGTGGGAGGGAGAGGAGGGTGGGTGATGGGCATTGAGGAGGGCACCTGTTGGGATGAGCACTGGGTGTTGTATGGAAACCAATTTGACAATAAATTTCATATAAAAAAAATATAAAAAAATATAAATGCAAAAAGCAGAAAAAAAGAAACCAATTAATTCTGATTGCTATCTATGATAGTGCAAAAGACAAAAAACAAACAAAAATGAGAAAAACAAACAAACAAACAAAAGTTAGCAAGTTCTGTTTTCTTCCAGTCTCAAATAATTACTAATTTGGTCCGCCTCTTGTGTAATAGAAAATGAAGGCAAAAAATTAGTAACAGTATAATGGTAATAGTGGTAATAGGGTAGTCATAGCCTATGATACTATATGCCAGGTAGTTTCTGGTATTCCTTTTACATTAAAAAATAAAATAAACTCAAAAATAATATATAAATTCAAAAATTTTAAATAAATAAATATTAAGTCAAATAAATAATAAAGTCAAAACTTTTAGACTAAGTGCATAGCTAAACATAATTTTATTATTAATAAAAATATGGGATAAAAATAATCAGAGAAGGATATAACTCAAGATATTAAAACATGCAATAAGACTACAACATTGAAGAAAGATGGAGGAAGTAACAAATATTTTTAAAGGCAAAATTATGAATTAAAAATAAAAAAATTTAGATAATAATATATTCGATAGATATATCAATAAATTAGACATCTACCAAGTTAAATCAAGCAAAAGAAAATATTTAAACGATATTAAAATGAGAAAGTAGAATAAGTTAGAGAGTTTTAGTATTAAATTGTCATGTTCCATTGTATGATAATAAGATGGAAAATTTCATTGAGATGGCTGACTCTGGAAAACACAAATGACCCAAACTTACTCATGAAGTACAAATTTTGAGTACATCAATAAATGAGGAAGAAACAAACAAACATATGTTAAAAATTATTTCCAAGAAAGTCTCCAAAGCTAGACAACTTACCAGGTAGTTCTTAAAAAAGAAGAGATAGTTACAATGTTACAAAAATGGTTTCCATTTTCTTATAAAAAGTGTCATTAAAACTAAACTTTTCATTTTCATATGTGTAACTCTAATTCAAAAACTTAGAAAAATAGCCCCATAACAGAAAACTATAGTTAAATTTCAATTATCAATAAAGATAAAAAAAATCCTAAAGATAATATGAGTGGCCCAGATTGAGCAATGCGTTGAAAGAATGGTCCACCACAGTCCATTTAAGTGGCACTGTAATGAGAGCCTATGAACATGAGCCCCAGAATTCAGACTGCCTGCCCACTTATTTACGAGCTGTGGTACTCCAGTAGAGACCTTTACTCTCTGTGTTTCAGGTTCCTCATCTACATAGTACAAATAATAATAGACCTACCTCTCAGGGATTTCAACAGGATTAAGTAAAGTAACACGATGCAAAGCATTCATCACAGTTTCTGGCACATAGTAAGTATTAAATAAATATTAGTTATTATCATCGTAATGCCGGAAATGCAGAGATTGTACTATATTAGGAAATCTCTGAATATAACACACACCAGCAATGTGTCAAAAACATTTTTAACAGAATATGTTTAAAAGAAAAGGTACTTGACAAAAGTCAACAAGCATCCTTGATTATTTGTTTATCGTTTAAAAACTAAGGGGAAAAAAACCCACTTCATTAACATAGTGAAAATACTTAACCTCTCAGGAAGCATTTCACTTAACAGTTAACTAGTTGAACATAAGATTTGATTTAGCATAAGATATTATTTAACATGGTAAAAATATGAAACATATTTTTATTATTGAAAAAAAGAGAAATATAATAAAACAAACACATGTAAATAACCTTAGCAAGAAACAGGCTGTCCCTGTACTATAACAAACAAATAAGCAAACTAACTAAAATTGCAAGATATTGACGAGAGACATAGAGTATTTGGATAAATGGAGAAACTCCATGTTCCTAGAAGAGAAAACTGAGTATTTTTAAAAGATCTTTGTTTCCAAATCAACTTACATACCAGTAAAATCATAATTTGATTTTGGAGGGAACAGAATACAATGGTTCTTGTGTTCAATTAGAATAATAAACAGAAATAAGTAGCCTTTTCCTTTTTTCTATTAAACAAGGAATAATAAGGAAAGAACAGATATTATAACATGTAAATGTACATTATTTAAATACGTTACTACTAACAGAGAATAGCAATACAGATTGATGAAACCCACCTTAGAACCAAACCCTGTTCTTTATGAAATATTGATGGAAGGAGTGATTAATTATTCTATAAATAATGCTGAAAACTTTGTTAACTATTTAGAAAAAGAATCTTTAGTCCTTAGAGAATATTTAATCTCACAAAATAATTTGAAATTACATGCAAAAAATTGAACAACAACATGGTATTTGTCTTCTCAGTAGGCAGGAACCAAAGCACTAAAGTAGTGAGAGCAATAAAAGAAATCAGCTCAAAATGGAATGTTTCATACAATTACATATATAAAACATTAAAACTTACCCACATCAAACCAAAAACTAAAAAGTAAACAAAAAACTAGAAAAGTACTTATAACAAGTATAAAAATTTCAATATCCTAACAGTTATAAAGAGCTCTCAGAGATCAGAACAGAACATTATAAATTATCTAAAAAACAAATGATCAGGAGACATTAAGAGGCAAGCAGGAAATGCATCAACAAAGTGAAATACAGATTACTAATAAGCTTGCAAAAAATATTCTAACAGTAACAAAGAAATGAATATTAAAATAAAGCATATTCACCTATACATGAATAAAGATTTTTAAAAGATTAAAATATGGGGAACCAGGGTGGCTCAGTCAGTTAAGCATCCAACCCCATTTTGGCTCAGGTCATAATCTCATGGTTCACAGGATTGAGCCCCATGTCAGGCTCCACGCTAACAGCACAGAGCCTGCTTGGGGTTCTCTCTCCCTTTCTGTATGCCCCAACCCTGCTACTGCATGTTCTCTCCTCCCCCCCCCAAAAAATAAATAAACTTTAAAAAATAAATAAATAAAAGATTAAGGGGCACCTGGGTGGCTCAGTCAGTGAAGCATCAGACTCTTGGTTTCAGCTCAGGTCATGACCTCACAGTTTGTGAGTTCGATCCCTACATTGGGCTTCACATTGGCAGTGTGGAGCCTGCTTGGGACTCTCATATTCTCCCTCTCTCTCTCTCTCTCTCTCTCTCTCTCTCTCTCTCTTTCTCTCCCTCTCTCCCTCTCTCTACTCCTCCTCAGCTTGTGCTCTCTCTCTCTCAAAGTAAATAAATAAGCTTAAAAAATAAAAGATTAAAATAAGTTTTGATAAAGATTTGGACAGTAATGCTCATGTACAGCAGGCAGACATATGAATTGTTTTAAGCTTTCTGGGTAGCAGTTTGGCAGTATGAATCAAGAAGTAATAAAAATATTTATATCCTTCAATCAATTTTTCCACTTTTAGGAATCTCTTTCAAGGGATTAACCAGAGAGGCAGGCGGAGTTTTATTCACGAGTTTTCATTGCAGCATTGTTCATAGCAGGGGGAAAAAAAAACTCCTTAAATTTCTAACAGTAGAGACATGGTTATGTAAATTACAGTGGAGCATATTATAGAATATTGTTCAGGCATAAAAATGTTTTTGAAGGATATTTGATGGCATGGTCAAAAGCATTCAGTATGCCCTCAGTTATATTTTAAAAATCGAGTTATGAATAGAAAAATATATTGTATAAAAAATACTCCACAATGTTATTAGAGGTTAGTATTCAAATGTGGGATGGTAATGAATTTTATTTTGTTTCTTAATATTTTCCAACTTATCTACAATGAGCATATTGTTACTCCATACTTACAGAAAATATGAAATCTTTCTTTAAAAGAAGAACTTACGTAACCCTCCTGCAATGATGTGGGGTTTTGTCTGTTTGCTAGTTTAATCAGAGAAGTCTTTTTGAATAATACTCACCCACGGCCTCTGCAATCATGAAAACGAAGCATATTCCTGAAGCAGCACAGAGTTTCCACTTGGCGTAGACTTGCTCGCTTGCTCTGTTCTCTGTGGCCTTGGAGTTGCTGTGGCAGTGATAGATGGCTCCTGAGTCCAGCTCCTCTGGCTTCTCTCCAGGACATTGATTTTTATTCAAGGATTTCTGCTGGAGTTCCACACTATGGATGAGTTTGACAGAAGCAAGAAGTGAACACGGTTGCAAACAAATACCTCACTGACAGCCCTACCCATTCTCAGAACTGATAGAAGGACATTTGCTAACTAGATAGGAAGTTACAGTTCACAGCTCCTTCTATAAGAAGTATCAAGTGTAAGGAACAAGCAAGAAATTTCCTTCTGAAGTCTCAACTACTAAAGGTTTTGCTTTTTTATTCAGCCAAGCTATACCAGCAGTGATTAAGAGATGTTAAAGGAACAGGAGAAAGGAAGCAGATACATTTTGATGCATTTCCTTACAAATTACTCCACTTTGAAAGGATTTTGGACCCTGTGTTACAAATTTTAAAAAGCAGGGGTGAAGAGCAATGTTAGGTATGTGCGTATGAGCCAGTCTGAAGATTCAAATACTATCACATGCCCAAACTCTTCCTTTCTTCTCCACACCAGCACTGTTAATAGACCACAGCACTTTCTCCTGTTGAGTCCCTGTTGACCCCCAGAATCCTTCTTAACACAGCTTTGCACACACTCTCTACCAATCTATCAAAGCTGTATTGTGAGTTGAACCTACTTACACTTCCTAAAGCAGGCAGTATATATCAGCTCTTCTCAAGTATAAAGCATTATTTACAGGCTGGAATAGAATTCTAGCATTTCATAGATGGAAAGATTATAGATACCATTTAGTCAATCCCATAGTTTCTTTTTTTATATATATACAATTTATTGTCAAACTGGCTAACATACAGTGTGTAAAGTGGACTCTTGCTTTTTGGGGTAGATTCCCGTGGCTCATCGCTTGCACCCAGGGCAACAAGCACCCTCCTCAGTGCCCATCACCCATTTTCCCCTCTCCCCCACACCCCATCCACCCTCAGTTTCTTCTCTATATTTAAGAATCTCCTATGGTTTTCCTCCCTCCCTCTCTGTAATCATTTTTTTCCCTTTCCCTTCCCCATGGTCTTCTGTTAAGTTTTTCAAGATCCACATATGAGTGAAAACATATGATATCTGTCCTTCTCTGACTGACTTATTTCACTCAGCACCTTCCAGTTCCATCCACATTGCTGCAAATGGCAGGATTTCAGTCTTTCTCATTGCCAAGTAGTATTCCGTTGTATATATAAACCACATCTTCTTTATCCATTTATCAGTTGATGGACATTTGGGCTCTTTTCATAATTTGGCTATTGTTGAAAGTGCTGCTATAAACATTGGGGTACACATGCCCCTATGCATCAGCACTGCTGTATCCCTGGGGTAAATTCCTAGCAGTGCTATTGCTGGGTCATAGGGTAGATCTATTTTTAATTTTTTGAGGAACCTCCACACTGTTTTCCAGAGTGGCTGCACCAGTTTGCATTCCCACCAACAGTGCAAGAGGGTTCCCATTTCTCCACATCCTCGCCAGCATCTGAAATTTCCTGAGTTGTTCATTTTAGCCACTCTGACTGGTGTGAGGTGATATCTCAGTGTGGTTTTGATTTGTAGTTTGTTAGCTGAAGTAATTAAGGTTCAGAGAGGTTAAGTAATTGCCCGAGGCCAAATAGCCAGCAAACAGCAGAACTGGGATTCTGATGATGTTAATAGCATTCAGGATTTTGAACAGTTCCAAATAATCTCCTTTTTTAGAATAGGAGCCATTTGGCAATAGGCACATAGAATATTTATAAGTCTTTGCCTTTGTAATGTGATACATACCCTTAGAATAATAATAATTAAAAAAAACATGTCATGTAGCAGTGTGGGTCACCAATGGCCATCAACTCAGAGGAGCATGAGAACTAAAAAGGAAGCATGATAGAAGTTTCCCTTCCTTTGTGCAGAGAAGGCAACATGACCAAGACAAGGTCACCAATTGTTCTGGCACTGTTCATATGACCATATGATTTGCTGAAGCCATAGGAAGCTTTGCTTTATTTTATACTTTTCATGAATCTTGTGGTCAGAGAAAACCAGGTGGTGACCAGGAGAAAGAACTTATTCTGGAGCAGTGCAGAAGGCAGACCAAGGCAGGAATCCCACTAAGGGTGCAGCCTCTGGGCAATGCCACAAGAAGAAAAGTACAAGAAATCTGGCCAATTTTACCTTTTTTTTTTTTTTTTTTTTTTTAATTTTTTTTTTCAACGTTTTTTATTTATTTTTGGGACAGAGAGAGACAAAGCATGAACGGGGGAGGGGCAGAGAGAGAGGGAGGCACAGAATCGGAAACAGGCTCCAGGCTCCGAGCCGTCGGCCCAGAGCCTGACGCGGGGCTCGAACTCACGGACCGCGAGATCGTGACCTGGCTGAAGTCGGACGCTTAACCGACTGCGCCACCCAGGCGCCCCTGGCCAATTTTACTTTTAAACCCTGCTTTGTTGTCCCAGACTCTGAGATTAACCAATATGGATTTACTATGAGCTGAGATTGCTCTTCGAGGTACTAAGCAGGGGATCCAAAGGTGGGCTTCAGAGGGTCCATTGAAATTGGATGCAGTGTGTTCATATGTGTGTGTGTGTTTTATGGTGGGGGGGGGGGGATGCAGGATCCCACAGTCTTCTCTGGGCTCCTAAAAGGGTCCATAATCCTCCCCAAACTTGAAATCCAAAATTAAAATACATTTCTCATCACCTCATTAGAGCAAAATGGCCTGGGTACCTATAGATGCAGAATAGGCTCTTGATATAAAAAATGATGTGAATCCTAAGAATTTTAAGAAGGTTCTAAAAAGCAAATGCTATGATGCATCAAAAAATGAATTGTGAATAAATTACCATAGATTCCCACAAATTCAAAGATGGTTGAAGCTCAGAAGGATAGGAATAGTAGACCCGAGCAAAGAAATTTACGGTAGTATCAAAGAAAAAAAAGGGGGGGAGAAAAACAGGAGAAATAGGGAAATATTCCAAATTTTTCTTGTAATAGCCTACAAATTTGAGTTTATTTCTTAAAATATGAATTAGAAAATGGAGCTTTGTTTTGTAATCTTGGGGAAGCCTTCTTTTTCTTTTGTATTTCATTTTTGCTTGATGATAGACATTAAACTCCTTTATTCTATGTCTCTAAAAATAGAGCTGGTAATACTTTTCACCCTCTTATTTCATATGTTGACCATATAAAATCAATCCCATTTTGTACTTTCACATCACTTCTCCCAAGAACCTCCAGTCACTATGACTGTTAGAACAGGAGATGAAAGCTTGGGTCCCACCACGCATTTCCCACACTTCATGTATTCATTCATTCATTCATTCATTCATTCATTCAACAGATATGTGCTGCATGCCTGCAACATGCCTCCACTATCAGAGGTGCTAATGACACCATAGTCTTTGAGACTAAGCTCCTGACCTAAGAAGCTTGTATCCTAGCAGAGGGACACAAACTGTAAGCCAGCAGATAGTTTCAGAGGCTGTGTGGTATGATGGGCAGTGACTGGGTGAGGGAAGGTGGGGCTGCTTTAAACAGAGTGGTAATGGGGGTGCACTTCTGTAGAGATACTGCCATGGTGAGTTCAAGGGTAACCGGGAGTAGACCTACATGCAAGAGAAACATCAAGTGGAGGGTGTTGCTGGGGCAAGGGCACAAAGGCAAGAAAGAGATTGTCTTGTTCAAAAGCTTGGCTTAATGGAAAGGGAACTACATATGTGGTCACTGTGGTGTGAAGAAAGAGTAACATTGGATGATGTCAGAGAAGTAGGCAGATGTTAGCTCATGCACAACTCTGAGCCATTAAAAAAGGATTCACTTGGGCACCTGGGTGGCTCAGTCAGTTAAGCGCCAGACTTCATCTCAGGTCATGATCTCACGGTTAGTGGGTTCGAGCCCCATGTCGGGCTCTGTGCTGACAGCTCAGAGCCAAGAGCCTGCTTTTGTTTCTGTGTCTCCCTCTCTCTCTGCCCCTTCCCTGCTCATGCTCTGTCTCTGTCTCTCCTCTCTCTCTCTCTCTGAAAAATAAACATTAAAAAATAATAAAAAAGGATTTACTTTTCTTCAAATTCTACAGGAAGGAAGTTGGCAAGTTTTGAGCAGGGAAGTAACATTAGGTGGTTCACATTTCTAAAATGATCACTTTGGGTGATGCTTAGGTTTGAGTATAAAGGGGCAAAACATGGAGACCACGTTTGGCTGAAGCAGAGAGGCTGATGATTTGGACCAGTGCGGTGACAAAGTAAATGGGAAGAAGTAGCCATATTTGAGTGCTATTTGGGACGTAGGATCCACAGGACATACTAATCAATAGCATCAGTTAAGGGGGAATGAGGAAGGGGAGGGACCAGAGGATGGCTCATGGATTTCTGGTTACAGCAGCTAGGATAAGGGCATACCAGTTTCAGAGATGGGCTGAGTGACTGGCAGCACAGTGAGGGGGCTGCGAATTTGGGCTCTGACATCCCATTGCTAAGTCACCTCCCAGCTTTACCACTCACTAATCATATGACTGTAAGAAAATGACTTAACCTCTCTGTGCCTCAATTTCCTGACTGCAAAATGGTGATAATGATAACACCTCTCTCACAGGGCAGCTGTGATATTTTAGTTAATTCATATAAATATTTCAAAGTGTGTTTGGAACAAGGTAAATGCACCAAAAAATGTGAATTTTTAAGTTAGTCTACCATTTTCACAAACTACATTATTGTCATTGTTCTTGAGAAAGAATAAAGCAAGTTTTACTGTGAAATAACTTTTAGGCTAAGCATTTTTATAACAGAGCTTGAATAAACAAAAAGCAGGCTTTTCTTTTGTTGCCCCTTTGTCCACATCTATCATTCTAGATTCTACTCCAATGACAATAAATCATACAAATCATCAGTTTTGTATTAATTGACCCCGGGGCTTGATTCTCTAATCCTAAGGAGAGGATAAATGTCAAAGAAGGAGAAAACAGTCATAAATCCCTTAGCTGTTCCTGGCCCGTTTCCCCTTATCAACCACTGTGCTCTGTCTGCACTAGAAAGAGTCCTAAGTATTCAGCTCCTGGGGCCTTGTCTTGAACACAGTAAATATCAGTACATATTTGCTGAGATTATACTTGATTCGATGTTTATGAAATATATGAGTGATGTGAAGAAGTGTTTTGAGGGGAGAGCTAGAGGGAGTGGAGAATAGAAATGTTTGCAGCATCAGATGTAATTTCTTATCCCAGAACAGGAATTCAGTTACCCTCTCCTTTTTGAAACAGCTTTATTAAAGTATAATTCATATACCACACATATGACCCACTTATGTATACAACTTAATTGGCTTTAGCATATTTGCAGAGTTGTGCGACCATCACCATAATCTAAGAACATTTCCATCATCCCAAAAAGAAACCTTGTACCCGTTAGCAGTATTTCCCCAATGTCCCAATCTCCTTACATACAACCTTACCCTAGGCAAGCACTAATTTGCTTTCTGCCTCCATAAATTTTCCCATTCTGGACATTTCATATAAATGGAATCATACAACATGTGGTTTTTATGAATGACTTCTTTCACTTAGCATAATGTTTTCAAGGTTTATCCATGTTTTAGAAAGTATCAATACATCAGTACTTTATTGCTTTTTATTTTCAAATAACACTCCATTGTATGGATATACAACATTTTCTTTAATCATTTGATGGGTATTTAGGTGGTTTTGATTTGGGGTTTTTACTTTATTCATAATAATGAATAATGCTGCTATGAAAATTTGTATACAAGCTTTTTTGGAAGTATGTTTTCATTTTTATTGAAAAAATACCTAGCAGTAGAATTCCTGGGTCATAAGGAAACTCTATATTTAACATTTTGTAGAAATTGCCAGAATGTTTTTCAAAACACTATGCTATTATACATTCCCACATTCAATACTTGAGAGCTATCATTTCTCTGTATCCTCACCAACACTTGTTTTTGGTTTTTTGATTATAGCCATCCTAGTGGGTATGAAGTACTATCTCATTGTGGTCTTGACATGCATTTCCCCTGATGGCTAATGATGTTAAACATCTTTCATGTGTTTATTACACATTTGTATATTTTCTTGGAGAAGTGTCTATCCAAAGCCTATTTTTAAATTGGCCAATTTATCTTTTTATTATTGAGTTGTAATTGTCCTTTATATATTCTGATATATTTAATTTGCAAATATTTCCTCTCAATTTGTGGCTTGTATTTTCATTTTCTTCATTGTATTGTTTTCAGAACAAAAGATTTTAATTTTGATGCTCTGTAATTTATCAATTTTTGTTTTTATCACTTATGCTTTTGGTGCCATATTAAGAAACCATAGCCTAACCCAAGGTCATAAGGTTTTATGCCTGTGTTTTCTTTTAAGAGTTTTATAGTTTTAGCTCTTACATTTAGCTGTCATTTGTTGTAGCTTTATATTAACTTTTGAGATCAGGAAATGATTTCAAATATTTTTTTTCAAGTGTGTTTCACTTTTTCTAGGCCCCTTTTATTTCTATATGAATTGTGGGATTATCTTGTCAATTTCTTCAAAAGGCAGATGAGATTTTAGTACTGATTGCACTGAACCTCTACATTACATTGGAGAATATTGCCATCTTAAAATTGTCTTTCAATACACAAACATGGGATATTTTTGCATTGATCTAAATAAAGATCTAAATCTTCTTTAATTTCAGCATTTTGTTATTTTCAGTGTACAAGTTTTGTACTTTGTTAAATTTATTCCTAAGTATTTTATTCTTTTTCATGCTATTATAAACTGAATTGTTGTCTTAATTGTATTTTCAGATTAGTCATTGCTACCATATAAAAATACAATTTATTATTTGGATATTATCTTGCTACCTGAAGCCTTACTGAACCTGTTCATTAGCTCTAAAGATTTTAGTGGATCCCTTAGGATTTTTATATACTAGTTGATGTTATCTGCACGTGGTGTTAAGTTTTATGTCTTCCTTTCCAATCTGGATGGCTTTTATTTTCATTTTTATTTCTGACTTGCCTGTTTGCCCTGGCTAGAACACTCAATAAATTGCTGAGTAGAAATGGTGACAATGGGCATCCTTGTCTTGTTCCTGATATTAGGGGAAAGCTTTCAGGCCTTACCACTAAGTATAATGTTAGCTTCAGATTTTCCATAGATGCTTTTTATCAAGTTGAAGAAGTTACCTTCTATTCCTTGTTTGGTGAACACTGTAATGAAAGGCTGTTGAATTTTGTTGAATGCTTTTTCTGCATCTAATGAGATAATCATATGGTGGTTTTTGTCCTTTATTCTATTAATATGGTATATTACTCTGAATATATTTCAAATGTTAAATCAAGAATTCATTACTGGGATAAATCTGACTTTGCCATGGTTTATAATTTTTTTATATCTTGCTGTGTTCAGTTTGTTAGTAGTAGGAGCAGGGATTTTTGAATCTATATTTATAAGGTATATTGACCTGTAGTTTTATTTTCTTGTGATAGTTTTGTGTTTTGCTATCGGTGAAATATTGAAATATAAAATGAATTGGAAAATGCTCATTCTTTTTTATTTGTTGGAAGAATTTGTGAAGAATTGTTATTAATTCTACTTTTTATGTTGGTAAAAACCACCAGTGAAGACAGCTGGGTTTGGGATTTTCTTTGCATGAAATCTCCTTATTACTAATTCATTATTTTTATTTATTATAGATCCACACAGAGTTTCTATTTTCTCTTGAGTTAGTTTGGTAGTTTGTATCTTTGTATAAATTTTCCATTTCATCTAATATTGTATACATTTTATATATGCAATTTATTATCAGTTAAGAGAAGAAAGAAAAGTAAATACACTATCTTTTATAATTACCTTTACTGATGCTATTTGGTTTTTATGTGTTGATTCAAGTTAATGTCTGGTGTCTTATTTTCAGCTTGAAAAATTTTCTTTACTATTTATTGAAATGTGAGTCTACAAGCAAAAAAAACATCTGCTTTTGTTCACCTGGGAATGTCTTCATTTCACCTTCATTTTAGAAGATAGTTTTGCTGGATATAAGATGATTGGTTGACAGCCCTTTTTGTCATTTTCTTTTAGCCCTTTCTTTTAGCCCTTTAAATATGACATTCTACCACCTTCCAGCTCCTTTGTTTCTGCTAGAAGTCAGCTGTGAATCTTACTGAGATGCTCTTGAACATGATGAATCTTTTTCTTCTCTCTTACTGCTTTCAAGATTTTCTCTTTGTGTTTTCCTTTCAGCATTTTCACTGTGATATATCAGAGTAGATCCATTTTTCCTTAATTCTTCTTAGAGTCTGTTGACCATTGTGGATGTGTGGATTAATATTGTCACCAAATTTTGGGAAATTCCAGCCACTATTTCTTCAAATATTTTTCTCCTCCTTTTTTTTCCCTCTCCTTCTGGTACTCCCATTATGCTTATGTTAGGGCACTTAATGATTTCCACATTTCCCTAAGACTCTGTTACATTTCCTTCCTTATTTTTTCTCTGTGTTCTTTATATTGCATATCTATTGATCTATCCTCAAGCTCACTCATTCTTCTGCCAGCTCATATCTACTGCTGAGCCCCTTTAACAATTTTTTTATTCTACTTACTGTCCTTTTCTTTTTTTTTAATATGTAATTTATTGTCAAGTTAGCTAACAGTGTATATAGTGTGCTCTTGGCTTCGGGAGTAGATTCCCATGATTCATCGCCTACATACAACACCCAGTGCGCATCCCAACAAGTGCCCCCCTCAATGCCCATCACCCATTTTCCCCTCTCTCCCACCCCTCAATCAATCTTCAGTTTGTTCTCTGTATTTAAAAGTCTCTTATGGTTTGCCTCCCTCTGTTTGAAATTAGTTTTTCACCTTCCCTTCCCCTATGGTCTTCTGTTAGGTTTCTCAATGAGTGAAAATATATATCTGTCTGTCTCTGACTGACTTATTCTATTTAACATAATGCCCTCCAGTTCCATCCACATTGTTTCATATGGCAAGATTTTATTCTTTCTCATTGCCGAGTAGTATTCTATTGTACTCACACACCACATCTTCTTTATTCATTCACCAGTTGATGGACATTTGGTCTCTTTCCATAATTTGGCTATTGTTGGTAATGCTGTCTTTTCAACTTCAGAATTTCCATTTGGTTCTTTTTCTTTTTTATGATTTCTGTCTCTTTATTGACATTCTCTCCTTGATGAAACATTGCATCATACCTCTCTTTAATTCTTTAAACATGATTTCATTTAGTTCTTTATTCATATTTATAATGACTGCTCTGAATTCTTTGAATTCTAAGTTCCATTTCTGGGCCCTTTCAAAGGCAGTTTCTATTACTTGCTCTTTCATGGTTATTCTTCACTGTTTCTTTGCAGGTCTTAAAATATTTTGCCTAAAATTGGATGTTTTAGATAATACACTACAACAATTCTGGATATTGATCTCCTGTGGGCCTGTTGTTGCTGCTGTTTACTTGTTTGCTTTTTTATTTGTTTAGCAATGACTTGTCTACTTAAGTGGAATCTATTTCCTCTGACATCCCCTACATGTACAGCTTCTATTATCATTTGCAAAAGGGTGCAGCCTTGGGGATGCACACAGTCATCATTACCTCCTACCCCCACCCCAGCCCAGGGATGCTGATCTTTTTTAATCATGTTTGCTGTGACTGTCTCTTTCCATGGTCTCATTGTTAAGCTTCTGGATACTCTGCTTAAATGGGTATCATATCTAACAGTTGACCTATGTAATCATTTATTGATTAGTGTTTTCAACAATGCCCTGAGGCATAAATCTCTCCACAATCCCATCCAATTAAAGCTGGACCATTTGTTAGTCTGCTTAAGCTGCTATAACAAAATAACACAGACTGGGTAACTTAAACAACAGAAATTTATTTTCTCATGGTCTGAAAGTCCATGATTAAAGTGCTGGAAAATTCAGTTTCTAGCAAAAGCTCTCTTCCTATTCTATAGATAGCTGCCTTGCTACATCCTCACGTGGTGGAGAGAGAGAGAGAGATCTCTGGTGTCTCTTCCTCTTTTATGAGGGCAGCAGTTCTACCATATCAGGGCTCTATCCTAATGACTTCATTTAACCTTAATCACCTTTTAAAAGTCCTGTCTCCAGGAAAGTCACATGGGAGTTCAGGCTTCAACATATGAATTTGGGGGATGGGGGAGATACAAATATCCAGTCCACAGCAGGCTCCTTTACAAGGAGGGGATATTTAAGGCCATAGGAAGGAGAATGAAGACTAACCAAAAGCTGACACAAAACTCCCAGACATGTGAGCAAAGCCATCTTGTATCTTTTGGCACAGTTCAGACACCAGCAGAATGCACCCTCATGAGCAAACCTCACTGACCTCATATGGGGCCTTGGGGAAATCCTGACCCACAGAACTACGAATAATAAAATGATTGTTGAGGAAATCAAAGTCTATGTGACCTCAGGAGGAAATAGATTAAGGATTCAGGAGGGCACAAGATGAAAGTGTGTGTGCAGGAGATATGGAGGAGGTAGCAGACACTGAATTCACAAACAGGAGGCATGGATCCAGACCCCAACTCTGTCATAATTAGATATCTGACCTTAAGAAAGGCAGTTTTGGGCGCCTGGGTGGCGCAGTCGGTTAAGCGTCCGACTTCAGCCAGGTCACGATCTCACGGTCCGTGAGTTCGAGTCCCGCGTCAGGCTCTGGGCTGATGGCTCAGAGCCTGGAGCCTGTTTCCGATTCTGTGTCTCCCTCTCTCTCTGCCCCTCCCCTGTTCATGCTCTGTCTCTCTCTGTCCCAAAAATAAAAAAATAAAAAAAAAAAAAAGAAAGGCAGTTTTTCTCTTTGGCATTCAGGTTCCTAACTGATAAATCAGGAATCAGGATAAATCATCTCTCCCAGGTTTAACTGTTTTTATATGGAAACAAAATTAAAATGAGTTTGACAGTTTTTATCATCACCATATCCTGAAAATCATACCCATTTAGGAAGTGAAAGAGACCCTGTAACTATAAATGATTGGCTTTATTTGTGTAACAGAGTGTTAATGGTCTATTTTAATGAGAAGGGAAATAGTGTTATTTTAATAACATAGAGATGCTTTATTAATAGTGTCCATAGTGTTAACAATTGGTTGTCTAAAATTTCTGCCTGGGCGCCTGGGTGGCTCAGTCGGTTGAGCGTCCAACTTTGGCTCAGGTCATGATCTCACAGTTCATGAGTTCAAGCCCTGCGTTGGGCTCTGTGCTGACAGCTTGGAGCCTGGGGCCTGCTTCGGATTCTGTGTCTCCCTCTCTTTCTGCCCCTTCCCTGCTCATGCTCTGTCTCTCTCTGTCTCTCAAAAATGAATAAAGTTAAAAAAAATTTAATTTCTGCCTGACCTAAAATGAGGTTTGGTTATTTATGGTCTTAATAAATCACATCTAATATTATTTTTCTAAGAAAAATAATTTTTATAATGTGAGATAATAGATGTGCTAGAATCTATCATATATTTTTAAACCAAAATTATAAATGTCCTATAAAAAGTCCCTTTACTGTTGTTCAAACATTTGATGCTCTCAAACACAATGTTATTACTCTTCAGAATTTTAATTTGGTTCCACGAAACAAACAAAAACATTATACATATTATTAGTGGGTATGTATTCTCTTAAGCTCTGCTCCTAACATGAATTCATTTCACATTTCCATTCATTCATCCATATGTACTAAGCATGTTTCTCTTTGCTCTTCATTCAGGTTGAACTCCCCAAACACACCAAACTCTTATTCTTATATGTCTCTGTTTTTTTCCAGGCAATTATCTCAGTCTGGAAAATGTCCCCTAACTTTATTTTCTCTCTCTCTCTCTCTTTTGTGTTTGTGTGTGTTTCAAATTTTTATTTAAATTCTAGCTGGTTAGCAAATACTATAATACTGGTCTTAGGAGTAGAATTTAGTGATTCATCACATACATATAACACCCAATGCTCATCACAAGAGCCTTTCTTAATACCCATCACCCATTTAGCCCATCCCCCACCTACCTCCCCTCCAGTAACCTTCAGTTTGTTCTCTATAGTTAAAAGTTTCTTATGGTTTGCCTCTCTCTCTCTAACCCTATTTTCTCTGTGGAGTTTTCCTAACCTTACTCTCTAATTCCTTTTCATTTTTCAGTTCTTACTCTAGCACTTCTGAAAAGCTTTCTCTGACCCTTAAAGCCTAGCTAATACCTTTTCTTTGAGATATTCTCATTAAACACCACCAGAATGACACTTGCATGATGTTTTGCAATTGCCTATTCCCTATATAGGTTCCACGTTAGACTCAAAATTTCAAGAGGACAGAGATCTGAGAGTAGGAATATCTTCTTCCTGTTATATATCCAGGTGTATTTAATCAATAGTAGTTAAATAAGGGGAAAATGAATGAATATATTGCATGTAGTAATGTGGAGATATTAAATGGAACCAGAACTATATATCACATTAAATTCAGCTATATTTATTATAGTTGTATATATTTGATTATGTTATTTTGTGATTAAGAAAATAGCAATTAATTTAAAGATCAGTATAATCACAATTCAGTCACATAGTTTAAAAGCCTTAATTTTTTTCTAAATGTAATTTAGTAAAATTTACCTAGGACTTTAAAAATGGAATAACTTGAAGAAAAGAAAGGTAAACACATTGGATCGTATATATGCCTATTTTCTGGAAGATAAACTACAGATGAAAAATATATTAATAAAATGTATCCTTTGTGCACTTAGGGTATTTAAGGAATTAAATCATGAATTCTTCAGGATTTGAATTATACAAGTCAGTCAAAAGTTTACCAAAGTTTACAAAATGCCTCTGAGTTGCACAGCAAAAGTTCTCAATTTTGAAGCAGTAGGACCCAAGGGTTTACTGATTAGTCAAGACAGAAAATTGTGAAGCAGAAACAGATGTCTGTTACCTGTCTAGGGTGAAGGCATACATCTTAGTGGCTTTGTCATTCACAAGATAAGTTCTTTCAAGAAACTCCATGGTGGTCAGGATGAGAGCTTCTGCTCCTTGCTGTTGTTGTGGCTGCTCTTGTTTACCTTGCTGTCCAGTTTGGGGGGCAAAGCAGCATTACAACCCTTCACGTACTTTCCAAAGAAAAAATAAAAAGGCTTCCGGGATTTAGAATAACAAGCCTCCTACATCAATATTCTTGGTAGGTCTGCTAAAATTACGGCCTCCTTGGACTGTCAGCTGGTCTCATTCTCTCTCCCCCAGAAACTCCTTTCCTATGGAGACAGGCAGGTAGAATCAGGTGAAGTGTGTGTGTGTGTTTGTGTGTGTGTGTGCCCACGCTTCCCATGCTATCTGATTCCATCATGCTTCCTCAGAGGTAGAAGAGCTCAAAGGTTTCCTGCTAATTGCTGATGTGGGGGTTTGGTCTTTAGAATACAGCTGGGTGAACCGCAAACACCTTTCTGTATACTAGTCTCATGTTTCCCCTTTCTTTTCCTTTCCTTTTTTTGAGGGGGCCCTCTCTCTCTCAACCCAAAAGCATTTCTCCTGAGATTTAGTTCTAAGATGACCTCTCAGCAGCCATCAGGATTTACTTCTCCTCTCCTAGGACCATTTTGGGATTTTACGACTGAAGGGAGGACATGGGTCATTAGTTACCGAAGTCTGCAATCTGAAACAGTTCCTGGTGCAGCAGCTTTGAAGCCCTTTTGACAGGCAGGTAAAGGGCAGACTCAGCTTCTAAATATGTAACAGCCCTCAATCATACCTACAAGAACTGGAATGATCCATATTCTCCCTGGCCAGGGTATCCTCTGCTAAGGATAAAAGACTCACTCAAGGAAACTCTATCAGGCAAACAAATGACAACTCAGGAATGGCATCTTCTGAGTTAATCCCAAGAGAACTTCAACCCCCAAACTCCTAGGAATTCACATTTTATTTCATTATACAGCACTTTCCTTTCCAAGTAAGAGAAGTGACTGTAGCCCAAGGGCAATAGGCCTTTGTGGTAGCATTTGTGTGGAGGCCAAAGAACATCCTGGACCGGAACAGATGCACGTGAGGGGTGAGGGTGAGTGCAGACTGGAGAAGAGGGCATAAAACTCCAACCACTGAGTCTTCATTTTCTTCTCCTTCTGTCAACACTCACTTTCTAGTAAGAAAACTCAGAGTAGGGTAGTCATGGAATAGCCCAGTTGCCCAGCATCTTGGGAATCTGCCCACCGTACCGAGCAGAAATCTGCCACAATGGCCTAATAAAATAAATATTGTCTCTGAAGACGAACATGGGATTCAATGGCAGTTGCAGTAGCAGGGAGGGAGAGTCATCTTTGGCTGACAGTGAGAGCATCAGGTCTCCTATCACATCTTCAGTGAAGCTGTACATCTTTAAGATTTCAAACAGTGTCATCCATAACATAAATTCTAAGGTCTTTTCATATGACTCCATTGCCTAACCAATCATTAACTTGGTTCTGACAGATGGAAACCAGATAAATGGCCGGAGGAAGACATTTTTCCTTGCAGGAGAAATTCTGGGTCTAGGGTCAGTAGAATAATCCAAAGTATTTCTTTTTCATTTTTCCTTACTCTTTACTTTACAAAGTAATAGGTTATTCTGTGGATGCAAAGCCAGAAACCAGAAAGTAATTACTAATCCATCTGTGCGACACATTGCCACATTTTGCAGCTTGAGTCATTTGTGAGCTGTTGCTACCACATATGAGAGAAATAGAATTCAAGTGAATGAATGTCAAAAGTGAAGAAACTACTTAAAATTAGGCTGAGATTCATTAAGAATAAGTGCAAGGAAGAGAAGATAAGCAGTATTCAAATACAGGAAAGAGAATATTTAGCTATAAATATCAATGGGAAAAAATTAATCTGGAAGCCTGAGATTCTACATCGTAAGTTTTTGTCACTAACACATACATAGATGCACAGACATATTTGCACCTGGTCATGATTCTGTGAGCCCAGAGAGATGTACACTAGGTTATTCATGTGAGGCAAGAATAGGGCAAGGATATATGAGAAGGGTAGGGTAGTACTGATATAGGGTAGGGGTAAGGTGGAGGTGAAAAAAGAGGGAATGTGGACCCAAGCAAAGAAGGACAAGAAAAAAAAATACCTTCTGTGATCTCTGCTATTTATTTATAAGTTGAAATATATAAAATTGTCATTTTTATAGACCCAATATAGGCTAAAATCAGCAATTTCATATGATTTACTTAAATAGTGTGCACACATATACACACTTATAAAATGTATATGTGTACATGTGTGATACATTTAAAAACAAAAAATTCGGGGCGCCTGGGTGGCGCAGTCGGTTGGGCGTCCAACTTCGGCCAGGTCACGATCTTGCGGTCCGTGAGTTCGAGCCCCGCGTCAGGCTCTGGGCTGATGGCTCAGAGCCTGGAGCCTGTTTCCGATTCTGTGTCTCCCTCTCTCTCTGCCCCTCCCCCGTTCATGCTCTGTCTCTCTCTGTCCCCAAAATAAATAAATGTTGAAAAAAAAAATTTTTTTTTAAAAATAAATAAAAATAAAAACAAAAAATTAAATATGCATATTTTTAAAATATTAAGAAATTATTTTCATCAAATATTTGTGAATTTCCAAGTGCTACCCTTGAAAATAACTACTCCCTTGTAAACCAAAATTTCTGGTGTAAGTAGCATAAAAGCAGCAAAGAGTGGGTTGCAGCAAATAAAACTTTTATGTTAAAAAAAAGTAAGTTTTCACTGCTATAAATTTAGATGTAAATTATGACTAAGAATTGCTTGCATGTCACATTGTGTGAAATATTCACCTGTTGATAACTTTGTCATCTTATAAACTCATTTGAACTACACCATTATCTCTTCCCCCACAGTATTCTGTCAGCACAATATTTATAAAGAATTTCCCGTCCTTTCTGACTAACCTTTGTCCCACTTGGCGTGCACTGCCCACCAAGGACCAATGGCCCTAATCAGACTCACAAAAGTCACAAAATATGTATTTGGAAAGCAACATGGATCAAAAAAAAAATCCTTTCTCCTGTTGACAGTCTTGGTGTGCATGATGTTACTTTTCCCAGTTTCCTAGGCAACTAGCTTCCAAACCATCCTGAATTACAGGTTGTCCTCTCCGCCTACTCACCATCTCAAGCTTGTAGCAACTGAAGGGGCAAAATGCAATTTATAGCAGTTACCTCTGAGAATAAATATTCTGTCAGCTACAAGAACATCACTGACATGACTAAAAAACTGGTTCAGCTCCCCAGTGCTAGCTGTTGTTGGCAACAATTTCTTAATAGGGTTTTACAAATAGTAGCTAATACCTGTGCAAAAATAATCTACACATGTGTCTTACACATCATTTGATATTTTACCTGCAGAAAGGGTGTATTTATGTAAAACCACCATGAGCATCCCTAGACACTAAAGTACTGAGTTCTCAGGGCGCCTGGGTGGCTCAGTCGATTGAGCGTCTGACCTCGGCTCAGGTCATGATCTCAAACAGTTCATGAGTTCAAGCCCCCTGTCAGGCTCTGTGCTGACAGCTCAGAGCCTGGAGCCTGCTTTGGATTCTGTGTCTCCCTCTGTCTCTGCCTCTCCCCTGCTAATTCTCTGTCTCTCTCTCTGTCTCTCTCTCTCTCTCCCTCTACCCCCCTTCTCTGTCTCAAAAATAAATAAGCATTAAAGAAAAAAAAATTTAATAAATAAAGTACTGAGTTCTTGAGATGTGCATTCCCAAAATTTGAACTCATATTTCAGAAACACTTCATATTGCCATTGTTCACATGTACCTGTCTTTAAAAAATAGACATGAAAATGTGCTTGTTTTAAAATAATAATGTGGATTTTCATTGTTTGGCATGTTCTTGTTTGTGTGGAAAGGCAATGTAGTAAAGTGGTTTAATGCATGGGCTTTCAAATCAGAATGACTTAGTTTCAGTTTCTGTTTGACCACTTCCATACATGTGTGACTTTGAACAAGTTATCTGGCCTCTGTGGTTTTCAGTTTCTCATCTGTAGAATGGTACACTAGTGGAGTCCCTCTTTACAGGGTGCTTATAGAGAGTAAAAGAGACAATGCCTATAAAAGTTCTTAGCATGATATCTGCCATATAACCAGTGTCATATAGAAGTGAGTTGCTATGGACTTGACCATGTCTAAGTAAAATGTCTTGGCTGTCCCTGAAAAACTGGCCCCAGTCTTAGCAGAAGGCTAAGAATTACCCACGAACAGAAGAAATCATCAAGGAAGTAGAAGTTATTGCAAAGAAGACCTGGGGACTTGAACCTGTTGTCAGCTCTACGATTTGGGGAAAATCCCTCAAACTCTCTAGGCTCAATATTCTCAAATAATCTGTGATTTGTGATTTCTCAAATAGATTCATGCCTCCCTCATTCTACCCACTTAGCAGCCAAGTGCAATTCCGAATGTGTCCTCCATAAAAAAGGACACAACAGGAAGGAAATGAGAACTCAATCAGTGTAATCACCTGCTGAAGATTCTAGACTTCTGTATTCCCACACAGACTATAAAGATATTATTTCTAAGCTTGGTAGCATTTCCTTAGCAAGGTGGTTTTATGGTTATTACTACAATGTGGGCTTTTCAAAAGCTCCATCCAGGAATGTGAAAACAGAGACATTGAAAATTTAATTGGATTGTATTTTAAAGAACATTGTGAAAATTTCATTTTAATATAAAGTAAACATGTATAAAACACAAGCCATTTCCTGATATTTCATACTTTACGTGATAATAGACTGAAAGCCATCTGAGTTTTATTTTCTTCTTGATAAATTGGGACTATATAACTCTTTCTTTTGCCATTTTTATTTTTAAAAAGATTGAGCTATAGAAATGTTTCAGTGCAAATGCAATTTGTATTTGCTGAAAAAAGAAAAACTTGATAAAATATTGATACTGAAACAATAAAAGAAGTACTTTATTAAACCTGATAGATGCAAGTAAATAATACAAAAATAAACTAGCACTGTTTTGGTGGAGAGGAGTACTGGGACTAGGTGGTTAAAATGTTTATGAAATATATATTTTATTGATTAGCCTCCATGTACCACAATGCCTTTTACAAGCACTCTTCAGTCTTAAACTAATTAACCCTTAAATGCACTCTCCAGAATAGGTATGGTTTATTTTGTCTTGCAAACTCCAAAGTAGTTGTCTGCTGGCTTCACATTCTCACAACTGTATATGTCTCTCTTTTTTATTTTATTTACTTTGGCAAGCAAGAGAGGCTTCCAAGGACCCAAGCCATGATCTTAAGGCATTGGAATAAGAAAGGTACAAGAAAGAATAAGAAAGGGAAAATCATGATTATTTCAATAGATGCAGAAAAAGCATTTGACAAAATACAACATCTATTTATGATTAAAAACTCCCAAAAGAGCAGATATGGAGGGAGTGTATCTAAACATAATAAAGGTCATTTATTATAAGCCCGTTAATGATGAAAAGCTGAAAGCTATTCCTCTACGATCAGGGGCAAGACAAGGATGTTCAGTCTGCCACTTCTTTCAGCATAGTGTTGGAAGTCCTAGCTAGAGCAATCAGGTAAGAAAAAATAAATAAAATGCATTTAAATTGTAAAGGAAGAAGTAAAACTGTCACTATTTGCCGAGAACATGATATTATATACAGAAAATTCTAAAGACCCCGGCAAAAAACTGTTAGAACTAATAAAAAAAATTCAGTAAAGGTGTACAATACATAATCACTACACAAAAATCTGTTGTATTCCTATATAGCGATAATGAACTATCAGAAAACTAAATGTAAAAAAAACAATCCCATTCTTGCATCAACAAGAATAAAATACCTAGGAATAAATTTAACCAAGGAGGTGAGAGACCAGTATATTGAAAACTATAAGACATTAACTGAAGGAGACACAAATAAATGAAAAAATATCCCATGCTCATGGATTAGAAGAATTACTATTGCTAAACTGTCCATACTACCTAGTGAATCTATTCAACATAATCCCTATCAAAATTCCAATGGCATTTTTCACAAAAATAGAACAAAAAGTCCTAAAATCTGTATGGAACCACAAAAGACTCCAGGTAGCTAAAGCCATTTTGAGAAAGAACAAAGCTGGAGGCATCACATAATCCAATAGAGATTAGACTCTAATATAGATTTCAAACTGTGTTCTAAATGTATAGTAATTAAAACTGTGGTATTAGCATAAAAACAGACACATAGATGAGTAGAACAGAATAGAAAGCCCAGAATTAAACCCACACACAATGGTCAATTAATTTACCACAAAGGAGCCAAGAATATACAATGAAGAAAAGACAATCTCTTCAATAAATGGTGCAGAGAAAACTGGACAGCCACATGCAAAAGAATGAAACTGGACCACTATCTGACTCGATATATAAAATTAATTCAAAATAGATTAAAGACTTGAACAAACGACCTGCAACCATAAAATCCTAGAAGAACATATAGGCAGTAAGCTCCTTGACATAGGTGTTAGTGATGATATTTTGAATCTGACACCAAAAGCAAAAAAACAAAAGTAAAAATGAACAAGTGGGACTACATCACACTTAAAACCTACTGCACAGCAAAGAAAACCATTAACAAAATGAAAAGGCAACCTACTGAATGGGAGAAGATATTTGTAAACCATGTATCTGACGGGGCTAGTATCCAAAATATATAAAGAAATCATGTGATTCAATAGCAAAAACTGTGATAATAATCATTAAAAAATGGGCAGAAGGGGGCGCCTGGGTGGCTCAGTCAGTTGAGCGGCCAACTTCGGCTCAGGTCACGATCTCGCAGTCCGTGAGTTCGAGCCCCGCGTCAGGCTCTGTGCTGACAGCTCAGAGCCTGGAGCCTGTTTCGGATTCTGTGTCTCCCTCTCTCTGACCCTCCCCAATTCATGCTCTGTCTCTCTCTGTCTCAAAAATAAATAAATGTTAAAAAAAATTTTTTTTAAATGGGCAGAAGGTCTTAATAGACATTTTCCCATAGAAGATATACAGATGGCCAATAGGTACATGAAAAGATGTTCTGTATCATTAATCATCAGTAAAATGCAAATCAAAGCCACAATGAGGTATTGCCTCATGCGTATTAGGATGGTTATTATCAAAAAGATTAGAAATATCAAATTTAGCAAGAATGTAGAGAAAAGGGAACCCTTGTGCACTGTTGGTGGGAATGTAAATTGGTGGAGCCACCATGGAATAAAGTAGAAATTTAACTAGAACTATGGTGTGATCCAGCAATTTGTTTATCCAAAGAAAATAGGAAAATTAATTCAAAAAGATATATGAACCCCCATGCTTTTTGCAGCATTGTTTAAGATAGCCAAAATATGAAAAAAAAAAACAAGTGTCCACCAATGGATGAATACGTAAAGAAATTGTGGTATGTGTATATAATGAAATATTATTCAGCCATTAAAAAAGAAGGAAATATTGCCATTTGCAACAATGTGGATGGTCCTCAGGGGCATTATGCTAAGTGAAATAAGTCAGAAAAAAATAAATCCCATATGGCCTATCTCATATATAAAATTTCAAATATTTAATTAAATTTAATTTAATTAAAAATTAAAATATTTAAATTTTGTATATATAAGTATATGTACAAAAATCTAAGTTCTCTCGTGGGAGAGAGGGAGTGGTGGGAAAAATGGGTGAGCTATTTTTATTTTTTAGTTTAAATAAATTTTAAATTTTTTAAAAAAGTTTCAATATTCCTCCTGATTATTATCACCTAGTTCCTTAGAAGCTAAAAATATATATAATTTATTTTAAAAAATGGCAAAGAAAAACAATGATGTTAGCAATCATTTTGGCCTATGTGTACTGACCTTCTCTATTTGAGAAGGTCAAAGATTAGCTGTCTAGTTAGATTGCAGATGAATTAAAGATAATTTAGGATGTTGATGACAAAACTGGTATATATCCTTATTCAATCAGTTTGAATAAAGGTGATCATCATTGTATGAGAAAAAGTTAACCAGACAAAAACAACCAGAAAGAAAAAAGTGTAATTGAAATACTTGAGAAAAGATTTTTCAAACTATCATTTCAAACTTCTATGAGGTAGAAGATTATTTTGTTCTTTTGGGGCTACCAGAGGGGAAAAAAATCCATCAATTGACTGCATTTTGCAAGAGATCTAAATAAATTTTAAACAAACAAAATCAGAGCTTTATAATGATTCAAAGTCCGATTTTACTTAGAAGGTATCGAGTGATTGCTATGAGCCAGGCATCTCACTAAACTCTAGAGAGCTTATATATGTATAAGCTCTGTGTGTGTGTGTGTGTGTGCGTGCGTGTGTGTGTCTGTGTCTGTCTGTGTATTTGTTAATTCATTTAGCTAGACTCTGTGCCAAGCACTGATGGAATTAATAAACTCTTCCCTAGAGTCTCTTCCCTAGAGTCATTACAGGAAACAATTCACTGCAACAAACTTCTTTGACAGTAGGGAGACCAGGACTGACAGCTTTAATCCCAGTGGAGTGTGCATGAAGGAAAGTACTCAAGGCTACCAGGGTAGGCTGCCCTTAGGTGGTGAGCTTGCAAGCTCTTGAGGATGCTGGTCCTTAAGAGCTCTGCATTGAGAGGAGGACCCTCGTGCATGGCTGGCCAGGGACCTTGGTTTCCAGAAGGATCACTTCTCTGTCGTCTCTATGGGTCCTTTTCATCCGATTAGTTTTTCTTTCCCTTGCTGATTGCTTCTTACATCCATTGGAGACAAACAAAGTGTCACCTAGAGGTTGTTTCTGCCCATCCAGCCCACTGCTGTCAGGTGTCTGGCAGATTAAGTTTTGCAAAAGGTTTTTAGGAGACTTTGTGAGTCTCTCTTCCCCATCTGCATTTTGTTTTCCCTGGTCCTATCTCTACTCTTTTAGAAGCGAAGGTAGAGTTTGGAACTGCAATCTCTAATTTTCTTTATTTTCTTAATTTTAATTTTAATTTTTGAAAGAGAGGGAGAGAGAGACATAGTGTGAGTGGGGCATGGGCAGAGAGAGAGGGAGACACAATATCCGAAGCAAGCTCCAAGCTCTGAACTGTCAGCACAGAGCCTGACGTGGGGCTTGAACTCACGAACCACAAGATCATGACGTGAGCCAAAGTCAGAAGCTTAACCAGCTGAGCCACCAGGCGCCCCAGCATAGTATCTAGTTTTCAAGGAAAGAGCTTATGGAGGATTACTCCTCAGAGTGGCTAATGAGTATTTGTCTATGACACCACTTCAGAAAGCCAGTCTATCTCTCAGTTTACATAGAAAATTTCAACCAATATAAGTTTTATTCTGTTTCTGGCTTCAGGACAACAATCCCATTGGTCTGTTTTGTCTAATCACCAGAATTTTATTTCTGTTGTTACTGCTTTTGGACATTTCTTGGATGTTTGATACTATTATCTGAGCATTTTTATTGTGGCTGACAAACACTTGTATTGGTCTGCCCGGAAAAGTACTTCCCTATTTGAGTCTTAAAAAAAAAGTAGACAAAAACATACTTTCTGATATGTTAGCTCCTTGATCTATATATGCACAGAGCATCACAAAAACCTAAAGCATTGTATTCCTGAATTAAACAAGAGAGAGAGAGAGAGAGAGAGAGACCCCTTTGTCATTATCTGGAATGCTACCATTTAATTTTTATGAGTACCGTTTACTTTCCTTTAGTGAAAGACCTTGAGGGGCCTTTCGTCTTATGAGAAGGATATTCACACAAGTCCCCAGATGAATGCCAAGAGAGCAAAGACATAGCTCATCTTCTCCTCTGAATCTCGAAGTCTGGATTTATTTGACTCGAGGCTGACAAGACTGCCTCTCAGGAGATAGTCCAGAAGACAAGACAAAAACTGCCTGGAAGCTTTCCCCTGAAAGACTGAGCCATTGCTTTTCACATCAAACCCAAAATGCATCAAGGGACGGCAGGTGGGTTTTCTGCTTGGAAGCACAACCACAAGGCACTGCTTACTAATTCATCTCTTCTTTTGGTGTTAGTGAATTTGCATCCAGTGAGTCAACATTTTCAAATGCTGCTAATCCAATTGTAACAGGTCTCTCCACCACCATCAGGGGATGTGTTCTTTGAATTTGCATCGAGTGCACGCAAGTGAGATATCATATTACCTTTTGCAATCCTAAATTCCTGACTTGATCACCCAGATATTGGCCACTGAGCAGGTGATGGGAGCCTGGGTCTCCCTCACAGTCAGCTAACTCCAAAAGAGAACAGAAATATGTATTTAATTGTAACAGGCAAGTTATGGAAAAATATTGCATTTTGTAACAGCTTATTTTAAGCTTTAAGTACCTAGGGTAATAATCGCCTTTACCCTTCAGAATTTAAAACTAGGATTTTTCTCTCAGTCTTCAACAGAATTGTGATAATTCATCATTTGCAGAATAAAAATTTCATTTTAAACATTATTAATGCCCAGATTAGACTGCCACAAAAACTAATATCCAAGGCACAATGACAATGTCCTCATATTTTCAGTATTATTTATGCGACAAAAATCCATACGACAAAACACTAGGAAGAGTTTTTGATAGAAGTTGGTTAGTTAGAGTGGGGTTTGGCCTAACCTGCACGTCCTAGTCACAAGTTAGTTTCCAGGGAAGCTGGTAAGTAATGTCAGGTGCCTTTTGGCCATTTTCTACTGAAGGAAGGAGAAATCGATTCTATGATTAATGTAATGTCCCAAAGAACACTAATTCTTCACTACTTCTTAGAATCATCATTATTATGGATGCTGCTGTCAGCAAATGAAGAATGGTTCTTCATCTGCTTTCTACCACACAGCCATTTCTACCTTAGCTTATTAATAAAGACCAGCCCTCCAGCTGAAGTGAAGTATACTGATCAGTCTTAAGATTTGAACGCGTTGGATTCATTGTCTGTTCACATATATCCTTTCCGCTGTTGACAGGCAAGATCACAGGCCTCTCAGTGTACCATTCTAACCCCTTGATCACTCGCTACTCATCCAAAGTCTTTGCTGGATAGAAGAGGTTATTTATTTCTACCCAAGGGCTTAGACAACATGGTATATTTCCACATATTAAACTCTTCTCTGAAGGTGTGTCTTCTCAGAACTATCATGTTTGACACCTGAATCCAGCCCAGCCACCCATTTTAACTGATACTATTTGGGAGAACATGCTACCATACCGAATGTACCCAGTCAGTAAATTTGGGGGCTGCAAGATCTCAGTCTGTTCCTCTCGCTGATTTTCAGTATGTCAATCAATAAATAAGTTTGCTTCTTTCTGCCCCAATTTCCTAACCAGAAAACTTTGAATGACAGTTACTGGGTCACCTCAGAAGACTCTTGTGAGTAAAAATAATCCTCTTCCTCCTACAAAGGTAACAAAACAATTTCCAAGTACTTAATATTATTAAATACATTAAAATTTGAAAAGTTATTTGTAGACAAAATAAGCAAAATGTATCAGAAGGTAAATACCATGTAAATAAAATTTAAACATATTTTTAGTTTAAAAAGTAAAATATATACACAGCAAAGTAAGTTTAAGATTCAAAAAGATAGGCAATGGACAATTTGTCCTCCAGCTAAGATTGTAGGCCAGGATTCAGGGAATAAATCAGTTTTAAGATTAAACCGAAGGGGCGCCTGGGTGGCTCAGTTGGTTGAGCATGAGACTTTGGCTCAAGTCATGATCTCGTGGTTTGTGTGTTCCAGCCCCGTGTCAGGCTCTATGCTGACAGCTCAGAGCCTCGAGCCTGCTTTGGATTCTGTGACTTCCTCTCTCTGCCCCTCCCCCACTCAGACTCTGTCTCTCTCTGTCTTTCAAAAATTAATAAATGTTTTTAAAAAAAAAATTTTAAAGGATAAACTAAATATCTTCATGGAATCCTTTGTGCACTTATAGACACACACATACACACACTTTTTTTCTTTTGTAGTCCAACTCAATGTACATTTTAGAAATAATTTAAAATCCTGTCCACAGTTAATTACATACATGTCATTTTTAATTATTAATAGACTGTATTTTCTACAACAGTTTTAGGTTTACAGAAAAATTAAGTGAAAGGTACAGAGATTTCCCACATACCCCATGTCTCCACACATGCATAGCCTCCTCCATTATTAACATCGGGACCAGATCGGTACATTTGTTACAAGTGATGACCCTACATCGGCACAACATTATCATCCAATGTCTGTAGTTTACATTAGGGTTCACTCTTGGTGCTGTATATTCCATGGTCTGGACCAATGTATAATGACACGCATCTACCATTGTAGTGTCACACACCGTGGTTTCGCTGCCCTGAAATTCACTCACACACACTTTCTTAAGCCAGATTTGTCCGGTTTTTATGAGGCTGCTGTTTGGTGAATGTTAAAGTAACATCGATAATGAAGCTATTTCTTTCCTTTTGCTTTTGCTGGGAGACTCCCAGCCTGTCCTCTACCTACTGGACCACTAAGATTTGATGGCTGTCACTGTTCCATGACTCCCCCATGAGCCAACAGCACATACAATTCCGCATCCACCTCGTGACTTGTTTACTAGCAAACTGAACAGGCTGAAATTCACAGAAGTCACTTTCATTGGGAAAGAAATGAAGAAGAAAGCAAGAAGCTCTAGGAGAGAATTCAGCTCTGTTGCTCAACTCAGCAATTGGTCCATCAATTGATCCTCCTCTTCCTCTCAAGCCTTGGTAACATTCCCATTTCTACTAGCTAAGCTCTAAGTTTATGCTAAGCGCTAGTGATTTAGACAAGCATAATTCCTGCTGTCTGAGAATTTATAATCTAAAGGAGAACTGCCTTTGAAAAGCAATCCATTTGGTACCGGGTGACATATCATAGTAATCACAAACTATCATCACAAACTAGCACACATGTCATAGTACTGCCAACATATTTATACTTAAAATATATAACATTCATTCACAAAACCTGAGCAGAGTGAGGATAAAAGTGACTATCACCAACCCAGTTTACCTTCTGATACCAACACTAGAAATTAGAAGCTCCTGTCTTAGACCCTTGGGTTATTAGATCTGGCTCTGTCGATCAAAAACGATATCACACATCACACATTATCTTATAGTTTCTCACGGCTTTAAAAAGAAAATCTCACTCTCCAGGGCCTGAAATTACAGACACTGAAGCTTTTAATATCGCCCTGTAGATTCAGGCAATTCAAACTGAAACATTTACTTTGTCATATGAATCCAAATATTTTCCTGTCGTTCAGGGAAATGTCACGAGAAGGTGAATCTTTTCTGGCTTCGTCTAATTGTGAAAGTAATGACAGTGCACAAGAAATAATATCTCTTCCAACACCCTAAGGGCAAAATTATCGCTCTGCTTTGCCTATCTCTTTTATGGAGAGTTTGTGTTATTGCTCTTCAGCATGGTGTTTACAAACACCCGGCAACTTATTATTCAGTAGGTGAGAAGCAATGGGAAGGCTACCAAAAAAAAGTAATTTAACTAAGACATTAAGTAATGTGAAAAGACTAATTAGAAGTGTGACTTGCCCATCATTTTCCCTAAGAACTTCCACAGGAGACTTCTTTCTCCTAGGTTTCCAAAATAAATGTGGTATGTTTGATAAACAGACTTCAGAGTAGTTTATCTAAAATGAACACCTGAGGACGTGATAGTGGTCTTATTGTAATCAACAAAACCAGAGGACAGGTCCAGTGGCCTCTCTTCTAGAAGGTAGCATGTGCATAACTGATTGTGGATAGTTCCCACTGAACTGGTTACCTCATTTTTAAAATTGGCATTCCAAAAAGTAAGCTTACCCCACCTGGAAATGGCCCTTTTAGACACCTCCCCAACACTGCTTCCTCTTCCTGGAACACTCCCTCCCTCTCTGGCTGTGCACAAGGATGCTACCTTCTCATCTTAAGGTCTCAGCTCAGATATCACCACCTCAGAAAGCCCTTCTCAGATCTTCCTGTGAAAAGCAGTGTTATCTCAGCCACAACCGGTTTCCCTCCACATTGCACTTTTCATTTCCTTCAGAGATCTTATCACTCTCTCTGTTTTACCCTCACAATGTTTTTGTTTCTGGTCTCATCCACTCCTATGAGAATGTAAGCTCTTGGAGGGAACGAGTTCTGTTTCACACTGTTCTATCCTCAGTGCTCAGTATAGAGTGTGTGGTATATCATGGGTTAATAACACAATGTTTTAATCAGTGAATGGAGGAATGAATGGCTGGCTGGCTGGATGAATGGATGGATAGAACATACTGGTGAGAAATATTACATAGGGATTGAGGGTAAACTATTTGAAGTCATGAAGACTTTGGGTATCACTCTACTCACCAGGTGGATCATCATAACCTTTCTCAATCTGTTTTCTTGTCTGTAAAATAGGAATAATTAGATTTTTTTCATAGGATGTGTGTGGGGGGGGGGGTGGGAATTATGAAATGGGACTGTAGGCATCACCATTCCAAAAAGATACATATGTGTGTGTGTGTATCTCCTATGAAAAAATATAGATATACACATATAGATATACATATATATAGTTATAAAGATGAACAGCAGTAATTTTTTTAAAATTTCTTTTAATGTTTATTTATTTCTGAGACAGAGCATGAGTCAGGGAGGGACAGAGAGAGAGGGAGACACAGAATCAGAAGCGGGCTCCAGGCTCTGAGCTCTCAGCACAGAGCCCGATGCGGGGTTGGAACTCACAAACCGTGAGATCATGACCTGAGCCAAAGTCGTTCGCTCAAACAACTGAGCCACCCAGGCCCCCCTAACTGCAGTAATTTATATAAGATTCATTTCACATATAAACTGAATAGTAACTACTTAATAAATAAAGGATAGCCATATTAATACTTCATATATAAAGCCAGCCTGTAATCGGGCAATTCTGACTGATCAGATATGAAAAAAATCACGAAGTACTTTCAGATCTAGTTGTTAAGTCAACTTATAAGGAGAAAAGGCTATCATAGATTGGGCTTTTTGCCCTTTTAAAAAAAATTTGAAGTTGGCAGGAGTATTAAGCTTGAAATTGCATGGTTAACTGACATGTCTTAGCTTTATCTATGCTTTCTTGAAGGGGGAAAAAAGATAGTAAGAGAGAGGGGATCATGCAAACTGACACATTATGGAAACAAAAAGGATAACTCTGACATTTACTAGTTAAAATATAACACAACTAGATGCTATTTTAATTAATTTTTTCTTCTTAAAATACAGAAACTTTATTGCTTACTTCTTTTACTAAACTTGCAGGGTATACTTCATTCTAGTTCTATTTAAACTTCTAAGTACATTTGGACAGTATATATGCATTTAAAAATATATGTGGAGAGAGCCAATTCATTGTAGGCCATGAGGAGTTCTGCCCTGTTTCTCACTGGTGCAAAACTAATTGGGTTTTCCCAGTCATCGCACAAATATTTATTTTTCCATTTTATCATCCTAATAATTGCAGCTGAAATTAGAAGAGGGCACAACCACCTGGCAAGTCTTTGCATTTCCAAGCATCCTAGGCACATTGGTTTCCCAAGCCTCAAAAGCCATTGCTAAGAGAAGTCCCTTGCTGTCCACAATGCCACCCATTGATGGCACCAATTTCCCATGCACATCTCTATTCATAACCACATTTGGTGTTTTTTTTCCCTTGAGCTAAGAAGAAATTCCTAACATATTCATGTTTCCTAAGGCTCCAGAAGTAGGAATGAAAATTGGTGGCATAAATTCCTGGTTCCTCCACTGACCACACTGGACTTACACAAATCTGAGCTGGTGTCTCTTTGTGTGAAATGAAGAAGCAATGATGAAAAGTATAAGAACATGGAAAAATTAAAAAGAAACGAGTCAAAAGCCATAAGATAAAGTTATATTTCCAGTTTGGGGGGCTAGATTCAAATATCTCTATATATGCAACAAAGAACTTTCTTAAACACCCAGATTTCTTAGCCTGCTAAGAATCTTAAATATATGATGATATAACTAACTTGGGGTCTCCTGGCCCCCTAAGATATTTGGCTTTGACCCTGAATTCAATGGCCTATGGAAATCCAAAATCTTCCCTTTATTCTGGCAGTTTTGGGGGGGTAACAGAAAGGACACAGGAGTAGGAAGATATCTGGCTCAAAGTTCTGCTTCCATGTAAACTATCTTCACTTAGCAATGTATTACACCAGAAAAGAAACTCTCCTCCACTTCTTTCCACAGAAGAAATCTATACACACAGTGCACTAATGAATGTAGAATATTTACTGAAGATGGAGGCCAAGGGTGAAGGAAGAAGTTAAATTGCAGCCATTGGAAATTATGAAATGGGACTGTAGGCATCACCATTCCAAAAAGATACTTCAGTCACTTTACTAACAGGGTTAAAGATTTTCACCCATCTTTCATTCATCTTGTCTCAGTCTCTCCATCTTGCTGATTTGTCACTTCATTCTGTTCTGTTCTTTTCTCCTCTTCCTCTTAATATCATAGCAAATTCTTAAATGTATCACCTTCAGAGTAATTCAAGGATAATCTTCTGTTGTCAGATTATGTAGTTCTCTACCCTCACATTAAAATGTGTATTGAGATATTTTCCCAAATGAGAAGAGTTCTTTCACTAAAAGGAGTTCTAATGCTAGAATTTTGGTATCTTGACCTTCTTTTTCCTCATTTCATTAAACAGTACTATATACATGGTAATCATTCCTGCCATTCATTGATTTTCAATTGTCCTCTCTTTCTGGACATAGGGGAGAACTTCCCTGCCCTCTTGAAATTGAATATGGTCATGTTGCTAATTACCAGTGGGTTAAGGATGAAAGTTACATAAATTACTGCCTGGTAATGACATATGTCATCTGAGGAGAAACATGTTGCTTTGTTTCTGGACATCTGAGATCTGTGGCTTGTTTGTTTTGTAGCATAATCTAGCTGTTTCTAACACAGTATTCTTATCACAAAAGTTTGGCACAACCCCTCGCTTCTTATGGCAAAAGACTGCATTTTCTTAGACTAGCTTTTACTATCAGGGAATGAGCACATAAAACAAGTTCTACCCTTTGATAATGTTCTCTCTAAGTCTCAAAGCCTGAAAAGGTATCATTTGGGGAAATTTGCCCATCCATTTCCCCCCCTCCCCCACCTAGTTTTGCCTCGGCTTGGACATTGCCTATCCAGGTCCTATCAAATGAAACTAAACAAACATTGCAAACAAAAAGATGATAGAAGGGAAGCTTTTACCACAACAAGTCAATATATTGGTTATACTAGCTAATACCCAGTGCTGGATCTTTGTTCAATTTCTTCATCAGTAGTTTCCAATATCTTCAGTGTCCTCTTTGTGGTTTGTAGCACGGCATCCGAAAATGAATTGAGGAATTAAAATAAGCAACTATCTCATATGGGAAGTGCATTAAGAATGACATGTTGTGTTCTGAAACTAGAATGTGCTAATATTTCACAACTGTGTAAATTTACTAAAAAGCCTTGAAGTGTACCATAAAACAAGTGAATTTTATAGTAAGTAAATCATACCTTAAAATGCTATTAAAAATTACCAAATTAAATATGTGATTGCTTTAAATAAAGCATAAATTCAAAAGTCAACTATTGCCTTATGTTATGAAATTTTCATATTACTCTGCACAAAAAAAAAAAATACCACAAACTTTCATTTCAGCATTTCAGAAAGTAGGATGATGTCCTCAGGGTATTAATGGCTAATAATAAAATTAGTTCAGGTTCCTAATTAATGTTACATTTAAAGGTTCCGTCATGTTAGTTTAATATTGATAGACTATTTATGTAAATGTCATGGTTCGTCTCATTCTGATGCCTGTTTATGCCTTGCATAAAGTCAGGGAGATCCCATGTTTAAAACATGAAGGCATCTGGTCAGGGGAGGAGACCTTTAGTCTCTATATCATCCGAGTAAATGGGAAGGTTTCAATGTTGGCACATTCTGTCTGTTGTCATATATTAAAACTTAGGTCCAAGAGAAGATAATCAATCGCCCAGTGGTAAGGAGCAAATAGTGAAGGTGAAACAGATGGAGCCTGGCCTGAGGTACACCGTTTAAGGTGAGACAGAAGATAGAGAAAGTTCCCATTAATTCATTCCGCTATAAATGTTTGCCGCGCGCCTACTCTGTGCCAGGCAGTGTGCTCCGTGCTGAAGCTGTAACGCGATTGAGCCGAACAGGTCCCTCTCCGAGGGAGTGTGTTTTCTTATGGTCTAAAGGAATGCCCAATTCAATGTCAGAGCTAATGAAAAGTTCAGTCGTGATCTGGGGAGAAATCAGCTCAAGGGTTTTCATATGGAGGTGGAGAGCCCCATGGAGGGGAACGGAGACTGGGGTCCTCTGTGGGAGAAAGGGCAGAGTGTGGCCATCAACACGGATGCAACACTGCAAGGCTCTGGGGTCCTCACTTCCGGGAAAGGAGACTAGGGCTTCAGTGAGAGGTCAGGCAGCTCAGGGGGTCTTCAGTGGACACCCAGAGTTCATTCGTGGTGTGGAAGTTAATAAAGCTAACAATGAGTCTTATTAAATGGGAGTATGAGAATGTTTAAAATTGCCTGCTTCCACTGTGGGTTCATCTGGAGCCCACAGGGGACATCTGCCCTCAGATGCAGAGTTCTTGTAGACAGTGAGCCCTGCTGCTGCAAGCTGTGATGAGTACAGTTGAGATTAAGGAGAGGCTGTATGGCAGTGGTTAGGGGACAGTCTCTCAGAGCAGGAAACCTGGGTTTGAATTGCAGCTCTGCCATTCGGGAGCTAGGGGACTGGGACTGTAGTAAAAGGACAGTGATTAGAATGGTACCTATGTCATAGGATTGCAGTGATCATTAAAAGAGACAAAGTATGAACAGCACTTGGAAGACTGCCTACTTCTCCTCAAACTCAAGACATGTTACCTATTATTAAAGGATGACTCTGCAGCTGCAAATAGGTCTTTTAATCTCATTTTCCCACAGAGGATCCAACTATAAACCAATTAGAGTGAGACTACAGGCCATACAAAAGCCAGTCTTGTACTGCTTCTAAAACTTTGTTACTAGTAAGTCATTAGCTTGAATGTAAACACCCAATAAAGCAGTTAGATGTAAATAACGTCTCTACTACCCTGGTTTCCATGTCTATGGAAGTCCATATACCAGAGACAATACTGTAGGAACACCTTACATTTTATGTTAATATAGCACTGCTCGTTTCTAGTGCTATAGCTTGCATCACCTCTCAAGATGCTGGGCTTCTCAAGAACATTTTAGAGATGGGCTGTACATGGTATTAACCTTGCACAATGGAAATTAGGCTTACTGAGCACCCTTGTGACCAGGTGATGTGATGCAGGAGTGGGGAGGAGAGAGGGTTTGCAGTATAGAGGAAGGAAGAATGGCTGAATGTGTGGTCAGATAGTAGGATAATTCTTAAAAGAATGTATTCTTCTCACACTTCCCTTTGCTTCCTCTTGACTAAAGTGGGAGTGATAAATGGACAGGGAGACTTTAGCAACCAGAGCCCTGGCATCTCCTTTTATTTCTCATTTACAAGCTCAGTCTAAATTACGAGGGTAGGAAGGAGGAAATGCAGACTAACTTTCAAAGAACTCTAGCCCAGGGTTGGTCTCATATGTCTCCCTAGCACTAAGCAGATGGACCGTGGGTATTGGAGACAACAGCAAAAGCTGTGAATTGCTTTGTGAGCAGAGTAGAACTCTGAGATTGTTGTTTAGACCTCAACACACAACTGCTAGTTCCCCAGTTTATCAGCACCACATCAGACTTCTCTTAGCCTATCAGCAGAACCTGTCTTGAACCTGTTCCAGAGCACTCTTACTGATACAGATGATGAAAACTTGGATCTGTCCTTTCCAAATTACGGCTTCTTTGTTCATTGCCTTGGAAGCACACAAATGGGGATTGCCATATTTGATTTCTACCAACTCTGACTCCCCAAGGACACTAAGCCTGTGTCAGAGGCTCAGCGTCATTTGCCTTTTCCCAGTACCACATCTTTGAATGAGTTTCAACTTTTAGTGAATCGTTTGCACAATTTTCTTTCTATACATTCACCAAATTTTACTATCACCTGACAGTAATGCAAAGATGAATGTCTCAAATTGTTGTTCAAGTGATAAAAGACCAGACTGATGAGTACTTTCACACATTTAAAAAAAAATGATATCTTTCCAGTGAGGAGGTACAGGGAGAGAAGGAGCTAGATATGTTTAGAGAAATTTTACACTTAGGATGGCTGAACTTTTTACATATATTTGTGCAAAAAAAAAGGGGGGGGATGCTGTAAAACATTACTCCAAATCTACACTTGTTTTGGGTTGCTATAGACTTTCAAGTTCTGAAAATATGACTTATCCGGTCTGGTAATGCATTAAGAATGCGCCGTGGTTTTTAAAAAATGAGCTATTGATCTTAGAAGATTTTAATTTAGATTATTTCACTTAAAAGTGTAATAAATGGCAGGGCTCATGTTGAATCACTAAGACAGCAATTATTTTAAGAGTATCAGTCATCTGTGCTTCCATTTTAATCAAATCTCTTTATAGAGTTTTTAGACACTATTTGAAATAACCACATAACCTGTCTGTGGAAAGGTGTTTTGAGTTGTATGTCAAAAGTTGAAGAGAAATTAGAAAGACAACTCTTAATTTTGAAAAACCAATAATGACAGATGGGCAGTTGCTTTTATTTTATTTGTGAGCAACTGTTGTTTTGTAAGGTGTTTTTTTTTTTTTTGAGAGTGAGAAGGAGAGAGAGAAAAATGGTATAGCATCAACTAGAAAAATAACCCAGACTGTTTCTGAGTTAAATTTGCAAGGGCTAAAAGTCTTTCAAAACTTACTGTAAGAGCAATTACATAATTTTGATGACCTCTAGGCAATGAATTCTTGGTCATGTTCATAAGAAAAAGGCAAATATAATAAAAAGAGAAAACATGAGACAGACCCAGCTGTTAGCATTAACTTGCAATTTTACCTTGGAAGCCAAATATTTAGTCTGAAAGACCTTTTACCTCTGACGTTTTCAAGTTTCCATGAAGATTTCTTTCAGGCCTTCATCTCTGGAGCTGAGATCATGAGCCATCCCTTAATCCTATAAGATTCATTTAGAATCATCTTCCCTGACATCTGTACATAAAGTAATATAAAACATTACAATATAAATTATATCTGAGGGATTCTTCTGAAATTCTCTTTCACTGTTTAATAATTAAAAGTTGAAAACCTCTCTGTAGCTCTACGGCACTCTCTAACAAGAATAAATTTTCTCGAGAAGGCATCCTCATCCCAAACAGTGGAAGCCATTGGCATATTCTGCACAAATGACTTTAGTGAGTAATAAATCCTGCCCTCTGGGATGCGACACCATGGTTGAAGCCCTTATTGAGGTGATGTTACATATTCGGTTCCTAAATTATCTACCTGTTTACAAGTGCATGAATTTAGCATAAGTGCCTCCATTTTCTTGTTCTTAAAATGGGGATGGGCAACAATACCCACTACCCAGGGTTGTTGCAAGGATTAAATGAGTCATGTGAGTCAGTACAGAACCTGGCACACAGAGAACACTGCACGCATTGGCTATTACTATGATTGTTATAGTTTTTGTGTTGTTATTCAGAAGAACTTCTTTCCTTCATAGAAACTGTTTGGAGGAGAGGAGTGCCCTCTAGCAGGACAGAAATGATGGTAGCTACAAACTGTTTTCATTATTTGTTGAGTCGTGCATTTCTAGAGTGTCACAGCATTAATTTTCAAGAGCATAAAAACCACAAAGTAGTAGGGTGAGGGAGCAGTGTTCTAAAACATTAGGATCCTCAGAAACACAGTATGTGTGGAGAAGAGCTACCTGGGGTAGGTTCAGGAGTTCTGGGAAGGGCTTTTGCCTGAATATTGGTCTCCTACAACCCTGACTTAGGCTTGAATTCACCCACCCACCTCCGACACTTTCTGCTAGTGAAATCATTGCCCCTATTCTAATGTGCATATTGGAGAACAGACAAATTAGCATTTTTTCCGATTTCCTAAGGACAACTGAGTGTAAACTGAATCATCAGACTTTTCCAATTTCAGTGTAATAGCTACATGAGGAGATATTTTGATGATAGCAAGAAGAAAGAGAGTGTCCTGGAGGATAGCCAGGCTACACACCAGTTTATGAGGTATGCTGGGAGTAATGTGTAATTAAGAATTTTAATTTTAAATGTTTGCATAAAAAATCAAAGGAGAGGTCTTGGAGAAGATGGCGGCATAGGAGGACGCTGGGCTCACCACGTCCGACTGATCACTTAGATTCTACCCACACCTGCCTAAATAACCAGAAAACCACCAGAAGACTAGCAGAAAGGACTCTCCGAGCCAAGCATAGACGAGAGGCCCGTTGAAAAGGGTAGGAAGGGCAGAGAGGTGGAGCGCGCTACATGGACTGGTGGAAGGGAGTTGGGCGGTGGAGGGGCAGCCCACCTGGCAAGGCAGAGCCCCCAAGTCTGGCTTGCAAAAGCTGAGGGGCTGGACGGAGTGTGTTCTGACAGCCAGCGGGACTTAAGATCTGGAATGTTACAAGTCAACAGCTCTGCTCAGAGAGCTGGAGGGCAAGAGAGGACCCTGGGGAGGAGAGGTGTTGAGCCCCAGAAGACAGAGCTCAGATCGGCAGGGAACAAAGGCGCTGGCCAGCGCCAGCTCCCTCTCCCATCCCAGCCGAAACCCCAAAGGGAACCAGTTCACTGAACTTGCTTACACCACACAAACACCCAACACTGTGCTTCTGTGGATTCATCCCTCTGACAGGTCAGCCTCCTCCCAATGAGTTGGCCTCCCTCCCAGTGCTGCAGGACTGGGACCTTCCGCAGGGGACCACAAACAGCAGAGCAAGCTGAGCCTGCCCCTCCCGCCCCTGTGCACCTTGCAGATCCACCCCATCTAATACGCCAGATCCCATCAGAGCAGCACCACAAGCCTGGCAGTGGGCAAGTAGCCCAGACAGGGACAACACCACTCCATAATGAGTCCTGCCTCTGGGAGAGGGGAAGATAAGGTACACACCAGTCTGACTGGCCCCAACGGTGGGCTGGGGACAGACATCAGGTCTGACTGTGGCCCCGCCCACCAACACAAGTTACTCCAGACAGCACAGGGGAAGTGCCCTGCAGTTCCGTGCCACCCCAGGGACTATCCAAAATGACAAAATGGAAGAATTCTCCTCAAAAGAAACTCCAGGAAGTAGTGACAGCTAATGCATTGATTAAAAACGATTTAAGCAATATAATGGAACATGAATTTAGAATAATGGTCATAAAATTAATTGCTGGGCTTGAAAAAAGTATAGAGGACAGCAGAGAATCTATTGCTACAGAGATCAAGTGACTAAGAAATAGTCATGAGTAGCTAAAAAAGGCTATAAATGAGGTGCAAAATAAAATGGAGGCGACCAAGCTTGGATTGAAGAGGCAGAGGAGAGAATAGGTGAATTAAAAGATAAAATTATGGAAAAAGAGGAAGCTGAGAAAAAGAGAGAGAAAAAGATCCAGGAGTATGAGGGGAGAATTAGAGGACTAAGTGATGCAATCAAACGCAACAATAGCCGTATAATAGGAATTCCAGAAGAGGAAGAGAGAGAGAAAGGAGCTGAAGATGTACTTGAACAAATCATAGCTGAGAACTTCCCTGATGTGGGGAAGGAAAAAGGCATTGAAATCCAAGAGGTACAGAGAACTCCCTTCAGATATAACTTGAATCGATCTTCTGCATGACATATCATAGTGAAACTGGCAAACTACAAGGATAAAGAGAAAATTCTGAAAGCAACTAGGGATAACACATTCTAACATATAAAGGGAGACCGATAAGACTAGTGACAGACCTATCTACTGAAACTTGGCAGGCCAGAAAGGAATGGCAGGACATCTTCAATGTGATGAACAGAAAAAATATGCAGCCAAGAATCCTTTATCCAGCAAGTCTGTCATTCAGAATAGAAGGAGAGATAAACTTTTTCCCAAACAAACAAAAACTGAAGGAATTTATCACCACTAAACCAGCCCTACAAGAGATCCTAAGGGGGATTCTGTGAGTGAAATGTTGCAAGGACCACAAAGTACCAGAGACATCACTATAAGCATGAAACCTACAGTCATCACAATGACTCTAAACCCATATCTTTCAATAATAACACTGAACGTAAATGGACTAAATGCTCCAACCAAAAGACATAGGGTATCAGAATGGATAAAAAAAACAAGACCCATCTATTTGCTATCTACAGAGACTCATTTTAGAACTGAGGACACCTTCAGATTGAAAGTGAGGGGATGGAGAACTATCTATCATACTACTGGAAGTCAAGAGAAAGCTGAAGTAGCCATACTTAATATCAGAGAAACTCGAATTTAAATTAAAGGCTGTAACAAGAGATGAAGAAGGGCATTATATAATAATTATAGGGTCTATCCATCAGGAAGAGCTAACAATTATAAATGTCTATGCACCGAATACAGGAGCCCCCAAATATTTAAAACAATGAATTACAAACATAAGCAAACTTATTGATAAGAATGTGGTAATTGGAGGGGACTTTAATACTCCACCTACAACAATGGATAGATCATCTAGACACACAGTCAATAAAGAAACAAGGGCCCTGAATGATACCTTGGATGAGATGGACTTGACAGATATATTTAGAACTCTGCATCCCAAAGCAACAGAATATACTTTCTTCTCGAGTGCACATGGAACATTCTCCAAGATAGATCACATATTGGGTCACAAAACAGCCCTTCATAAGTATACAAGAATTGAGATCATGCCATACACACTTTCAGACCACAATGCTATGAAGCTTGAAATCAACCACAGGAAAACGTCTGGAAAACCTCCAAAAGCATGGAGGTTAAAGAACACCCTAGTAATGAATGAATGGGTCAACCGGGCATTAGAGAAGAAATTTAAAAATATGTGGAAACAAACAAAAATGAGAATACAACAATCCAAACGCTTTGGGATGCAGCGAAGGCAGTCCTGAGAGGAAAATACATTGCAATCCAGGTCTATCTCAAGAAACAAGAAAAATCCCAACTACAAAATCTAACAGCACACCTAAAGGAAATAGAAGCAGAATAGCAAAGACACCCCAAACCCAGCAGAAGAAGAGAAATAATAAAGATCAGAGCAGAAATAAACAATATGGAATCTAAAAAACCTGTAGAGCAGATCAATGAAACCAAGAGTTGGTTTTTTGAAAAAATAAATAAAATTGATAAACCTCTAGCCAGGCTTCTCAAAAAGAAAAGGGAGATGACCGAAATAGATAAAATCATGAATGAAAAGGGAATTATTACAACCAATCCCTCAGAAATACAAGCAATTATCAGGGAATACTATGAAAAATTATATGCCAACAAACTGGACAACCTGGAAGAAATAGACAAATTCCTAAGCACTCACACACTTCCAAAACTCGAACAGGAATAAATAGAAAACTTGAACAGACCCATAACCAGTGAAGAAATTGAATCAGTTATCAAAAATCTCCCAACAAATAAGAGTCCAGGCCCAGATGACTTCTCTGGGGAATTCTACCAGACATTTAAAGCAGAGATAATACTTATCCTTCTCAAGCTGTTCCAAAAAATAGAAAGGGAAGGAAAACTTCCAGACTCATTCTATGAAGCCAGCATTACTTTGATTCCTAAACCAGACAGAGACCCAGCAAAAAAAGAGAACTACAGGCCAATATCCCTGATGAATATGGATGCAAAAATTCTCAACAAGATACTAGCAAATCGAATTCAACAGCATAATGAAAAGAATTATTCACCATGATCAAGTGGGATTCATTCCTGGGATGCAGGGCTGGTTCAACATTCACAAATCAATCAATGTGATACATCACATTAATAAAAGAAAAGATAAGAACCATATGATCCTGTCAATCAATGCAGAAAAAGGATTTGACAAAATTCAGCATCGTTTCTTAGTAAAAACCCTTGAGATAGGATAGAAGGAACATACTTAAACATCATAAAAAGCATTTATGAAAAGCCCACAGGTAATATCATCCTCGATGGGGAAAATCTGAGAGCTTTTTCCCTGAGATCAGGAACACAACAGGGATGTCCACTCTCACCGCTGTTGTTTAGCATAGTGTTGGAAGTTCTAGGATCAGCAGTCAGACAACAGAAGGAAATCAAAGGCATCAAAATTGGCAAAGATGAAGTCAAGCTTTCATTTTTTGCAGATGACATAATATTATACATGGAAAACCTGATAGACTCCACCAAAAGTCTGCTAGAACTGATACATGAATTCAGCAAAGTTGCAGGATACAAAATCAATGTGCAGAAATCAGTTGCATTCTTATACACTAATAATGAAGCAACAGAAAGACAAATAAAGAAACTGATCCCATTCACAATTGCACCAAGAAGCATAAAATACCTAGGAATAAACCTAATCAAAGATGTCAAAGATCTGTATGCTGAAAACTATAGAAAGCTTATGAAGGAAATTGAAGGAGATATAAAGAAATGGAAAAACATTCCATGCTCATGGATTAGAATAAATATTGTTAAAATGTCAATACTACCCAAAGCTATCTACACTTCAATGCAATCCCAATCAAAATTTCACCAGCATTCTTCTTGAAGCTAGAACAAGCAATCCTAAAATTTGTATGGAACCACAAAAGGCCCCGAATAGCCAAAGTAATTTTGAAGAAGAAGACCAAAGCGGGAAACATCACAATCCCAGACTTTAGCCTCTACTACAATGCTGTAATCATGAAGACAGCATGGTATTGGCACAAAAACAGACACATAGACCAATGGAATAGAATGGAAACCCTGGAATTAGACCCACAAAAGTATGGCCAACTAATCTTTGACAAAGCAAGAAAGAATATCCAATGGAAAAAAGACAGTCTCTTTAACAAATGGTGCTGGGAGAACTGGACAGCAACATGCAGAAGATTGAAACTAGACCACTTTCTCACACCATTCACAAAAATAAACTCAAAATGGATAAAGGACCTGAATGTGAGATAGGAAACCATCAAAACCTTAGAGGAGAAAGCAGGAAAAAACCTCTTTGACCTCACCTCAGCTGCAGCAATTTCTTACTTGAGACATCTCCAAAGGCAAGGGGAAAATGAACTATTGGGACCTCATGGAGATAAAAAGCTTCTGCACCGCAAAGGAAACAATCAACAAAACTAAAAGGCAACCGACGAAATGGGAAAAGATATTTGCAACTGACATATCGGACAAAGGCCTAGTGTCCAAAATCTATAAAGTTCACCAAACTCCACACCTGAAAAACAAATAATCCAGTGAAGAAATGGGCAGAAGGAATGAATAGACACTTTTCCAAAGAAGACATCCAGATGACCAACAGGCACATGAAAAGATACTCAATGTCGCTCCTCATCAGGGAAATACAGATCAAAACCACACTGAGATACGACCTCATGCCAGTCAGAGTGGCTAAAATGAACAAATTAGGAGACTATAGATGCTGGCAAGGATGTGGAGAAAGGGGAAGCCTCTTGCACTGTTGGTGGGAATGCAAACTGGTGCAGCCACTCTGGAAAACAGTGTGGAGGTTCCTCAAAAAATTAAAAATAGACCTACCCTATGACCCAGAAATAGCACTGCTAGGAATTTACCCAAGGGATACAGGAGTGCTGATGCATAGGGGCACTTGTACCCCAAATGTTTATAGCAGCACTTTCAACGATAGCCAAATTATGGAAAGAGCCTAAATGTCCATCAACTGATGAAGAGATAAAGAAGCTGTGGTTTATATACACAATGGAATACTGCGTGGCAATGAGAAAGAATGAAATATGGCCTTTTGTAGCAATGTGAATGGAACTGGAGAGTGTTATGCTAAGTGAGATAAGTCATACAGAGAAAGACAGATACCATATGTTTTCACTCTTATGTGGATCCTGAGAAACTTACCAGAAGACCATGGGGGAGGGGAAGGGAAGAAAAAAAGCTTAGAGAGGTAGGGAGCCAAAACATAAGAGACTCTTAAAAACTGAGAATAAACTGAGGGTTGATGGACGGTGGGAGGGAGGGGAAAGCGGGCGATGGGTATTGAGGAGGGCACCTGTTGGGATGAGCACTGGGTGTTATATGGAAACCAATTTGACGATAAATTTCATATTTAAAAAAATAAAAGTAAAAAAATCAAAGGAGACTTTAAAGTAATACCCATAATTGTGTCATCGTGCATTCTGGCATGTGTTTGGAGCACTAAAAAGACTGGACATACAGCTAGGACACTGGGTCTACCCATGTCTACCTATGGTCTACCCTGTATTATATTTAAACCATAGCCTTTATGAACAGGACATCACACATATATCACTGACAAAAGAGCTCTTCTCCCCTCCATAAAATCTCTACAAGCCTTCCCCAAGCCACTCACCATAAAAGCACACATTCAACACACATTATAAGCAAGAAGAATGTTTGCTCTGCAAATGCAATTTCCAGATAAATCCAGAATTCCCTCCTTTCTATTAACCTATTACGAAGCACCTCCTGGATTTAGAATTTGGCACCAACAATGGTTTTGCACCTGTGATTCCTCTGTCTAGAATGATCCTCTCAGATCTCAAAATGGCTGGCCCTTTCTCATCGCTGAGGTCTCAGCATATCTCCCACTGCCTTAATGAGCATTTACCCAAAGACTAGGTAGAATGTGGCTCCCAATGCTCACCCCTTTCATCATGTAACTTTGAACTGTCTTTCTCCCACTTAATTGCTAACTGAAATGAACTTACTTCACATATTTAGATGGCCTCTGCCTCCCTTGCCCAAAAGGAATCTCAGAGAGAGAAAGGACATTGTTTGTCTTTTGCCTGACACATAGTAGGTGCTCAATGTCTATTTGTGAAGTGAAATAAAATCACAATCATGAAAGAATAATTATAACATGAATAGTTACTGCTACTAAAAAACAATGCAAACCTGGTGAAGGTGGCCAAGGGGATCCATGGAGGGGGGTGCACAAGGGAAGAACTAATTACCCAAAAGGAACAAAGAGAATTGGAACAGAAGACTGATGGGAGAGGACAGAGCAGGCACAATGGCAAACAGGGATGATACTTGGCAGGATAACCTCTAGCTGCTCCTGAGTTTGCCTGATCACGTGCTAACTACAGCAGTTCCTCTTGCTGGCTTTCCATTTAGAGAAACAAAGAAGGTGATTATCTTGTAGAGCCTAAAATAGACTTCAGACCTCCTTATTCTCATTTCTGAGACTGCTCTGGGCCTCTCTGGCAGGCATTCTGGAGGGCTGACTTGGTCATTTTCATACAGCTATGGGATGTGTCTCCTCCAGTCTCCATGTCTCACATGGTTGAGAATCTGCTGAATGAGGGGAAGTAGGACCTCAAGCTTCTGGCCCACTAAACAATTAATTCACTTTTTAAAATGATGCACTGTGCAATAGGAAGAATGGGAATTTAAAGCTGGCAGGGGTCAGCTTAGCCTTTGAGGGGGGAATTCACTCTAAGTGCCCCACTGCTTCAGGGTTCAGTAATAAAACTTAATTCCTCCAGATTGATTTTCTACTTTTTATCATCATCAAATCCTGGCTACTCCACTGAGTATATTCCCTTGCTGTTCAAAAGCTATGTGGTGGAATCCAAATAGCAATTCAGAGTGGCAAGGTGGGAGGAAGGTATGAAATAGGAATGTCGGGGTTCAGCGATGGTTCTTGTATATTGTTTCTCTCATCCAAATCCTAATCTGATTTCCTCTAACAATTATTGCAAACTGCACATAAGCAGTGTGCTAGTACTTTCATGGAGAAACTTTATAAACCACAGCAGGAAGAAAGAGCTCAGGTTCCTAAGTGATATGTGTCTGAATTCTCTATTTTGATGGCTGATAAAACAAGGTGTTCACACCTGGAGCTAGGTCATCACTTTCTAGTAATCTATTAGTAGTTTTCTCCAATGCCTATAGATATCTCATGACCCAATGGCCTGAGAGTTTGCTAAAGGAGTAGATGATAAAACTGTAATCTGTAAATAATCTGTCACATTCTTATTTTACAAATCTCTTGTGTTTTACAAATATACCCATGTCTTTGCCTATTGTTGGAACTTCTCTTGGAGCACCTATGCATATTGTATCATGAATTATAATTATTTTGCATATTACATCATCATCCTAAAATAAACACTCTGTGAAAGTGGAATCAAACCTCCCATACCCTGGGGATTTTCCCAGTAATCAAGCCCTCAATAAGTTTTATTGAAATGAGCTGAATGTAAAAAATGTCTACTATAGCCATTTCTATACTCACACAGCTAAAAAGCACTAGAACCTCACTGCGTGCTGGTACATTAACAAAACTGTTATTCACATCTCTGAATCCTAGAGATAAGAGTGTCTTAACATAGAATCATAATGCAGGAAATTGTTAAATCAGAATCAAACCCCAGTTCCTGGGCATTGAAGCTAAGCACAATATATAGAAACCTCTCTAAACCTTAAATGTTATAATAGCAATGCCTTGCCTTTGGACAGCACTAACACTGTGCAACCATTTTCTCATCTGATCTTCACAATAGCACACAAGAGAGGAAGAGCAGATATTATTATCTTCTTTTTGAAGGGAATGCATTGAGTCATAACATAGATAAGTGACTTCTTTATTTGCGTAGCAAGCATCAGAGCAGAAACTTCCCAACCACTAGCACCTAAGTTTCTAGACTACTTGTTCATTCTTTGCCCACTAAACTACACTATGACACATGCCTTCCTAATGCTGTACTTTTCATACTTTCGTGTGCATACAAATTGACTAAGGACCTTGTTAATACACAAATTCTGATTCAGTATGTCTGAAATTTTGCATTTCTAACAAATTCCTAAGGGATGCTGATGCTGCTGGTCTCTAGACCACAATTTGAGTAGTAAGATTCTAATGAGCTGTGACCATGCTATCCCACCTCCCATCTCTCTATCTCCACTGCTTGACACATGGTAGGTAATCAACAAATATTTATTGACAATGAAATAATGAATGACCCACTTTTGGTATCTCCAGCGCTGAGAAGATAGTAAAATACTCAGGAAACAAATAGTGAATTAATGAATTAACCAACCACTCAATGAAACAAAGAAAACTCTCATTGTGAAGAACTCCACGTGATCACTCGATGGTAAAACCAAGGACTTTCAGGGAAGGAGCGTCCTTGGAATACACCCCACTGTTTGCCCTATGCTAACTCTTGAGCCCATAATAACACAGTTTGCTTATGTATTTGTAGCCATCAGAATATGTTCTTGACCCTATACATAATGTGATGACTTTTTTCCAAGTACTTTTTGTGCTTTGAAGACATTGCCTCCCTCATACTTCTGCCAAGGTTCAGCAAAGTAAAACAATTTCAGCATTTTCATTTTTGCTCTGGGCAAAGAAGTCTGAGTTGTTCCAGTGTCTCCAGCAGAGCTGAAATTAGAGCCCCAGATCTTGTCACTCAGCTGAGTCTGAAGGGTTTTTTCATAGATACCAATGTTTTACCTGTGTGGTGAATGGGGTTTTATACTTCAAATGAAATATTTAACTGTTCTGAACTGGGTTATGAAATAAAGGGCTTTTTTAAGAGTAAAGGATGAATACGACAGAACTTAATTAAAATTCTCTGAACGGTTGGTGAGATAGAACAATACAATCCACATTAAACCATTTTCTAGGAATCCCTTTCAAGGTCTGGGGCACAAGACACTCTGGCACTTGGAATCTGTCTCAGGGAAGCATGAAAGCATGTGTCATGTATAACTTAACCCATGAATGATGTCACCTTCACAAACTCCTAGCAGCAAGTACAGTTTTCAGGAAATGGGACTATGGGGGGGGACAATAACCAGAATAGAGAGGGACAGGATGTCACCCCCTTCTTCACAGAGTGTTGCAGCCCATCTCTGCTGCTTGTTTCCTAATCTCTGCAGCCTTCCTCTCACCCACCTGGGATCACTGGGCTCCACCTAAGGCACAGATTAGTCCCATTATCTGAGACATTTCCAGATGTTGAGGGAGAAAGATATCTTGGCGTTGAGAACCCCAAACTCACAGAAAAACTTAAAACCAAACCAAACAAAACCTCCACCAGGAACAGCATTGGTTTGCTGTGCAGCTACCCCAAAGCATGTGATTAGGACTCAGTTTCCCTCCATCTCTCAGCTCTGTGTTTCTCCCGCTTGACTTCACTATCAGGAAGGTGTCCCCGTAGGATGGTAAGTTGGCCTTCCACTCCTCCACAACCCCCCAGTGGAAAGAAAGTGCCCCTTTCACTAGTAGTTCACAGAAAAATTCCAGGATTCACTCCATTTTGGTGAGTTTACTCTACTTGGCCACGGCTAAATAAATCATCACCATTGCCAGAGAGTATGGGGTTCTATTTAGTCAGGTCTAGTTGAATGCCTCCCTCCTCTTAGGGAAGCATTCCTTTCCCTCTGAGGGAAAAACCCCAACTATGCCCAGTAACCAAGAATTTGGAAGGAGTGGTTCCCCCAAAGGAAACTGGGGCTATTGTTACAAGGAGAAGAAGAAGAAGAAGAAGAAGAAGAAGAAGAAGAAGAAGAAGAAGCAGCGGGAGGAGGGGGAGGAAGTGGAAGAGGAGGAAGGAATGGTGAGTAGGCAAGCAAGAGAGGTCTACTTTTAAGTCTGATCTTACATTTTGTCTGCCTGAAAACAATAATAATGGCTAGTAATTTTGTCAAATACTTAACTTTGTGGGGCTTCTGGGTGACTCAGTCAGTTAAGCATCTGACTTCAGCTCAGGTCATGATCACGAGGTTTGGTGAGTTTGAGCCCCATGTTGGGCTCTCTGTTGTCAGCACTAAGCCCACTTCAGATCCTCTGTCCCCCTCTCTCTGCCCCTCCCCTGCTCTCTTTCTCTCTCTCTCAAAAATAAATAAACATTAAAAAACATACTTCATGCCAGAATTTGTGCTAAATGCATTATGTGTCTAATTTTATCATCCAAACACCTATAAAGATGTGTTTTATCTTAACTCCGTGTTTACTTGAGACAGCTGGAGCTCAGAGTTAAGGTGCTTTCCCAAGGTAACATGACAATTACGGTAGATCCAAGATTAAAGTTCTGTTTGATTTCAGAGTCTAAGCAATTAATCGCTATACTCTGTCCTGCCTACATTTTCATGGACTTGTCTACAATTAATGCTTGCGTGTCTTGTGACAAATCACTCTATGTCTTCAGACTTTAGTATTCTCATCTGTAAAATGAGAAAGAGGATACTGGCCCTGATCTTCCTATCTCATTTCTCAGGGCAATTGTGAGGATTAGATGAGGTGATGTACATGTAGCATTGTGATTATGATTATTTCTTATGTAATTAAGGTATAAATTTGGATATAGAAACACACACACCACCCCAATTCCCATATTCACTAACTTCTAGCTCCACCAAGAACACACACTCTTTTCAGCCAGTTCGCTGATCCTCTCAGACACTCTGGGACTCCAAGTATTTTATCCTCCAAAGAGGTGACGCTTCATTGTATGCCCAGTGTGTGACCTCTGTGTGTGGCATCCGGCCACCTCTTAAAGGTCCTTTACTCTCAGCTTTTCATACTCTTGTTCTGCAAGTCTGATGGCCACCCTGGGAGGACCTTACCTTTCTCTGGGTCTCCATCCCCAGGCAGTGCACCATGACATATGGCAACCTTATGTCATTGCTCCTGCTCATTTTATCTTTTTGGCAATTACACCCACAGGACTGGAAAGAAATCCTCAGCTGTGTCATTCAGAATGAGCAAGTGACAGAATGCACAGTGTCAGACTTCAATTTCCACCTATTTGATGGCTTTTTTATTAAGCTAATGTTGCTGAATTCCTATAAAATTCAGAGGAGTGGAAATAATTTGGACAAGTCTCAGCATCTCTCTCTTGGGACTATCCGAAACATCCATAGTAGCCATGTCTTAGCTCATCTTCTTTTTTTTTTTTTTTAATGTTTATTTATTTTTGAGACAGAGAGAGACAGATTGCAAGTGGGGGAGGGGCGGAGAGAGAGGGAGACACAGAATCTGAAACAGGCTCCAGGCTCTGAGCGGTCAGCACAGAGCCTGACGCAGGGCTCGAACCCACGGACTGTGAGATCATGACCTGAGCCGAAGTCGGACGCTCAACCGACTGAGCCACCCAGGCGCCCCTTAGCTCATCTTCTTTAGAGAGGGTTTTTTTTAATCAACATATTTTAATTCTAATAATCTTACCTGGTATACCTACCTATCTTGCAAGGCATAATGGGAATTTAAAAATTCAGAAATGTTTTGCACTGCAGTTTAGTTTTTCAAAAAAGAGAAGGCTTGGAAAAATCAATAAAGAAAGGGTAATTCTAAGCCTCTTAATCACTATAATTGATGAGATGTCTCCTCTGTGAAGCATTTTTCTGACTGGTATCCAGGTTGGTAATTCCTCCTAGATCATCCCCTCAATAGAGTATCTTCCTTGAATTCTCAGCATTTGTCCTTAACAGCACTAAGGCTCTTTGTTAAAGAATTTTTACCTTGGTAGACAAAGTCTAAAGCACATGAGACTGTTAAGATAGCAATTTTTCAACTTAATAACAGTATGTCTTCAGCAAACATAAATACAGATGTTGTAGTTTAAATGGGTGTTTCAGCATTGTCAGATAAGGGGCCATTCATTAAACACAAGTGAACAAACAACTCTCCAGCCAAAATATACTCAGGGCTCTTGGGTGTTTATAAAATCTGGTTAGTAGCTTCTCTTGTCTTTTCCTATTTGTAGTGGATGGATTTAAAAGATGAACAGAACACTTCTTCCTGACCTGAGTGATCACATTATGATGGATGTGTGGGAAGATTTTCTCTGGAGCTAGAAGTTAGGACCTTTGTCTCTACCGTTCATCACCATCTTTTTCTTTGTCAAGCTACTTAATTTCTCTGAGCCTCGATTTTCTCCTTTATAGAATGGATGGCATTTTCACTTACTCTTGCTTTAATTTTTTTGGAGAACTATCCCTTTCCCACGCTAATGAAATTTACATGAGGCTGCCCCCACACACTCTTCTGTCAAGGTCAAGTGTATAACACAGGCCTGGCCAATCAGTGGCCAATCCCTCTGGCTACTATGATTGATTCAAGTAGAAGCACATGATACAGAACAATCCAGTAAAACTCAACCTCAGGACTTTTACTGGGATCATCAGTCAAGATGTTTACTGGGAACATCAGTCAAGACCATTCTCACTCTATGAGATATCTAGTTTAGGAGAATGAAAGCTAGAGCCACAGGATGATCAAAACTGGTAAAGAGGAATGAAAATTATCAAATAAATGGTGACACTGAATCCAGGAATTTAAGTTTGTTAAATTCTCTAATAGTCAACAGCTCTGAGACAGGACCCAAGGCAGGATCATAGTAGATGCTCAGAAACAATTTGTTAGAAGAGTGGATTAGAACATTTAGGTCTCATGTTGTTCAATTCTTAGAAATGCTATTCAACATCCTGAGAATTGGTTTATCTCCTTGCAGAGTCAAGTCAGAGGAACTGAAAGCCAAAACTCCATGCTTATCTACTTAATGTCCAGGAACCTCAGAAACTTTTGGAATCCTTTTACTGTCCTGAAGCTGTATATGTGAGGCAGACTACATACCTGATCTTCACCTTGGCTTCATCCTCTGTGAAAAAGGCTTCATCCTTCCGCCTCTGTGTAATGGCAGTCCTCTAATTTTTTTTTAAGGATAGTTGTGAAGATCTAATGACACAATGAGGAGAGGGATCATTCTCCATTTATGAGTTCAATTTAGGCCCTGAGAGTATCACCTCTGAGCACTGTTCACTCCCTTGCTAAAATAACACTGGCAATTCACTCTTTGGAGCCATTTGCAGAGTCTCTGTAAAAATAAAATTGGAAGTCTGAATATAGCATATTAGACCTGCTGTGGCCATTGTTACATATCACTCTAAACACCATTCTGCTTATTCTTGTCATCTGGGACCATTTGATTTTAATTTACCCATTTAAAAATTGCCTTCCTCCATGGATTTCCCATCCAGTAGTCCTTGTGCAGGCAAAACTCCCATTAACTTTAATAAAAGTTTTAAATATGAAATGTTGCTAGGAGGTGGCTGATATTTTATTCATACTGCTGCTGATTGTTTTGAATGTTTCAGTTGTTCCACTGATGCCCCCAAAGCTGGTTAAGGAGGAAACATCAGTTTTCTTCATCAAAATAAAAAAATAAAACAGTATACAAATAGAAAATGATGCTGAAAAATATTAAACAATAAATTCCCCTAGAACTTTTGTTCTCTAAAAATTCAAAGACCCTATACATCTCTAATTATATATTTCAGAGACAAACCAATTAATACCGGGATGGTAAAGTTGTGGTCATGAAAGATAGATCACTTGAATGAACTCGGTTTCCCTGCACTTACTATAACTTTTGAAACTTTTCCATAAAAGCAAAATAAAAATTATTATCCCAGCCCAAACTACTGTCTTTGACTTGTAGTTGATTTTGTAATGACCTATCCTGTAGATTTTTTGATGTTAGTTATTGCTCTTTTTTAGCTGAACAGATTTGGAGCAGTTGCATTTGTGGCTCAAATAAATATCCAATCTAAATTTGGTTCCCTGATAGCAATGGATGGATGATTCACCTCTCATAGGAATGATGGAACTTGGATCGTTGTGTCAATCACAGATAGTGGATTGGACATCTGGCCCCAAATAATAAAACTCTGCACCAAGAGATAGTATCATCTCCTTCCCTTAAATAACAATCCTCGTTTCTAGCTGGTATACGAATTTCATCTTCAATAATTGATCACTGTGACAGAAAATCGGTTGTTGGCAAAACATGTTTAAAATTATATTATTCAATCATTCTCATCTCAGAGACACTTTCCATCTGCTCCTCAAATCCAAAGCACATAACAAGACACAGTTTCATTCATGCAACAACTGATAGCCATTATTTTCTAAATGTACCTTATTTTTAAAAAGCAAAGGCTTCCTCTGAGTCCTATGTGGCCTATATTTTATACTTTGATGTTAAATTAAATACAGAGTCAATATGACATGCTGCTTTGGTGTAGTGCAAAATGGTATCAAGCTCATATTAACAAGGATGATGTCCTGGCCAAGATACACTGTCTATAAATCTGTTTATTTTGCACAGTGGAAATGAACAAAGAAAGATGCATAGTACAAGAATGTCAATCAGTAGCCATATGAGAAAGCCTTAGGATGCTCTGTTCACCCCATTTCTGTCACCTAGAGATTTATCAAAGAAGGTGCCGTGTTCAAAGTTGTATTATGTGGGCCAAGTTGCATTTTCCTCCAAAGAAAATACCGATGACTAAGGGTTATGCAGATAAAATGGTTTTCTGTTTTCACTAAAGCATATGGGGATCATGCATGACTAGAGAGAACATCCCATTGGCATCACTGCAGAGGTGATAGGTATATCACCAGCCAACTGGCTTCTAAAAGAGAAAATGTCAGATTATTCTGCCATGATGCAGGCAAGATGTAATCATTCTGAAACCATGTGCATGGTTGAGTTCCATTTTTAGAGTTATTTGTTAATTGTAGACTAAATGGGCTGGAGATTCTAAGGGGAAAATCAAATGGTCTAATTAGATGGGAAGGTTGTACAGACTAAGGGAATAAACGGTGGACTGAGAGTTAGCTGATGCAAGTCCTGGGTCCTGCACTGTTGCTAACAAGCTCTAACCTTCATCAACTCATTTGACCTCTGTATCCTCATCTGTAGAGGAAGTTTGGCCAAATGACCCCTGAAGTCCCTTTTAATTCTAAGATTCTCTGGAGCAATAATCAGAATCTAATTGATCTCTAGATCTTAGTAAAAGAAACTTAATAATTTAGAACTACATTGTCTAATACAGTAGTCTCATGTGAATATTTAAATGAAAATATAAATTAATTAGGATTAAATGAAAATGAAAATCCAGTTCCTTGGTCATACTAGCTACAGTTCAAGTGTTAAATAGCCACATGTGGCTAGTGGCTACTGTATTAAATAGTGCAGATTATAAAACATTTCCATCATTGCAGAAAGCACTGATTTACAAAGACTGTTTTCCATCACCCAGAACCTGCTGGTGTTCTATAAATATTTGTGGAATGAATAAATGAGAGAATGAGACATGAATAAAGCCAATGCCAATACCAGTCTAACAAAGGGCTATCACCAAAAAATATCCAAAAAATTATGATGGACACTGAAAATAAAAATAAACTCCTATTCTATTCTTATATTCTTGGTGGTCATACCTGAAATAACATGTGCTGTCCTGCTTTTGCAATTTGAGAGGTAAGCTGGAAATGGAAAAGAAATAGATACAGGCACCTAAAATGGTTAATTTTATGTGTCAGTTTGGATAGGGTGTATTACCCAGTTATTTAATCAAACACCAATCTAGGTGTTGCTGAAGAGATATTTTGCAAATGTGTTTAGCATCTACAATCAGCTGATCTTAAGTAAAGGAGATTACACTCAGTAATATGGATGGTCCTTATACAATCAGTTGAAAGGCCTTAAGAGTAAAAACTGAGATTTTTCCAGAGAAGTTTTGCCTTGAAACTGCAACATAGAAATTCTCCCTCAGTTTCCTGCCCTACAGATTTCGTATTTTCCAGCCACCACACCTGTATGAACTAGTTCCTTAAAATAAAACATGCATCTCTATATATTATATATTATTATTAAATAATCACTTCTGATTATTTAATATTTAACCCACTTCCTGGTACCACAATCTATATCAGGGACAAATGATATTTAGCCCGCAGGGATCTAGTTTGTAATTATTTTGGTAAAATTTATAGAAAGTCTATCCAGTTGACATTCCTTATAAACTAGTGGCTCTCGCAAGGTCCCATTTGTTTTTTACTGTAAAACTTTTTTCAAGATACCCCAAATGATGATGTGTGGTGGACAGGTTCTCTTTCTTTTTAGTTGAACTTTCCTAGACTTAGGATGGGAGGTTCTTGCTTCTCTGTCTCCTGTGATATGAATACACTCATTTTTCTTCAATTGAAATATATATTTCTTATTGAGAAAAACAGTATTGAAATGAAAGCTAGGGTTCTGGTGTGAGACACTGTGTAATATTTGTCAAGTTACTTAATAACCTAATACCTCAGGAATGCCTGCGTGGCTCAGTTGTTTGAGTATCTGACTCTTGATTTTGGCTCAGGTCATGATCCCAGGGTCGTGGGACTGAGCCCCATGTTTGGCTCTGTGCTGAGCATGGAGTCTACTTAAGATATTCTCTCTCTCTCTCTCTCTCTCTCTCTCTCTCTCTCTCTCTCTTTCTCTCTCTCTCTTCTGCCCCTCTCCCACACTCTTGCACTCTCTTTCTCTCTAAACAACAAAAACCACTCAACATCTCATTTTAAAAGAAGGGAATGTGACATTTTAGCTGATATTTGAACAAAAGAAAGAGTCATTCAGTGATCTTGATGGGGAGAGAGAGGATGTGGGCAACTACTGACCCAGACAAAAGAATCAGCAGGTGCAAAGACCCTCTGGAGAGAACAAAGACTGTTCAAGAAGAAAACAAAAATGGTTTGGCTGGAGGCATCCCATACCTGAAAGTTTACGAGGAAAGATACATATCTTGCACTTTATGCTAAGCTGCTTCTACGTCTAGCATGGTGACTCAATTTGCTGATAAATTGATTTTCTCTACTAGAACTTTATTCCCAAGTATAACCTATTTTCTGATATTCCTAATTCTATGCAATCATTTTCCGCTAACTCTCTATGCATCCGAGTTTCTTTCACTCCCCATTTGGTTTTTCTGGTTTCCAGAATTTAATGGAAACTTATTATGACAGTGCCTCAAAAGCATTATACATTTTTACCTTTTACCCCAGAAGCCAATTATCCTTCCCATTCGTTACTCTGCTCAGAACTCCCTCCAATTCATCTCTCCCCTTTGCTGCTGAGCTAACGAAATGGAACAGCCCTTTTTATAAGAACAGTATTATCAAAGACCATCGGGACAATCTCCTCAATATGCTGTGACTTGGTGTTGTTTTGTGTGTGTGTGCCCCATCCCAGTCTGTTTATTTTCTGTTACTGAATCCCATTACAAACATAAATATGCTTTTCTGCCTGCTACTTCCATGCCATGCTTGCAGCCAGCTTTCTAGGATTTTCCTTGCTCACTTACTCTTTCAGACATTGTCTCCACAGGTGGTGTTGCCCTTTTTCGAATTGCATCTCAACTTCAATTCTGTCCATACTTTTTGCTATTTTATTTCTTCAGGCACTTCTCAATTATTTCTGTATTCAGTAGTGTCTTAAGGAATCCAGCCAACTGTGAGAACTTAATCCTAAATGAATAGACTCAGAGATTCTTAACTGCGATGTTCCCAAGGCAAAATTCCACTAGAAAACCTACTTATTGTGAGATGAGGTGGAAGCCAAAGGCAGAACATTTGCAAACAGAGTCCCAAATGCCCTGGCCCATGAGCCTGGAGGCCTGCGTTTGAGCTGGGTCTCACTCTACATTCTATGAGGCCTTGAACTGGCCATCTCCCCTCTCTGGTGCTGTTTCATCTTTTATAAAACAAGGGCTAGAACTATTAGTGGTTTCCAAACCTTCTTTTAGCACTGGAAACTTTTTTTTAAAAGCACATTTATATTAATTCCAGTTGAACTCAGTGGACAAAAATGTCAGTGTTGGAACCTGGAGTTGAGCTCTCTCAGTCTTTATACCTGCTCACACCCTTGATATTCCTCCATGGATCCCTGGGAACCCTCAAAATACAATTTACAGACTCTTGGACTAGATGACTCTGTAGGTCCATTTCTACTCTTTGGGTCCATAAGTAATAAGTTGTATCCCCAGGGGGAAGGAATGTGCAGAAATGAATACAAGAAGGAACTAAAAAACAGAGTATAGAAGAATCTAATTAGTGTTAGTTAAGGGTCTATTATGTCCAGGCATTGGTAAGACTGAGAAGTGGTCACAAGATCCCAGTGGAAGTTTATACTATTAACATATATCTATGCCAAAAGATAACCCAAACATCTCTGACATGAAACCAAAATTATATCTCAAATATAATTGATTTTCCACATCTTTTCTTCCTTAATTACAGTATGCCATCCATCCCTTCCCACAAGAGCATTACCGAGAATCAGGGTCCATGTGATATATTCAGTAGCAGTTTACCCCTGACACAGGTTTGGGGTAAGGAGGAAGCCATATTCTTTCCTGAGAATCTGATTCCATATAAAGGCAAAGGTTAAAGTTGGACAGATATTTATGTATTTCTTGTTAGTTAATGTTTGTTTATATCTATTTTCCAAATATTAGGTGCCAAATACTATTCTGAGCAATTTACAGTATTAATTTAATAACTTGTGCACATACTCCTTGGAGGCTGGAAGTGTGTCAGAGTATGGTTTGCAGAAACCTGGGAGAAGAATTTTCCTTGACTGGAAGGTTAGATGAATCATAAGTCAGGGACAGGCTATTGGCATTAGAAGCATCCAGTTGCCCCAGGCCTAGATGGAACCAGTTGTGTTCCATTTATCAACTAAAGCAGAAGTGTGGGATGATAGCAAGTAGGATTCATTCCTCACTGCAACTCTAATCATTTGGAAGAAACAACCTGGACATTTTCTAAGAATTATTCATCTAGGCTCAGCAAGAAGTGCCTTTATTGATATAGCAGTATCTGCCACGCACAGCAATGAAGAAAGCAATGATCTCCTGATGTATTCACCAAACCCAGCACTTCTGCAGAGAAGGCAAGTTCTTCCTAGCCATGCAAAAGAGCAAAATTCAAACACCATCAGTGCAGAAGAGAGACTACAATATCAAGACTACACTCTCTCCTTTGCAGAATCCCCAGCCACAACTCCAACCATAACAGCTGGTGTAAGAAAACAAAATGATGAACAAATGAGCCCAAAAATGTGCAAAGGAAGAGTTGAGAGCTGTTCCTGTCTCTATAACAGCCTAACATGTCAGCTCATCATACCCTTAGGAGAAATGTCTCTGACCAATCTTCTCCCAATGAGGCCTGACCTCCTGTTCTGTGATACTGCAGGTTTTTATACATTTACTTTGTAGTACTAAGCACAGCTTGTAATTACTTAAATTTATGGTCAGTTGAAAATCTTACATGCCTCCCACCAGATGATGAGCTCCATGAAGACTGAAACTCTGTTTTGCATCATTCACATCCAGTATCCACCTCACTTCCCAGCAAGCAGCAGGCCCTCAATAAATATTGAATATGTGACTAAGTGAATGAATGAAGCAATAGAATCTTGGAAAGGCTTATTGACAGGTTTTGCCTATCTTACTCTCCCATGGGCATCATTTGTACAATGTTGTTGTTTTAAAATGCACTTTGCAATTAACTCAGTTTGGGAGATGAGGAAAGCAGAATGAATGTCAAGTTTGTTTATATCAAGCAAGTACCATTCTACGAAAAAATAAGCACATTTTTCTAACAATAAATCCTGTCCTCAAGAAAGTTTTACTCCCTAATGTTACTAAAACTTACTTTAATAGGATTTTAATAGGATAAAACAGTGGAACAAATGAAGAGTAGTCCCCCTGCCCCCACCACTAGCAATGACCAAACTTCAGAAGTGTATCAGCCAATATAATTCCTGCATCTAATATAATAACTTTGAGAGCTATGGGCCATCAAGGAGCAATGGGAGAGAGAGAGAGAGAGTGTGTGTGTGTGTGTGTGTGTGTGTGTGTGTGTGTGTGTGTGTGTCTGTCTCTCTCTCTCTCGATAAATAAACTAAAAACAAGTTTTAAAGGGGTGCCTAGGTGGCTCAGTAGGTTAAGCGTCTTACTCTTGATTTAGGCTCAGGTCATGATCTCAAGGTTTGTGGGTTCAAGCCCCGCATTGAGCTCTGCACTGAGAGCATGGAGCCTGCTTGGGATATTCTCTCTCTCTCTCTCTCTCTCTCTCTCTCTCTCTCTCTCTCTCTCAAAAACTAAATAAACTAAAAAAACAAAACAAAACAAAACAAAACAAAAAACAACTAAGAAAAAAAAGAACAATGGGAGAGAAATAGCTTAGAAGAAAGCCATCTCAAGACCAGATAGGACTTGGTAAGAATGGGGGCACATTCAGCTTATTTGGTTGAATATTCAAACCCCATCTCAACTCCCTGAATTTTCTTTTAAAATAAGCTGCTGAATGGGGCGCCTGGGTGGCTCAGTCGGTTAAGCCGCCGACTTCGGCTCAGGTCATGATCTCGCGGTCCGTGAGTTCGAGCCCCGCGTCGGGCTCTGTGCTGACAGCTCAGAGCCTGGAGCCTGTTTCAGATTCTGTGTCTCCCTCTCTCTGACCCTCCCCTGTTCATGCTCGGTCTCTCTCTGTCTCAAAAATAAATAAACATTAAAAAAAAATTTTTTTTAAATAAATAAATAAAATAAGGTGCTGAAGTTATGGGTCTAGAAGCTGTCAAGCCATGATCTAAGAAGAATCACGGATATAGTCATCACCAGATATTTTCATTCCAAGAGAAGGAGGATACCTAGGTGTGTCTTACCTCATGACTAAGGGAGGGAGATTAAAGGAGAAAGAAAGTTGTCTATCAAACTCAAGAAAGCTGAGTTCCGTCCTTTTTTAAGAGCCTGATAGTAAGAGCTTATTTCTATCAGCTCCTTGTAAGGATACATTAAGGACGGCTGAAGTGGGCCAATGGCTCACTCCTTGATGCCTTTAGCTAAATAGGGGACATCTGATATATCTTCCAGCAGAATGCAAGCAATACTAGGAGCAGAATAAGCCAGGCAACCTGTGAACGACACCAGTATTCAAATGTGTCTTGAAGTAAGTTGTTTCTTGCTCCGGTCCCAGATGAAGACACACAGCACAGATTGCACCAACACAGTGGAGCCTTGCTCAGGCAGCATCCATGGGGGCCTCACCTCAGTGTCTCCCAGGGACAACATGAGGAGCCCCCTCTAACTTGTGTCAGAGTCTCACCTGAAGAACACTTCTCTGTTTCCCAGGTTCAGCTTCTTGTCCTGTCTTCATAGGCTCAGCCCTGCTTCTCTGTCTAATCTATCTCTTTAGGTGTAGGCATGAACAGGCACTCAGGAAATGTTTGTTAAATGAGTGAATATTCACGTCATCGTTCTAGGTCAGCTACATATTTGCAAAATGAAAATGTGGAGTCTCATTTAAAATTCAAGCAAGAAAGTGTTGTTAAGAGTACTAAGGTACAAAGCTTTCCCTTCTTTCCATATCTTCTTTCTCAACTTGTCATGATGTGTTTTTATTTGATGCTTCATTTGTTCTTAGGAAGAAAAATTAAAAACATAAGTTATTAGCTGAACTTTACTGTCTATATCATGCAGTGAGTCTTAAGTGCAAATATAAGAGCACTTAGTTCATGTGTGGAATCACTGAAATTGCACAATTTGTATTTCATAGCTCATACAAGCATTTGTTTTTTATTCTTACCAGAACAGTGGAAACATCATGCAAAACTAACTGAACTGTTTTTATTTTACTCCTTGTTATAATTATTTTTTTTAATTTTATTTATTTTGAGAGAGAGATCACAAATGGGAGAGGGGTGGGGGGTGGGGGGTGAGAGAGAATCCCAAGCAGGCTCAGTGCTATCTGAGCAGAGCCTGAGGGACTAGATCTCATGAACTGTGAGATCATGACCTGAGCCAAAATCAAGAGTCAGATGCTTAACCAACTGAACCACCCAGGCACTCCTCACTTCTTGTTATAATTCTACCAGCACTCTCTACCTTGGGCTCATAGATGATTAAGGATAGTAAGGAAACTGAAAAGCAAGTGAACAGTGCATTGTCCTATCTCTCCTTTTTTTTCTAGATTTTCATTTCAGCATAAGTGATTGGCTAATATAGGGAGATAAATAAGCAAGAAAAGCTATAATAGGATTCCTTGGTCCTTTACGTTTCTTTGAACACCACTGCCTGTCCCTAAGAATCATAGTGAAGACCCTGTGAGCAATTACTCTAAGTCTCTCCAATGTACACAGTGTATGAGTGATTGGATCAGCCTTCAAAGTACCACCACATCTAGGTTCAGCAGAATTGTTTTCACATAGCCCATAGAAATACCCTGATTTTATTACCTTGTAAGATGTGTCTGTGTGGCTAGAGGTAAAGAGGAGAAAGACAATGAGGGAAATAACATGAGATATTTCTGTGGTCAATTCTTATCCATCATATTTCTAGTCCCAAGGGTTCTAAACTGATTAAACACAAATAAAACTCCTAACCACTGTGGCTTTGTGGGGTTCTACAGGGTTCATTTCCCTTACCACCAAGATAATTCAATTCAACAAATATTTATTGAATTTTACCATATGCTTGCTGTGTCAATGCCAAGACCAGCTAAGGAGGCAGGGCAGAAGCTGAAAGCCGGCTGTAATTCAAGATTTTCTTCCTGGGAACTACACGAATATTTAGCAAAATGGAATAAAAACCTTCTGAAAATTAAAAAAAGATTCTGTACAGAAAACCAGAGTCCCTATTTTCAGTGTGTGCACAATTGCACACTTCCTCACCCTGAAATTGGCTTTGTCAGTAGTCTTTCAAGATAAATTACAGAAAGAAAAGGGACTAGGGGCATGTTAAGGAACTTCAGCTTTCTGTCTCTTGGACTCATTGAAGCTAGAGAGGTTCCATCAGGAATTGGTGGTTGCAAATTCTGGGCAGACTGCTGTGATTTACCTTGAGGGCAAGTGGTCAGGCTTCTGCTGAGCTGAAGGGACTCTGTCGACCTAATTGCAAAAAAAAAAAAAAAAAAAAAAAAAAGATGTTTTCAGATTAATGGTAAACCAAATCTGACTTTTCTGTGTTTTAGAAGTGAAGAAAGGATTTTGAAAGAAACAGTTCATTCATCCACTCATCCTAGAAATATTTCTGAGTAGCTACTCTATATGTCAAGCATTGAGTTGGGTATTGCAACAAAACTATAAATAAGACATTGGTTGTTCCCAGATACTACTCTCAGCCTAGTGGGGAAAAAAATCACATAAAAGGCAAATGCAATACAATATGACAAGGATATAGAGCTAAGTATGGGTGTTATGAGACATCTTAGATGCTTGCACAAAATCATCCCCCCACCCCCGCCACCCATTCAGTAGCTTCTGGCACAGGGTGGGTGTTTAATAAATATTCGGTGAATGCATGAGGGAATAAGTGAAGACAAACTTCTCAGAGGACTTCATAGGTGAAGTTAGTCTTTAAAAAATGTATTTGGAGTTATCAAGATTGTTCCATGCAGAAAGTACAAGTGCAAAATCCCAGGTGCAAAAGATAGCAAGGCATGTCCGCAAAAGTCCAGGGAGGTAACTGTGGCCAGACTGTAGGGTGTGAGAAGGGGGAGGTGAAAGATTTGCCTGCAGAAGTCAGCAAGAGTCGGGTGAGAAGGAGCTTTATATTTCATCTATGGGTATTGGATTCTATACAAAGGGAAATGTGAGCCCTTGAGAGGTTGGAAGCAAGAAGGGAATGTGATCAGATTTGTATTTTAGGAACCACTCTGGCTGCAGTATGACTATGAACTTTTAAAGTAGGGGCCCACCATTGGAGTGTATTGGCCAAAATGTTACAAGTGGCACAGCCGTCCAATTTCCTTCCCCTAACCCTCTTCCTATGAACCAGAGTGCTCTTTTCTGAGGTGAAGCCCTAGCGGGAGTATTCACCTTCTTTCAGCAGGATTAAGCCTCCTGACTCTTCCTGGATTACTCACAGTTGTGAGTTCCCAGAAAGATACAAAAGAGCTTCATAAGGGTGATCCTGGGGACTCTCGGGTTGCCAGTCAGGAACCAAGTAAACAGCCCCATCCTTCCAACAAAATCTTTGTTTGGGAAATGGAGTGTCTGATTACAATCAATCCTCTATTTTTTACATCAAATGTGAGGAACATTCTAAACAGAGGTACGACTTGACTCAGTTCATGTATAAGGAAGAGAAAACAGTTCCAGACTTGTCAGGTTACCCATCATCCCTTATCCAAAATCCTCAGACTCTCTTGGTGTTACTTTGTTCTTTACGCTTGCCCACAAATACCTTAATCTTTTTTCTTATGTATCCACAAGAACATTTAAATTGTCTTTGACACCCTGGTACAATTATCCTACAGAAGCTCCTTATAACTAAGGGCACACATTTAAAGTTAGACTACCTAAGTTCAATTCCTGGACCTAACACTTATTAGCTATATGACCTTGAACAAGATAATTCAACTCTCTGAGTCTCCATTCTCTCAACTGTAAAATGGGTATAATAATAGTTCTTGTCTGCTAGAGTCATCCTGAGAATTAAATTAGTCAATTCATAAGAGCCCTTTAGAACAATGCCAGTCACATAAGAAGGACTCAAGAAGTGAAAGTTATTATGCTGTTGATGGTATTTGTCCAGATAAGAATCTCAGGTTTTTGTCTACCTCTTTTTTGTACATACTCATCTGTCTCATAACATTTTAAAGACAGTTTTAAAATAAGTTGCATCAGATTTGAATAACTCTAATTGTACTTCTCACATTCAGAAACAACTTGCAATTCCATTTAATGTAGACATCAATAATGAAATCTCTAGAGGGTGAGTGATTTCTACAAATTTTTATTCATTACAGAGAGATGAGTAGGTATAATGGTGAAAAGAATTGGTTAGCAGATCAGAAAGAACATGGGTTTCAATCCTCTCTCTGCTGAGTACTATGAATAATAGAATCATCTTAAGAAATTTAACTAACCTCTGGTGTTCCCTATATGTAAAAACAGAAATGTTGTGAGTGCTTAATAATAGAGCATATACAAACTTTCTGGCCCATAGCAACTGCTCAATAAATATAAGTTATCATTATTTTTTAAACTTACTAAAGAGCCAAGGGGAAAATGTCGATTTTGTAGCCTAAGCCATTTCTCTTTCTCGGTTGTATGCATATTTGTTCCTGAAACAGGATGAATTCCCAAAACATCATCAAAGGACAGATTTAAGAGGCACCTGGGTGGCTCAGTTGGTTAAGCATCCAACTCTTAATTTCAGCTCTGGTTTCACTATCTCATGAATCATGAGATCGAGCCCTGCGTCGGGCTCTGCAACTGACAACACAGAGCCTGTTTGGGATTTTCTCTCTCTCTCTCTCAAAATAAATAATCTTTTTTAAAGGAAAGATTTTAACATTGAAAAAAATAATAATAAATCTCCTTGGGGTTGATATCAGTTGTTTCACATAGCTCAGAGCCATTTTTTCTAACATGAACCTTTACAATAGTATCAGGAAGGAGTTAAACACCCTTAATCCCAAAATTCCTAGGCTATTATTTCACAAGAAGAGGAATCAAAGTCAAATTCACATGAAGACTCTCTTCTTCATGAGTCCATGTGGCAAGATGTGCTTCATTGTAAGTAACTTATAGAGAAGCCAGTTATGTCTCTAGGAAAGACTGTATAAGAATCAGAGATTCTCATGAGCTTGAACTTCCCAACCTGCCCACTTTGGAGCAAAGCATTCACACCTAGAGAAAGACTGAATGCAGGGATTTACAAAACATAAGAAGAACCAAGGAGCCAAAACTTTCCCTGGGAAAGGTAGCTTCCTAAGTGGTCAAGAATGGAATTTCTAGAGAATGCATCTTGGCTTGACCAAGGCTATACAAGGGAGATTGTTGCGGAGATACTTATTAGGTGAAAAGAGAGATGTTACATCACCTTGGATCACCCTGATGAAACTACAAGTCCTTCCCCATTTCTCTTTATGTGATGCAAGGGTCAAATTAGACATAGAAAGTCCTAAAGGCCCACCTGTACTGCTCAGAAATTCAGGAATCCATTCCTATTACACAACTTGGGGAAGAGTTACATGTTCTTCTGCCACACCCAGGCAAATGGGCCACCAGAGTTCTCCCTGTGGATGACCTGGGAAGAAATTCTGACTGCCAGACTCCATAAGCATGAGGCATTAGGATAAAATTGCTTTATTATTCCCCCCTTCTCCACTTTCCCCCCTTCCCCAATAGATTTGGGAGAACCCTAGATAAAGAGAGTCCAGCTATACTTCATTGCCCTGAAGTTTCATCTATTAAATAGATCCACTATGCTACTCTCAGAGAAAATTACAGCCAAAAATATCTTAAGTCTAGGGCAGAGTTCAGTATGTAAAGGCTGTATTACTTAGTCTTTGTGTTCTTGTTCTGGGACTGACAAAGCCCAGAGGAGCCATCTTGAAAGTGTCCTAAAGATAGAGACTTGGATGAAGCTGCAGGAGCCCCAGAAACACCAAGGACATGGTTGACACTGTGAGTGTATTTATTAGTTAAGATAGCAAAGTTAGGCTGTGATGGAAGATTAATCCCAAATGTCAATGCTTAAAACAATAAAGGTTTATTTTTCATTCATGCCACATATGCACTTCAGCCTTTGCCATTTTGTAGCTATACCATCTGGAACAGTTACCTCTCTAAATGGCAGAAGAGAGGTGTCTTGGGTCGGGCTACCTGGGAGACAGATCAAGATGCTTTCTATGCAGAATGCTTATTGGGCAGTAAACTTGGAATTAGCATCTACAAGGGAGACAGAAGTTGGTTGGGCAGAGAACTATGATAGAATAACAACAAAGACCTTGGCTAATCCCATGGGAGTTCTGGAGCTTGAATGGTTGTTTAGAGTTGTCTCACCTTAAGACAAGGGGTCTAGGCCTTTATTATCCCTCACTGATCTTCTCCATTAATTCAGATTCCTGGACTCTACATTACTATTCTATACTATATATAGTATATTCTATACTATATATATACTATACTATATTCTATACTATATATTCTATACTATTCTATATTCTATACTATATTCTATACTACATACATTATATATTCTAGACTATATTCTATACTATACTATATATACTATATTCTATATATATTCTATACTATATTATTTCTATTCTATGCTATACTCTATACTATATTCTATACTATATTATTCTATACTATATTCTATACTACTATAGAATATATATTTTTCTATACTATACTATATTCTATAGTATAATAATATATACTATTATTCTATACTATATATACTATATTATATACTATAGTATATTATTCTATACTACATATTCTATACTATATATATTCTATACTATACTGTATATATACTATACTGTATTTTATAATATAGTATATTCTATACTATACAAATTATTCTATACTATATTCTATTCTATACTATACTATAGTATATATACTATATATTCTATCCTATATATTCTATTCTATACTATATATATATTATTCTATACTATATCCTATACTATATATATTCTATATATATACTATATATACATATATACTATATATATATACTATATTATTCTATACTATATTCTATACTATATTCTATACATATATTATACTATGGCATCCAGTTCTCTTCAAATTGCATATTCTCATATTTCACATCATCATAATAAACTTCCATGCCTGGACACCTACTAATTGCCTCTTATTGGGTCTTTCAGATGGATCTTCTTAACCACCCACCTGATTCAATTTCTGGTAACTGAAACCCTGAAACCTTGGGACTCAGCCAAGACCACTAAACTGGAACAAAAAGAAACAGATACTTTCTCAACTTTAAAATTCATTGAAAGGATATTTTCTGTGATCAGCTATTTTTCCCCTATTAATCACTTGATTCTTTCTCACTATCTTTGTATATACACCTTACTTTTCATCATTAGAGAGATATTACATACTTCATCTGGACAGTGCCCTGTGCTTTAAGGACCTGGGCCAATTATAATTAAAGCAGGATATGGATCACTGCATATATGGCATTAGTCCTTGGACACTAGGTAGCTATTAACCTACTTTAATAATTGACTGAGACTATTGATTCTTTAAATATAGCTATATGTTTCTATCTTAGTGGAACCAATTATAGTTTTTAAGCCTATTGAAGAACAGCTGACTTCTCAAAACTATCTCAGGGAGATGAGAAATCATGAATGACCACTAAAAGACCTCTAACCCCCTGGATGACTGAGGCTGGACTACTGTTTGAGTCCAGCTCAAACGTTCCATGAGTATTTCCACTGAAATAGTACCTAGAGATGGAGAGACAGTATGTGAAAAGCAGGAAAAGCTATGGAATAAGCCTTCCCTATTATTTCACTCATAACTTTTTTGGGTCCCTGAAGAATTTGAGTCTGTCACCCGTGATATAATCACTCTAGCCAATAATAAAATACAGATGGCTCTGCAGTTAAAAAATCAGTGACTTTGATGAAGATATTAAAGTAGGTATAATGAAACTGGACTAAATATTTGGGTAAAAACAGTTTCTGCAAAGGCAAATATTTCTTAAACAAAACATAGTACCATGAACAAAATTTTAATGGGGTTTGTAAAATTCTATCAGATATAAGTTTAAGAAGTTAAGATCATTGATTTTGAAGCAAAAAGAGAAAGAAATTGCATCTTGTCTGTGCCACCTTCTGATTATGTTCCCTTGACTTCCATTTCCTCACCTTTAAAATAAAGATAATGATGCAGGGATGTGTATAATGTATACAAAGTGCCGAGCACAGCACCTGGAACAAATAAGAGCAAAGTAATTGGAGCTATTCATTCTGTCAGGATGTTTTCAGCTATAAATAACAGAAATTTCAACTCAAGGTAGTCTAAATAACAAGGAATTGAAATGGCTCCATAACTGGAAATCCAAAGTTGGGGTAGAGTTGACTTAATCTAGTAATTCCAACTGACTCTGTTTCTTTGTAGATATCTTAATTCTGTCCCTTGCCATGTGCCAACTTCATCCTCAGGCTGGTAGCTAAATGGCTGTCCAGTTGTGAGCCCCAAAATATTCAGAAGAAAAGACCTGCATTTTTCTTTTTCTTTTTTTTAACATTTTACCAAATGTATTTATTTATTTGTTTTAAAATTTTGTTAATGTTTATTTATTTTTGAAACAGAGACAGAGACAGAGGGTGAGCAGGGGAGGGGCAGAGAGAGAGGGAGACACAGAATCTGAAGCATGGACCTGCATTTTTCTAAGACCTTTTCCAGAACCCTAACTTTTCTTCATGCCCCATTGGGTCAAATGTCTGTGCCATTTCCTTGCTGCTAGGGGAATGTTCTGATCTGATTGGCTTAGTCCTGTGTTCCTAAACCGATCACTAGCAAGGAGACTGTTACCATGAGTAGCTTAAAATAACCAAAGATCACTACTACAGTTGAGTAGTTCGCCTGCGGCACAAGGGCTTCTTGGAGGAGGTGGTAGATAATCTGGACAAAATCAGGATTCTGTTATGAAGGAAGTGGATAATAAATGTTGTGTAGGTAACCGAAAATGCCCAAGAAAGGGAATTTATAATTTGTGGAATTGAGGTCTTACTTAGACCTTTTTATGTACTAAGTAGTATAATATAATACAATATAATACAATATAATTAATATAATATAATATAATATAATAATATATATAATATAATAATACTCACAATAGCCCTGTGAGGTGGGCTTTATGATACCCACTTTGCACACAAGGAACTGGTTGTCAGAGAAAAAAGTGTCATGGGTCACAAATCTAGAGACTCGTTAAGAGCCAGAGTTACACCTCTGTGACTCGTTCCTTTTCTGTACAATGAGAATAGCAAAGTACATATCTCATAGGGTTTTGTGAGGATTAATTTGAGTTCATACATGTGACATGCTTGGAAGAGTGCCTGACACCTAGTAAGCAAGTTGTAAGCTCCCTCATTGTCCTAACTTCATTTCATAGAATCTAAGAGTCCATCAGTGGTAAGAAACTCCATTATTTTCCATTACTACCACTAAGAGGAAAGAAAGAAATGCTTCTGATTAAACTATAACCTAGGGCATTCTTATCACTTATAATTTTGTATTATATTTATTGGAAGAATGCTTTTGGCTTAATTAAACATAGATTCTTTTATCGTAAATCAACTTTGTGCACACATAAAAAGGAAAATGGAAGTGAAATAGGTTAAGGTACTTCTAAAACCACTTCAAAACTCAGAATCCTAATCTTCACTACTTTCCAACTTGGAGTCATCAGTCAATATCCAACATATTCCACGCAACAGCCTCTGTGCCAGAAAGAGTGCTGGTGATTAAGCCTTTCCTAAAATAACTCGTAATACTATGAAAAGCGTTTACTGAGGGTCAGACTAACATGGTTTTGTAATTATGTAGAGTTAATTTTCTTTGATCCAGCTCTAGAAGTATTGCCAATACTCAGGATAACAATTGGTTAATAGTAGTTAAGAGTTCTCTTCTCCAGTCTCCAGGATTTCCTTCCATGCTGTTGCCACCTATTCAGCATGTTTCGATGCTGACACCGTGAATGTATGTACGGGCAATTCTAACCTTGTCACAGCTGCTGCCTCCCTAAGACAGATTATAAAATGCCATGAACTGAAAGGTGCATCCCAGTTTCAGACATCTGAAAATATGAAAGATGTGAATCTTGCAGTTGGTGAAATAAAATACTCTTATCCTTATAATTATATTTATTCTTATTATTTTTTAATCATTGACATACAATGTTATACTAGTTTCAAGTGTACAACCTAGTGATTTGACAATTCTATCTACTATGCAGTGCTCACAATGATAAGTGTAGTCACTATCTGTCACCATACATTATCACATTAGTACTGACCACATTCCCTATGTTGTGCTTTTCATCCCCATGACTTATTTATTTATAACTGGAAACTTGTACAGTCTAATCCCTCTTTCACCCATCACCCACCCGGCTCCTCTCTAGCAACCACCAGTTCTCTGTATTTATAAGTCTATTTCTGTTTTGTTGTTGTTGTTTGTTTTGTTTTGTTTTTTAGATTCCAAGTGTATGTGAAATCTGGTATTTTTCTTTCTCTGTCTGACTTATTTAACTTGGCATAATACTCTCTAGGTCCATCCATGTTCTCATGAACAGCAAAATTTCATTCTGTTTCAAGGCTGAATAATATTCCTATGTGTGTGTGTGTTGTATATGTATGTGTGTGTATATATATATATATATATATATATATATATATATATATACATATGTATATATTTGCATGCGTGTGTGTATATATTACATCTTCTTTATTCATTCATCAATCAGTGGGCACTTGGGTTGCTTCTATATCTTGGCTATTGTAAATAATGCTGTGATAAACAGGGATGCATATATTTTTTTAAGTTAGTATTTCTATTTTCTTTTTTTAGTGTTTATTTATTCTTGAGAAAGAGAGAGAGCACAAGTAGGGGAGAGGTAGAGAGAGAGGGGGGGGGAGACATAGAATTTGAAGCAGGCTCCAGGCTCCAGGCTCCAAGCTGTGAGCACAAAGCCTGATGCGGGGCTCAAACCCACGAACTGTGAGATCATGACCTTAGCCAAAGTCGAACACTTAGCCAACTGAGCCACCCAGGCACCCCCCATTCTCTTTGAATAAATACCCTATTAGTGGGATTACCAGATTGTATGGTATTTCTATTTTTTAATTATTTGAGGAATCTCCATACTGTTTTCCAGAGTGGCTGCACCAGTTTGCATTCCCACCAACAATGCATGAGGGTTCCTTTTTCTCTGCATCCTCACCAGCACTTGTTATTTCTTGTGATTTTGATTCCAGCCATTCTGAGATGTGTCAGGTGATATCTCATTATGGTTTTGATTTACATTTTCCTAATGACTAATGATGTTGAACATCTTTTCATATTTCTGTTGGCCATCTGTATTTCTTCTTTGGAAAAATGTTCAGCCTCTCTGCCCATTTTTAATCAGGTTATTTGTTTTTTGGTTGTTGAATTGTATGAGTTCTTTGTATATTTTGGATATTAACTCCTTATGGAATATATCATTTGCAAATATCTTCTCCCCTTCAATAGGTTGCCTTTTAACTTCATTGATGGTTTCTTTTGCTTTATTGATGGTTTCCTTTTTAGTTTGGTGTATCCCCAATAATTTATTTTTGCTTTTGTTTTATCTGTCTCCAAAGACTATAGCCCTTATTGTTAACCCAAATCGGATGTCAGTAGCAACATAGTGCTAATCAAATAAACAAAAACTGAACACAAATTGTATTACACTTCACTCTTATGGAGAAAGTTAAGTTAATTAAAGGAAAGAGACACCAAAAAAGGTCACACTGGGAAAGTATCATGTTTTATTGATTAGAAATAATAAACACAGAGATTTACTTTGGCAAGCCATCCTAAGAAACTTTTTTTTCTTTTTCTTTTTAGAATAGGGCAAAGAATCAGAAACTTTGAAGTGCAAAAACTATTGAAATGTCCATCTAAGGCCATCCCTTTGTCATCATAGGCAAGAGCCTTGACATCTGTATTTTTAACAAGCTCCTCAGGAGATACTGAGGCTTAACGTGTGTAGAGTGAATAGACCACCAGTGGCCAATGCAGTTAGGTAACTTACAGGAGCTCAGACAGGAGCCACTTAAAAGGGCACCCTAGTAAGAAGGGTGTCTCCCTTGATGCTTAGATTCATAAAGAGTTAATGGAGAAGGAAAAACATTGCTTCTCACGTTTCCTTTTAAAACTTGCTCTGTTGGGGCGCTTGGGTGGCTCAGTCGGTTAGGCGTCCAACTTCCACTCAGGCCATGATCTCACGGTTTGTGAATTCGAGCCCCTCCTTGGGCTCTGTGCTGGCAGCTCCGAGCCTGGAGCCTGCTTTGGATTCTGTGTCTCCCTCTCTCTCTGCCCCTCTCCTGCTCATGCTCTGTCTGCCTCTGTCTCAAAAATAAATAAAACATTTAAAAAAAAAAAACTTGCTCTGTTAAAAACAAAAACTCCTTTCTGACTTACTGATTGCTATTTTAATGGCTGCTTCTTTGGTCGAAAATTGGTATTAGTTAAGAATACAGTCTCTTAGGGGCGCCTGGGTGGCGCAGTCGGTTAAGCGTCCGACTTCAGCCAGGTCAAGATCTCGCGGTCCGTGAGTTCGAGCCCCGCGTCAGGCTCTGGGCTGATGGCCCGGAGCCTGGAGCCTGTTTCCGATTCTGTGTCTCCCTCTCTCTCTGCCCCTCCCCCGTTCATGCTCTGTCTCTCTCTGTCCCAAAAATAAAAAAAAAAAAAAAAAAAGAATACAGTCTCTTAAATGGAAAGACTCCTTTAGGAACCATAGACAAAACACACCTGTAGGTCAAGTCTGAAATTTCACAGGTGGGATGATGGATGGTGCCCGTGTCTGTGAGACACAATCACCAACATTCCAGGATGCATGAGGGATAGGCAGGTGGTCTCTTGAATGCTACCTCTTCTAATAGCTTTGTAGAGTTCAAAAACATCTTAGTAGTTCTTTAAAAGGCTTATAATTAGCTATGTCAGCTAAGACTATTTAGAACCATAGAACATATCCTACCAAGAATTGTCACAAGAATACTACTTTTCTTTTATAATGCCAAGATGTCCCTTCTAAAGATATCACAAATGTCAAGGTTTCCTTTATTAATTTCTGCTGCACTTTGTTAATTTAGTTTGTCAGTCAGCCAGTCTACCAGTATCTTTTACATTCCTACTCTTTGCCAGGCTCTATAATAAGTGCTGCCAAAAAGAAAAATGACTAACACTTGCCGCTCCTTCCTGAAGAGACCAGTCTAGTGGAGACAAATAAATAGATAATGACAGGAAGAGAATATGATGTGTAGTTTGATAGAAAGAAGCATAAGAGGCACAGAAGTAACTGAACCCAAACTTAAGAACTGGAATAAGTCTGTGTTGGAGGAAAGACCATTTGCTATGGTTAATTATAGCCTGGTTCTCCCTGGAAGTTCTCAGTCTATTTTTTTTCCTTTTCCTTAGGTAATCAGAATACAAGACAGGGCGTGTGATAACTATGGCAAAGAGCTTTGCAATTTTCTTCACTCCTCTTGATGAGTAACTGTATTTCTTATAATTCATTGTAGTTTAACTTTTTGAAGTACCAAGAAAAGGCAGAGGGAACTAGTTTCGTATCAGATTACTTTTGTGTGTGTGTGTGTGTGTGTGTGTGTGTGTGTGTGTGTTTTGCCTTCCCAAAAGGGGGGGTGGGGGGGGTGGGGAAACAGTAGCTCTTCAATTTCAGTAAATACAGAAAAACAGACTTATTCCTCCTCTTGAGGTATTTATTTAACGAGCAATGTTTGGAAATTGGTATCACCTGGATGTTTTGATAGGCCATGGTTGGGATAAACTTTATTTAGCATACTTATCCTGAATAGCAATTAGAAGCCAGCAGACTCTGGATGAAGAGCATACAGAGATTTTTTTTTGTACTATTTTATTTTGTAACTTTTTAAAGCTAGAAATTATTTCAGATTGAAAAGTTTAAAATATATACGAAAAAGGAAACAAAGAAAAAAGGAAGGTAGCAGGATTTCACCAGGAAGGGAAAGGCAGAAAAAGGTAGTGAGAGAGGGAACTCAAGTAAGGGTATAGAGACATGAACCCACATGGTGTATCCACGTATGTAGTTTAAAAGGCTGGAATATAAGATATCCAAGGCATAAGGGATAGGAAATAGCATGAGCAAATATAACTCTAAGGAGACAAGATCATAGAGGAACTTGTATACCATGCTAAGGTTTTTATTTGTATTTTGTAGGGTTCCAAACCCCAGTGAAGTGTTTGCAACAGAAAAGTGACTTGATTACATTTGCATTTTTAAAAGATCACTGGTGTCAATATGGAGATTTAATTGGAGGAAGATGAAGCCAAGGATGAGGCAACCAATAAGAAGGCTATTTAAATAATCCAGTAAAAGATTATGTGGAATTAGAAAATCATAAGACAACCCAAATTATGATTCAAACATGATTAAAATTGCAGTTGAAACCACAGAGCACATATCACAATGGCATTTTATGAGATATCTCAATAGAAAGGAAAGTTTTTGGCATTCGAGCCCTTGAAACCACAAAGCACTGAGCTAATCATGATTTATTATAAAAATATGGAAGAGAGAAAAATACTTGTAAATCCTTTACTACAAAAAGTATACTAAATAAAAATTATTCAGCCGCAGTGAAAAAAAAACTAAACCTATCCTACTCTATATATTGTTACTATAAAATTGAGATTATGGCCAGTTTGCTAAAAGGGGACAAGGATTTCCTGTAATACTTTGCTTTCTAATCACTAAGATTTGTAATTTTCTCCTTAATTGAATCCTTAATTCTAAGTTGCTGCAAGTTTGTTTTGCATGTTTGTGATTAGATGTATTTTACTCACTATATGTTTATTTACAGGAATTTTCACTTACTACATTATGAGGTAGAAAATTGAGTTTTCTCATTAAAATTGTAGTTTACACTGACTTCTTTCTGGAACACTTCTACTGTATAAGATGCATGAATTTGAAAGTGTTGATCCTTGTTTGCTTTTTTCCCTATAGACATATTTGAGAATAAAATCTATGTATGATTCCACAACATTCATTCAAACCAGGTCTGTTTCTTCCACAATGACAAGAAGGCTAACCTAGAATTCAGATGGTCATGGAGAGAATCAGATGTAGTTAAGCAATGTTGTAGAGGCAGATAAATGGGTCCCACTCTTTATAAGATAATCCATGATGAAAGAGTGGGGGATACTTCCCAGATTTCTGTCTTAAGTGATGAGGAATATAGCAGTGTCATTAACCAAACTGCAGGAGAAAGAGCAGCTTCAAGAGATAAGTATCACTTCAGATATATTAAATTGAACATGACTTTAGTTACATTCAAAAGCATATTCAGCAGGTACTTGAAAATATGGATCTGAGCTTAGGAGAGACACTGGAGTTGGCAATAAAGATTTGAGGATTTAACAATGTATTAGTGACAGCAATTGCTATGACACTGATGCCCATTGAAATAACAATCCTTTACATTTGTAGAGCATGTGACAATTTTTTAAGCACACTTACCATATAATATCTCATCTGAGGTAGGTAGTTCAAAATTACTCCCATTTTACAGATGAATACACTAAAGACTAGATAGGTTAACAGTTGCCCAAATTCACAAGTCCACCCTAGACACAGATCCTCTAATTCTAGTACCAATGTTCTTCGTATTGTTCCATATTGACTTGATGAAATCATTGTGTGCAAATCTGTGGGAAGGACTGTGGCATTAAATACTATGCTCTCCAACTTGGGTAAACCTAATCATTCAGAAACAAATGTTGAATTCTCCATCGCACTAGAATTGTAACTAATTAAGCACACATAAACTTACACATGCTTAATTCTGAAAGTTCTGTAGGTATTTTTTACCATCCTCCCACAGTTGGGATCTGCTTCCTTCATGTACTTCTGGAAGTTTCCCACCCCTTGTCATGGGGGAAAAAGGAGACTTGGAATTAACTAAGTGCTATATTGCCCTCTACTTGCTCTCCTGTGGCAAGAAGAATTCACTTGTCCTATGCCATTTACCTTAATCCATAAGCACATAGAGAGGACAGAATGAGTAAACTGTTGGATCCAACATGTCATTCTTATGGACTCTTCACGAAGAGTTGATAGGGAATTTAGGTGGGCACAAAATCACAGATGAGCAGTGTCATCCACTGTGCCATTGAATTTGGCAATCCAAGTTACTCAGACCAGAATGTTCTCTAACCTAAAATATATCTCTTATGGAGAAACTGGTTAAACCTCATAAGTATGAGGTTATTTATTTTCTAGAGGGAAAGAGTTTTGAATATTTAAGGTGAGATGGTATTGAATGGGATGAATAGGATTGCAGAAGAAATTTTTTAAAGAATGTGGCCTACTTAAAGGCAAAAAGCAAGAACTATTTGTGGAGTGGAAAGAAGTAGTGAAGGACTCAGAAAAGGAAACAAAAGCAATGCTGCTAACAAAAAAAGCACTGGTCTTGGAAGTAGTGTGCACTCAACCGTGCAGAATTGCATCTACTTTAAAGTACAAAATGAACATTTTTCAAGTGGAGCCACAATAGTGGCTATTGAAATGCAGCAAAATGATCCAGAAATCAAAAGATATAAGGCAATCTCAGCACCTGAAATAAAGCTCCAGACACGACACTACTCCCAATCACACATAAATGTCAGACACCATATATTTTATACCCAAAGATAGCATTAAATTTAATGAGAATTTTACGTGCACAGACTCTGGAGTTTGGATACATGAAATGAAGATTTGAAATGCTAATTTTCAAGAATGGATCGGGGGACCCCTATAAGCCTTGGAAAAGTAAGACTTGGGATTTGAGCAGTTTTTCTTTGGTGGGTGTAGATTGCTATTGGCTGAGTAAGATGTTCTCAGTTGGACTTCCCTTTCTATGTCCCTTTAATGTAGAGACTGACAAAGCATCTCATACAGATGGGTCCATAAAACATCTGGAAATAAATGAGGAAAATAAAATCAAAGGTAGGTGATGACAAAAAGAAAGAAAGAAAGAAAGAAAGAAAGAAAGAAAGAAAGAAAGAAAGAAAGAAAGAAAGAGAAAGAAAGAAAGAAAGAAAGAAAGAAAGAAAGAAAGAAAGAAAGAAAGAAAGAAAGAAAGAAAGAAAGAGAAAGAAAGAAAGAAAGAAAACTGCAGGGAAGAGTAAGGCATTATAAAGGAGAGTCAGACAAAGGACTTGAAATAAGTAAAGAATATAAACGGACAATCTTTTTGTGTTGATCAAGTAAATCTTATCCTTATTAGATATATGCTAGACATTAAGAAATAAATATTATCTCTTACAAAACACAAAAAGGGATAAGAATAAGCATATTCTAATAGTCAATATCACTTGGGATAGATTTCTTTTAATGCATTCATTATGTCTGCATTTTTCCAAATGAGCATGCTTTTTTTATGGGAAAATGTCTTATTTTAAATAGGCATGATTACTTTCTAAGAAAAATCTTACAGTTCAAGCATCACCAGCATCTATAATAATGGTATACCCCACAATTTAGGCCTACACAATATCCACATTGTTGAAAGAACTGAATACGAGTTAGAAGATCTGGTTTCCAATTCCTATTGGAATTTCTATTACTAGCTGTGCATTTTGGGCAAATCACTTTCATTCTCTAAGCCCCCACTTCCTAATAGATGAAACTTAGATGTTAATGGCCACCCACTCCATTCACAGAGTAGGAAGAATAAACAATAAAATGTATTTCCGACTACAGTGACATCTACAAAGTGTTAGTGTGGTATAAACAATGCTAAAATGCACAGTAGATCAATTTCATCTACAAGAGTCACATTGTAATAATCTTCACATTGTTTTTTTAATAATGTGCCATAATGTATTCTTCTCTTTAAAAATGCAAAAACACAAAAATCACATAGAAGGAAATGAAAGTTAACCATAAATATTACCATCTTAAAAAAAAACTCCTGTTAATTTTTTTAATATGTATTTTTATGGTGATATATGAATGTTGTGTCAGGCAGAGAATAGGTAGAAAAATGAATTCTGAGAAGGAGGATTGAAATAAAGAGAGTTAATGAAGGGACTGCTTTCAGAAGTGTGGGCAGAGTTAAGGGATTAGACAGGGCATGGTGAGGCACACAGAGCTAGAACAGGAACAGAGCTAGAACAGGAAGTTAATACCACCCTCTCTCTGGCTAAAGGCCACGGAGAGAAAAATACAGCTACCTGGCAGGAGCTGTGGTTACGGAGAACCATAAATTGATACAAAAGAGGGAAGAAATCAAACACTGGATCACTTTCTTTGCCAACCCTCCAATTTTACACTAATGCCTTCCATTGGCCAAAACCAATTCTAAGCCCTCTGATGAAGAAGCTCCTAAAATACCATCAATAAGAGTCAGTCTCTTCGGGCACACAACAAAGCAGTCAAGGATGGAAAGTCAATCTGATGGGAAGCTGATGGGAAAGTCAAGCAGAGAACAATTAGAATGTATATTAAAATGGAAAATAGTTGTATTTAGTTAGTTTTGTATATTAATCTTCCAGTTAACATTGTATCAATGACCATGTTCCCATATTACTTAAAGTCTTTCCTGTGGCATAATTTTCGATGACCTCATAGCATTTTATCAACAGGATATATTACAACTTATTGGAAATAATAAATTATTTCTTTTTTCTCTTCTAAATATCCTATTTATATATCAATATTTTTTATTTATCTCAGAGTGATCTTATAACCTCTTGGATTTAGGATAACTTGATTAAAGTTCTTGCTCCATGTGCCAAATTCTCTTCCAGCAAATACGTGAGAGTGCCCATTTTAGTACAAACTCACTAATACTAGGAATTTCCATATTTTTAATTTTACCATTTCTATCAGCAAAGAAAAACCTATCCCATTTTAATTTGCATTTCTTTTATTAATAGTAATATTAAACATGTTTTCAATTTCACTATTTCTTCTGTAGGAAACCAAGTTCCTTTTTCTGGTTCTTCTTTTACAAGGAATCATTTACAAGGACATTTGAAATAAGATGTTCTGCTATCAGTTTATTCTCTAGTTATTTTAAGTATATTTGTTTTACTGCCACAAATTATTTTCTACCATTTTTTTTTAATTTCCAAGGCATAGGTTTTTAGGTGAAATTCCAATTTAAAAAATCTTTGAAGCTTAGAATTCCTTATTGTTTTGTAAATATAAAGTAATAATTTTGCTGCACCATCCACCATTGACATCTGGGATGAATTATTTTAAATTTAGGAAGACAGAATAGAGTGAAGATGGGTAGATGATTTGTCAAAGCCATTGAAATGATACTTTTTAATAACCTACTCTTCAGGTAAATAAACTAAGATCCCATGGCAGATTGGAGGAAACATGGCCACAATATTTGCTAACTACTACCTTGTAAAGGTGAAGCATTTTTCCCCACCTCTTAAATCTGGGCTGGCCTGTGTCTTGCTTTGATCGATAAGTCATGTTATGTGGTGGGGAAGTGATGTTATGGGGATTCTAGAACCTGGGATTTAGGAGACTTTGCAGTTTCTGCTTTCACCCTCTTGGACCACTACTATCACCTAGCTACAGAAGGAAGCCTGTCCAGCTCAGCAGAATAAGAGGCCATGTTAAAGGAGAACTGGGTGCCTTTGTCTGCAGCTGGTACCAATAATCAGGCTTCCAGCTCAGTCAGCCCTCCAGTTGAATGTAGCCATGCGAACAAGTTCAGGAAAAATCAGTAGTGGAATCACACAGCCAACCCACAGTATTGTGAGAAAAAAATAAATCATAGTTGTTTGAGTCACTAGAGTTTGTCGTGGACTATTTCTCAGGAATGGTTAATAGAGGCAGATCTCATAAGAGGATATGTTTCTGAACCACTGACTGGTTTCAGTTTTATTCTACAATACAGATGCAGGAAACAATAGAACATGAAAGCTTTCTCCTAGAAGAAAATGAAGAAACAGAATGTGAAAGAATCACATACAAGTTGATAAAAACCAAGATATGTTAGTTTTTGAGAGGAAGAGTTGATTAATAAAATTAAATTATATGTGTAAACCACATGACAACTAAAGGGTAAATCGACTTCCAGGGCATGTGTGAGCTTCTTTGGATCCATCCTCCCATGGAAAAGCCATGATGCCAGTCTGTCCAGCTCTGGGCACCTGAGGTGCTTCAGGGCACAGAATGTAGCCACTGTGGAGAGACAAAGCTGGTAACCCATGGGTGTTCCTAGACCCACCATATTCTACAGCAGAAATCTGAAGAATTCAAGGATTCTAAATTCATATCTGGTCTTCCAAGCTATAATGAAGGAATATTTACCAGGATAAGAAGACAAAAATTTTAAGTTTATTAACTTGACTTAAAACTAAAACATTCAGCTTTGTGTTACCTTGGCCTCTGCGGCAGTCTTTTCCAGGGCTCCACAAGTGTTACAATTAGTCCTAACCCTCTAAATTGCAGTCCATTGATCCCTTAGGACACATCAATATATTCTTTCCCATCACATGTTCACTTTCGATTCTAATATTTTCATCATTTGAGTTTCAGTTGAACAAGTTTTGACTTGGCACTTGCTATGTACTGAATAAAAGGTGGTGCATGATAATTACTGAAATAACTCTTTAGTTAAAAATAAATATCCCCAATATTTCAAATTTTGGAACATTATGAGATGGTATTGAAAATGCTGATGTAACTTTAAGCAATTTTGTTTGCTTTTTATAGCCTCATTTCTAATTCCTTTTTAATAAGTATCTGAAATGTAGTTGAGATTGTAGCTATTCATTATAGTTTTCTTTTACTGTGTGTATTTCCTTGTGTGTGTGTTTTAATGGGTTTTCTTTGCTCTGTAATAAAATAAAAAAGTAAAAAACGCTCAAACAGTAACCAAAACTGTGAAAGTATTCTATGGCTAATTCCCTGAGCCAAGAAAGTAGCAAAATGGTTGGCAAGAAAGGGAGGATTCAAGAGATACTTGAGAAGAAAGTTACTTGATACTTGAGAGGCAAGACCTGAGTAGAAGGTGAGGGTTGAAGAGAAGAGAGAGAGGAAGAACCAAAAATGATGACCAGGCTTCTGGTTAGAGCGTTAAGAAGGTCATGTTGCTCATTGAGATGGGGAACACCATGAGTAGGGAAGCAACTGAGAAAATTAAGATACTAATTAAATGCCCAAATGCTGCATGTGGAGAATGGATGAGGCGGCAGAAAGTGCTATCGCAGTATGACTCTTCTTCTAATTGATTAAAGCCATGATCATCCCCATGTTAGAATAATCATCCTGTTTGGTCACTTTTAGCATGTCTATTTGGATCTGAAGCCCATTTCTTGCTTTTATTTTGCCTGGTATTCCATTTAACTAGTAAAGCACTCATCCTACAACACTACAGACAGACTCCGAGGACTTAACTCCTAGAACCCCTGTTGGAAACGCTACAGGGAATGAAAACTGGGTTCGAGTCTGGCTGACTGCCGTGCTTCCTATTAATGCATAGAAATGTAATATTCATTAAAAAGAATTCAGACTTCAATCGCTCTAATAATCATGAGCTTCTTTCATCAATGCATAATAGAACAAAAAGATTGATTTTCATTAGGAATGACTTTCAACATTTTTTTTACTTCTTATATAAAAAATAAATCTGTTCCAAGTCTTATGAGGTCTGAGATATTTCTGGTCTGCTTGGAAACAGTAGGCAAGTTTTTATACAGTTGTTCTACTCTTCACCAGTGTAGCCAATTTAGAACATTCCATTATCTGGTGAAATTTAGCAGCCTAAAATTGCTTTCAGTTAAGAAGCCCCTCACTTCTCTCCTGCTTACAAAAATATTGTTTTTTAAAAGGACATTTAGTATGACTAGGACATTGTGTGCCTTCAAATTTTTCCTATAGTGGGTTATGAGAGAAATGAGGAAAAAATAAAAAAAAAAAATGTTGAAAAAAAGAAATGAGGAACAGGAAATAGTCATCAATAAAGTTACTCCATTGCCCATATAGAGTCCCCCAAAGTTAGAAAATGAATACTTAATATTTTCTAAGTGTCAATAAAAGACTGAATATTTTCATCAGAATAAGACCTTGTCCATAGGCATCTGTATTTTCAGGGGGTCAAAGACATGTGAGTCCTCCAGAGTGCATGGCCGCTTTAGATTGTATAGACTTTCCTTGTGATTTTAAAATGGATTCTTGTTAAATTTGAAAACCTGTCTAGTTCCAGACTCAAAAGGGTAGAATTAAAAGGACCCAAAGAAATCACACAATTTGACTTGGTCAGTTACAGCATCACATTCTCCTGGCCATCGTGATTGATCCAAGGATGGACACATGACCCAAAGCAGTGTGACACCTGGAGACTGAAGCTGGGAGGGAATCACACATCCTGCCCTCTTCTGTTTATAAGTGTTCCAAGTGTAGTGAATGAATGATGTTTGTTGGTGTGTACTAAAGTTTTATATATTGAATACATGGATGAAAAACTGAGGCCTAGAGAGATTGCATAGTTTTCCCAAAGTCACAGAGAGATGAAGTGATAGTAAGGAGTCTATCAAAAGAGATTTTTCCCTTAAAAAGTGGCTGAAGCATGAAAATAGCCTATTGATTCGTATGACTAAAATGTAGTAGAGAAGGTTTCAGACACACTGGATTCAAGAGCTCAAAAGATGTCAAGGTTTGGCTTCTCTTTATCACTCAGCTTTGTCTTTCCAGGTCATTAGCTTCACCCACAGGCTCCACAAGGTGATCACTAGAAGTCTAGGCCAACCTCTTCCTATGGCCAAAAGTCCCAGAAGGGGAGGGGAAAAAAGCATGCAACTTTCTCAGGGGTCCTAGCACAAGCCTCATTGGGTCTCATTGACACTGACTGGGTCATGTGACCAGTCTTCGATCAACTGCTCTGGCTGGGAGATTGTGATATTCTGATTGGCCTACTCTGTGTCACATGCTCACTCTGAGCCAGTGAGAGTCAGCTCCATCTGAAGAGATGCATGGAAGGGAGCAGGGTCAGAGTGGTTCCTGAGGGAGAATCATTCCATTAACCAGAAAATACTGGATGGTTAAAAACTACAGATGCCTACTACAGCAGCCAAGCAGTGTCTGGATCACCAACAATCACTTCGAGAAAGAAGCTATTTCCTCTACTCCTTTTTGCCTTATAATTAAAAATCTCCGAACAAGCTTTGGGAAAGAAAAAGCAATGAATAGAATAGGGAGACCCAATGGACTGAATACAAAAACAAGGTAACTTTCTAACCAGCTTGCTTATTCTTCCAGACCATTAGCACTGGGATAGGGGAGCAAGGGCCTCCCTTCTTGCACTCACTGCCCAGTTTTGATTTGGCTACAGCCTCCTCAACACATTGCTGCTCCACTCAATCTGAGGCTGAGAGTTGGACATCCCATAGGTCTATGAGAGATAGAAAGAAGATGGTCCCCGTATCCCCAAGATAAAACTTTCTTATGCTCTATGTTCTTGTGTTCTTGTGTTATATGTTCCACTGACATATGTTCTTATGTTCTATGCTCTTGTGTTATATGTTCCACTAACATACAAATTAACAGCTGAAAGCAGTGACTAAAGGTCTATTGAGAGCAAAATAGGGGGCCCAAATGAAGTATCATAATGGGGTGGTGGGATCCATCAGTGGCAAATTTCCTGGTTTTCTCAGTTTTACTGAGGAACCAGCCAGACCAGACTCTGCCAGGCATATTCATATTTATAACTGAAGGCACTATGTTCCACTATGTCTTCTGCAACCTCTGCTTCTGGACCCCAGATGATCCGCACATGGGATCATCTGCTAACCTGCTTCTTAAGGCTTGTATTAACCATGCAGACAAAACTGAGCTCCCTTTCCTCCTTGTTGGTTTCAACATCCCTAGAGAAGGAAATGATTGCCCCAACTTGCATCGTTTGTTCAACTGTAGCCTGAAAGTGAGGACATGGGGAACAAAGTGGCTGCTCCCACAGTGACAGTTTAAATCAAGGGGAAGTGGGTCCAAAAACAATTGGGATGAGGAAAAAGCAGAAAATATAACAAGTGTCTAGGTCAGAGTGATTCCACTGCTCTGGCTGGGTGCTTCTATTGCTGCTGCCTGTGGAAAACTTTAAGTCTTAGGCCAGGGCTATACCAAGGTATTCAGGGGCTTATAATTTGGTGTCCGTTCATTCATTTAATATAAAAAGAAAAATATTTTGCACCAATATAAATCATATTCTTCCTTCTTAAGTTCCAAATAAGGAATTTATTACATAGTTTTTAAATTCATTTCACTAATTTTTCTGTCAGTAAAAACTCACAGATGTTAGACACATTCTTGTTCAACATGGATGTATATATGTATATATATAAACATAAGTTTTTAAACTTTGTCTCCAGGTTTAACATCTTTCTCACTTACAGAAAATATCTTTCTTACTTTTCTGGAGCTCATAGTCTCCGATTTACTTTTATAATTTTTCTGAGCCAGATAACTTTTTAAGAGACAAATTAAAGTTCTTAAAATAAAATATGAAAATAAACATAAAACACAACATAGTGAGGTCAAAATTAAACATACATTCATATATGTAAAGACATTGAGTTTATTCCTTTTCCAGAGTTAATCTAATCTTCCTAACAATCCCTTAGGTTATTGGATAATAGAGAAAAAACTTGAAATCAATTTTGTCTATTAAATTTACCTAACTCAATGAAATAAACAATCTCTTTACATGATCCAATCTTGTTCAGATAAAGTTACTTCCCCTTTTGTATTTTTTTTTCCCCTCCTCTTGCTCCTCTCCAAGATGGCAGGTGATTATTGAGGGGCTGGGAAAGAAGGGCCCATGTGGCCTCCCAGTGGCAGGGAGAGAAGGTATCATTTTCCTGCACATAAACCCTTGCGTTCTTCTCTAGCTACCTTGATCACTAAAATACTGTAGTATCCTTTGGTTTCCTGGTGATGAGTCATCCTGCTGGTATCAAATGAAAAAAATCTGTGTGGAAGGTGCTCTTACTTTGATCAGTGTCCTCTGATTACCCCTGCCCAACCGGCCCTTCCTTAGTAATTGCTGATGTTGTGTGTACCTCTAAGATCTCACTGCAATTCCCAGCTGATTCCCAGGGAGAATGGTCTTCTTAACAGCAGTCAGCTGAAGGCTCACTCTACATCCCTCTGACATCCCTCCGGCTACACCCACCAACCAGTGCCATCAGCTACTTCCCACATCTCTCTGCAAAATCTGTGAGAACTTCTTGGTCTTCCACACTGTAGAGATGGAGTTCTCTCTCTGCATAAATGCCCTTCATCAAGGATTTTATCCTGAGATGGCCACCACAGCTTGGTATAGGAGGAGCCATCATGAAAGCTGGTCTCTTCTCAACCTTATAAGAGAGAAGTTAAAGGTATGTCTACTTTTGGATCTTCTCCTCAACCCATCTAATACATCTCTGTTACAATTTCAACCCCGAAGAAGAAAGTCAGGACAAGTGTGTTGCAACTCCTATTGTGACTAACTTCGATTCCCTTGTCCTTTCATTTTTTTCTAATTGGGGCGCCTGGGTGGCTCAGTTGATTAAGCATCTGACTTCAGCTCAGGTCATGATCTCACAATTCGTGGGTTTGAGCCCTACATCGGGCTCTCTGCTATCAGCACAGAACCCACTTCAGATCCTCTGTCTCCCTGTCTGGCCCTCTCCCATTTGCACAAGCTCTCGCGCTCTCTCTCTCTCTCTCTCAAAAATAAATAAACACTAAAAGATTTTTATTAGGGGGCTCCTGGGTGGCTCAGTCGGTTAAGCGTCTGACTTCAGCTCAGGTCATGATCTTATGGTCTGTGTGTTCAAGCCCCACGTCAGGCTCTGTGCTGACAGCTCAGAGCCTGGAGGCTGCTTCAGATTTCGTGTCTCCCTCTCTCTCTGCCCATCCCCCACTCGCTCGCGCTCTCTCTCTCTCTCTCTCTCAAAAATAAATAAACATTAAAAAATTTATTTTTATTTTTATTAGGTTATAGTTGGCATACCAATGTTACATTAGTTTCAGGTGTACAACATAGTGATTTGAGAAGTTTCTATGTTATGCTGTACTCACCACCAGTACCATCTGTCATCATATAACACTATTATAATATCATTGACTATATTCCTTATGCTGTACCTTTTATTCCCATGACTTACTCCTTCCATAATTGAAAGCCTGTATCTCCCATTCCTCTTCACCTATTTTGCCCATCCACCCCAGCTGGTAACTATCAGTTTGTTCTCTGTATTCATAGGTCTTATCTTGCCTTTTGTTTGTTTGTTTATTCATCTGGTATTTTTACATTCCACATATGAATAAAATTATATGGTATTTGTCATTCTTAGTCTGACTTATTTCATTTAGCATAATACCCTCTACACCCACCCCGTTGTTGCAAATGGCATGATTTCATCCTTTTCATATCTGCATAATATTCCATTATGCATACACACACACACACACACACACACCACATCTTTATCCATTCGTCTATTGATTAACACAGATTGCTTCCATATCTTGGCTATTGTAAATAATGCTGCAATAAATGTAGGGGTGCATATGTCTATTTGAATTAGTGTTTTTGCTTTCTTTGGGTAAATACCCAGTAATGGAATTATTAGATCATGTGGTATTTCTATTTTTAATTTTTTGAGAAAACCCCATACTCTCTTTAGCAATGGCTGCACCAAGTTACATTCCCACCAACAGTGTACAAGGGTTCCTTTTTTTCCCATATCCTCACCAACACTTATTTCTTGTCTTTTTTATTTTAGCCATTCTGACACGTGTAAGATGATATCTCATTGTGGGTTTGATTTACATTTCCCTGATGATTAGTGTTGCTGAGTATATTTATAACCTTTTTGTGTGTGTATGTTTTCTTTGGAAAAATGTCTCCTGGGGTCCCCTGCCCATTTTTAATTGGATTGCTTTTTTTTTTTTTGGTATTGAATTTTGTAAGTTATTTATATATTTTGATATTAACCCCTTATCAGATATATCATTTGCAAATATTTTCTCCCATTAAGTGGGTTGCCGTTTTATTTTGTTGATGGTTTTCTTTGCTGTGCAGAAGCTTTTTATTTTGGCATAGTCCCAATAGTTTATTTTTGCTGCTGTTTCCCTTGCTTTAGGAGACATATCTAGAAAAATGTTGCTATAGCCAATGTCAGAGAAATTACTGCCTGTGTTCTCTACTAGGGTATTTATAGGTTCAGGTCTCACAGTTAGGTCTTTAATTCATTTTGAATTTATTTTTGTGTACAGCATAAGAAAGTGATCCAGTTTCATCCTTTTACATGTAGCTGTCCAGTTTTCCCGGCACCATTTATTGAAGATACAGTCTTTTCCCTATTGCATATTCTTATCTCTTTTGTCATAGATTAATTGACTATATAAGCATGGATTTATTTCTGGGCTTCTTATTCTGCTCCATCAATCTACATGTTTATTTCTGTGCCAGTATCATACTGTTTTGATTACTACAGCTTTGTTGTGTATCTTGAAATCTAGAATTGTGATACTTCCAGCTTTTTCTTTCTCAAGAGTGCTTTGGCTCTTCAGGGTCTTTTGTGGTTCCATGCAAATTTGGGAATTAATTGTTCTAGTTTTGAGAAAAATGCTGTTGGTATTTCGATAAGGATTGCACTGAATCTGTAGACTGCTTTGGGTTGTATGGACATTTTAACAGCATTAATTCTTCCAATCCATGAGCATGGAATATTTTTCCATTTGTTTATGTCATCTTCAATTTCTTTCATCAATGTTATATAGTTTTCAGAATATAGGTCTTTCACCTTGTTGTTTAAGTTTATTCCTAGGTATTTTATTCTTTTTTGGTGTAATGATAAATGAAATTGTTTTCTTAATTTCTCTTTCTGCTACTTCATTATTAGTGTGCAGAAACACTACCAATTTCTGGATGTTAGTTTTGTATCCTGCAACTTTATCAAATTCATATATTTCTTCTAGTAGCTTTTTGGTGGAGTCTTTGGGATTTTCTATGTATAGTATTATGTCATCTGCAAATAGTGACAGTTTAACTTCTTCTTTACCAATATGGATGCCTCTTATTTCTTCTTATTGTTTCTTTCCTGTGGCTAGGTCTTCCAGTACTATATTGAATAAAAGTGGTGAGAGTGGACATCCTTGTCTTGTTCCTGATCTTAGAGGGAAAACTCTCAGTTTTTCACCATTAAGTATGATGTTAGCTGTGGATTTTTCATATATGGCCTTTATTATGTTGAGGTATGTTCTTTCTAAACCCACTTTGTTGAGAGTTTTTATCGTGAATGGTGTTGTATTTTGTCAAATGCTTTTTCTACATCTATTGAGATGATCATATGATTTTTATCCTTTGTTTTGTTGATGGGGTGCATCATGTTGATTGATTTGCAAATATTAAACCATCCTTACATTCTGGAATAAATCCCACTTGATCATGGTGAATGACCCGTTTAAAGTATTTTTAAAAGGTTTGCCAATATTTTATTGAGAATTCTGCATCTATGTACATCAAGGATATTGGTCTATAGTTTTCTTTTTTTGTGTTATCTTTGTCTGGTTTTGATATTAGTGTAATGCTGACCTCCTAAAATGTATTTAGAAGTTTTCCTTTGTCTTCTATTTTTTGGAATAGTTTAAAGATAATAGATACTAACTCTTCTTTAAATGTTTGGTAGAATTCACCTGTGAATCCATTTGGTTCTGGATTTGAATTTTGGGGTCATATTTTGATGACTTATCCAATTTTGTTACTACTAATTGGTCCAGTCAACTTTCTATTTCTTTCTGATTCAGTCTTTGAAGATAGTATGTTTCTAGGAATTTTTCCATTTCTTCTACATTGTCCAGTTTGTTGGCATATAATTTTTTGTAGTATTCCTTCATAATCCTTTGTATTTCTGAGGTGTCAGTTGTGACTTCTATCTTATTCCTGATTTTATTTATCTGGGTCCTTTCTTTTTTTTTTCTTGATGAGTCTGGCTAAAGGTTTTTCAATTTTGTTTATCTTTTCAAAGAACCAGCTTTTGGTTTCATTGACTTTTTTTCTATTTATTTTTAGTCTCTCTGTCATTTATTACTGCTCTGATCTTGATTATTTCCTTCCTTCTACTCACCTTGGGCTTTAGTTGTTCTTTCTCTAGTTCTTTTAGGTGAGAGGTTAGATTGTTTATATTTTTCTTGTTTCTTGAGGTATGCCCTATATCACTATATATTTCCCTCTTAGAACTGCTTTCACTGCATCCCAAGGATTGTAGACCATTGTGTTTTCATTTTCATTAGTCTCCATGTACTTTTTCTTTTATTTTTCTTTGGTTATTTCATTGGTTTCCACATGTTTGTGTTTTTTTCAGAATTTTTTTCTTGTGATTGAGCTCTCATTTCATACATCATCAAAACAGATACATGGTATGATTTCAATCTTTTTTTTCTATTTTTATTGTATATTAAGTTAGTTAACATACAGTATAGTCTTGGCTTCAGGAGTAGAATCCAGTGATTCATCCCTTACATGTAACACCCAGTGTTCATCCCAAAAAGTACCCTCCTTAATTCCTATCACCCATTTTCCCCACCTTCTCACCGCCATCAACCCTCAGTTTGTTCTCTGTGTTTAGGAGTCTCTTATGGTTTCCCTCCTTCTCTGTTTGTATCATATTTTTCCTTCCCTTCCCCTATGATCATCTGTTGACTTTTTCAAATTCCACATATGAATGAAATCATGTGGTATCTGTCTTTCTCTGACTTATTTCACTTAGCATAATACCCTCCAGTTCCATCCATGTTGTTGCAAATGGCAAAATTTCATTCGTTTTCATTGTTGAGTAGTATTCCATTGTGTGTGTGTGTGTGTGTGTGTGTGTGTGTGTATGTGTGTATATATATATATATATATATATATATATATATATATATATATATGGGTGTATATATATATATATATATACACCCATATTCCTAATCCATTTGTCACTTGATGGACATTTGGGCTGTTTCCATAATTTGGCTATTGTTGATAGTACTGCTATAAACATATAAACATTGGGGTGCATGTGCCCCTTTGTGATTTCAATCTTCTTAAATTTATTGAGGCTTATTTTGTGTCCTAACATGTGATCTATCTTGGAGAATGTTCCATGTTATGTCCATTTGATCTAATATGTCATTCAAAGGCACTGTTTTCTTATTGATGTTCTGCCTAGATTATCTTCCATTGATGTAAGTAAGGTGTTAAAATCTCCTAATATAATTGTATTACCATCAATTTTTCCCTCTATCTTTGTTAATATTTGCTTTATGTATTTAGGTGCTTCAGTGTTGGGTACATAGAGACTTACAATTGTTATATCGATCTCTTTATCATTATGTAATGCTCATTTTTGTCACTTGCTACAGGGTTTCATTTTTTTTAACTTTATTTATTTATTCTGAGAGAGAAAGAGAGCATGAGCAGGAGGTGGGGGGAGAGAGAGAGAGAGAGAGAGAGAGAGAGAGAGAGAGAGAGAGAATCCCGACCAGGCTCCACATTGTTTTTTTTTTTTTTTTTTTTTTTTAGACAACATGGATTTTATTTCAGGCTCCACATTGTTAGCACAGAGCCTGATGCAGGGCTTTATCCCACAAACCACAAGATCATGACCTGAGCTGAACCCAAGAGTCGATGCTCAACCGACTGAGCCACCCAGGCACCCCTACAGTGTTTGTTTTAAAGTCTGTTTTGTCTGATATAAGTATTACTACCCCTGCTTTTTTTTCTTTCATTTGCTTGTTTAATGTTTTTCTATCCATCAGTTTGTGTGTCTAAGTCTGAGGTAAGTCTCTTACAGGCAGCAAGAGATAGGTCTTTTTTTTTTTTATCCATTCCTCCACCTCATTTCTTTTGGTTAGACCAGTTAGGCCATTTACATTTAAAGTAATTATTAATAGGTATGTACTTATTATCATTTTGTTATTTGTTTTTTTGGTTTCTTTTATAGTTCTCTCTTCCTTTCTCCTCTTACTTTCTTTTTTTGTGATTGATGAGTTTCTGTAGCATTACATTTGTCTTTCTTTCTCTTTATTTTTTGTGTATCAATTATGGGTTTGGGGTTTATTATTACCATAAGGCTCATATATAAAATCCTAACTATATAGCAGCCTATGTTAAGTTGATAGTCACTTATGTTCAAACATATTCTAAAAAAAGACAAAAAAAAGTCTTTCTTTTGTTTTTACTCCCTCTTCCACATTTTAATAATGCTGTCATAACTTACATCTTTTTATAATAATTTTCTAATGTCAATTATGGCCTTTTATTTTCCACTTAAAGAAGTGTCTTTAGAATTTTTATGAGGCTGGTTTAGTGACATTCCCTTCTTCTTTTGACCATCAACTGAAAGTTGAACAAATTACAATTTTTATATCCTCTTCCTTTCAAATCAGAACTTTCTCTACATTAGATCCTGTTCCTTCCCAAGGTAGAATTTTCTATCCTTCTTTCTCTGAGCTATAATGTCAGTTGGCTACCAGGAAATGAGAGATATGAGAATGAGGAATAAAAAACACACACGATTTAATATTTTCAAGATATTATCTCATATACATTTGTGTTTGCATCAGAGAAGGTCAGTGCTCTCAAGGATCCCTTTTTTTTTTTCCATTTGAAGTTTTGTCTACTTTGGAAGGAATTGGCCTGATTTATATTTTGCCTGTTCTATGAGGAGTCACATATGGAGTACTGGATAAAAGAAGCCATGCCACATTTCTGATTTATGTCTATGGTGTTTTCATGTCCTTTTATAAGTGGACGCCAAAGGAAAGTCCTCTGGCTGACCCTCCTTTACTCCAGCTTTGCCTAGATCATAACTTCTCTGATACAAGAGATTTAGCAATTGCTAAAGAAAAAAATAGACATTCTCCCTACTGTAGTAAAATGAATTGATAAAAGGAAGCATTTTGGAAAGAAAGTGAATAGCCATCCAAAGCATTTCTGCCAAGAAAAAAATACTTACAGATTTGTCTATTGATGGGATGCTCTAGCCCTTGATTACAATCTGGCTTGTATTGGTCTCTAAACACTTCCCATGAATTCACACTGTTGGGCATGAAAGGATTAAGCGTTACATCATTAGCACCTATTGCCTGAACACCTCTAATGGTCCTACATAGAAAAGGTTCCACACCTTGCAAATGGAGGGACTGGGCACTGCCTCACCTCCCTCCACAGTTTCCTAGTTTTGACCCTAGCCTCATGACCACACCTGTGTGCCACTGTGCACATCATTCCTCTCCCACATCATTCCTTTCCCACATCATTCCTTTCGCATATCATTCTTGCCATCGTTCTGCTAACTCCCTGTCCTACATCAGACCATGACCACATCTGTCCTTAAGCCTAGTTGCCTAGGTCCAGTGGTTTACTCTCAATATCTGCCTGCCTGATTTTGCTTGGTTCACGTTGTGGAAGGCCCAACTCTTTCCCAAGCTAAACCTCAATTTTAATGACTTCTATTTCTGGTGCACATCTGACTGGTTCAAGCACACAGGGAAAAGCGTGAAGGCAGGTGGGAGCCAAGGGCAAGAAATAGCCCAGTTCTATTCTCAATAACATAAAACCCTGCCACTGTATTCACACCACCTTGTGATGGTGCTCATGGTTGCTCTGATATTCTATATCATTCTAGTGTTCTGTACCAAGCACTCCAGTCTTGACTTGGCAGTTTAGATAAGAAGTATAAATTTCAACTAACAATGCATCCATTCAGTCAATGAAATACCTGCAAATTCAAACTGTTGATGGATAAGTTACTCATCCTCTTGGATATGCCAACTCCTGTAAAGGTAACTCTCATGTAAAAGAATTGTACATCTTATTTTCTTTCACTGCATCACATGAAATAGGGTCTTAGAGGCTCCACAGTAGGGTGATATTTTCTTCCCCCATAGATGGCCCAGTAAGTTTGGTTGAAGGAGTAACAAACCATTCTGTGAACTCTTCCACATAGCCCTGGACCTGATCTGTCTTCTTTCTATCCATGATACCTGTTCTTTCTGGTCCACCCACAGACTTTGTCCTTCATTTAGGTCTCCTTTTGTCTCTTTTACTTGGCTATCTCACATGATTCCAAGCTCAGCCCTGCTCGGATGACTCTCAAGGACTACACAAATGAAATGCCATTTGCTGATACTGCCTTCCAGATCACAGACAAAGCTGGTGGTTGAAAAATACCCAGGTCCTGCCAAGCATCTTCATGCCCCAGTGCAGCCCACAGCTTGGGCAGCTCAAATCTTGGCTTAGGACTTATAAAGAATTGTGCTAGTTATTACAACCTAGAAGAAGGTCATTATCCAAGTGTCTTTTTAATATTTTGCTATTATTCAAAGATGGAAATAATATTAGTTCCATGTTTAAAGTGGGAAATGCCTAGGATATGTTTTATGAACTGCTCAATGGCTTCTGAGGTTATCTTTATTTTAAACATGTTTCCAGGGTAAAGATAAAAAGACAAGAACTTGCCCTCTGAATTTTCTATAATGTACCACTTATCAGTTATAAAAAAAGCTTATCTTGGTATGTTTGCACACATCTCTTTTTTTAACATTTATTTATCTTTGAGAGACAGAAACAGAGTGCAAGTGGGGGAGAGGCAGAGAGAAGGAGACACAGAATCTGAAGCAGGCTCCAGGCTCTGAGTTGTCAGCACAGAGCCCAATGCGTGGCTTGAACCCACGAACCGTGAGATCATGACCTGAGCCAAAGTCAGACACTTAACCGAATGAGCCACCCAGCCCCCCCAGATTTACACACATCTTACCTGTGGTTTATGCTTGCATATATGCTCACATGTACAAGTGTGTGTGTGTGTGTGTGTCTGTGTGTGTGTGTGTGTGTGTGTGTGTGTGTGTGCATATCCTGCTCTGCCAAATATATGCTAATAGGTGATGGGTAGCTAGATGGTTTCTGGTTTTGCTCTTTGGACTTTAATCACTGAAAATCATCCTGGGGTTATAGTGAGTGCTTCTGAAAAAGGACTTTAATCATGAAAAACATGATCTGATTTAATTGACCAGAAAGCTCATCAATTTCTGCTGTTCCATCTATTGATTAATAACAAAACAATACTAGCTATCCGTGAGCAAAGGAGACTTACTGAGTAAAGCATGGTAAGTAAAAGTACTAAAAAAATCTTCTAATTCTTTACAGACCCAAGTCCCCTCAATTGTCACTCAAAAATAGGGAAGGAAAAAAATAAAAGGCAGGCATAGAGAAAGGAATATGAACATGAAGCTCATATGAAATATTTTTGTACCCAAAATATATTTTGAACTAAGAGAACAAAAATTAAGGGGTGAGAGACTGAGCTACCAGGGGAAAATAAAACTACTCAGTGGTTTGATAAAGAAACAGGAATATTTTCCTTTAGAAAATTTCCTTCCACAGTTTTTGGCAGCTGGAAAACATATGTGATAAAACAAAGACATAACTGAGCCAACAGGGGATTTAAGTCTAATCAGATTTAGGAAAAGCCAAATTGTCTCTGGAGTGGAGACGGGGAAGGAAGAAGTTTTATAGAGCACAATGGGAGAAGATTATTTACTTCTCTCTGGAACATTGATGAGCTACCAGGTAATGAAATTTTTATTGCAATATTTACTACAAACTGGCTTTATTTCCTGCATCTATATTTTAGCTTTGCTGAGTACCTCTGCTGCCTTATCTTGTTTGGCATTGTGGTCCTTACAGTCTCTCCCATGCCATCCTCTCTTCCATTATTTCTCTTTCCAACCAGCACTATTACTATTCACTTGTCCTTTCCTTTGTTCATCAGTTTCTTAAGATGAAACCCTGAAATATTTCCCTGACTTTTTAGGTTGTTCCCACTCCTTCTGCCTTTCTTGCTGTTGGCATCTGAGCTTGAGGTAGACCCCTTTTCTGTGTATATCAGAATAGAACTACCTCTCCATTCCTGTCTCCCACCACTATTGCTGGATAGTGAGCTCTGGGCTCTGGAACAGCATCTCTAGCTGCTATTCTGATTTCAAACTGCATGTCCTGCTGACATGTTCCGTTCAACATATCCAAAACCAAACTCATTATCTCCCTCCCAAACCAGCTTCTCTTCCTAATTTCCCTGCTTCCAGTAAGCAGGCATCTACAGCTCGAAGTGTTTCTTCAACTCCCACATTCAATCAATCACTTCTGCACTGATTCTCATGCCTGTTCCTTTCTTCTCATCCCCTCTGCCCCCACACTAGTTCAGAGCCTCATCACTCTTTGCCTGGCCTACTGGGAAAACTACCCCATTGATCTCTCTGCCTCCACCCACTCCAGTCCATCCTACACACAGCTACCTGATTAATCATCCTGAAATACAGTCCCAATCTCCTTGTCCACCCCCAGTTATAAAACTTTAAAACACCTCACTGTCTTTGGAATTAAGCACAAACACTTCATCCTGCTACTCAAGTAACTTTACAGTGGAATTTTAACTCATCTGTTTAGATTTATCCATCACTGATGTCTATTGTCCAACTAAACCTATGTAACAGGAAGAAATCAAGAAAGATCCAGAATTAATTAGGCTTTTGCCTAGAAGTTCAGGCATGCATATTATTCATGGGTAGGGGTCTGGGAAGGTCAGGAAGTGGCCTAAAGGCAAAGAGGATTGTCCAAGACAAGACCTGCCAATTTCATAGTTCTTTCCACAGGTCATTACTCTGTAAATAGTAGATGCTCCATGAATTCTTGCTAAGCAACTTGCTTTTACTGCATTTTAAGCTAGGATTTTACATTTGGACAAATCTCAACCAAAGAGCAGATGTTTTCTTATGCTTTTCTAAATCAGTGTAGCTTATTATTCTCAGTTTTCTGTTAATATAAACTCTGCTACAAATACATTCCCCAGGCTAGAACTCAGCTATATTTTTGATGGGAAAGAAGGAACAACTTTCATTGCAGCCAGATTTTTTTTCTTTCATCTCTCAGCTAATAATGCATCTATCCAGTCAATGAGAAGTCTGCAGAGTCAGACTGTATGTTAGTAATGCTGTTGGATATTTAGATTCCCATAAATATGATTCTAATACAACGGCAACAACAACAACAACAACAACAAATTCCCAGGGTTGTAAGTGTTCTGCAACATGAAAAAACTTTTTTACAGACTTTATAGACTTTTCTCTGCACAACTATTTTTTTAACCAGGCAAAGAAGGTACAATGGAGGGGTTGGCAAATTTGTCTATAAAGGGATAATTTAGTAAATATTTTAGGCTTGTGGGACATGTAATCTTTGTCTCATCCACTCAATTCTACCTTTATAGCATAAGAGCAGCCACAGACAGTCCATAAAGGTATGGGGTGTCTGTGTCCCAATAAAATGTTAGTTATGGACACTGAAATTTGGATTTCATCTAATTTTTACGTGTTGAAAAATATCATTCTTATTCTGACTTTTTTTTTGGACATTCAAGAGTGGGAAAACATATTCCTATCTTATGCGCCATACAAAAAAAAGGAAATGGGCTGGATTTGGCTCATGGGCCATAGAACTCCTAGTGTAGTGCTATCCTCATTCTATAGATGAGATTCTATAGCTCAAAAGTTTAAATAACTTGTCTGAAATTGCTCAATATGGCATCAGAATAATTAGTGAAAGTTTAGGCCACATTATGTGACCAGAATTCTAGTTTCCTCACTCTATAACAATGGCTCCCTGCATTTAGAAACATCTGAGTGGATGCTCATTCCTCCAAGCAATGAACACTCCATCCAACATGAGGAAGAGTATCTGAAACAAGACAAAGAACCACAAAATTTCATCTTTCCCAAAGGGTGCATGAGCAGTCTCTGACATTTCCCCTTGAACTAAAGAACTCTTGTGTGGGTTTATATTGACAAGGACTCTCTCCTTGTCCAGGCTTTAGTCTGGTTCTTCTTTTAGAAGAATGACTAGGCTTCATTCTTAGCCTGTAGTCCTTAGCCTTCTGTGCCCAGTTTTATAAAGAATTATTGTTATTATTATTAAAAGAAGGAGGAGGAGGAGGAAAAGGAAGAAGAAGAAGAAGAAGAAGAAGAAGAAGAAGAAGAAGAAGAAGAAGAAGAAGAAGAAGAAGAAGAAGAATTATACGAAGGAGGAGGAGGAGGAGGAAGAGGAAGAAGAAGAAGGAGAAGAAGGAGGAGGAGGAGGAGGAGGAGGAGGAGGAGGAGAAGGGATGTTGTACTATGCACAGGACTTACCTATCCTCTTGGGATGAAGATAGTGCTCCCAAAGGAGGGAAAACACACATATCCATGCCCTACAAAATGGACTAGGTGGTAAAGGCACCATAGCACAGAGCCCTGACTTTGGCCAGAAGACTGTCTCCTCAAAATTACCACTGTGGTGGTAGAAAGTAAGCATTCGAAGGGGACAGCAACAGGGGTGACTGGGAGAGTGCTCACCAGTTAATATCATGTTGGGTGACAGAGATGTGACCAGAGGAGGAAATTGGGAGATTAGGATTCCAGAAACGCCCTGATCCTGAGGGTTTTTCTGGACAGTATAGATTTTATTGCCCTTGTTCATATGTTACACTATACTGTGAAAGCATGCTTTGGTGACATGAGCAAGTCACTGATATTCTTCACTTGACAGCTTATGTCAACAGAAACTAGGCTCTCTAGAGAGGAATGGACTCCCAGACTATAGACTCTTCACATACAAAGAATTAATTTCTTGAAACGTGTCTTGCTTGGTCCCCAAATTACTACCAGTTGTGGTCATGGAATTATTATAGAAGTCAGAACTAGTCAGATCACCTGGAAAAACATCTAGATTATTCAGGTCTACAAATCTCCCTTCATTTGTTTCAGTCTTAATTTTAGAATATTTTTCTTGACTCAATCTAAGATGGTGGCACTACTGCCACTAACTCATTTTATTATCCGTTCCTACTTTGGGCTGAAGCCCTTTACAGGGTGTATCACCAGGACCATCTCTGCCTAGCAGATGTCTAAAAAGCATGTTGTTTTCCTTCTTCTTAGCACTTAGCTGTTCCTACTTCACATTTCAGAGCTTTTGGTGAAGATAGCATCTTCCAAGAAACTATTCAAATATGAAAAATAATCCTCCAAAAACAGGTTTCCCTAGACTATACTCTCAGCTTTTTCTGTTTTAAAGACTTTAGCTACCTGCTAATAGCAAACTTGTGTCAAGTAGCACAGATATAAATTTTTAAAGTTCAGGAAATGAGTTCTAACCAACAAAGATCTTAGTGACATTCAGTGACCAATATCAGGACAGTGCACTATTGTGCAGTGCCAGTTCATAGAGACTGGCAATATTATTTTAATAGGGAAAAATTCTTGAATGTGTTTCAAGAAAGAATAAGTGGATTTGGGTGACAGGGTTATGTGTAGGTGCACATGAGTCTGGGAGTGGAGAGGAGTGGAGACGGTGTGATCCTTCTGTTGTGTCCACAAGGTCCTCTAATTAACCTTGAGTTTGCTTTCATCTGTGTCTCTCTGGACCTAAATGCTATCAACTCATTGGGAAAACTGAGGCGGTTGCTAGAATCCCCTGACCTTTTATTTCTGGCATAGATCTGACAAGAGATTGGTTTTCCCCTGTGTTGACCCTTCATCTTTTCTCTTGGTCAGAGTTTTATACTTGACTCTCATCTGCCCCAACTCACACTTGGACCCAAAGCCTGTTCTCCTCCAGACAGCCCCACCCCTCACCCTCAGTTGCAGAAGGGTCTGGTCAGACTCCTGCCCTCCATTGCACTCATTGGTTCCCTCCTTACCTAAGAATTTGCAACCTTCTCCTATCAGGTAACTGAGCTGTGAACATTCTTGTCCATCTAACTTAGACTATATTAGGGCCTGAGGGCAGGCACCAGTCTTTCCAAGTGGATGATAGTACTACAGATGTTCAATAAATACAAATTTTAAAAAGCTTTTAATTGCATTGTGCTTATATTCCCCCATCTGGTAAGTTGCTGGTGATGCTTACAGGAAAAAGGAAACACTAACATTCTACCTGTTTGAAGGAAAATTGAAGCAACAGGTAGGAAGTCAACACAATAGGGCTTTAGAATATACATGGATTAACTGACCTACATTTTAACAATACATGTAGAAGTCCTCCACTGTGCTTCCTAATACCTTAGTACTCCGTGCTCTATGCCCTCCCTGAAGGATGTTTATATGGACAATTCCTACACACACATTCATTATATTAGTGACTGTTACATTTTTTTCCCATTATTTCATCACTCCTTGTGAGATATTCAAATAATCACAATAAGTTCTGTTGAACAGGAACTCAAATGATGACCCCATTAGGGTGAGAATACACACAATATAGGAAGGAAATACTAATTGGAGAAATAGCAAACAAGGAATGTAGATTTTAAGTGACATTTGGAATCTAAATCAAAATGACATCCTAAAGGATTTGGAGAGGGGGCCTGCTGGTCCTGTGATTGCTGTTGCTGATGTTAGAAGTCATGCTATGCAGCCCAGCAACTGCTGCTGTCTTTGGGGGAGCCAATTTAGGATTTGCTTCAGTAGCTGTAATTTAAGAGTAAGGGCATTGGGATTTGAGGCTGAGCACTCCACAAGCATAAAAACCAAGGAGATTTCTATCCACATTGCAGAACCTATGGGCTCCCACCACAGCTTTTCTATTCTCTGTCATCTTTTTGCAATTAGAGAACAGACCAAGTAGAAGGAAATGATCACCTACTAGACCCATCTGAAAATTATCAGCTCTGAGCCGCTGTGTTAGCTCTCTGAGCTTTTCTCCCTGGAGAAGGACTGGTAACTGGGCATTTCCAAGCACTGATTGAATCTCATTATCGCCAAAGTGGTTCTGTAGTTCAATTTTATCCACCCCATTTCACAGATGGCCAAATTAAGGTCCGGTGAGGTTAAGTAGCTGGTACAGTCTCATAGCAACTGAATTTCAAAGTCCTTGAGCTAGAGATTAAGGTCTGCCCTTTTTATCCCAGAAGCCATTTTCTCTCTCTCTCTCTCATCAAAATATTGTGACAGAATCAGAGTTAAATAAAAAATGTGGTATGAGTCTTAGGGCTCTGAATAAAATGTGCTGCAGGATCCATGTGAGATTTGGTAGCTAATGCTTTTTATCAAGCTATTGAAAACAGACTCTTCCTCTGGCTAGTTCTGGGATAAAACTATTTCCCTTATCCTCTGCAATCCTTTACCATTTTTGTGAAGTACCTCATATCTAAATAATATTTCATATAGCTCTGACAATATTAACCCTTTCCCTCCATTATTCTAGTCTCACCCTGATGAAGGAAAAAACATTTCTTACCAGTCACAGCTTAGAAACTTGTTGAGTGCTGTTCAGTGCAGTAAGGCAGAGATTTCGGTATCCCTCTGTCTGCTTGAACATTGAGAATGATGAACTGAATACTATTAAAAATTTCACATCATTTACTCTTATCAGTTTCCTCACCTCCAAAATAAGCTTCCAACCACATTTGTGAAGTTCCACAGAGTTGCCTGAAGGTTAGATTTGATGGTATATGAATGTGATTTAGCAGCACTAAGTTAAATCTGGCAAACATTAAGTGTTCAATGTTGGCTATTATTTTTTTTTGTTAAAAAATATCCATACCTATAATGAATCTTTAGTGTAATACAGTAGAAAGAGAATAAAGTTAGAGTTAATGCAGAGACTTGGGCTCTAGATGTGGATCTACCATTGATGGCTCATTTGTGTGTCTCCAAAAGACCTCCTTCCTCTCTCTCATGTGGGTACCAATACTTGTTCAGTCTCCTCAAATTTATAGGAAGAATCAAATATGCTCATAGTTTTCAAGTACATTTTGAAACATTAAAAATCTATGCATGCAAGTGTGAGTAATTATTCCAGTCACTCTCATCACTAAGTCACTGCTATTGATAACAATGAGTTCATTGCCTTCAAATGGAACTGTGTGAGTCATGGTAGGGAGAATGTAGCAAACTCTGGCTTCAGAATTAAAATGGAGTTCAATCCCAGTTCTACTGCTGATTTGTTTTTGAGGCCTTGGAAAAGTCATTGGCATCTTGGATCCTTGATTTCCACATTTATTCAGTGGGTCTAAGAAAACCTTTAATAACAGAGGTTTCCATAACGGCTAGGTTAGGGGTAAGACTCAGCCATCCCAGAATATGGATTAGGCAACACTACCTCTGTTTTCTTTCTGTGTCCTCTATTCACATCAGGCAGAGAGAAAACTTGAATCCAGTCTGTAACTTGGGCTTCAATATACGTAGACATGATTCTCTGACTGGATCCGTTTGGATGGAAGTCAGATTATAGGAAATGAATATTGAAAGAGAGAAGAATCTTAATAAGTGAAGAAGAATCACTACCAAGCACAACTAACCACTGAGTGAAAAAGGGTTAACACACCCTTTATTCTCCTGAAATGAAATTCAGAGCTAATAGAACCAGGCTATACATATAATGGTTTTTTTTTAAGTCATTAATGGCTTACCTATAACGTGAAGGAGAAATAAGAAGGAAAGTAATTTATAATAAGATCATTTGCACTTTAGAGAACAAAAGCTGGGAGGTGATAACACTAGGAGAGTAAACGAAATAAGCAGAAGTTTATACTTTTGCATCCAATCCCGCCAGTACAACCCAGTTGACTCACAAATCTGTAACATTGGCACTCCACCCATCATCAGTGGTGCTGCCGTTGGTGATGTGATTTTCTGAAATAAACAGTCCTGATGATGTTCTGAACAAGACGAAATTTAATGTTTTCTCAATTTGTACAGTAGTTGTACTCTTAGAAAATTCAGTGTGTGTTAAATCTGTGCCCCCAAATAGTATCATAGTGCTAAAAAAAATATATTTTGTCCCTAGGCTTAGATAATGATAGATAGTCTTTCTTCATGTAATAAATGTCTAGGTGGACATTCCAGAGTTAGTGGGTACAGGACAATTCATTTGGGGCAGAACTGTCCCGCACATTACAGGATTTCTAGTATCACTGCCCCAGTTCATAAAGAGCTTCCCTGGTCATTGTAATGGCCAAAACAGTGCCTTAAACTTCAAAAACACTCCCTAGGGGCTGGCACCATATCCACTGAGAACTACCGACCCAGTCAGTCAGTACAGTCTTAACAAAACAATAAACTGTAGTAATCAAGTAACTTCATAATCTGTTCCTCTCTCTTGGCTCCTGTTTCATCCTAAAAATCCTAAACCTAAATCTCCTTCTGTCTCTAGCTGTAAATCAGAGTCTCCTTTTAGATTATGCTCTGACCACACTGAGATTCATATTTGGCAAGAATACTTTGCCTTTTCTCTGAATCTTTCACCTACAATTATCTGTTAATACCAGAACCTAATGCATCCGTAATTTTAGACCCATTTCATAGAGAAGACTGAGTAAATGAATGCAGACAACTCACCCAAAGCCATGCCACAACCTGTCTGCTGAGATTGACTTGAACCTATCTCTCAGGTCTGACCCCTGGACCCTGTTTTCTTCCCTCTTCCCTCCATAGCCCTGTGGCTTCATTACCCTTTTAAAGGAGTGGGTGGAGGAGCAGGTAACACCTTAATTGCTATTTTGCTCTATGTTAACTAACTGCTCCAGAAAGAAATCAGTGGTGGAGGAGGAGACTCCTCACATGGGTTTCCATCCATCCAAGCTCTTGCCCTCCCTCCCTCATTTGCATGATTAATTACAACCTAGCTCTTAGAGAGAGCTGCTGGCCACCACCAGGGCTGCGGCTCCATTGAGAGCGAGTCTGTCGTTGAACCTGCTCTAGTGTTTGAGTGGATGATGAACACAACCCCAAATTTGACAAAGCAGGATTGGGCCACAGACTCATTAACCCCGGGACAAGCTGTGTGCCGTACTTCCTGTCTCCCTCCTTTGCAGAGATGTGGCAGGGAGTGTAATAAAAAGTAATGATGTGGAAGAGAGCATGCTGTTGCCTTCCATGGGTCAAGTCAGTACGATTTGTGCAAAGCCCTGACATTTTCACTCTTTTTTAGTACAAGAATACTGGGCTAAAAAAAAATAAAGTGCCCCCCTCCCCACTAAAAAAAGGAAAAAGAAGTAAAGGCACAAACCAGGGTCACTCGAAACGCTTTAAAATAGATCCTTTATGAACCATCCCAATATTTCATGAAGATTGCTTTTCAGAGTGAGAGAGGCAGCTTGTGGGGACTGCCACACGGTGCCACCTCTGTGAGTGACAATGGACTTGCTCTTCTTAAACACTGTGGGCCATTCTCATGAGCAGCTATATATCAGCTTTCACTTTTGGAAAAGCCATTTTCTAATGGGGCAGGTGGGTTCTTGCTTATTCTGATAAAGAGACCTATCATTTCATGAAGTGATTCAAAGGATTTATTCAGTGTTTTCAGAAGGAGAAGGGCACAGTGCCCACTTGGGAACACACATCAGGCCGTAGGTAAAGATGATGGCAGTTTATAAAAACACTTTCAATGCTTCCAAATGACTGATGTATTCCTGAGGGCTCTGAAAATGATAAGTGGAACTTTGCAGACTCCAAATTGTAATGATTGTGGCTGGGACCTCCTTAGATAGAAAATGAGTCTTTTAAAGGCTTGACTGCAGGGTTTATTCAGATGTTATCATCACCTAGATGGTAGTCTAGCATCTGAATGCTAACAGAACATGCTATTTGCAACATTAGGAAAGTTAAATAATCTCTCCACTTATTTTCATGCCTTCAGAAGGTTACTGGGAGAATTTTATAAGTTACAAATGGCTGACACGTGGACAACACTATGCAGTAACGATGAGGAAAGCTAAGAACACCATTAGAGGCTGATTGATGTAGGGCAGACACAATAGAAATATGGCTCTAAACATTTTCATTTGAGGAGTATAAAGAAGCCTTACCTGGGGCGCCTGGGTGGCGCAGTCGGTTAAGCGTCCGACTTCAGCCAGGTCACGATCTCGCGGTCCGTGAGTTCGAGCCCCGCATCAGGCTCTGGGCTGATGGCTCAGAGCCTGGAGCCTGTTTCCGATTCTGTGTCTCCCTCTCTCTCTGCCCCTCCCCCGTTCATGCTCTGTCTCTCTCTGTCCCAAAAATAAATAAAAAACGTTGAAAAAAAAAATTAAAAAAAAAAAAAAAAAAAAAAAAAGAAGCCTTACCTACCCCCAAATCTCCCTAGTTTGGGTTGTCATTATCAGTGATATTGTTAATAGCTTACAATTGCTTAGTGACATCTAGTTTAGAAAGCCCTCGTTTTAATCTTATTTAACTCACCCTAAAATTCTACGAAGTTATCTGTTATGATACTGATAGGTAAAAATCTCCCATCTGTAAATTAAGGCATATGTTTCTAAAATCCCCCCGTTTGAATTTTTAGCAAGACCAACATTGGTGGAAATTTAACATTGGCCATGAAGGTAGCACATTATGATCAAGATTTATTTCTCTGTTTACTATGCTCATGCTCACCCTATAAAAGAAATGGAACTGAGATTGTTTTTTAATCCAATAGGGAATGTTCCAAGGGCAATGATCTTAGAATAACACAGTCTTATTTTTAGCCATGAACATTATGTTTTTAGGCTGAAGATTTATTGCATTCATTCATTCAACAAATACTTGTTGAGCACCCATGCCAGGCACCTTGCCAGTCAGTAGGGACACAATGGTCAACATTTTTGTTCAAATATCCACAATATATTGTACCATTATACTAAACCAGACAGAAAAAGAAGGTTAAGAAAAATAAGGTCAGGCTGTTTTAAAGATATTGAAAATAAACCTAATCAGCAGGATCTAGTGATAAATGAAGCCATTCAACAGAAGGCTGCAATACATAAAGTGTTACCGTAATAGGTACATAAAGATGCATTTTTTAACAAGGTGGCAACTAAAGCATTTGAAATAAAATGGCAGGGATATAGGAAGGGAACATGAGAAAAGAAAATATCTTGATGCCATTCTAGACTTCTCTCTTCTTCCCCTAACCCCTGACCCAGCCAGCCAATCCTTGTTCCAATGATCGTCCATTTATTGGCCTCCTGACCTCAAATCTGATGAATGCATTCAACCCATTCTTTCCAGCTTAGTCAATCACACTGAACATATGTAATATGGCCATCCTTGGAAAGAGTGATCTGCCAAAGTCAAATGAGCCCTGAATATCTGTGGCCAGCAGATCCACTTTCAGATCATGATCTTTTTGATTTCTTGGCTATAAAGGTAATTAAGAACTATATATAGTACTTTTCAGGGTCATCCTACATATTAGACATGTCAGTTACCCTGAGACTGTGCCAGATCACAATCCTCAGAAGGGCTCTCAGCTTCTAAACCTCCTGGACCATGTTGGACCCAAAGACACATTTACAAATATTTGCATACCATTGCCCCTAGTTTAGGGAGGAATTGGGGATCCAGTCCAGGACCTGTCACTCAATACCCTTGTGGTCTCAAGCAGATTATTTCACCTAGCTCAGCCTCTTTTTCCTCATCTATAAAGCAGATAAATCTCTGCTACCCTAAGACCATCACGAAGATTAAATATGGTGATCCTTGGGAGAGTGCTTTTACCGGAACTTGGCATTCAGGAGTTTGCCAGACATGAGTATAGTACCTATCCCCCCACATCCCCTCTGGAGAGAAACTGGCTCCCTACAGCCCCCTACTATCTAATGTCTGTGTTGGTGATCTGAGCCCCCACCTTCTACTCATCCACAAGGACATAGTCACCTGACCCAAAAACAGGCAATGCATAGGCTAGTCAGCAACCATGACCAATTGGCCTGGCTCAAAAACAAACAAATTAGCAAGTTGGGCTGATGAAATTCCTTTCTTTGGAATTTAGATGTAAAGAAAGGGAAGGCTGAAGCAGTTAACAAGGAAGAAGACAAAGTTAAAAGGAAGCTAAATGTTTTGGTGGTACGTCAAGGAAAAATTATGGGTCGACATAACTTATGAGCAAAGCAGAAAATACGCAGAGTGGAAGCCCAGAAAGGCAGCTGTAGAAAGAGGAGAACAAAGCAGACGTGCAAAAAGAGAAAGACTTTGAGGAAAGGGCACAACTTTCTCTCAGTTCTCAAGCTTTCTGATCTGATTCTATTTCTGGTCTATGGGAATCCTTAAAAGAATAGCCCTTTTTATTGAGATAACTCGGGTAGAGCAAAAGAGATCTGATGAGTCCCTTGATAAATGTTAGTTCCCTTGCCTTATTTACTTACCTTTTTAGTTATTTGTCCTGTCGTTTATTTATTCAGTCATCCATTCATTAATTTATTAAGTTAAATAATTTTTTGACTACCTACTCTGTGCCAGATACATTCTATCGCCATATTTGTCCTAAGAGCTGAATTTGTATCTTGTGGGAATGATAGATTCTATGTATCTAGGCATTGACGAGGGAGATGAGAAACACATAGGAGTGACTGGAATGGTGAAGGTGATATTTGGTGAATTAGTGGAAGGCTCATTGAACTGCTCAGTGAAGGAACTGCCCTCTCTAATTCAGCTCGGCCCAGCTAGTTCAAGCATCAGCCCCAGACCCAGAGCAAACAACAGGCTAAGATCTGAAATTGCTCCTTTTATGCCTCTCCCAACATGCCCAACCTCACAGGGTGCAGGGGAGGGATCTTGCACAACATCTCCGCCTGATCCTGCCCTCTATGGCTCATGAAATGTGTTTCTTTTTCCCCTGCTCATTCCCAAGCCTCTCTCGTATACCATGATCTGTCACAGGGATGTTGACAGCTCAGAATAAACCAGCTTTAATTCTATGGGTTATTTTCCTCTGTCAGCTTGAAAAAAGAAAAAAAGGAAAAGAAGTCTGCTCTCCTTGAAGGAAGGTAAAGAACCAGAAGCATAAAGAGACAAAGTCAGAGATCTTGGGGCAGTCAGCTTGTCTGAAGGGTTCTGTAAGCTCAGGTTCACATTAGTGTCCAAATGTTAAACAAACAAACAGATGGCTTGTCTCGTGGATGTTTATTAGTTTCACGGCTCTGCACTGGCCGTGTTTTAAAAGCACTGCTGCTGAGAACAGAGTATACATCATGCTTCTACCCTGCAGATGTCTGGAGTCAGTCCATCTAGGTCAGGGACTCCAACCTGGTTCTTCAGAAAGGGGAGTGGGAGTAGGTAGCCTGTTTTCAGTATTTCCAAAGCCCAACAGATACTGCCTATGTATCCACAATAAGACAGAACAAGCCGCCAAAGCATCCAACCTCTTCAGTTCTGGCTGGGATGGTGTTAGCTCAGGCTGGTTGTGTTTGTCACTTCCCACTAACATGACTTGGCCATCAGGGGCCTCTCTGCTTCATACCAAATAGGCAATAAACTCAGTTGTTTGATTAAATAAAGATAATTTGTTGCATAGGTGAAAATCTTTCAAATACTGGATGGAGATGATGAAAGGTGAGGTTGGCAGGGAGACAGATGGGAATAATCTCCCAAGACTTTATTGCTAGAGCATTTCAGCTTTTCTGCATTCAGGCCGTGAAAAGTACCCTCAAGGGGTTCCTGCAGTGGAAACACTCAGACTTTCCTGTAGGGGAAGAGTGAGGTTAATGGTTCATACTCTTACCCTCCGGCCTGTTTTAAAAGGTCAAATCGTAACACCATCAAGGCCGGGCTGGGTCCCAATCAGATTGCTGAAAGGCTGAATCTTTTAAAAGAGGAAAGAGGGTGAAGAATGGAATATTGTCAGTAGGGAAATGTATTCCTGGCAGGCCACGAAGTGTTAAATCCGCTGTTGGATTCTCTGCCTCATATTTGTTTAATGCATCTTGCTGATGGAGCCATCAGGAGCCAGGCAGCAACGGCACACAATTACCAGCTGGTCCTGAGGTGGAGGGAGCCTTCCCAACAGTAGATGGCAGCACAAGCCTGTGTTTGAAGCAGAAGCTCCGCTCTAGGGCAGCGGCATCCCACCCGCCCCAAGGGGTTTTTATTCCCCTTGAATTTTAACCAATTGTGTTGCATCTTTTGTCTCCAAAAGGACAGAAATAGGTTTCCTCTCTCTCTCTCTCTAATTGATTTTAAGTTTCCTTTTGTTCTAGCTCTGCTAAAAAGAGGAAAGAGCCCTATTTCAAGGGTTGACCTGCTTGAAATTTCTATTAAGTGGGCCAAATAATTATACCCCAAAGACAAACCTGTTCTGCGCAAACTACTCAGGAGCAACGCCTGTGCTAGTTAACCCACTGACATGCCTCTGGGGAGCAGTCATCTGCCCTGGGGGTGTTCTGGCCTTCTATTCCAAACCCCAATTGTTTGTTAAACAAGAATCATCTGCTGTTACCAACCCCCCCCCCCCCAAGACTGCTTAGCACATTTTAAAAGGGGATAAATTTGCCCTTTGGCCTCAAGGCCCCGTTCCTAGATTCTCAATTGCCTATGTTCAAGTAATAATATCACCTATTGAGGACAAATATCCTCAAGTGTGCATTCAGTTATTTGTTCAATAAATAAGCAATATTACCATTCTCACAGTCTTCCTTCCATGACTGCCTGTTGCTCATGACAGCAGCCCCCAAAAGCAATGATAAGTCCCCAGCCATGGCTCTCTCCAGCTTCCGGAGAGGATGTGTGCCTGTGACTACACTCTGCTTAAAGCACTCTTCCCCATCCCTTCACTTGGCTAATGTCACTATGTTCTCCACTTCTCAATCTATCACTTTCTTTGGTAGCTCTGTCAATCGTCAAGGTCAAGTCCAGATAAGATACCTTCCATAACACCCTGAACTGGCATCATTATCGTCTTTTTAACATCATATAGTAGCTACATGTTGATGAATCAGTATCTATTCCCCTCCCCAAAGAATATAAGCTTCTCAAGTGCAATCAATGGCTTACTTTACCCTATAGTCCGTAGCATGAAGGCACTTAATCAATACTTCTTGTATTAGATAATCGTAGAACTAAAAACATAGTGAAACTTGTAAACTTACTTTTTCTTTCTGCATATATTCTAAGAAATATTTTTATTTTGGTTACCGATTTTCAGCCTTTACATTTATTCTCTTCCTAATTTTGTATTCTTTTATGTAAATTTAATTATATATGCAATGCAATGTGAAGTCTAGCTTGCCTACAATTACTTTAGGAGAATCTGCTGTGATCTTTATCCTTCTGTGGTGAATTAAGAACAATTGTGTTGTGGCGCTTGCTTTAAAAGATCCAGTCTCCACGGACATCTAGCTAGGGGGCAGATCTAGATGGTATCACCTAATTTTGCCAGTTTAAAATTACAGTCAGAGTCATCAGACCATTTAAAAAGCAGCAAACTTTAAAATTGATAATAATAAAGTGGCCAACATCTAATTTGGGGACTTAAAAAGTCTCAGCATCTGTATTTTTTACCCTGCTTTGTCACAAGGGAGGGTCAATAGTTCACCTTCCTAAAATGAGTGCCGTTAAAAAAAAAAAAAAAAGCATACATCTTAGGCGAAGCTCTCAGCCTTGGGCTCTGGGCCCTACAAGTCGAGGTGGGATAGATTACTTTGGCCTGGATCCTGAGGCTGTGGACATTAGGATGGGAATGTTCTCCTAGAGCTTTGATGCTTCTGGCCAATACATTGGAGGTAAGAAGATAAATGGGCCTTGAGAATCGAGCAATTAAGGATAAAGGTCCTGACTGCTAGATTTGGTAACTCGGTTTAGCAGATACAGTGTGAACTGGCAAGGGCCAGGGAGGTGGGCGTGGGGGTGAGAGGTGGGGAGGTGATCCTCAGGGTGTTTATGGCTCAGGCCCCTAGTGCCTTGGGCTCCACACTGCAACTCCACACTCAGCACCTGCCTGCTGAGTGACTCTGAGGAACGAAAGGTGGGTTCTGTTCGTTGTTTGGTGTTTTCTTATTTAAGCTAAGGTCTCCACTGCACGCTGGCCTGAGATACAGAATACCGTCTTGTACGAAGGACCACACGGCGGTGCTGCCGGCTTGCCTTCGGTTGAGTTTGAGTTGTGCTCAGTTTCAAACGCCCCCCTTCCCCCCCCCCCCCGGGGCTGTCATGGGAGCCATGAGAATAGAGCCCCAGTTTCCCTGCCCTTGGAATGCAGCTTGAGTGAGCAGGGAGAGGGGAGAAAAAAGATTATTTTGCTAGCTCTGGTGTGCTGCAAGGCATTGTATTTTTCAATTTTAAAATGACGTGGTGAACTCTGAGGTATCTGAGAATCAGTGGGGTGCGGTGGCAGTGTTTGAACCACAGAGGCAGGGACTTAGGTTTGAATATTTCTCTGCCAACTTTGTGAGACCTGGGGCAAAGCATTTAGCCTTTCAATTTCCTTATCAGCAAAACTGATAAATATGCCTCGCCTACAAGATTAGAGGAGGGTTTTAAAAATAACAAACGTCCACCTCCAACATTGGATGAATCTCAAAAGCACCATGTCAAGTCAGTCAACAAAAGGTCACATTTTGTGGCTCTACTAGGTGGCTGAGTCAGTTAAGCTTCCGACTTCAGCTCAGGTCACTATCTCGCGGTTTGTGAGTTCAAGCCCTGAGTCTACAGCTCAGAGCCTGGAGCCTGCTTCGGATTCTGTGCCTCCCTCTCTCTTTGCCCCTCCCGCGCTCACACTGTCTCTCTCTGTCAAAAATAAGTAAACGTTAACAAAAAAAATTTATAGTGTATATCCAGAATAGGCAATGGCGTGGAGACAGAAAGGAGGTGAGTGGCCACCAGAGGTTGAGCAGATGGAGCAAGTGGGAAGGGACTGCTAATGCGTAGGGGCTTCTTTTGGAGGTAATGAAAATGTTCTAAAATGAGATAGTGATGCAGGTTGCACAGTTCTGTGAATATACAAAGTGAATTGTGCACTTCTAAAAAAATCAGCTCTCTTGTATGTGAATTGTATCTCAGTAAAACTTTTTATTTTGTTTTTTAATGTTTTATTTATTTTTGAGAGAGAGAGAGAGAGCATGAGCAGCGTAGGGGCAGAGAGAGATCAGGGTGGGGGTGGAGGGACAGAGGATCCAAAGCCGGCTCCGTGCTGTCAGCACAGAGCCCAATGTAGGACTCGAACTCATGAACTGAGAGATCATGACCTGAGCCTGTCTGTGTTCAACCAACCGAGCCACCCAGGGGCCCCACAATAAAACTTTAAGAACATTAAGAGAAACTATGTTGGGGCGCCTGGGTGGCGCAGTCGGTTGAGCGTCCGACTTCAGCCAGGTCACGATCTCGCGGTCAGTGAGTTCGAGCCCCGCGTCAGGCTCTGGGCTGATGGCTCGGAGCCTGGAGCCTGTTTCCGATTCTGTGTCTCCCTCTCTCTCTGCCCCTCCCCCGTTCATGCTCTGTCTCTCTCTGTCCCAAAAATAAATAAAAAAACGTTGAAAAAAAAAAATTAAAAAAAAAAAAAAAGAGAAACTATGTTGAGTATGTGTATGTGGCACATAATAGGTGCTAATAAATATCCTTAATTCCTCTTTTTTCACTGGGTTTTTCAATTTTTTAATTTTTTTTAATTGAAGTGTAATTGACCTTTCACATCGTGTGGGTTTCAGGTGTGCAACATAGTGATTCAATACTTGCACATATTGTAAAATGACTAGTCAAAGCCACCTCCTTGCGTAGGTATAATTCTGTATCCTGAAACTTGACTGAATTTGTTTATTAGTTCTAGCCATTTTGGGGTGGCATCTTTATGGTTTTCTCCGTATGATAACATGTCAGCAAATAGTGGCATTTTTACGTTTTCGTATCAAATTCAGATGCCTTTCTTTCTTTTTTTTTTTTTTTTAACTTCTTTCCTGCCTAACTGCTCTGGCTAGGACTTTCACTAGGGTGACTAAAATTGTCGAGAGTGGGTATCCTTGTCATGTTCCTGACTTTATTTAATTTTTTTAATGTTTGTTTCTTTTTGAGAAAGAGACAGAGTGCAAGTGGGGGAGGGGCAGAGAGAGAGGGAGACTTAGAGTCCAAAGCAGGCTCCAGGCTCTGAGCTGTCAGCAGAGCCTGATGAATGGCTTGAACTCATGAACCGCTGGATCATGACCTGAGCCAAAGTCAGACACTCAACCAACCCAGCCACCCAGGTGCCCCCTTGTGTTCCTGATTTTAAAGGAAAAGTTTTCAGCTTTTCACCATTGAGTGTGATGTTAGCTGTGGGTTTGTCATATATGGTCCTTATTATGCTGAGGTATGTTCCCTCTATACCCACCTTGTTGAGTTTTTATCATAAATGGATTTTGAACTGTTATGGAAACAGGCTGGAACGCTGGAGGAAAACCGAGCAGCACTCAGAGATCTTGGTGGATCGGAGATTTATTTAACACTGGTGGGCTCAGAGGAGACCATTTCTCCAAAGATCTGAGCCCTGAGCACAAGCGTGGGAGGCAATTTATAGTCTGTTACCTCCTCATTCCACATTAGTAGTAATTTGGCTCACTCAGCAAGCAGGGCAGGAAGAAGAACCTGGAAGAGGGGTCTCTAAGCTAGAAACTAGAGCTTGTTTTAGTCCCATCGGCCATCTTATGGTGCAGAACTTTACTTACTTTCCCAACAGAACAACTTACTTTTCCATATAATTGTGGATCCAATCTATTATTTTTTGAGAACTCTCATTCACTTGAATTTCAATATATTGTTTTGTTTTCAACGGGAGGATTATAACTAGAAAATATGGAGAATTGTGTAAATCCCTAAGTCATTGGAATGTGTCACGGTATCATCTTTATTATGGTTTTCTGTAGGGGAAAATTGCCTGAGTATCACCGCTTACAGGGTCAAGTTTAAATACCCTTGTTGGCATTTGAGTTATTCTAAAACCTGAGCTTATTTTACCTACCACCTTTCTTGCCCAGTTAGTACTCTGCTCCCCCATCAGGTATTTCACTCACTTTTCCAGATTTATGCCAGTCTCCTCTCACTTTTGTGACTTATTCTGACCACCTGACTTAGGATGATGACCCTGGTATCTCTATTCATGCAGTTCCTGCTTAGCCACACAAATGCGCTCAAGTCCCCTCTCTGTTAAGAAGTTTCTCCCCACCATTGAAACCCATGCTGATTCCCCAATTCCAAAATTCTTTTTAATGGTTATTCAGTTTTGAGAGAAAGAGAGAGACTGAGAGAGAAAGAAAGGGAAACAGAGAGTGGGGGAGAGAAAGAGACAGAAGGGGACACAGAATCTAAAGCAGGCTCCAGGCTCTGAACTTTCAGCTCTCACCACAGAGACCAATGCAGGGCTGGAACCCATGAACTGTGAGATCATGACCTGAGCTGAAGTCAGACGCTTAACAGACTGAGCCACCCAGGAGCCCTCTATTCCCCATCTCTAAAAGCCTACCCTTGAGAGGATCTGTATCCAGAGACCATGACTTCTGAAATCAAGATCACAACGAGGTTAAAGTGGGCAATGCTAGGAAAACAGGCTTTATGCTAACTGACAGTATAAACTTTACATTCTGTTTTTTCTCTAATTATTTCTAATTTATAAGTATATTCCTTCCAACCAAAACATAAGCTACTCAAAGAAAACTTTATGTTATATGTCTCTGATATCTTGCAAAGTTCCTGATGTGATCCTAGGAATACAGTTAACACTGCATAAATTGGTTTGTATAGAGTGGGTCACTCCATAAGCTACTGATTAATAATACAAAATTAATAATAAAAAATCTATTTCACCTATTCCAAGTCTCAGCCTTATCATAAGAGTTGGACCTAAGAATCCAAGAGATCCCAGGCCGCTGTCACTTCCTAATACGGGGAGGACTTTAGGCTAGCCCTTTAACAGGGATTCGGTGTTTCCCTGAGGGCAACACTCAAAGCAGGACTTTATTTTTATGTTTTAATGTTTATTTATTTTTAAGAGAGAGAGAGTGAGCTGGGGAGGGACAGAGGATCTGAAGCAGGCTCTGTGCTGACAGCAGAGAGCCTGACATGAGGCTCAAATTCACCAACCATGAGATCAAGACCTGAGCAGAAGTTGGACACTTAACTGACTGAGCCGCCCAGGCGCCCAGAAAGCAGGCCTTTAAAAGCAAGGAATGAAACTGCACTGGATTCTGGGGATCCAGACCAGACAGCCACTGAGAATAATTTTCCCCATCCCTGCCCCACATCGTATATACTGCAAAACCGTGTCTGATCTAGGCATTGGCCGAATAACCCTGCCTGTTAGCGGGATAGTCACTTAATTCTGCTCCATTTCCTGAGCATTCAGCCAGAGGAAGATGTGTTTCTAGATAGCTCACAAATTAAAAACCAGAAGGTTTTCTGCAGTTTCCAAAGCAAAACCAGAAAAACTGAAAGATGACTGATAGGATTAATACATTTATTGGCATTAGGACATTGTTATTTTATTGCCAGTATCAGAGTGACATCATTTTTCATAAAGGCACCATAATTGCCTTTGGATGTCATAAAAGGTGAAATTCATTCTCATGGAAATTGAAGAGAACGTCGCGAAGCTTTAGTCAAAAGGAGACTAAATGATACAGATGATAAAATGTACTGGCTTTAAATTTCTGTCCATAAACTGGGAGTGAAACTACAGAGAATTAGGCTTGAGATGAAGACTGTAATATCCCCAAATTAGTTTAGGCATCCCTCTAATCTCATTTTTTCATGGTGTAAAACTATTCATTGGGAAATCTGTTTTCCTTCATTGGCCAGTATTTCAGCTGTCTACTGCCCGCGTGAAAATACTGAATTGGGGGGGGGGGGGGGGGGAGATGTTAATGGAAGTAAATCTTATTGGGAATGGCAGAAGCAACCACTTCTCACTAAGGCACAGAAGACCAAAGATATAAAGCAGCCAGTGTGTAAAAGTCCTTGGCTCAAAATATTTAGGCTCCCCTGTCAGAAATTCTTAAAGATAAATCCTAGAATCCATCACATACAAATTCCTTTTCCAACCAGCCGAAGTGATAAAGTCTGAACAAGGCTTTTAAAATGCCTTGCTACTATGTTATACATCAAAGTGTTTTCCTTCCCCGACCCCTCCTCAACGTGAGCCCCACCAGAAATTCCTCCTGCTGCCAAGAGCCTTGGAAAAGCTTTACATTATTAATTTCTCTATGGATTCATCGTGTTTTGGAAACCTCACCAGAAGCTGGGTGCAGAGTTTGAGGGCAATAAAACAGTCAGGACAAATGGCAAACCTTTCAGTTTGGCACCATGGAATGTAGTGTGCATCTGTGCCTTCCTCTCTGTGTGGCTGGAAACTTCTCAAATCTGGTCCTCAGTTTACATTACTCAGGCAAATGGTCCTTTAGTTACTCTATAGGAGAACACCTTTAAGGAGAAAGGCAACATTACAGGCCAGTGATTCTCAATTTTCTTGTGCAGAGATAGTACTTGGGAATCCTGCCAAATGAATATTCTTATTCAGCAGGTCTGTGTCCAGGGCCTAAGACTCTGCATTTCTAATAAGCTCCCGGATACTGCTGATGATGCTGGTTCGTGGACCATACTTTGAAATGAAAGGTGTTAGCTCACCTTCTAAACCAGACCAGGCTTCCTGCAATGTAGCCAGTGTTTGCATTTGGCTTTATTAAAACAAATTTTAAATTAGTCCAGTTCACAATGTTTGTAAAAACAAAATCCAGTCCATTTCCATTGGGGGCCGGTATTGACAAGGCACTAAAATAGGTATTAATTAACCCAGGGAATGAGGTGGGTGGGCAAGGAAGAATCCTTTTATCTTTTACTTAAGCATTTTTCATGTTCACTTTCCAACTGTATATTTCGCTTCCTTGTTTAAAGTAGCCGGTGCCAATTTTATCTTGCAGTTTTATTAAAAAGCACATCTTCGCTAAGTAAAAATCAGTCCCAGAGATGTCACTGTAGCCCCATGTGCATCAGGTACAAGGATTAGACTGAGCAAAGCTTTGCATGGCCTGTTTTATTTTGCTCACCCAGAAAGAATCTCATGTTCAGTTCCAACGCAGATGTCATCTGGGGTGATATTTTATAGAAATTCCAGTAATTAAACTCACTAAACTATGACCAGCTGGTGTTAACCCTCCTGTTAGGTCACAAATTGCTTCCTTCTCTTGTATGAGAAGAAATGTAAGAGCTCCTGTGTTCTGAATTAGTTACAAGTGCTCAGGAAAATGACCTCAGAAGGCACAGCTCCACATGCAGAGTGACCAGAGAGGGATTTGTGTGTGTCTGTGTGTGTACTGTCTGTGGGCATAGGCATACACCGGCTACATGAGATAGAAAAAACAGTAAAGCCTGAACTTCAGAAATATTAGCATCATTACCTAAGGGAAGCATCTTCCCCCACTCCCCCCAGGGGGCGGGTCAGGGAGGGGAGGGATAACCAAGTAGTTTAACAAAACACTTAGGTCCAGAGAAGGTCAGAAGAAATCCAGAGTCCATTTTAAAAGGCATTGTAGGGGCACCTCAGTGGCTCAGTCACTTAAGCATCTGACTCTTGATTTCAGCCCAGCTTATGATCTCATGGTTTGTTAGATCAAGCCCCATGTCGGGCTCTGTGCTGACAGTGCAAAGCCTGCCTGGGATTCTCTCTCTCCCTGTCTCTCTGCCCCTCCCCTGCTCACACACTCTCTCTTTCTTTCTCTCTCTCTCTCAGAATAAAATAAACTTTAAAAAAAAAAAAACTGGCATTGTAGACACTGCCCTCTGCATCCCAGACAACATTTAAAAATTCTGTTTACTGAGCTCCACCATATATGCATACTAGTCATACACATAAGGAAGAGCCAACAGCTTAGTGAAATGAATGTATTCATTCAGCTACCATTTACTGATGCCTTCCACTAGGAATACCATTACCATCAAGGGACCTCGTGGGTAGGAAAGAAACATTGTTCAAAGCCTCAACAATGTCTTCTTCCCTCCTCAGAGATTAAAGCTTAGAGGATACATGAGTTACAGACCGTTGTATTACAGGTCTGTATGAGATAGTGGTAGACCTTAATGTGACATCAGGCGTCAAAAAAATTCGTGAATACATTGGAACTTGCATTCCATAGAATGTGTAAAAGAAAGAAGTAGCAGAGTTGATAAATATTTTCCCATTGGGATGTTTTTATTTAATAAAGACAAAAATAAAAATGCATATACATTATATATATATATATATATATATATATATATATATATATATATATCACATATACATATATATGTATGAGATACACACACACATATATATATGTTTCTCACATATTTATTCTTTATTTTTATCTTCACTAGTGGTTTGAGGTCAGGTCAGAGGTGAGATTCTCCATGAGTATTGTATCACTCCCCCAGATCTCTACCACCTTTGCACTTCTGGCATGCCTGTCTGCTATTTAGCTGGCATGATCTTCCCCTTTTCAGTGGCAGTTTCATACTCGACAACCACACGTGAAGGTCCTAAAGGCCAGGGATGATGTTTAACCCTTCCTCAGAGACCCCTACAAGCCACCAGGGCAAAGTGCTTGTGGAGTGCTTGCAGTGACCACATACAGTCATCTTTTTAGTGTTATGGGGAAATTGTATCCAAACATACAGAAAATGGGAAAAGAAAATAATTCAGGTCACTTGAGACACAGTAGCTTAAGGTTGGCAAGAGCATCAGGCGTTCCCCAAAATGAAGGATCACATAACCTCACCTTTCTGCAATGCAGTCTTAGGAGACTCATTGCAAGTTCATATACCTTTTAATACTTCCACTTCTAGGAATGTTTTATACTTATGGCCGTGTAAGCAATGATCTATGGACAAGGATATTCATTGCAGCATTGTTTTGGGTAGCATAATACTGAAAATTTGCATTAGTGTCGGAATGATTAAATGAGTTCTGGCATGTTCATCCAATAAAAGACCATGCAATCAAAAAAAAAAAAAAAAAAAAAAAAGGAAATGAGTTCCAAGACGCACTGTTAAATTGAAAAGAAATCAAGGTACATTGCAGTGGACATCATTGATACATTTCAAAAGGAATGTATATGCACATAACTAGAAGTGCATAGAATCTCTTGTAAAAGAGGTACAATAAACTAGAAACAATAATTGCCTCTCAGAAGGGAAACTTAGGAATTAGAGAGCTTTAAATTATTGTGTGGACCTTTCTGAATAGTTTGCATGGTTTTTGCCCTGTATCCACATGGGTTTTAAGATAAGTTTTACAGAATTATTACTCAGGAGAATAGAACATCCTTAGGGTATTTTGGACACCACAAAAGGAGCCACATCGGTCTGCAAATAGTCCTGCAACACCCTGGTCGCCATTTCTTTGTTCTGCCTCAGGATGGCAGTCTAGTTCTTCCATACTTTCATTACTCCAGTGAAAATTTAATTTGGATTGCCTCTGAATGTTCTCCGACTTCATCTGCAATGTCTGAGTCCACAGCGAATTCAATTATTAAGGAGCTACTTCCCCAGAAGGAAGACTTTGATTTTATTATATTTAATCCACCTGATCGTTTTCTTTTCTTTCTCTCTCTTTTCAACTCTTGCCAGCACAGTTCTGCCTCCCCCACCACAGAATGCACAGCGAAAGTGGGGTTTTCCCCTTCCCAGCTGAATGGGTGGTCAGTTTCCAGAATCTTTCCATGGCTAAGGAATACCATTTAGACACCTACCTTAGATGTATGTGCCTTATTTTCTCATTATTCTAAGTGGTGTTTTTATTTTTATTCTCTTCTTGACCATATTCCTTCAGTTCTGAATATTCTATACCCGTTATGGTATTTTTCCCCCAATAGAATACTTTCTTCCAACAAAATTTGTGTGAATATCCATAGGGTCAGCAAGGGCTTCTCTGGGTTAAGGGACTGGGGGGAGATGCTGACCCACACGCATGGTTTTCTCCCCACTCCACACATGTCCCTTACTCTCCACTCTTTCCCCCACCCTATGGAAAATTTTGAAGTGTCACTAATGGATGCCTAAGTTTCCACTGTAGAATTTGAAAGCCTCTGTCTAGAGCAAGGAAACCCAGCAATAAGGGAAACTCAAGCTCAAGATTTAAAAAAAAAAAAAGGCAAAGAGAGGCAAAGTATTATGGTGAGCTAGAAAAAAATACAGCTCCAGGATTCAAGTCTTCTTGTCTGAGCTACAGAGAACACTAAAAACATTTTGTGCACCAGCCTTCCAGGAAAACAGCAGCACATTAGTTGAAGGGCAGCTGAACATGTTACTACCTGCCAAAAAAACCTGTTATGTTTTTTAAGTAAAAATAAAAAGGAGTTTTAATTTTTTTTATGATTCCAAGAAAATATATTATCAAAGAATTGTTGTCTTGACAGTAAAAAAATTTTTTCTTTCAACTGTGGTGCTAGAAGTCTCTGTAACTCTTGACAGGCTGTCCATCTCCAGTCCTAGGCAGGGTTAAGACAGCCATGGGGTTCTATCCTTTCAATGGACAGCCCCTGTCTGAAGTAGAAATATTTAACAGAAAGCACCAGGGCCTTGGGACCTACCTAAACTCATGTGCCCATGAACTTAGCCACATTCAGCCTCAGTTTCTCCCTTACAAAATGAGGCTAATGTTTGCAGGCAGCTTGGTATAATAGGAGCAGAGGGTCTGAAACCCAAATATGTTGTGTAAGTCATAACCACCCTGTGGCTCAATTTCCCCATCTACAAAGTAAGGCAAATACTAGTACCTCCCTCAAAGAGTTGTTAAAAAAATTCAATGAGTTATTTTTGTAAAGGACTTAAATACTACATAAGGATTTGTTAGATATCACTGTATAGTAGCATTATATAGTGATATTTAAGTTATACTAAAAAATAACTAGAAGAGGAAGTGGTAAGTGCTATCAATCAGGTCTGGAGTTAAGATGTATTACAAATGTATGCGTCTCATAATAAGTCCTTCTATCCTCTGTGATATGATAATTTCAGTATTATTCATGTACCTACATTACTTCAATATCTTTGAAATACTTTAAAAAAATTAATTTCTCAGTACCAGATACGAGATACTGGTTAAGTTACTTAATCCTACGGAATGTGTTCTCCCATAAAGTTAGGACAATAACCTCTTTCGTTGTTTGCTCCCTTCCTGGCTTTTTATTTCTGGAAGGAAGCACTGTTTCTGAAGCATATAGGACAGCTAGCCATGTGCCCTTGGAAAGTATTGTAATCTTTCTCACCCTATTTTCATCAGGATTGTACTAGATCTCCTGAAGTTCTTTTTCAGCAGCAAAGCCAGAGTCTGATATTTTGTTACCTTTTTTAGCTTAGAAAAATACAACGTATTATCTTGCAGGTCGGTAGATTTGAAGTCCAACACAGGTCTCATCAGGCTAAAGCCAAGGTGATGGCAGAGCTGTGTTCATTTCTGGAAGCGCTGGGGGAGAATTCGTTTCTTGCCTTTTCCTGCTTCCAGACGCTGGCCCTCATTTCTTGCTTCTGACCTTCCCACCTCTTCAAAGCCAGCGTCAGCTGACGCAGCGCTTTCACATCATCTCAGTCTGACCTCATCTTCTACTTTCTCTTTTTTCTTTTTTTTTCTCTTTTTGTCTTTAAACTCCCCCATTCACCCACTATTTAACGGTGGTGAAATCATACAATAGAAAAATAACCACCTTAAAATGAGCTGTGTAGTGGCATTTGGTGCAATCACAGTTTTGCCATGGCCACTACTGTCTATTACCAGACGTTTCATCCTCCCAAAAGGAAATCCCATGCTAAATAAACAGTTGCTCCCCATATGCTGTTCTCTCTACCCTGTGACAACCATCAATCTGGTTTCTGTCTCTGTGGATTTACCTATTCTGGATATTTCATATAATCATACAGTATGTGACTGGCTGGCTTTTTGTGTCTGGATTCTTTGACTTCATGATTTTGAGGTTCATCCATGCTTTCGCATGTATCTGCACTTAATTCCTTTTTATGGTTGAGTAATATTCCATTGCATGATATACCACAATTTGTTCATCCGTTGGTAGACATTTGGGCTGTTTCACCTTTCAGCTACTGTAAATAATGCTATTCTGAACATGTTTGTACATATATTTGAATACCTGTTTTTAATTTTTTTTTTTTTTGATAGACATCAAGGAGTAGAATTGTTGGGTTGCATGGCAATACTACACTTAATTTTTTTTTAATTTTTTTAACGTTTTATTTATTTTTGCGACAGGGAGAGACAGAGCATGATCAGGGGAGGGTCAGAGAGAGGGAGACACAGAATCTGAAACAGGCTCCAGGCTCTGAGCTGTCAGCACAGAGCCCGACGCAGGGCTCGAACTCACGGACCGCGAGATCATGACCTGAGCCGAAGTCGGCCGCTTAACCGACTGAGCCACTCAGGCGCCCCTTAATTTTTTAAGGAACCACTAAACCATTTTCCACAGCAGCTGAACCAAGTTACCCCCGATTTTAATACATCTTCAGAGAGCAAGAGTCCCTCCCTTTTGCGTAGCCAGCTTCTGATCCTACCTCCCACAATCACAGGTGTTCTTTTGACATGTACTAACACAGAAAGCAATATCCTACATGTGCAAAACTGCCAAAAATTCCTAGGAGATTGACAAGGTTTTCTAAGGAGATTTGGACCTTTAGAAACTTTGATAGAGCTGCTCTACAACAGACACATGCTCAAAATATGTTAGGTGTTTTGAAAGTGTGAGAAATAGTGTAAGGTCAAATGAGCCAGCTGGCTTGTAGAAGTTGAAAAACAAAACAGTGACAATTTCACAGTCTTCATAAAGTATTTCTTCACATCAGCCCTTTTATTCATTTAGCAAAAACATATTAACTGCCTGCTATTTACATAGCATTGTGCAGTGATTAAATAGCATGATCCCTGTTACCAGGGAACTCATGATGTAGATAGGAAAACAGATGGTAAGCAGATAATTGTGTGACACTGTGACATGTGCTAAGAACAGAGTGTAGACGAAGTGTTACCAGGGTGCAGAAGGAGGAGTTTATCGTGCCAAGAAGCTGAAAAAAAGGCTTGATGGGAAAAGAGATTTTCAGCTTGATCAAAAAAAGCAGGTATAGGAATGTGGTCTTCAGACATAGGCTGAGGTGTAGGTGCTAAGCTCAAAGTTACAGAATTGCCGGACTTAGGGGATCCTTAAATAATTAAGTGGATCTAGAAATAATGGGTGTCTGAAGGGGAGTATGACAGGATGAAAGTGAAAAGTAAATGTTTTTCTTAGTACCAGGCAACAATGAAGTGCCTACCACCAGCATGTGGTTATCCCCTTGGAAAGCAGCCCCCTCCTGACAGTGGGAGTCCTCTGGGCTATCAGTAGCCCACACGGACTTATCACTGCACCTGTGGGAACATATGATCTACTTCTGGGGGCATCATTTAGAAGGTTTCAAGGCCTCACAATGGTATTTTCTCTGAATTTCTAAATGCATTTGTCCAAATCATAGAAAACTCCATAGTAGAATATAAAAACATATACGTTTTGGAATTAAAGGGGCTGAGGTGACTGCTTTCCTTATCTGTAAAATGGGCCTCATGAAAATATTTGCCTTGTAGAGTTTTGACAGGATTAAATGACCACAATGTGCATACAGTTACTCATACAGTACTAAGCACATAGTAGCATTTATAAATGTAGTCTAATATTATTCTTAATAAGCTTTAGGGATTCAAACTGGTTTGTTACCTGGGAAAAACTATATAATTCAACTTTCTCTGGGTCGGTTAGGGCCTCAAAAACTTTATCACTGAAATCCTGAGAAGATCTAGGTTTTTTTTTTTCTTCCTTAGGAAGCTTAAGGAGAAAAATCTATGATTTCTGGGTCTTTGTGGAGCCCGAAATAGATTGCTTCTCTTGAGAGTTCTCTAAGAAGTATTCTCAGCTGAGAAAGCACACATCACTGTGATGATATTTCCTATGTCTCTTGGGCATTTCCCTAAAAAAAAAAAAAAAAAAGGTCAAGAATGACGAGGGAGAGAACTCAAGCTTTTAATAAGGATACTTTCCTATGTGTTAACAGAATTTCAAATATATTACACTAGTGTTTGCTGTTCAAGGCCTCACAACTTTTTAGACTTTTACATTGCAGGTTACTTAAATAACTTAGCAAAAGTGAAACCTGCCTTCATGGCACCTTATCCTCAGGTGAATTTAAATTTTAAAAAATGGAGATTATCCTGACACGGCTTAAAGGCTTTTCTTCGAAATCGGTCACATGTAACAACTGTGTCCAGACAGAAGTTTATTCCTTCCAGTATGACAAAGAGGACAGTCCAAAGAGATAGAGTTCACACACTGAGCATGCCTTGGCTTTACTCAAAAAAGACCTGGTAAGAACGGTGGAAATATTACTAAATTTACATGAAGAGAGATATGAGAGGCAACATAAACAGGTCACGGGAGCCATACCTGGGATGTAGGAAATATGCCTGATCGATAATTAACAATCAATTTAGGAAAGCAGAAACTACTGTATGTATTTTTGACACAAAGAACATCTTTTCCTAATGAAAGATTTTTTTTAACAAAAGCAAGAAATGCCCACCATAATGGCTAATTTGCCCCAAATCTGACAACTTATTAGCCATTAGCTATCTATTGATGTATAACTGCATTTCCTCTGATAAACCAATGAACAACTCAGGATCATTTCTTCATTTGCTCCGTGGCTGTTTCTTAAGACTGTAATCTGCAGAAAATGTGCTCTGAAAATGTCTATGGCCTGCCCTTACTGAATGCTACATTTTCATCACACCTACAAATGAGGCATAAGGTCTTTAGTTTAAAAACCAAACAAACCTTGCAACCTTTTGGAACTTCCATACTTTCAATCTTGCCATTATATTTGGAAAATCATCCCTTCCATCGTTTTAATAATTGGTTTCCAAGTGACTGCTCCAAGAATGAATTTTTCTTCAATGTCAAATGCTCTGACATTGGCCCGGGTCATTTTGAATCTGTTCACAGTGTTAGATGACTCCAAACAAACAAGAAAACTTTGTACAGAAGAAAAATTGTGTCTTAAAATTGGCTTTCTGTTCAATTCCAATAATTTGCTTGTTTATAATTATCTTTCTATTGCACTAGCTGTTTGTCTTTATGTGAGAGACACTGATCTTCATTGGCCATCACGGCAAGCAAAGGGAATATTAGAACTATTGATCCACTAGCAAAGCAACTGGGGGATGTGGGGGTGTTATAATTATGGGTTGATGAATTAAAAAGCTTTCGCTTTAGTTTTCAAAGCAAGTCAAAGTGCTCCAAACAAAATAGTTTCTGTGGTTGTCTGTCTTTTTTTTTTTTTTTTTTTTTTTTTTGAGATTTGCTCTGATGTCCTAACCTTGAAGGTTTATCCCTGAAACAAAATTTCTTATTATACTGCAATTCTCTTTTTTAAAAAATAAATAAATAAAACCCTGGGGCACCTGGGTGGCTCCGTCGGTTAAGTGTCCAACTCTTGATTTTGGCTCAGGTCGTGATATCACAGTTCATGAGTTCAAGCCCCATGTCAGGCTCTGTGCTGACAGCGCGGAGCCTGCTTGGGCTTTTCTCTCTCCCTCTCTTTCTCTGCCCCTCCCCTGCTGGTGTTCTCTCTCCCCCATCTCTCTCTCAAAATAAACATTAAAAAAAATAGTTTATTTGCCAGAAGCCACTGAAATCTCACAAGAAGAAGGTGAATAGGTTACCAGAATAGAGTGAGAGAATTTCCTATGGCAATTTCAAGGGCCTGAGTATCAAAAGTTGGTGATATGTGTGCCCTCTGACCAATAGAAAGTTTCACAATTAAGGTAAGTAAATCATTGGAATAGCACTATCTGTGAATAAATGGAGAAAACACTGAGTAATCTTGGCAGAGCCAAAGCACCATACCTTAGGAAATGGAAAATTTCAGCTCTGTGGCCAAAGGACACCAAGCCCATTTATAAAATGTTGGAAGTAGCAATTTTGCCCTTACTTGGCCTTCCTGTGTGTTATCTCTAAATTAATGCATTTTCCACAGCACTTGGGTGGCTCAAGCCCCATGCCAGGCTCTGTGCTAACAGCTCAGAGCCTGGAGCCTGCTTCAGATTCTGTCTGTCTCTCTCTCTCTCTCTCTCTCTCTCTCTCTGCCCCTCCCCCACTCATGCTCTGTCTCTCAAAAATAAACATTAAAAAAAATTTTTTTAATCAGTGCATTTTCCCACCCAATGTTGATTTCTTTTGCAGTAGGTTATGTGGGATAAGATAAAATAATAATGACATTATTTGCTCACTAGAAAGTAATATGTCACTAGCACAAATGAAAACTCGTCCTGATTATCTTTCTGATAAGTTGAGACTAGCTCAACTTGTCCTTAACAGTGTCCTTCACTGTTATTTTAGACCAAGTTATCAATAATTGGATAACCTCTATGAATTATATTTTTCTATATTATTTACAAACATATATATCATATACAGTTTTCTTTTTTTTTTTAATTTTTTAATGTTTATTTATTTTGGAGAGAGAGAGAGAGACAGGGCATGAGTGGGGGAGGGAGACACAGAATCTAAAGCAGGCTCCAGGCTCTGAGCTGTCAGCACAGAAACTGACAAGGGGCTTGAACGCACAAACTGTGAGATCATGACCTGAGCCAAAGTTGGACACTTAACTGACTGAGCCACCCAGGCACCCCTACAGTTTTCTTTATATATGTCTATGACTATACATACTTATATGTACATATTGGTCATATTTATATCCTAGGTAATCCTTCTACCTGATGATTTAAGCTAAAAAGAAAGGATGAAGGGGCTCAGTGACTTTAGGTTATTCATAGGTTCAATTTTGGATGAATTGGGTTTTTTTTTTTTTACTTCAAAAAAAGGACATCTCTCCTTATAATAGTCTTCCTAACTTAGTACTAGTTACAAAAATAAGAAACTGAATGCGTTAGGAAGATGCAGAGATCCATACATGTCAGAAAATCCTAGGAAAGCATTAAAGCTGCTTCCTTTTTTCCTGGTTTTTAGCTTTATCGAGTAATAATTGATATACAAAAGAAAATGCACACATTTCTTACATACATCTTGATGAGGTTGGACATATGCACATACCCATTATTCCCAATTTCAAGGTTCCCAGTACCAGCAACCTTTTGGGATCCAGGGTGGGGGGGATTAGTGTCATGTTTGTACTTCTCAAGGTTTTTCTGAACCAGTTCATCACATTTTTGTTATGTTCAGAGACTTCCAGGCAGTGGCAGAAGTGGTTTCTTACGTAAAAGATGTGAAATTTTCTGAAGTCTTCTTTTTGTATCACTATCTAAACTTTTCATCTTAACTTGTATTTTTGTGCCTACTAATAGTTAAGGAAGTATTAGTGGTTGTGATATGAGATCAGATAAAAATCCTTGCCCTCCAGTGGATAACCATCTCCTCTGAAATTAATCTGCTTCCTCTGAGGCACCTTGGTGGCTCAGTTGGTTAAACATCCGACTCTTGATTTCAGCTCAAGTCATGATCTCAGTCATGAGATTGAGTGTGGAGCCTGCCTGGGATTCTCTCTCTCCATCTCCCTCTCCATCTCCCTCTCCATCTCCCTCTCCATCTCCCTCTCTCTCTCAAAAATAAATAAGTAAACATTTTTTAAAGTAAAAAATAAGATTAAATTAAATTAATCTTCTTCCTCTTTCTTTGCCTTTCTTTTCCTCCAACACCAACATATCAAATGATAGCCAACTCACAGCATCCTTCAAGACCAAAATTTCTTTCTAAGGAAGTTAAATTCCTGGGGAAAAGGAAAAAAACACAACAATTTGCCAGATACTGTTTTAAATTTTTTGTAAATGTCTTATTTAAGCATGGCTAATCCTATCAAGTATTTCATACATGAACAAACAGGCTCAGAGATCTTGAGTGCCATACCAAAGGCCACACTGTAAAAGGCTCATTCAGGATTTGACCCGTTCTTTGTTAACTCCAAACACCTTACTCTTTCCCATAAATTACACTTTCTCCAAAGACAGTGGTAAAAGTGGGGTGAAATGGAAGGAGAAACCTATTCAGAAATGAAGTGAGAATTTTATTCTCTTGTTCCTAAACTAGAAATGATTGGTAGAAATCAGTGACATGGAGGAGTGTGATGCAGGACCCTGCCAGGCTTCAGCTGGTCCTCTAAAGTGCTGTCATTGATTTTTTCACTCAAGACTAATTTATTGGGCACCTAGTGAGAGCCCAGCTCTGTGACAGTCACCAATATAGCACAATGAACAAGAGGGCTACTCAGGAAAACCAAACAAGTAACAAACAAAAATATAGACAGAAATTAACAAAAATAGAAACAAAATAGTTGAGTGATCTGGGTTTCTCTGAGATGTTGACACTAAAGAATAGGAAGCAGAAAGCTGTAGGAAGAATTTCCTAGGCAGGGAGAACAGCAAATGCAAAGGCTCTAACACAAGAAAGAGCTTGATTTGGAAGAAATCAAATAGCAGGCGCTAAACCTTACGAGCAGTCATCCTGGTGCTGGGGTGGCAGATAGAGGCTGACCAAGCGGGGTCTTTCAGCAAGTATGAGTGTCATTCCTGTCCCTACATTCTACTTTCTTCCCTCTGTTACTAGCCAAGTACAAAGCTTTTTTTTTTTTTTTTTTTTTTTTTTTTTGGACAATGCCCTCAGTCAGGAAACACTGTGCTTTCATTCAACACCTTCTGTAGAACAGAACCCTGAGTAACAATTGTGAGTGCTACTCAGGGATAATGTTGACACACTTTGGGGCATCTTCTCTTTTCCTCACAACCAGAATATTAGTGTAGTCTAGTGGCTAAGTGCCTGGGCCGTGGTACCAATTGTACCTGGGCACAAATCAAAGTTCAGCGGCCTCACTTGGTGTGTGACCTCAGACGACAAGTCGTCTCATCTCTCTAGACCCCAGTTTCTTCATTTCAAAAAAAAGGAACACCTCTCTCGCCGCACTCATGCTGTGAAAATTAAGCAAGGTTTAAGTGTGCAGATTGCGCAGCAGAGGGCCTCGCAGGTAATAAGCCCGTAGTGCAGCACATCCTGTAACTGCCCCTGTCCCCACCCCCGCTGAGTCTGCATACAGGGGAAGGGAGAATCGGAGAGATAAAGCAACATGTCTAAGATCACCTATTTAGGAGAGGCTAAACCTCAAATTTTGGATACTTCATCTAAGTGCTTTTATCCCCTCTACCGCAGTGGATCAGTGCAAAGAGAAAGGAGGTTAATAAACCTGTTTCTGCCCTACGGGAGATGGTATCCTGTACAGCGAAAGGAAGGTCAATTTCTGGGAGCGTGGGATTAGTTTGGGCATTGATCTAAAAAGTCTTACACAAAAATGTCTTAAGGGCATACTTGCTTTCCATTAAGCATTTCTCTTAGCTGTTTCTGCTGAGCAAAGGAAGGGGGTAAAAAAAAAACATCCTGCCCCATGCTTTCTTAAAAGGAAAAAAAACAAATGGAAGTTTGATGAAATTGTGTGGGTGCTCTTGACTTATCTTTATCCATCACCCTAAAATGTGCCCATATGGAAGATAAATAGTGTTATTCCATGGAATGCTTAGCACTGAGTTCCAAAAATGCTGACAAGTACTAATCCCAGTAAAATATATGGAAGTTAATTATAACTGAACCACACGGAAGTCAGCCAGGAGATCACAATCAAGAAGATTCACTGAATGAACACTTTGTTCTTCCTGTGAAGGAGACACAGTTATCTCTCCTTGTGCCCTTCTGTCTTCCTTCTGCCTTGCCTACGTACCTCCTAAAATGTAACTCCATGCTGTGAACAAGCGTGCTGCAACCCTGAGAAGGCAAGGGAACGTTCTCAGTGGCTCATGCCAGGGGACATTCTAAAAGCCCAGAGGCTGCAGATAGCCTGGTGCTATCTCTGTAACCTTAAGCCTGAGGCCATTCGCTGCCATTTCTTCTCCTAAGAAGAGTATCCATCAGGCATTTGGCATCAAAGCATCTTTCCCTGAAATGTGATTAGCTTACAAGGTCACCAGAAGTTCAGGCAGGTACCCTTGCAAGTAAAACCTTATTAGTCAGATTCTAAGAGCTGTGGTTCTTGTAAAAAGGCAACTTAATTTTCTGCCCTAGAGAGATTGGATCAATCAGCCCTGAAGCAAAGAAAAGTACAGGCGAAGAGAATGTAAATGGAACTGGAAGTAGGTATTTGGGCTTCTGCTGCCCATTCCCTTTGGCTATCTGGGGAGAGAATAGTGATGTCACTGGCCCTAACTCACCATCAATTCATTTGTTCACTCACTCAAAATATATTTTATTATATGATTTTATTATATGATTGAGAGGGACTGTGGAGTCTCTCTCCCTACCTCTGAGCCATGCCAGAACAAGCCATTCTGCAAGGTGAGTCTTCTATGTGCAATGGCCCCTCAGCAAATGTGTAGTGCTCTCAGCGTACGCTTACTAGATGTATTTGGGGTCATGAAATTGAACACACACCCATGGATCCTTCCCTCAGAGAGGTCACAGTCTAGCATGGAGATAATACGTGCACAATAAGGATTATGTTGCGGGATGGCAAATGTAACTGCCATAAGGAAGGGGCAGGTGAAGAGCAATGAGTGATCTGAGGACAAAAGTACACCTAACTTGGATAGGAAAGAGATCATAGAAAACCTTGTGAGAAAAAAAAGAAAAAAGTATTTAAGACAAGACCTTGGAAGGTAGGTAAGCATATTTCAAATTCAGAAGGCTTTTGATTTATAAGAGATCAAAGAATTACCTGAAAACTCCAAAAGAAAAATCAAATATATCAGAATAAAAAATGTGTAAAAATATTATTTCCCAAAGTTAAAAAATTAAAGACATTTAAAAAATTAAGTTAAGAAACATTTTTGTGTTTGCAGACTATTAAGGGAGATGACATGATGTAAAGGTCTTTCTCTTCCAAATAACTAAGCAGTCTTATTGGATGAATAATACCTACCCAATAGCAGAGCAGCTCATTATTTTAAAAACATTAATATAGGTCATCTGACCATGAGGAAAGATTTTGTGCTTGCATTATTAGATAATTGCATGTTTTACTGATAAGTGTACTTTTACCTGATGTTAAGCATAGATGGAAAATGAGAGGCAATCATTTTTTAAATATGCCAGCAGTTGGACCAAACTAGTAGTCTCTATCAAAAAAAAAAAAAAAACAAAAAAAAAACTCAAAGCCACCTGGAAGCACTTTGCAAAATTTCCAAGTTAGCCAGAATGAGAATGTTTCTGTTTTCTATGATAGTAAATGAAACCAGCTCCTTTGGTTAACCGTACAATCCAATAGGGTTCTCTCGTTTAGAAGAGGGACATTAAAAGCTATTTGTTCTAACCATCTTCTTCCCCTGTGCTGATGTTTGAATCTTGCCTATAACATTCCTTGCACTGCGGCTGATTGCCAATTGAGTTTGGGTCATCTTGTGCCCAGCCTGTCTTCTTATCTGCCTGGCCCTGTTAGTGCTTGAAATCTTAGCCTTCTGAGTAAGACCTGAAAATGCGGGTATGTCTGGAAGTCCTTTGAAGACATGTACTAGACCTACCTTAAGGACCGCACCTCCTTTATTCGCCCCTGCCAGTCATCTCATAGGCTTTAGCATTTTCTCAAACAATCTATTCAACGTAGAGCATTTTTATATAAATCAATTCAATTTTAAAAGAATATGTTGAGCTTCAACCATTTCCAGGCATTGTGCTGATTATTAGGAAAATAAAATGGAGTAAGATGGATTCTGTCTTCTGGGGCCTCAGAGTCTTTATGGTAATTGTTGTATTTGTCTAGATCAAGGATCTGAAAACTTTTTCTTAAAGGACCAGAAGGAAAATATTTTAAAACAAAACCAATGCTAATATGTAGGTTCTAATATGACCATTTAAAGCTTAACCATGTTAAAATGTAAACACAATGCTTACCTGGTAAGCCATAAAACAAACAAACAAAAAAACAAGTGGCTTTCCAGATTTGGCCCAAAGGCCAAAGTTCATGAACTTTGACCCGTGCTGCCCAAGACAGTGACCACTAGCCACCTGTGGCTGCTGAGTATTTGAGAAGTGGTAAATCCAAACTTAGTTGTGCTGGAAGGGTTAAATACACACAGGATTTTGATAACTTTGCATGAAAAACAAGAATGTAAAATATCTCCATACTTTTTCATATAATTATGAATTAATGTATATTCAAAAAAATTAACTCAAAAAATAGGTTTTTGGATATATTGTGTTAAAACATATAATTAAAATTAATTTCACCTATTTCTTTTCACTTTTCAAAATACGGCACCAGAAATCTTATAATCATACAAGTGGCTGCTCACATTATGTTTCTATTGGACAGCGCTGATCTAGATAATGTCTCTGTTGGCTGGGAAGCCATAGTCCAAAATGAATTCGTTTAAAACAACGACAGAACAAAACAAGCACTTCCTCTCTTCTGTATTCCACCATGCAACCAAGAATGTTTTAGCAAAGTCTTCCTTGGGAAGCCAATCGGATTTAGATTTCTCTCCGTCACTCAGTCACTCATGTATCATGTTGCTTTATTTTCTTCACAAGTATTTCTGAAATTGTAATATTTGTTTATTTCCTTCCTCATTCTCTGCCTCCCTGAGCTAGATGTCATTTCCACCAGAGAAGAGCCTTTTCTCACCCTTTTCACCACAGTCTTGGGTCAAGTTAGCACTAACCTTTGCCTGGCATCCCTTGGGTCTGAAACCATGTCAGGCACAGAGTAGGTGCTAAGTGAATATTTTTTTGAATGAAAGAACTATAAACATGGAAAATTTAAAACAGGAGATGCTTTGAGGAAACTGAGAGAAAAACTAAGTGCCAGGGTGAGGAAGCATTCTAGTGGTTTTGTTTATTTAAGTATAAGTAACATGCAGTGCTCTGTTAGTTTCAGGTGCACAATGTAGTGATTCAACAATTCTATACATGACTCAGTGCTCCTCATAAGTGTACTCTTTAATCCCCATCACCTATTTCACCCATCCCCCTACCCACCTCCCTTCTGGTAACTGCCAGTTTGTTCTCTATAGTAAAGAGCCTTTTTCTGTTTGTCTCCTTTTATCTTTGTTCATTTGTTTTGTTTCTTAAGTTCCACATATGAGTGAAATCATGTGGTATTTTCCTTCTCTTATTTCACTTAGCATTGTGCTCTCTAGATCCATCCATGTTGTTGCAAATGGCAAGATCTCGTTCTATTTTGTGGCTGAGTAATATTCCAGTGTGTGTGTGTGTGTGTGTGTGTGTGTGTGTGTGTGTGTGTGTTCTGAATATTCATAATTCACAACAGCCAGCACGTTTGGTTTCATGGAGGAAAACTTTATTAATTATAAGGAAAAGGGAATATAAGGAATTAAACAATTATAGTAAACATAAAGAAGAGAAGTATAGAGAAGGACAAAGAAGACTTAATACATCAAATCGGGTGCTTACATCATCTAGCCTTCTGGCTGGGGAAGCCCCGTGAGGAGCAGCCAGGTTGGAGTCCTAATTCAGGGTCCTGGGTGGATTGTCCACCCCACAGGTGAGATTTCCAACTAACTATTCCCGCCAAAACAGTATATATGCTAACCACGTATGATTTATTAAGTTTGCCTAAGTGCAGTCCCAAACAAGCTGTTTTTTCTCTGTTTCTCTTGTCATATGTCACAATCTTGTGGGCCTGGACATCTGGCCCATATTTCTCTTCCCTCCCTGATCCATTCCAGGGGGGCAGATTGGTCTGGTTCAAGGAGGTGAGGCAAGTTAATCCCTCTTGTCATCAGGAGCAGAAGGGGGCAGTTCTGATCCCGAGGCCAGATACAGAGTACAAGCTAACTAAGCCCCCCATGCTTGTGTATGTGCAGCTCTGGGTAGAAATGCATGAACAGCTTCTATAGAGAACAGTGTGTACCACATCTTCTTCATCCCTCCATCTATCGATAGATACTTGGGTTCCTTCCATATTTTGGCTATTGTGAATAATGCTGTAATAAACATAGTGCATGCATATAGCTTTTCAAATCAGTGTTTTCATTCTAGTATTATTTAGTAGCTTCAGACACTGAAGCAAAGAGCTTATAAGCAGCTTGATAATAGAACACAAGATAAATCTAGCCCAAGGCACTGGCCCCTATTACTATGTTCTTTAATAATAATAATAATAATAATAATAATAATATTAGCATTCTGTTGCATTTACTTCATGCCAGGCAGAATTCTAAGTGCTTTTTGTATATTAACTAATCTCTAAACAACCCTATGAGAGAGACATTATTATTACCTTCATTTTGTTGTAAGTAATGACTATAATAAATAATTTAACAAAACTAAATAATTGAGGCATAGAAAGTGAAGTGACTTACCCAAGGTCACTCAGCACGTTTCAGAGCCAGAGTATCAATTGAGGCATTCTGATTCTCTTTGTCATGTGACTGTACATTAAACCTCACATTTTTTTCCTGATTTTATTAGTTATTCTATCCTGAACATACTTGAAGAGTATTACATGGCATAGATTAGAAATACCTTTTTAAAATCTATTTTAAAAGTTGATGGGACTATTATTATAACAATGAACTATAAAACTTCAGAACAAATGGAGAAAAAAGCCTGTTTCTTATTGTCTTAAGCATCTTCTCATAACAGGAAGAAAATGAGACAAATATTTTCTGTTCAGCCTTAAGTGCAAGGATACATTTTAATCTCTTGCCTTGTATACTCATCAGAGCAATTTTACCATTGGTTGTAAACTTTCTATGTAAATATATGTGCAACTTGTACTGTCTACATATATTCCCTATTAAAATGATGTATATATCTGTTTTCAGTGACAAAACAGGCCACCAAAAGTGAAAACTAAACTGGCACATTTGAACAGTAGAAACCAGAAACTTGAGAGTCATTCATTTGCACACACCTCAGCCTCAACATTCAGCTGAGAAGGGCCTTGCCCCCTGCCCCTCTTCCCCCATTCAGTTGAGATAACCTGATTTTCCTCCCTCTGTGTGGCCCAGCACATCCGCAGTCTGATATCATGTCTGATGGTCAGAAGAAAGCATGTGTGAAACCCCTTAATTCAAAAAGCCTTTGGTTAACTGTCAATTTCCATTTGCTGTTGGTATCCATTCATTCAATGAATACTGACTGAACATTTTGATGTGCATTACACTAGATCAGTTTCCTAGATTCTTATTCCCCAAACTATTTCTTGGGAACCTATCCCTTTTTTTTTCCTTCAATATCCCAGATTGGATTTCTGGGTTCTTCTGCCTGGTCTAGACAGACAGCCTTGCATGGCTTCTCCAGGATTAGTCTGCCTCGTTTAAGATGGTCTACACTCCCTTCTCTTGCTAATGTCTGCTCCTGATGCTTCTTATTCAAGTGCATTCATTGCCACTTCTCCTTCTTCTTCTCCAAAATCATTACATAACTAAGCACTTGTACCAGAGGTTGACCTACTAAACAAATACTTCTGCCAACTGATTCAATTAAATGACCCCATGGCTACCCCAAATGTATCTGTTTCTACAACACCAGTGAAATAACACGTAATGCCAATTAGAATCATTTGAAGAGAAGAATGAGGCTTAAAGTTATCTTCTTTGTTTATTGTATTTAATGTTCATTTATTTATTGTTGGGGGGGGGAGAGGGAGGGAGAGCATGAGTGGGGGAGGGACAGAGAGAGAGGGAGAGAGAGAATCCCAAGCAGGCTCCGCAGGGTTCAACTCATGAACCATGAGATTATGACCTGAGCCAAAGTCAGATTTTAACCAACTGAGCCACCCAGGTGCCCCTCATCTTCTGTATTTAATACTTCCTACTTAATCCAAATTATTCTACTTTAAGCATGTGTCCCAAGAAACAGTAACCTTAAGAGAGGTACCACAAGAAAAAATGTTCTGCACAGGAAACCCCATAACCCACATTTCCTTCTGGTTTCGCAAACTGGTTTGACACAGGGCCCTTACTTTTTTTTTTTATAATACCCATTAATGTCCCACTGAACCCACTTTGGGAAATGCAGCTTTCCCAGAAGGAGACAGAGATGAACCAGGTATATTTTCCACCTTCAAAGGAACTTGACCATGTCATGGAGCGTAAAGATGCACAGCACAAAACGAGCAAAAAAAAAAGCACAGATGTGTGTATCTGTGTGTCTGTGCAGAGGGAAAGAAATACGTATGGGCTTCATTGTGAGGTAATTGGCCTTTGTTGGAATGATGATGTTAGAGTCTGTGTCCTGAATCCATACCCGGTCTAGGACATATAAAGACATATAAAGTTTGGGGGTGGGAGTTTGTAAGAAATTTTATGGTTGGTAGATCCTCAGTTCTCCTGTTTATGCTCCACCTCACACCTCCTCATTAGCTCTCGTCACTCACTTCTGGTCCCTTTCATCTCCCCTAAGAAGAAGTTCCAGCTTTATCCCAAAATCTAGCTCTACCTCAGGATCTATATGGTCATAATACTAAACATTTATTTTGTAACCCATCCTCTTCTAGACATTCATTTCACATTAAGCCTTAAAGGAACCTAAAAGACCATCTCATACTCATATTTTATAGGTTCAGCATAGTTATGCGACTTGGTCATATGTAAACAGCTAAGTCATGGCAGGTGAGGGAGTAAGACCAAGTACACAAACTCCCAGCCATAGAGCTGTGTTGGTTGCTGGGGGCCCATAAAATGTCCTCTCCCAGTATTTCCCCCCACAAACAGAGTTCCCTCAACAAAGGGAAACGCCTCCCCCAGGGTTATGCCCCCTTGATAAAAGATACCAAGATCCAATCACCTTGCCTTAACTTGGGAGAATGCAAAGAACTGCCCATGGCATTTTCTGACGCTTCTGTTGCAACTGCATCACATTTAAACTTCACACTTTGCCTAATTCCACTTCCCCCACTTCTGTACATGTGTTGTTCCCAAGCACACCCCTGAGAAAACTCATATACGCAACACTCCATCTCAGCTTCTGTTTTCAGAGAAGCGATGTAAAACAAGTTGAAAGCCCATGCTATTGACCTTTGTCGTAAACTACCTCTTCAAGTCAAGTCTGTTGACTTTGCCCTCTTAAGGCCAAAGAGATACTGTGAAATGTATCACGGAGTCTTGAAAAGGGGTAACTTCCAAACAGGGAATGAAAAAAAATGTTCCCATGACATCCTCAAAAAGGTAACATAATTTTGCGTGAATTGTGGGCCCTGCCATCAATTTTTCAAGGTAAATATTTTATGTTCTCTATTACAAAGCTGAGCAGAAAGCCTTCATCATGTCGGTTTACTCTTTCCAGCCTTCCTGGCAAATTAAACTGTGTGATGAACAGCCAGTACTTAGCAGCTTCTTCTTTATGGAGTTTTACAACATCTAGTTTGCCTGCACATCAGAAACTATTTAGATACAAATTGTTTCCCTGAAGAGTAACCGTGGAGTCCTGCACTCTCAGGGCACTGGGACTCTGTTAATATTCATTGAGTCCTATTATGATAAATAGGCACAAAGTTGCCATTCCCTAACCTTATAAAATCTGAATTGCAACAGAAATCACATAATAAAGACAGGAAAAAAGAGCACTCTGTCCATCTAGCCCTTGAAGGCTACTTCAAGTACATCTACTCTTTCAAAAATTTTCAGAAAATAATCATTTATTTTTTTCCTTCTCTTAGTATTTTTCAATAGGAAAGATTGATGATTTCTGGATTCCAGAAAGAGTCCCATGATCTTCCAAACATCTCCCTCATTGACTTGAGTATATTCGTGATTTCACCATTAAAAATTATTTTCTCGTGTCAGTCAAAGGTGGCCAAGGCAAGAGCGACCCTTTATACCATCTTACTCCATTGCAGCTCATGATAACTGTGAGTGAGTTTACCAGCAGCTTTTAAACAGGGGATTTTGATTACTTGGGGTAAAGGAAAGGGGTAGGGAACCGGCATTGGTTACAGCAGTTGTTTGTTAAAGATACTTTACAGACATGATCTCATTTGATCCTCAGCTAACCCTGTAGTATCCCTATATTATTCTTTCTTTATTGGTGAGGAAACTAAGTTCTAAAGAAGCAGTAAACTGTCTAATGTTGCATAACAAGAAAGTATCAGACATGGGCTCCAGATGTGGGCCTGCCTAACTTAACTGCACCATCCTCTAAAAACATTTGGCTTATTTATAAGGAGAGAAGGAAAAAATAAAAATGAAAAAAATATATAAGGACAGAAGGACATGTCATCAAAGTAGAAAAGTGAAGAACAAATAGGAACTGAGACATAAATATTTGGCCTCCTAAGCATCATGGTACTAGGCTCGGGGGCTATTACACAATGTATGTCATGAAGTTGAAGGGTCCTGGGGTAAAGGACTCCTTCCCAACAAACAGATAATTAGTCCCCATGAAGTAGAAAGGCCAGAAACAGCTATAAATTCATTGAAACCTCTGGGTCAGAGCTAGTCTACTCTGGATTATAGGTTCTTGGCCTTCTGGTACGTCGGTCTTACCAGTAGTTTCCACAGCCTACACTCAGAGTTGGGCTGCCCTGTTGGGACTTTGGAGACAGGTGCAGAGGGGAGTAATCTAAACGTATCTGACATAAGTGCTCCTCTCAGTAGGTCTCAGGATGTGGCTATAGCTTCATTCCCAAATATAATAGCATTTTGAGATTATTTACTGCTATAGCTATCCATAGTACCTCTTTCTACAACACCAACAACATTTAAGAGTTTGAAGTAGGAAATTTATTTCAAGGGTCAACTTTAATTCTCCAAGTTCGATAGGGTCTTTATTAGTACTGTTGGATTTAGACAAAGTTGACCCAAGATCAGAAAAAATTTATACAAGGATGTATATTCATTAATCACAATTCAAGTACTAACCTTTTCTCACCTTGGAATGACAGACATGGAGCTCACATAGTATCATGCTGATTAAGAACATGGGTTTTGCAATCGGATACCCCTTGATTCAAGTCTCAGTTCTACGATTTACTAGTGTACGGCCTTAGACAAGTTACTTAATCTCTCTATGCCCTTAGTTTTTATAAGGATAAATGGAGATCACTGGGTGGCCGCAGGGCTGCCTTGAGAGTCAGGTGTGTAAAATTTACTGTTTTCTCTTTAATTCTCCCAACAAAACCATGAATTTGAAGGAAGGAATTGAAAGACATTTACCATGAGGTTTTGCTCATCTGCCAAGTAAGCACGTGGCTATTCAGAAGGCAAATACCTTAGTTTGGCTAAAGGAATACTAAAATCGCTTGGTTCACCTGCCTTCCAGCAAAAATCCAGGATGTTTAATTAAATGGCATGTTTCCAACTCTGAAATCTCAGTTTACATCTTCCCAAAATAATCTACTTTAAAAAAAAAAAAGGTGAGAGGAATATAGATTTTAACTTTTATGAAGCTAAAAAAATACATGTGTAATTTATCAGGAAACAAATGCCTCCAAAACCTATTTCACAACATAAACACAAATCATCTCGTATTCTAGAACATAAAGGGTTTTTAATGGTCTATTTCTCTCTTACTTGTAGCAACATGAGAAGCAAGAGTTTATCTACCCCATGAGACATATTGCCTCTGAGACCATGCACTCTAGCATAGACTTTAGAATTCAAATTACTTAACTCAAATCTCAGCTTTACCACTAACTAGCTGTGTGATGTTCCTTAACATCTCTGAGCTCTAAGGTTCTCATCGTTAATCTGGGGATATTAACTCCCAGTTATAGCAGACATGGCAAACTGTTGAGTCAGCAGACATTCTTCTACACTTCTTCTAAGGCAGAAGTGCCCTCCACCAAATAAAGAGGCCAAACATGGCAGATGCTGGTTTCGCTGGCTTTTCTCATAATTAAAAGGAAACATGTCTCCTAAAATGTAAGAGGAAGTTCTGAAAATGTCTTCTGAAGAATAGGTTTCCCCTTCACTAAAATGAGAGAAATACACAAGCAGAAAGAAACATCTTCCCTCTCTCCCTATTTTTGGAATAGCAAGGTGAGGGCATGATGCTTGGAGATGCTACAGCCATCTTGCAACCACGAGGGAGAAGTGAATAGAATCGCAGTGAGGTAGACTCAGAAGCCCTAGCAATGTTGAACTGCTAAACCAACTCTGGAACTGCCTTCCCTAGGACTTTGAATTAAAAAAAAAAAATTGTAATAATAAGCCACAATGGCTTAAGCCACCTGTGGTTATATTTTCTTTTAATTGCAGCACAAACATCCTAACTTCTATACTACTTTCTTAGAATTCCTGGGGGAAATAAGTAAGGTAGCCTAAGTGGAAGGTCTAAGATTAGTAGCACCTCTTAGTAACACTATCTTTGAAACTATTACTTTTCTTATAAAGCCAATTCCATTCTTCACAATAGTTCACCTAGTGATTCAACTACCTACTAGCTAATTATTTAACTCGCCTGAATCTGTTTGTTCACCCTTAAGTTGCAGTTGATAATGCTCACTTCATAGAGCTGCTTCCAGAAATATGCAAATTGGATGCAGCGTCTATCACTACAAAGTGAAATGGTAAATCCTGATAAAGGCTCAGAATTTCATGAAGTTGGTGACATTATATTGGAAAACTGCTCAGGTTCTTTGCCAGACTATCCATAAATGAGGATTTGGGTGAGTTAGACAAGTTAGCAGTTGAAGAAGAAAAAAAAATGCTTTTGTTAATAAGTGTTTCAAAAGAGAATGCCTCTAGGTAGAAATGTAAAATGTTGTAGCTGCTTTGGAAACCAGTCTAGGCATTCCTCAAAAGGTTAAATGTAGAATTACCATATGACCCAGCAATTCCACATCTAGGTACATACTCAGGAAACAGGTATTCAAACAAATACTTGTACACGTATATTCATAGCTGCCCTATTCACAATAGCCAAAGGTGGAAACAATATAAATTTTCATGAATTGATAAATGGATAAACAACATGTGATACATACATACAACAGAATTTCAAACAATGGCATCAGGTGCTGATGCCTGTTACAATATGGATGAACCTTGAAAATATTATGCTAAGTGAAAGAAGTCAGTCACAAAATACCATATTGTATGATTCTATTTATATGAAATGTCCAGAATAGGCAAATCTATAGAAACAGAATGTAGGTTAATGGTTCCCTGGGGCCAGGGGTCACGGGTAGAATGGGACATGGCAGCTAATGAGTATGGGGTTTACTTTCAAATAATAAAAATGTTCTAAAATTGATTGCAGTAATGGTTACACAGCTACTCTGTGAACATACAAACCTTGAATTGTATGCTTTAAATGGATGAATTGTATGACATGGGAGTGATATATTAATAACAGTTATTTGTACAAAGTGAGGGAGGGTGGCTCACAATACCAGAGGATTGGGAGGCCCTCAGAAGAATAGAGCAACCCTGAATATTTTTACAAAAATGCCCATTTATAACCAAGTTGCTAAAGGCAAACGGTTTTTGTGTTATTAACACAATTTACCCAGTAAAATTACAGCAAAAAGAAAACTAAAAACATTTGGTACGTTCTTCATTCTAATTAGGGCAGATTCATAACCTTTACCATATTAAATGCAAAATGGAGCACCCTTATTCACATCATTTTTGGCTCTCTGTTGAAAGATAACATTCCAACCAAACCTTTTGATGATTGAATGATTAACTATTCTCCATGAAATGCTGGTACCTTGTGAAGGGGATTTGCTTTCAAAGCTCCTTTTCTGGTGCCAATAATCCTTGGATATGAAGGACTTCTGTCCACTGAGATGGGGAATTGCTTGTGGGTGTCGTCCAAAGCCCCTTTACATTTGATGACTCATGTCAGAGAACTCAAAGATCCCAAGAGGAATGACTTTCTAACAAGTGTTATATACCCTCAGCTTAGTATGTATTTCTCAGGACTTTCTCAAAGACTAGATATTATAGCAGAGCTATTTTGAAGAGGACTGAAAAAGATCCCCTGAAAATGTATCCTCCAGCCCCTTGTCTAGACAGGCTTATTCGACAATACCTATGTGACATTTTAAATAACATATCCCTTCACTGTGATAGGAATTTCAGCATGAAATCTCTGGAAAACAACACAGAGAACCTGTGCGCAGATTGTAAAGGCAATTTCAAGGGCCACTGTGACCATGCCCTTGAACCGGATACGGGTGTATACACCCAAGATGGGAATGGGAATGAAACCCTGCTGAGTTTTGCTGCAGTTTAAATCTCACAAGTCATTTTTAATTTCCAATATTGCCCACCATGTGTCTGACTTAACGTTTATTTATTTCTGAGACAGAGAGAGACAGAGCATGAATGGGGGAGGGTCAGAGAGAGAGGGAGACACAGAATCTGAAGCAGGCTCCAGGCTCTGAGCCATCAGCCCAGAGCCCGACGCGGGGCTTGAACTCATGGACCGCGAGATCGTGACCTGAGCTGAAGTCGGACACTTAACCGACTGAGCCACCCAGGCGCCCCCATGTGTCTGACTTAAACAAGATATCTAGTTGTCTCTTTAAACATATCTGTGTAAAGCCATGTTGGATAAAGTGGATCTTTTAACATGCAAATTCCAAAACTTTGACTTTAATGGAGGCATTCTTCTAAAATGACCAAAGATTAACAAAGGAAAGAAAAGACTTGCAGAAAATGGCAAGAAAAGGCAGAGATGCCAAAATTCTTCCATTTGGCCTACTTGAAAGACATCACGCATCAATTGCAGCACGCTGCCATGAATTATTTTAAATAAATTCATGGGGACCTTTTGAGAATTAATAGTTCTCATCACTGCTTATGCTACCAAGATTCTAAAGAGACTGGAGGACAAGTAAAATGCTGGTTATTTTCACTTATCAAAATGCTACTCTTTAAAATGCAGATCAAATGTCATCCTTCCCATGAAGCTCTGAATATCCACTCAGAATGGGTTTTCCCCTGTTCCCAAGTCCCATAGTGCCAACTTTCTCTACAGTACATTTTAAAATCAGCAGAATATAAAGTATATCTCAATAGACCATCCATCAGTGTTTGAGTCCTGGCTCTGCCACTCGTAGCTAACTGACCTAATTTTTCCTTTCAAATTAAATAATGACAACAATAATGACACATATTGAAACCTTAGAAAATACAAAGCCTCCTATGTAATATAGATTTATTAATCCTCACAACACCCTACAAGGTAGTTATGATTATGCTCCATTGTAAAGCTGAGGAAAATGGGTAGTTAAATAATCCATGGTAGCACATTTAATAAGCTAGTCTTCAAGCTTCAGCAAATATACATATTCCAATTCATTATCCTACCTTTTTCACTTCACTCGCCACTTAAGAGGTATTCAATAAATAGGGGCACCTGGGAGGCACAGTCAGTTAAGCCTCCAACTCTTGATTTCAGCTCAGGTCATGATCTCACAGTTGATGAGTTTGAGCCCAGCATCAGACTCTGCACTGACAGCACAGAGTCTGCTTGGGATTCTCTCCCTCTCTCTCTCTCTCTGCCCCTCCCCTCTCGTGCATTCTCTCTCTCTCTCTCTCTCTCTCTCTCTCTCTCTCTCTCTCTCTCTCTCAAAATAAATAAAAATAAAACATTAAAAAAAAAGATGTACTCAATAAATAATAGTTCTTATTACATTTGTGCTGACAATACCAATCTGTTTACTGATTAACCATATAGGCCCTGGTGAGAAATTTCAAAGACTATATTAAACACTGTGATCTTAGAGGGCCTGGGATTTACATATATTTTAGGCAGTCTGGACCTTGAAATTCAGACTCAGCAGCAAAAGAGCCGCAGCACAAGGTATCAAAGGCTATAAAATTCAGTTAAGATTACATATTCGTCATTTCTCTTTTCTTCTTGATGAAAATAAGGCCACTCTTCACAGACATGAGACACTTTTGGTTATCACTTACTGTATGAGATCAAAGTTGATTAAAATGAGCATGACAAAACGTTTCAAAATATTGCAATTTCACCATGCTAAAAAAAATACCATGTGTCAAGGGCAACATTTACTGAAACCTCATTATAAGTCCCATATTTTTATTCTAGATTTTTTTTTTAATTTAAAGACAAATTGAAAGAACTTCAGTTTTATGGGCATTTCAAAGCTGATCAAGAATTCCAGAACTTTATTTTGAATAACCACTTAGATCTGGAATACAACTTTTCAGCTCTCTTTTAAAGTCCTTGGGGTAAGGTTTGGATGTCAACTCAGGGCATGTAATTTGTAACAGAAAGAATTCCTTTGAGGGCTGCAAACCACTTGAGCTTGGCAACCTGGAGTTTATATATTTTATCTTGCTCTTGGCAATGGTCTAAGAAGACTAGCTTCCAAAAAAATAGTAAATGTGATCAAATTAGGAATTGACTCAGATGAAGCTAAACTTTCTCAATTGACAGAGACTTGCCTTAGATAATAATCCAGTAAATTAGACCAGTGGACAGCCTTTTACTAATAATGGGATGGAACATTTGATGCATGGAAGGAATGTAGTATAGTGACAGGAGCCCAGACTTTAGAAGAAAGCAGACAGGAGTCTGTACCCTGGTTTTGTATGTATTTGGGCAGCTAATTAACATGCAACAATTATTTATTGAGAGCTCAGCTAGTCGGGGCACTGTTTTGGGTACAAGGCCCTAAGAAACTACTCTCTAAGCTTCTGTTTCCTCATATAAAATAATTAAAGGAAAATGTAAGCAAAACGCCTAGCAGAGATCCTGGAATACAGCAAGTGACAGAAAGTAGCTGATATGCTGTTATTGTTTCTATGGCAATAGAGGAATCTGACCTTCACAATTTGATTTTATTGCTTCTCCATCTCCCAAGCAATGTGGCTAATGCTCAATTTTATTATTTCAGAAATATGATCTTAGTCCAATTTTAAAATATAAATGTTCACATGAAAAAAGAAAAATTGATTTAGCTACGTGAATATATTTCACAATGCCATTAATTACCATCATTTTAGAAAGAGGCAGCTATTTGATGTGTTGCAACAATATTGTATCAAGATACTTTTAGTTGCAATTAAGAGAAAAACTTTGTTCATATAGCCTAAGCAAAAAGGAAAATTTATGAGCTCATATAACTGAGAAGTAGAGAGATAGTTCAGGCTTCAGGCACAACTGGATCCAGTTGCTTGATGATTTTACCAATGACTCCGTTTCTTTCCATTTCTACAGTCTGCTTTGAATGAACCTCACGAAACATGCCGCTTTTCATCTCAATATGGTTATCAGCCACATAAAGCTACACACGCCTTCTCCTTCACCCAATGAGCAAAGAGGAAGCTCCTTTACAGAAAGGTCCCAGCAAAATTTCCTCCTACCCTACTGGTTTAAATTGAGTCATCGGTCTAGCCCTAAAATGACACTTGTAACGAAGAATGTGGGAGAACCAGCTGATTGTCTTAGGCCAGTCAGAGACCACATCTGACACAGAAGAGGTGAAATTGCCCTCACACAGATTACATAGCTAAGATACTGAAGATTAAGAAATCTAATAAATTGAAAACGATGAAGGGAAAAATGAATTCTGGAGAAGGAATCCACAAGTGTTCCCACAGTAGCTAAGATTCAATGCTTATTCTATGCCAGGAACAGTATACTAAGCACCATACATTATCACATATCATTCTCATATTGAGCCTAAAGCCTCAAGAGGATAAATAACTTACCAAGTTCACACAGTGACTGTGGTGGAGTCAGTCACCCAACTCTAAAGTCCATTATACTTTTAAACCACTTGGAACAATTTCTGGCACAGAGCCCCCAACCAATATCAGCTTTGAGCAATAATCACTTGACTATTTCACTTTCTAAAACAATACAGTGATTTTTGCCCATTTTTCACCTTCAATTGTAACATTAGAGTGTTGTATAAATAGAGCCAAAGAATTTGGATTAATATGCTACATTATAAATATTGTCATTTCTCAAGTCAACAGATGTTGAGATCTAGGCACAACGCTAAGAGCACTAGAGGAGATAAATATTTGCCCTTCATTTTAAATTTACAGTGTATACATTTCTATAACTCCTCATAATTGACAATGGAGTAATGCGGGGATTAGCTTGATTTGATCCTTACAACAAACCTGGTCAGAATCCCTATATGCCTGAACCAGACTGTCAAGGGTCAGGGCCCAAGTATGAGTGGACTGGCTAAAAATCTTTACAGGGTTTGAACGTGTGCTCAGCCCGGGTCTACACCACTGGGTCATGGTAGTTGGTGCAGCTTCCCCCACTAATGTGCACCCCACCTCACCCGCCCTACTCCTGACTCTAAGACCGGTGCTAATTTTAAGAAATGACAACTGTTGGGGCACCTGGGTGGCTCAGTCAGTTAAGCATCTGACTTCAGCTCAGGTCACGATCCCACGGTTCGTGAGTTCAAGCCCCGCATCAGGCTCTGTGCTGACAGCTCAGAGCCTGGAGCCTGCTTCAGATTCTGTGTCTCCCTCTCTCTCTTTCCCTCCCCTGCTCATGCCCTGTTTGTCTCTGATCTCTCAAAAATGAATAAAAATGTTAAAAGATAAAAAATAATAAATTTTATAAAAAAGAAAGAAATGACAACTGCTGTGCATAACACAAAAGTCAGAGCCAGCACTGCTTGGGTCTGAGTCATAGTATTTAAAATAGAGCAACAAGTTCAAGCAGCTTGAAATGAACGGAAGGAGATATTCTTGGTGCTTTACTGCTTCTTTCTTCAGTAGGTATAAGCATGCCCCGCAAAGGACCACATTTTCCAAGGATCTTCCAGAGACCAAAGCATCCAGGGCCATCTTAGCTCATAGAGCAGAAATCTTCCCATGAATTACTCTTTCATGGACAGAAAACTTTTGGGAAAATACTTCTGTTGGTATATTCTCTCTGCAGCTAAGAAAGTTCTCTGTAATGATTTTCATATCCATCTATTATTTTTTCATTTCTGCTTGCTTTGTTTCATAATTTATTTTCCTTTTTATGGATATGAAACCTTAATTTATCTCTGAGCATCCTAAACATGCTAATTTTAAAGCCTATATCAATATAAACTATCATAGGATTCATGGTGTAAAATGTGGGAAATTTCATTTATTGAGATAAATAAGCGAGGCCTGTATCAGGCACTGCTGTAGAATTAATTGCATCCGAACCAAATTTATGTCCCCATAGTTGATTTTGTTGGCTGTTTCTCATAAAGCTAGTTTTCTTCATATGCTTCTGAATTCATGTTTTCAGGCTTATTTTGAAAGCAAGTCTTTTGGTCTGAGTTTGGATTTGGGGTCTCTTTCTCTATGATCTGCATGTAAACACACTCTCAACTGAGCTTCTGTGTATGTCTCTCTTGCTCTTGCTTTCTGTACTCGTCTCTCTATATGCCCCTACGTACCTCCCTCCATGGTTGTCTCAACATGCCCCAGTCCAGAACCAGATCTTTCAAGGGTTGGGAGGTTTGGAACGTATCTTAGTTTCCTAGGGCTTCTGTAATAATTACCACAGGCACAGTCCTTCAAACAACAGAAGTTTATTCTCTCACAGTTCTGGGCACAAACGCCTGAAGTCAAGGTGTTAGCAGGTCCTTGCTCTTTCTGAATGCTTTAGGAATGAATCCTTCCTTGCCTCTTGCTAGCGTCTGGTGGCTTTGCTTACTGCCAGTTGAATCACTCCAATTTCTGTCCCTCTCCTCACAGGGCCTTCTCTTCTGTGTGTCTCTGTGTGTTCTCCTCTTCTTATAAGACATCTTGGTCGTTGGGTTTAGAAACTACCCTAAATCTAGGATGATTTCATCTCAACATCCTTACCTAATTACATCTGCAAAGACCTTAATTCCCAATAAGGTCATATCCTGAGGTTCTGGATGGTCATATATTTGGAGGAAGAGGGATCTTATTCAACCCACTACAGGTCATGGGCCCTATGACTACATTGAAAAGAACAAAGACACCAAGCTACCAAACTATTGGATGGTTTCATTCAGCTCCCAGTCACAAGGCTGTTTCTAGGTATCATGACCCAGACAGCAATGAACAGCATTTTTTCCAGCCCTTTTTTTTTAATGCTCTGAAAGCAATGTCTGTGTCATGGAGAGGATCCTCAGAGAGAACCCTGTCCCTTAAAGAAGCCAAATTCCTGACCATCACTGCCAGTTAAGAGCACAGTATACATTTACTCAAGTCTTACCACCTGTTCATGTTTCTGTTCCATCTTCAGTTCTTGAAGATGTTAGCCTTGTTTTTGAACCTAGCTATGTTTGTTAAGCTTTCCTTGTTTACATTTTATCTCTCATTGCTATATGTTTGGGTACCTCAAAGCATCAGTTTACTACATCATCTTGATGGGTTTCCCCTTCAACTTTTTTTAGACAACTATGTAAATCAAACAAAATAAGCATCTCACTTTGCAACCTCTGCTTAGCTCAGGTGTCCCAACTTTGACAAGTCTTCTCAGATACCATAGTCAGACAAAGTGGACCTCTTTGCTGTATATTCAGCTCCTTTGCAGCAGTGGCCTACAGATAGCATCATTTCCAGGTGCTTATCTCATGTTTAGACTATGAACCACTTGAGAGCAGACACCCTATTTTTCATAGTTATATCCCTAATATCTAGCACAATAGTGCCTCTTACATACTCACTGATTGAATGAGCAGAGAGCCACATCAATAATTTCATAAGTCTTGGGTCCCATTTCATTACATTTCTACCTTTTCCTCATTCCAAAGAAATTCCTCCAGTAAATATTCCTCACTTTCAAACCACCACCTGGGGTGGTTTGCTATATACCCTGACTAAAATAAAATTTCAAAGTCCTATTTTTAGATCAATTTCACTTGGCAATTATGTTTTGGTAAATAAATTTCATTCTCCTGTTCTGGTTTTAATTTGATGTAAAAACAGCTCAGAAACAATTTACCTTTTTTAAACTGCTTTAATTTTCTAATGGCTAAACATTATAACTGTTCATCATGCCCCCTGTAAATAATCTAGCAGCTGTGAACATTCTATACACCCAACAAAGAAATATTTTTAATAGAGGACAGGGAAAATGTTGTAAATAATGAGAGTTGTTGTAAAAATTAATGTTTTTTGCATTTTATGGTTCATCTGCAATGAACTATAGATTACATTGTAAAGCATGCTCTGGGATCCCATCTCATAAAAACTATCACCAGAATAACAGGCAAATTGTTCAGTTCCTCATCTTGTAACCCACTGTCCTCTGGTTGGTCATGCTTCTGGAAGTGGATGGAAGTGTAGGAAGGAGCCTTATGAAGCCAATTTCATACCTGTAGACTTCTGTTTCTGGCAGTTCAATGTGCAAACAGGTTTTCAGAAACTGGGCTCACATATCATTCTGGTCATGAGCACCTTTTGAGATGCAAACACCGTACGTATTTTCTTTACTAAATTGGATTTTGAAGGGTGAACTGATGGTTGAGCCCACTTCCACCTTGAAGCACTCCAGGCTTTTCTGTTACATCACTTTCTATTTAGGAAATAGCACAGATACTGGAGTTTTGGAGTTGGGCTGTGTTTCCATTTGTTTTGCACTTTTCTGCTGATGATAATGTGCCTTTCCAGATACCCTTGAGTAGGGACCATGGTACATGCAAACTTTCAAGGCTCCATGGCTACCGAATAAATGTACAGCTGCATGGTGTCTCACAAGCCTGTGTCTCATGGAACAGCATGCATGGTGGTGGTGGGGGGGGGGGGGGTTGCCTGTGCACTCATGTGTAAGGGTGGTGGCCTAAGACCTCCTCAGGGTAAAGGTGCAGTTGCCCTCTCTGACCGAGGAGAGAGAAGAGAGAGAGAAACGGAGAGAGAGACAGAGGGAGTTGGAAGTAGACAGGATCACCATGGCAAGATGTCCAGGACTAAAAGTCTGAGGCATTAAATTCTCACCCAGCTCACTGTCTGAGCCTGTTTCCTCCATGAAATGAGAGCTTTAGACAAGAGAGTTTCGAAGATCCCTTTCAGAACTAACATTTTGTGAGTCTATAAAGTATTTACAATCCATTTTACTTATTAGAAACTATTGTGTTTTGAAGATGTGAAGCCTTGGACACAGTGATGCGCCCCCCCCGCCCCCCGCCCCGCCACATACCTCCGGTGTTCCCAGTGTGCAGTATATCAGCCTTCCCCAACCCTAGGCTCTAGTCACAGTGTGAGTCTTAGCCAGAGGAGCACATAACAGTCGCCAGAAAAGGTTTCTAGAGAGACATATTCCATGGCCTGCACTTCCAGATTTAAATTCCATAGCCAGGGAAGAAGAGAGGGCTTTGATATTATTATAAGTGTGAGTTTGCTATATACTGCCAGTGGACAGTCACATCTAAGTGAAATGAAGTCTTTGCACCTTTGAGATGTCACAATGAATTGATTAAATAGAGGTAGAAATTTGGCCCTTAGTGGCCTATTTGGATACTTATCTAGCTCAAGAGCCCTTCATGTCTAAAACCCATGCTCTTTCTAATGAATTCTTGGCATTTCAGAAGCTCACCATAACCAAGCATCTCCCAACACTTTATAAACATCTATTAAACCTCACGCTGGGGCAGAAAAATTCATCACAGCCATTGCAGAGTAAGGCAGAATCAGTTTAGAGGCCGAGGTTTCTCTCCCAGGCAGCTCTGTGTCTGGTACACTCCTGGGTGTTTTGTCACTAGCATCTGAAGAGGCATTAGCCTGACTTTCCAAGGACTTACTAATTACAGATGGGAGCACACATCCACAAATGAAAGAAAGGAGAGAAAGAGAAAACAATCAGTAGCTTAACATTAGTTGCACTACATTTTTGCAATCTTGCTCCATGATCAGGTTTGTAATTCATTTAAAGAAACCCCTTCTTATAGAAGCTAAGACATATAAATGTTATTTTCCATGGTGTCAAATAGGGATTATTCATGTTAAATTTTGAGGATCTACTTTGCTTTGGGGACGGATGGTAGGGGACTTCTTATTGAAGTATGGTATACAAACAAAAGAATTTATAAATCATAAATTTGCCATGTGATTCATTCTTAAAAACTGATCCATCTGTGTAATTAATTCTTATAAAGTGATCCTAGATCAAGGAACAGAATATTTCCAGGAGCCTGGAAGCCTCTCTCTTCATGCTTCCTGGAATCACCCTTCCACATAGCATTAGTTTTTTGCCCGTGTTAACATGAACAAATAGAATCCTGTAGAATTTTATGCTGTTCTGTGCCTTTCTTTCAGCTGACAATATGTTTATGAGATTCATCCATGTTGAAATGTGTACCTGTGTAGCTGTCATTTCTTTTTCATTGCTGTATAGTATTCCATCATGTGACTAGATCACAATGTATCCATTTGACTCTGCCTCAACATCTGGGTTGTTTCTATCCTGAACAATGAGGCTATGAGCATTCCTCTTCATTCCTTCGGATGCACGTATGTACTCATATTTGTTGAGTCTATATCTAAATGTGGTATAAAATGGTCTTGGCACCTACATACGTTCAGACTTGGTAGATAGTACCAACAGTTTCCCAAAGTGGTTACACAAATCAATTTAAATTCCTACAAGCAATTTATGAGAGGGCCTCCTGCTCCGCACTCTCTCTGTTTTTTTACCCTTGAATCATTTCTGTGAATTTAGTTATATATATTTTTTTTCTTTAAAAGTTTGGAAAATTCACCAGTGAAGCTATCTGGGCCTGAAGTTTGTTTGTTTGCTTGTTTGTTGTTTGTTTGTTTAAGATTTTTTATTATAGATTCCGTTTCTTTAATAGATATAGGAATGTTAAGATTTTGTATTTCTTTTATCAGGTTTGAAAAATTATGACTTTCAAAAAATTTTTCCATTAAGTCTAAAAATTTTAAATTCATTGTTACTATACTTTTATAATATCTTCTTATTATCTTGATATCTTCTGTAGGCCCTCTACTAATGCCTCTTCTTATTCCTGCTATTCTAGTTTTCATTATTTTTAAAATATATATTGTTTTATTGAGATATAATTGACATATGATATTATATTCATTTCAGGTATACAACATAATGATTTGATATTTGTATATATTACAAAGTGCCCATCACAGTACATATAGTTAACATCTGTCACCATACATAGTTACAATTTTTTTCTTATGATAAGAAATTTTAAGATCTACTCTCTTAGCAACTTTCAAATACACAATACAGTGTTGTTAACTATACTTACCATGCTGTGCGTTATATACTATGACTTATTTATTTTATAACTGGAAGTTTCTACCTTTGGACTATCTTCACCCATTTTCCCCAACCCCCACCCTTGCCCCATCTGGGTTCTCTGTATCTATTAGTTCTGGGGTTTTTTAGAGGGTTGGGAAGTTTAGTTTCCACATATAATCGAGATCATATTGTGCTTGTCTTTCTCTGTCTAACTTATTTCCCTTAGCATAATGCCCTCAACAATCCATGTTATCACAAATAAAAAGACTTCATTATTTTTTATGGCTGGATAATATTCCATTATTTATCCATTCATCCATGGATGGACATTTAGGTTGTTTCCATATGTTGGCTATTGTAAATAAAGCTGCGATGAACATGAGTGTGCATATATTTTTTTCAAGTTAGTGTTTATGTTTTCTTGGTATAAATACCTAAGAGTGGAATTACTGGACCATAGATTAGTTCCAGTTTTAATTGTTCTAGAAACCTTCAGACTTTTCCACAGTGGCTGGACCAGTTTGCATTCCTACCACCAGTGTACAACAGCTTCCTTTTCTGCACATCCTCCCACTTGTAATTTTTTCTCTTTTTTGACAGTAGCCATTTTGACAGGTGATATCTCATTGTGATTTTGATTTACATTCCCCTGATGATTAGGCTAATTACTTTTTTCTCATCAGTCAATTATTAACTTAATAAGATTTTCTGATAACTAAATTTTGACTTTGTTTCCTCAGTTGTGTGCCTGTTTTCTATTTCATTTATTTCTGCTCTAATTTATTATATCCCATACTTAATTGTATCTTATTTGTCCTTTGTTTTCTTTCAAAAATTTTTTTTGAAATATTTATTTTTGGGAGACAGAGAGACAGATGCAAGCAGGGGAGGGGCAGAGAGAGAGAGAGAGAGAGAGAGAGAGAGATAATCTGAATCAGGCTCCAGGCTCTGAGCTGTCAGCACAGAGCCTGACGTGGGGCTCAAACCCACGAAGCACGGGATCATGACCTGGGCTAAAGTCAGACGCTCAACTGACTGAGCCACCCAGGCACCCCTGTTTTCTAATTTCTTGAGTTAGATAATGTATCACTAGTTTTAATCTTTTATCTTTTCTTCTTGTATACATTGAAAGCTATTAATTTCTCTCCATCACTGCTATAGCTGCATTCTGCAAGTTTTGATACATTAGTGTGCAAATTATTCAGTTCAAACTATTTTATAATTTTCATTCTGTTGATCCATGAATGGTTTAAAAGTGTGTTTCTTAATTTCTCAACATTTGGATATTTTTATACTTCCTAGTTTTAAAATATAACTTAATTCCAAACTTGACAGAGAACATATGCTGCTGACTTAAATTATTTGAAATATGATGAGGCTTGCTCTATGTCCCAGAGTATGATGCTTTTCTAAATAACCCATGTGCACTTGAAAACAGTGTATGTACTGAAGTTTTAGCTATAGCGTTGGTTATACCATTTTATGTATTCTGATTTGATCAAGTCTATTAATTATATTGCCCATATCTTCTATATCCTTACTGATTTTCTGTCTGTATATTCCATCAGTGAGAGAGAAATGTATTAAAAACCTGCAACTACAATTATAGAGTTACCTCTCTTTTGGGTAATTCTTTATAGATTTTGAAGCTATGTTATTAGGTGCATTTACACTTAACATTGTTCCACTTTCCTGTTGAGTCAACCCTTTATCACCATGAAATATATTTCATTATCTCCTATATTGCTCTGCCTTAAAGCCTACTTTGATATAGATATAAACATACCAGATTTCTTCTGGTTAGTGTGGTATATGTTTTTCCATGCTTTTAAACTCAACCTATGTCTTGATTTCATATGTGGTTCTTGTAAACTAAATGTTTTTTTTTCTTTTCTGTTCCTTTCTTTTACTCAAATATGATAATTTTCATTTTTAATTGGTGTGTTTTAGTTCATACGCATTTAGCTTTGTTACTAATATAGTTGAGGTTACTGTCGGTTATTTTGACATTTTCCCTCTGTTCTATCTGCTCTTTGTTTCTTTAGTCCTCCTTTCTGCATTCTCTGTATTAATCAAGTCTTTTTAATATTCTGTTGTGTCTCATGTCTCACTTATTAGCCACCTTGTCATACTTTGTAATGTCATTCTCATAGGGGTCACACTAAAAATTATAATATGCCTCCTTAACCTATTATAACATACTTTAAGTTGTTACCTTACCTACTGCCCAAACAACACAAGAAATGTAGAGAGCTTACATCCATTTTTCTCTTATGTTCTTTGTGCCATTGCTGTCAAATATTTTACTTGTATTGATGTTATAAATTGCAAAAGACTTTATTGTTTCAGTCAGTCAATATTCATTATAATTACTCACATATTACCTTTTATCACATACTTCATTCCTTCCTATGCTCCCATGCTTCCATCTGGGATCATTTTCCTTGAGTAGGAAGAATTCTGTTTCTGGAACTGTGGGTCTGCTGCTGACAGTCTTCCAGCTTCAATTTGTCTGAAATTGTGTGTATTTTGCTTTCATTTTTTCAGTAATATTTTGCTAGGTATGGCAGTGGAGGTTGATTTTTCTAGCACTTACAGATGTCATTCTATTGTTTTCTGGTTTCCATTATTTCCATTAGGAATTCAGCTATTAATTCTAATGTATTTTTTTTCTCTCTGGCTGCTTTTAAGGTTTTCTTTTCAGATACATCATTTGCAAATTTCCTCATTCAATAGATTACCTTTTTGTTTTGTTGATAGTGTCCTTTAGTGTGCAAACTTTTTTATTTGGTGTAATCCCAGTAGTTTAATTTTGCTTTTGTTTTTCTTGTCAAAGGAAACATATCTAGAAAAACATTTCTACAGTCAATGTCAAAGAAATTACTGCCTGTGTTTTCTCCTAGGAATTTTATGTTTTCAGGTCTCACATTTAGGCCTTTAATCCATTTTGAGTTAATTTTTGTACATGGTGTGAGAAAGTAGTCCAGTTTTATTCTTTTGCAAATAATATATCTGATAAGGAGTTAATATCCAAAATATGTAATGAAATTATACAACTCAACACACAAAAAAACAAATAATCCAATTAGAAATGGGCAGAGGACATCAATAGACATTTTGCCAAAGAAGACATACAAATGGCCAATAGACACATGAAAAATGCTCACCATCACTAATCATCAGGGAAAGATGCTCACCATCACTAATCATCAGGGAAATGCAAATCAAAACCACAATGAAATATCACCTCACATCTGTCAGGGTGGCCTAAAAAGGAAGGAAGGAAGGGAGGGAGGGAGGGAGGGAGGGAAGGAAGGAAGGAAGGAAGGAAGGAAGGAAGGAAGGAAGGAAGGACGAAAGAAAAAGAAATAACAAGTGTCGACAAGGATGTGGAGAAAAAGGAACCCGCATGCACTGTTGGTCGAAATGCAAGCTGGTGCAGCCACCATGAAAAACAGTATAGAGGTTTTCTCAAAAAATTAAAAATAGAATTACCATATGATCTAGTAATTCTACTATGGATATTTACCCAAAGAAAATGAAAGTACTAATTCAAAAAGATATATACACCTCTATGTTTATTTACATTATTTACAATAGCCAAGGTTAGAAACAACCTGAGTGTTCATCAATAGATGAATGCATGAAGAAAAAGTGATACACAAACACATACATGTACACAGTGAAGTATTACTCTGCCATAAAAGGGAATAAGATTTTGCCATTTGCAACAACACATATAGATCTAGAAATTATAATGCTAAATGGAATAAGTTAGACAAAGATAAATACCATATATTATCTCACTCATATATGGGATTTAAGAAACAAAACAAATGGGGGTGCCTGGGTGGCTCAGTCGGTTGAGCGTCTGACTTCGGCTAGGTCATGATCTCACAGCTCGTGAGTTCGAGCCCCGCGTTGGGCTCTGTGCTGACAGCTCAGAGCCTGGAGCCTGCTTCTTCTGTGTCTCCCTCTCTCTCTGCCCCTAACCCACTCACATTCTGTCTCTGTCTTTCTCAAAAATAAATAAACATTAAAGAAGTTTTTTTAAAAAAGAAACAAAACACATGAACAAAGAAAAAAGAGACAAAAAAACAGACTCCTAAATACAGAGAACAAACTGGTAGTTGCTGGGTGGGTGGGTAGCATGAACTAGGTGAAGGGGATTAAAAGTACACTTATCATCATGAGCACTGAGAAATGTATAGAATTGTTGAATCATATTGTACACCTGAAACTAATATAACACCTATATGTTAATTATACTTGGATTAAAAAAAAGATTTTTCTCTTTGTCTTTGAATTTTAGCAGTTTGGCTCTAGTTTGCCAGGTGTGGTTTTCTTTGTTGTTTGTTGTTGTTTGTTTGTTTGTTTTTCTTGGCATTTACTCAGGTTCTTGAATTAGTGGAGTAAAATCTTCTTAATCAGATTTGGGAAGTTCTTGGTCAATATCTCTTCAAGTATTGTTTCCGTTCCATTTTGTCTCCCTCCTCTCTGGGGAACTATCAATTGCTGTGTAGGCCTTTTGATTGTGTTCTCTCATTTCATGTTCTATTTTATTATTATTTCTTACATTGTCTTGCAAACTGAATATTTCCTCTTGGCATGTCTTTGAGTCTATGAGTCTTGTCTTATGTTATATCCAGTCTACTTTAAACTCATTTGATCAGTTCTGATTTCAGATACTGTGCTTTGCAGTTCTGAAAGGTCCATTTGACTCTTTTTTTATAGATGTTGAATATCTGTTAATATTCTCCATATTTTCATGTATTTTTCATCCTCTATGTTTTAATATAATAATTGTGGTTATTCTAACATATTTAAATGTGAACTCCAACGTCTGGTTTATCTCTGGGGTCTGACTCTATCTTTTCTCCAAATTATTGATCACCTTGCATGCTTTTTTGCATGTCAGCAATTTGTTTAGGCATGGTACATGCTTTGAATTACATTTTCTCCATCTCAAGAATGTTAAATTTGTTCTGGTGGACAGTAAAATTACAAATAAATCACCTTGACCTCTTTTAGGTTGTGTAAGTGTGGGTCTTAGGTTTTATTTTTGCCCACATTCGTTGGGCATTGTCCTTACTCCTAGCATGTGGCCTTTGTGTTGTGTCAACTGAAGTCCAAGGTGTTTCCAGGATTTCTCCACTTTTCCTGGATTTCGACTCCAAACTGTCTCTCCAGCCCTGTGCAGCCTCTGAAATATTTGCTCAGACCTAAGCCTCACGACTATTCTCTGCTAAGCCTCTAGGAGCAGCACACTGTGCCCGTAGTTTAGGAGTAGGCCAAGGTTTCAAGAGAATTATTTACTCAGATTTGGGGGACTTTTCTCCCTAATAATTTGGTTGCCTTTTCTCTGGGACCATGCTCCCAAGTCCCAGACACCTCGGCTGCCTAAAATTTCTATCTCTGTCTCCATCATGTAGCAAGACCACAATTCTTTGCTTAGGCTCCATTTTCTTGCTCTGAAAATGGGAATCTTGCCATCAGAGAGAAAGCACCAGGAATGTGGGGATCACGTCTTATGCTTTCCTTCTCTCAAGGATTAAAGCTCTGTGTGCTGGTTGCTGTCCAATAGCCGCAAATTGTTATTCTAGGTATTTTGTGCATCTCTTACATATGTTTGTAACAATAGGGTAAATCCAATACCAGCTAAGAGAAGTCTCTTCCCCTTAGGTGTATGACTCTTAGCCTCTGCTTGGTTTCTAAGCTTCCGGTCCCACACATGCAGCCATTTGTAACTAATAGATGCCTCATGGGGAAACTGCATACAAACTCTCAGGCTCACTTTTTTGGGACTGCCTTGGTCATCCTGCTCTCCCAGTTTTGTCTCCCCATCCATAAGACTGCCCCAGCTCTAGGATACCACCCTTTCTTAGCTTCTAAGCCTCATATTGCATAGAGGCAAATGCTCTGAGGGGTTAAAATCATGACAAATTGAGGGCTTATGATACATGTTCTTTCTCCATTGAATCTTGGCCCCATACTTCCGGTCACAGTCTGGCCACTTCTAGACGTCAACATTTCCTTTGTTTTGTGCTTTAATTCAACTTTGATAGTTGTTCTCAGTGGAAGGCTTAGCCTGATACAAGTGCCTCTGTCGTTGCAAAAATCCTCCGTTTGGATTTTCATTTTAACTTTCTACCAGAACCATTTTTTAGTTCTGGCCCTAGAGTGAAACTAAGCTAAAATCAAATCAAGGGAAGAGATGGCGTGACTGGTTTTTCTAAGTTTTGTCGCCTTGTTATTTTTGAATCCCCTCCTACATAATTTATACCGTGCTTCACCTATAATATAGTTCATTGATGCAAGTAATTTCAATGCATTTTAGTCAAATAAATCTCCCCAGTGAAATATTCTTAGTTAATAACTAACACATAAAAAGCCAGAAGTATTTGCCAGAACTATAAATTTTAAGTTAATTTTACAGCTGTTGAAGAGCAGAATGTCCTCCCAGGTTGTAGACCCCGTACTGCCAGTCTTCAGGGCCACAGGACACTTAATATGGAATGAAACGGACCTTGATAAGCATCATCAAATGTGGCTCTCATGTTATCCTTTTTTTCACATTAGCAGTAGACCCTCGCATGATTCCCTCTGACTATAAATCAGAGGGAATATATTGTTCTAGTCAGGAAAAGTAATTTAAACTTCAATATTATGAATATGTACTGACTAATAGCAGCAAGAAAATAAAAGATAAACGGGCTGAATTTACATATCTATTGTTAAGCCAAATCTTTTATTTGGTTTAAAGATTAAGATTCACAACTGATGTCATGAATGATAAACGTGTGTCTGAGTTCTGCGAGTAAATTGGAAGAAAACAGAAAGTAAAGTAGTTCGGAATAGCACATGAAAATGCGGGAAGACATCAAAAAGGATAGATTCTTGATAGAAGATAGTGGAATTAGTATTTGAAAGTAGAGGAAGTACGAGGAAAATACTGACTCTTCTGGTACTTCATTTATAAAGAGAAAAAGAGGAAGAAAAATTCTAACTACTGTGAGGTAAGGAAGACTCAAAAGTAGAATGATAAATGTTAACTAAACAGGTCACCAGTGGCATCCACCTGAACATTTCCCCTCAGGTGAAATATTCTGAAGGCTAGATTTCAGATCTATAGTATTTGAACAAATTTTTAGTGCACACGCACATAGGCACATACACCATAAAAGAATACACACAGCTCATTAACAAATTTTGTGTAGTTGTTTGGGTTTTAATAAAATTTTTATTGTAGAATGATTATAGATTCATAGCAAAATTGCACAGATAACAAAAAGTTCCTCACTTGGGGTATCTGTCACCAAGCTTGCCATATTGTTAACATCTTACATTGTCACAGTACATTTTCCAAAGCCAAGAAGCCAACGTAGTACATTGTTATTAACTAAACTTCAGGCTTTATTTTATTTCCCTGGTTTTCCTGTGACATTCTTTTTCTCTTTCAGGATGCCACACTGCATTTAATTGTGGTGTCACCTTAGGCTCATCTTGGTGTGGACAGTTTCTCAGTCTTTCCTTGTTTTGTGTGACTTTGACAGTTTTGAGAAGTATTGGTCAGATAAGTTGTAGAATGTCCCCTTAATTTGGGTTTGGCTGATGGTTTCTCATGATTAAACTCGGAGTTTTAGGATTCATGGAGGAATACCACAGACACAAAGTGCCCTTATCATGTATCAAAGAGTACATGCCATCAATATGATTTATCATGGGGGATGTTGACCCTGAGCAGTTGGTTAGAAAGGGCTTGCCAGTTTCCTCCACTGGAGAGTTATATATATATATATTTCCCTCTGTGTATGCTATTCTTTGGAAGCCATCCTCAAGGGCAATGGGAGAAATTAGGCTCTATCTATTTAAAGGGGCAACAAATGACTTCAAAACGTAGATCTTTTTTTTTTTTTAATTTATTTTTGGGACAGAGAGAGACAGAGCATGAACGGGAGAGGGGCAGAGAGAGAGGGAGACACAGAATCGGAAACAGGCTCCAGGCTCCGAGCCATCAGCCCAGAGCCTGACGCGGGGCTCGAACTCACGGACCGCGAGATCGTGACCTGGCTGAAGTCGGACGCTTAACCGACTGCGCCACCCAGGCGCCCCAAAACGTAGATCTTAGGAATAAGCATGAAAGAACAACAACAACAACAACAAAAAAAAAAAACGAAAAACCCTACCTCTTTCACTCAGGTTTTGTAACAACTCCAAAACGAGTTTATAGTATATCTTATTGCAGAACCCAAGTGAACAAAATCCTAAATGCCATAGTCTTAACTGCAGGAATTAGAAATTAATTTTCAGTTCTTGCTATTCAACTGACTGGGTAGATGGCATAGTCCTAAAATGGTAAATGCATGGGCTTGCCATCCCCACTCTCATGGCAGACATCACTGACCAATGAAGGAATCTTTTCCAATTCTATCCAATGTAGCTTTGGAGCTCTTTCATTATTAACTGCGCTGGTAGTAGATGTGTAGGTAGAAGCCTAACATCATTTCTTTTGTTTCCTGCACTGAAGAACACTGCTACAAACTCTACCATCATGCTTTCAGCAAATGTTTTAGTATTATTCAATGGTCTTTCTTGAGGAGCTAGAATTGCATAGGACATTCAGAGTTACTTGAGTATCTTTATTCATCCCCTCTTCTGTGTTTAATTCAGCAAAAATATACAGTAATTCTAGGAAATCAACCAAGGTGACCCTGCTTGTCACCTACTTTTTATACGTTCAAAAAATTTTTTTTGAATAGCTACTTTCTTCAGTGACTTGTATTAGGCTCTGGAGAAGACACAAAGTTTCCTGGGATAGTGCTGCTTCCCTCAAAGAATTATATTCTGCAGAAGGAGACATCTGCATAAATCAGGGAATGCAATGAAAAGTCTGTATAAATGGCAGAGAGTATTACAAGCACTAGGAAGAAGGGGATCACTTCCCTCTAAGATAATCCAAAGGAAGCAGCACAAAAGGCAAGTATAGTTCCCAGTGCGAGTCTGGGTTTATCCATTCATTCTACAAATATTTATCAAATTCCAAGTATATGCCAGGGGCTTTATTGGAGACTGGGGATTGTAGTGTGATAATAATAACAATAATATCAATAATTACTTTTAATCAGAGGTTTCTCTGTGCTGGATGAACAAAATTACAGGCATGGTCTTTGACAAGTGTTCTGAGAGGAGCATGCATAAGATGCTAAGGAAACAAAGAGGAAAATCATCTAAAAAATTTATGGGCAACGAAGGGAAAAACTCTAGCAGGTTTCCTAGAGGAGTGACTCTTTGGCCAAGTTTTAAAGGATGAATAGGAGGTAACTCTATGAATAGGACCAGAACACCACTTCAGAGAGGGAAGAGCTTGGGGGAAGCCTCCAAAGCCAGAGGCTGCATGGTATACCCTGAAAGAGATTTGGTGTGATAAGAGGAAAGGATGCTGCCCATGCAAAATGGCACTGGAGAGCCAGGCAGTGTATGGAAGGAAGAATGAAGATGAAGACCCACGCTTCATAGTACTTAACTCACCAGCTGACTGTGTAGCATAATGTAACAGTATTAAAAATGGAGGTTACACTCAAATATCTTCTAGTCACCTGTCATGAGTTCCTTTGGATCATGATATTGCCTCCGGAATGCCCCTTGACTATGTTGCCCATCGAGATCACATCTGCATGGATGAGTTTGTCAGAGTAAGAGTATGCAAGGCAGAAAGCTGGTGGGGCCAGACAGGACAGAAAGATCCCAATGATGCAGAACATGGTCCTAGGGTGTAAATCTAAAACATGGACCTCAGCCCTAACTTAATAAAGTACCAAATGGGGACAGCTCAGTTTAAGTGTGCAGAAACAGAGCACCCACCAAAAAAACAAGGTTTTTTTAAAATTTAAATAAATAAAAATATAGATCAAACTTTATGTAACTCACAGGAAATGTATTTCTTTCTATTTTATTTTATTTTAATTAATTAATACATTTATTTATTTATTTATTTATTTATTTATTTATTTATTTTGGTAGATGGTGGTGAGATGCCTGGATATGATGCTAATGAAATAGCTAACGGAACTTCTTATTGGTATTGACTTGAAAGAGGAATTCAAAGATTTCATAGGTGTGGGGTTTAATTTTTCTAAGTCCAGACTAGTAAATGTTTCTTTTAATCCTCTATTATTCACAGAACCCCCTGCCCATTATTAAAAAGACGCATTTCAGAAAGATATTCTACTGAAGAAGTTCTATACCATGACATGAATAGAAACTGGATCCTCTAACTTGGGCAATACTTATCCCATTTCTAACTCTAAGAGTTGATTTTGCTCCTACACCAATGTGCTATTGTTGGTGGGATATCATATTATGTCTTTTACTTAGAGACGTGTTTTCACATACAAGGACCGAACAGTGATAATATAAATCTGTAAAAGACTGGGTAATATATCGCTTTATCATCCTCCTTAGAAAATGTAAGGTGGTGAGGTAAGAGGAATAAAGATATATGGAGTAGAGCAGTTTGATTTTTTCAAGTCTACACGTAGGCTTCATTATAACCAGTCTTTTTAAAACTAGAAAATGCGGGGCACCTGGGTGGCTCAGTCGGTTGGGCGTCCGACTTCGGCTCAGGTCACGATCTCGTGGTCCGTGAGTTCAAGCCCCACGTCGGGCTCTGGGCTGATGGCTCAGAGCCTGGAGCCTGCTTCCGATTCTGTGTCTCCCTCTCTCTCTGCCCCCTCCCCCATTCATGCTCTGTCTCTCTCTGTCTCAAAAATAAATAAAATGTTAAAAAAAGAAATTAAAAAAAAATAAAACTAGAAAATGCTTACTTATAAGGACCTTCCTTACAAATTGTAGTGAAAATCCACCTCACACTACCTGTCTGCTTATAAAATCCCCGTCTGCCTGCCTTTCCCCCCCCCCCTCACCCCCCCCCCACCCCCCCCCCACCCCCCCCCCCGCCAGCTTGCACTGTGTTTGCTGATGGCTGAGTAGACGATCATTGCTTGTTAGGCAACTTTCTTGACTGGGGTATGACTGATTAATTCTCTTTGAACACCATACAAGATGAGCTGCTAATTTTGTTTGTTTTTAGGCCTATCTTCTGACGTAGTGATTGATTCCCACTGCAGATCATCAATGGAAATTGTTTTGATTCAGCTCTTAATTTGAATTTTAATTAAGTTTTCGATCCAGCTTCTGAAGTGTTCAATAAGTAGAATTGCCCTTTGTATCTAATCATCTGCTCATCAGGATGGGGTTTAAGCATGTCCTCCTCTGTCTTGGCCTGACTTCCTGTCCAGGAGTCTTTGGAGGCTCTTCCTGGATGGCAAGGCTTTGTTTACTCTTTTCCCTCCCCACCCACATTTCAGATTGTGGGTCAGTAGACACAATCCTCCTATCCCTGGTGCCCTAGGCTTATGCCAGTTAGATGGTAAATAAATAGTAGTTAAGCAAACAAATGAGTGGATGGATGAATGGATGGTTAAACCCTGAGATAAATTAAGACGAAACTATCTATCAGATATTCCTCTGTTTATAGATAATCTTCCCTCACTCTACAACTACTAGATGATACAGTCAGACTTCTGGAACTATATGGTGGATGGGATATTTCCTACTGATGATGTTTTGACAAATCTCATTGGCTTCCTCATAGCACAACAAAGCAGAAAGTTGCTGACTCTCCAGAGTGTAAAACTCATCTCTGTCGGCTTTAGAAGTACATCGTTTCTTTTATTTTATAAAACCTCCACCAGCACACATTCCAAAGAATTTGAATTTTATAGAGTTACATATAAAACTGTGTTCCTTAACAATCACACACACACACACACACACACACACACACACACACAATCTCTTAAATCTATTTAGAATTCAGAAAAACCTGAGAGCATTTTTTACTTTTCAGATAGATGAAGAATAAAAAATTGATTAATTTCCAGAGTAGGTGAGGATATTGGGAAATTGGCACTTCGATACATCATTAGCAGGAGCATATTTTGATGCTCCATTTTTAAAGGACAGTTTGCCAATACTATCAAAATTGTCAAAGCACATACCCTGTGATTTAAGAATTTTACATACAGGAATTTATTCTTAATAAATACTTGTAAAATTATATGTACAAGAAAATTTATTGTAACATTATTTAGCATAGTAAATAAAACTCCTATAAACAATTGTCTATTATTAGGAGAAAGATTATATAAATTATGGTTTATCCCTGCAGCTGTCAAAAATAATGAGAATGATCTTGATGTACTGCTACCAAGAGATATGTCAAGTAGAAAATATTAAGTGTTACAAAACAGTACATACAGTATAATCCCCTTTGGGTTTAAAGAAAGATAGTTGTGTATGTGTGCTTTTATATGTCTAGAGACATTCTAGGAAGATGCACAAGAAAAAATTAGCGGGTACCTCAGGAAATAAAATGAGCAGTGGTAAAGTTCACTTTTTCTTTGAATTTTACCTTTCTGCACTTGAAATTCTTTAATGGGCATGTGTTACTTTTATAAATTAAAAACAAATTAGTAAAGAAAGACTTCTGTCTAAAATAATACACAGGTTAATTTTATAATTTTGGGGTGGAGAAGGCTTTTCTAAGCTACACATAAACCCAGAAATCATAAATGAAAAGATCAACAGATTTGACCACGTAAGTCTATTTTAAAATTTTAACAGCAAGTAAAAAAAAAACAAACAAACAAAACAACAACAAAAAAAAACATTAAAAGGTACTGTCTGGGGCTGGATGAAGGGGTTTTAGAGTTAATACCAAGGCTATAATTCATAAAAGAAAAAAAAGATAAATTGGATTATATTGAGACTAAAAACATCCTTTGTGAAAGACTCAAATGAAGAGGATGAAAAGATTAGCTATAGACTTGGAGAAAACATCTGCAAAAAAAAAAAAAAAAAAGAAGAAGAAGAAGAAGAACAAACAACACCCTGCTGTCAGACTTGCCCACATTTTATCCTTGGTTTGCAGCACTACTGATCATCTCATTTAGGTTAGGAGCCTGCTAAGAAGAGGTCATATCTCTTGTTATATTTATAAAGCATCAATCATAGTGCATGCTGAAAATAATGTTAGTGGTTCATGGCTGATGCTTTTCTATTTGTTGCTTCTGCTTTTTGTTAAATGATGCAGATGCTGTTCAGAAATTCCTCCCGCCCTCCCAAATAAATCTTTAATGGTAACACAGATTTTAAGTGTCTGTTCCCCATTCAGTTGGTCAACAGGCATATTTATTGTGAATAATAGCAAACTCTGAGAACATACAGTATGTAAGCCACAGTGCTGACTTTACATCTGTAAACAGTATGTTGAAAGACTTGGACTTCCATGTGGAGAACTAGTTATAGTACAGCCTCCACTGGTATAAAAAAGTGACCAAAATAGAGTGGTTTCAATGGAAAGGTTATATTTCTTGTTCAAGACAATGAAGAGGGGAACAGCTCAAAGCTCACAGGATAGATATGCCATCCTTAACTCACGGACTCCAAGGTTCTTCAAAAAGAAGCCATTTCCCATCAAGCAGAGGAAGACAGGGAAGATTCATGGCAAGCAGCTTATCTTTCAGGATGGCGGATAAAAATACAACCACCAGAGCTAAAAAAAACTAAGCTGAATTTATTTCTTGTCAGGCAAAAGAGAGCCACAGTACTCAAAACCAAGTTCAGTGAGTTAAAAGTGAAAGGGTAGACCTAATGTATTTTGCCTCAATAAGGCAAGATTTTGAAGGGATCATTCGATTGATTAAGAAGAGGATTGTTAATCTGTTTCAGGATGGGTCCTTTCTCAGATTTAAATCACAAAAGCATGGGAAGAGTTCTCCGAAGTCCAAAATGGCATTGCAAGCCCATTGGCATGCACATTTTCCTCATGTGCAGTTAAAAACTCAAGGCGGGGGTGGGGGGTGGGAGGAGTTATTACTAAAAGGAAGACAGGGAGACTGGCTGCCAAGGAACAATTATCAATGCCTCCCCATTGTGCCTTGCTCACCACCAAAGTATCCATGATCAATCACCCTTCTTCCCATTCACAGAATACCCCTTCCTTCTCCTAAGGAAATAGATCTAAACCCTGCCCAATTACTGCATCCGGCCCAGTTCCCAGAATCTCAAGCTGACATAGGGTAATCTGCATCAGGTCTGAGGGTGACTTCCATTGGTCCAGTGACTTTAACACCAGTAGACAAGTGACTTCCACCTCCCCATTTTCCAGGCCTCCACATAGCCAGTGGACAATGGTAGGGCAGGAACAGCAGGTGCACAGTAGGAACTCCCATTTAGAAAAGAAAAGAATGGGGAACACTGTGGAGTTGATTTTTGGTTTCTTGTTTTGTTTTATTTTATATTCTAGGGTCCCTAGCACCGATGACACTCTGCCAAGCAGTAATTGTGAAGACCTCCTGCTCTGTCAAGGAAGTAGGTAACCTGGATTGTGCTCTTTGGAAATGGCTCTCCTGTCTACTGCTGTCTGTGACCCTGGTTTTCCTCTCTGGAAGAGTCTTCCTTAGCCATTACTTTCTGTGGCCCCATCTGTAGATGTTGGAGGGTATGCTCTGCAAGATGACGCATCTTCTGCTTTTACAAAGTTTGGGAGCTCTATGGATTCTTCAGGGATGAGAAAATGCACAGGACTTTGTAAGCCAGTCTTGTGATTTCTTGCTCCCAAAACTCAGAAAGCTACCCGCCTCTTGTTTTCTAGTCACTTCCATGCAGGGCTGTGCGGGGTCTGGCTCACACCGGCTTGCGAGAACATACTGTGTACATCTCTTCCCAACTCCACACGATCGATCTGTCACATCATATTAGTAGCTTAAAATAGACTGTGGCAGGAGTATTTACCCCATGAAAATCAGCAGACAATAAAAATCAAGGCTTTTTTAAACATAGAAGTGATTATTAAGTATTTATCAGCTGGTTTCCTGTGAAAGTAATCGTACTCAAATTTCTTCTGAAAAACCTTACTAAACCTGCCCCTCCCCCTTCTGTGTTAAGTTCTAGCTCAGCCCATCTTCTTCTCCCTTATTTCAGCAACTACAGGAAGTCCTGATTCCGGAGGCCATAACTACCTCCCTCTCGCTGAACAGTTTCAGTGGGACACCCTCAAAAAAGGCTGTGAACGAATCTTCTCTCCTGGTCTTTCAGGTACAGATAAAGTTGACTTTTCCAATCTTGCAGGCCCAAATTTCTAGACCTTTAATCTGGAGGACAGACTAAAGGCTGAGAAAGCTTCCTTAGCACACGTTCGTTTCCTTTCATCTTCACTAACAAATTGGTGAATTCTCACCTGGGCTCCTTTCTTTCTTCTGAAATCCTTGGTAAAAGCAGCAAGAAGCAGTCAAGACACAGAGCCTACCTCTTTCTAATCACTTCCCTGAAGTTAAATGGTCTTCCCTCCATGTCACTGCAGGTGACAGTTTTACCGAACATGTTCCCAAAGCATTACAGGAGGGTCATGAGGCTTCCAGCCTTAACATGTTTCTTGGTCACCTTCTACCTGACCACTAAGAAAGGACACATATTTTAGGGTTTCGTTATAATAGCAACACAGTTTTGAATGCTAATTTCTATAGTAAGCAGGGTACAGGTTAAGCTTTACAGCAAAGATACTGAGATATACAATGTCTTAAATAAATACGGTTCATTTTTCTTATAATATACTATCCCAGAGCTAAGCAGTCTAATGCTGGTGGCACAGCTCTTCTATCCAAATTGTTTCATTAGTTGCCATTACCCATGCATAGGGAAAAGAAGATTTAAATAAAACAGACTGTTTTTAAGGCAGTGACCTAGAAGCTGCAGAGAGCACTTGTCCCCATACTCATTTGTCCAAACTTAGTTAAATGGCCACACTGAACTGCAATGAGAGCTGGGGAATGTGGTCACTACTGGGCATCTATCTGATCAGCTCAAAGTTACAGGGCTTATCACTAGTAAGAAAAACAGTTGGGATGGAAGCCTGTAAACTATTAGTGGTCCCTGTACAGGCCTAAATAGAAAACAAGGTATTGTTTCTAGGTCTAGTTAAGCATCATAATTAAAACTCAAACATCCTTCGAGAGTTAAAGTGTTTCTTCTCCAGGGAGCTCAGGTCCGCTGAAAGTGGCAAATCTACATTGAGAAAAGAGTGCGTGGTTGCCTTCTCTTTCTTTTCCTGGTGGTCCCAACCATCTTAACCAGCTCAAAAACAGCAGTCCCTGATTCATCCGTGGTTGAAGTCATTCACCTGTTGACTCACTTCCTTGCCTCAGTTCAACAAAAGGTCACAGACGATACTTCACTTATTTTGTGGGCAGCCTGCAGAAAGCAGGTCCCAGACCAGACCTCTAATCCAAGCCTGGTGCCTTGGACTGGTTTTTTAGCAAATTTATAAATTGTTCCCCAGTCACCTGAATCACGTGCCACCAGGCTTAGGAAGAATGTTGCATAATATTTCTGATGAGTAGAAGATGAGGCATAAAGGTGTAATTTGGCATGTTTCATGGGAAGGGGGAGAAAGTAAAAATTTTTTAGAAAAGTAATTGTGTAAGTGGATCTTTTCTCACTCAGCCATGCTTTTGCAGTGTCTGAAATGAGCAGTTATGGGATTTGAGCTAGTTTTTCACTAGGCTGCTTGCCTTATGGTAGGAAAGATCGTTTTCATTTAAACATTTATTTGCATGAATATCTCAGTTTACAGCTATCTCTCCTTATCTAGTAAATTTCAGAGGAGCTATTCAAAGGAAATCCAGGCTAAGTTTTCAAGCAGAATCTGTGATATAGGGAGAGGTATAAACCACACACAGTTTTCATTATAGAACCATCATTGTTATGGCAATGAGGCCATGTGCATTATTACTGTTAGAGTGATATTTGGGCAATTTGTCTATCTGATTATTCCTCAAAAAAGAGTATTAAGCAGTACAAGAATGCAATGCTCATTGTCTAAGGAAACAAGCCATGGGGGAGAGAAAGACTAATGTTCATTATCAGAAACCAACATCTTTCTGAATTTGATTCTTTGAAAACATAGAAAAATATTCCAGAAAGACAAATTGCTTTGCCTGAAAGCTGTTGAAATAGGGAATATCATCAAAGGTCTCCAAAAAAAGAAACAAAGTTAGTGGCTTATGCCATAATGTGAGCTGTCATATCTTTCTCCTTACCCTATCTTCCAGTCCCTCTCCGAAGACTGCTGACTATAGGACAAAAGAAGAAAGTGATATTGAATTTTGTAGAGAAGGTCAGTTGATTGAGAGATGTGGGAAATTTGTATACATCCCCCACCACAGCTATTTTAATTTGATTTGTGTTTTCTACAGGGAATACCACTACAAATTTACTATCCTTTCAATATAACCAGTGATAATAATAGCTAACACATAAGTACTCACTATATGTGTCAACTTTTGTTCCAAGTAAATATATATACACACACAACCTCATTTCATTTTCTTATTAATCCTGTGAGAGGTGGTAGATAATATTATCCCAATTTTCCAATTGTGCAAACAAGCACAGAAAGGTAAAGTAACTTGCTTAAGCTCTTCTAGCGAGTAACACTGGAGGTAGGATAAAACCCAGGCTCAGTCTTACGCTTTTACTGACCATCCAATGCATCCTCTCTGACAATAGCAATAGTTATTATGGTAGATTATATTATTGTTCCTGACTATTCACTCCCTCTTCCTGTAAGAGAATTAAATGTACTCATTCATTGCCTTAAGATTTAGTGCCTTGGGGGAAGAAGTACACCTCCCTTCCCCATTAATGGCAGGGTTGGTCACGTGACTGACTTTGGCCAATGGAAAATCGGTCTGCCAAGTTCCCACAGATGCTTAAAGAAGCATCATGTGTTTCCTCCATGTCTCTCAATCTCTCTCTTGCTCTCTCTCTCTCTCTCTCTGCTATGAATAAGACAGGTCCTACATAGATGCAGAGTCATCTAACTCGTAGCTCTTCACATATAACAGAGACTAGAATAAGTGTTTGTTGTCTTAATCCACTGAAATTTGGGGTTATTTGTTACTGCAACATAGCTGATTAATATAGTTAGCAATTCCTGAGTGCCAATAGGAGTTGAAATGAATTCTCTGGTCTTGCAGGTATAATACATTGTTGTTCAGAGTTCACAAGGCTAATTAGTGTGTATCTGAATAAGCCAAATATCTTCACATGTTTTACTAGGAAAATATCATTATCTTCACTTTATAAAGGGAAAAACTAATCTCAGCTTAAGTGTCTTGACCAAAACCACAGCATTAGTGTTGCAAAGCCATCCCCAACCCTTATCGATCTTTGTGATTTCAAAGCACAAGTCTTTCTCATGATAGCACATCGCATCTCCTTCCAGGAAAGAGAAGATGTCAGAAAACCCATATTGCCTACAGAGAGTGTGTGACACTGGAGTCTGAAAACTCAGAACTTCCAGCCTACAACCAGCCTGAGCTAAGTTGCTGGATGTATCACAGAATTTGTTCTCTTTACTAACTTGAAAACCTCCAATTGTAAGTTATATTATTTAGAAAGAACTATCGCCTCCAGTTCTACCTGGTTATGCTTTATAAACCTATATGCCACCATGAGAAAACCACTATATATTTTAACAATATTAATCATTTTCATTTATGGACTTTCGCTTATTTAGGTACCTACTTCTTACCCCGTGAATACTGAAAGACAAAGTATTACCTTTTGAAGATTATGAAATCCAATTGAATTTGATGGCTCAAAATTATAGAACTGAAATGTACCTTGAGCAACATAGAAATCAGAAAGTATCACACTCTTGTTAACTACCAATATCCTGAGTGGACAATCTCCATGGCAACATGGAAGAAAATGTATGATTGAACAAACCTGCTTCATGGAGTATAGACTAGTGCAAATTAAATTAATTCCCCAGGCAATTTAAAAATCATACAGGAAAGTTATCTGGCTGTTCTTCAATTTTTTTATGCTAGCTTTTCATTATCTCCTCTCTTTTCTTCCATCTCCTTTTTCAATATAAGCTAAATTGGAACCACCAAGGTTTTAATGGGTTTTGTTTGTGTTTTTAAATTCAGACTACCATTTAAGACTGAGAAATCTTGAAAATGTATTCACTCTACATTTTTCAAAGTCCATTCCTTGACCCTCAGGGATTTTTTGTAAGTCACAATAATCTCTTGGTCCTTTCTATAATGCACACCTTTACTTTTCTCTTGTGACAATGACAAGATGCAGCCATTCATTACTCGTGAAGATACAAAAGTAGCAGGCTGAACAGTTAGAAACATTCAAGGAGTGAGACTAGATTGCTGCTAATTATCCTGAATCTCCCTTTGGTGAATGAGTCAGGGACTCATTTCATTCAAATGTTTGGTCCTTGTAGTTTGGCGTGTGTGTAGGAGATGGGAAGCCAGCAGCAAAGTGTCTTCTGGGACTTAGTTTCATTGTCTTCATGGCCTTTGTTGTCATTGTTTTGTACCCAAGTAACAACATATTCTCCTCTCTTATTTCCTGGCAATTTTCTTCCATAATTGAGCAAGTATTTTACAAGAATCTGATGTCACCCTGGGAATATTGATATTCTCATTCTTATTTTATAAAGTAGGTTACCCAAGGCCAAATTCATCAGAATCTATATCTCCTTATAATTAATAGATCCTGGAGAACCTAAAATGTAACAGGCTAAGAGGCTGCCCATGACTGCGAATGCTGGAGAAGGAGGAGGAGGGCCTCATTAAATATATGACAGACTAGTAGCATTGCCTTTAAGGTGAAACATATTCCCAGGGTGATGGCCTCATCCACTGCTTCTGCCCCTGGGGCTAGATGAACTTGGCAGGGGGGTGGGGGGGAAATGGGGCTGGAAGCTCCAACTGTCACCTCAAGGAGGTCTGAAAAAGACACAATCAAGGGTCAGTAGAGAGATATCAATGGTAGCAATGCGGAGTCCAGGAAAAAAAGTCTATCTAAGTAGCCATTGAACTAGAGCAAACCAGAGCCCACGCTGATCCCCTGTGCTCTCAACTGAAAAGTAAAGATGATAAAATCCCAAACCCTCAGTGTCTTCCTTCTCTTGAGCACACACTCTCCACAGATTCCCAGGGATTCGTACCGAGCCCTCAGCTGCACCCTTAGTTCACTTCACCTTATTAAGAATTGAAACAAACCACAAGAGACTCTTAATGATAGAGAATGAACTGAGGGTTGACGGAGGGAGGTGGGTGAGGGATGGGCTAGATAGGTGATGGGTATTAAGGATGAGCACCGGGTGTTGTATGTAAGTGATGACGCACTGGATTCTACTCCTGAAACCAGTATTGCACTGTGTGCTAACTAAAATTTAAATGAATAAATAAAATCAAAAACATTCCTAAGGAAGAACCTCTAATAAGGAGCTTTCATTGTAGTAGAAAGATGGTTAGTGACAAGAACTATTCAGGGATTTTTCTGCTCAAGTTTCACATAAAAAGAATAAAATGTTATTTAAGTCAAAATTGACTTGAGCCAGTGAACTTTTTTCTTTATTCCTTCTTTATTCCAATAGCAGACACTGCTGGAAGGGGGGTGGGACTGGGAAGAGAAATGAAAGGGAAAGCTCCAGAAATGACTGTTTCAGAAGAAGCTGTAGCTTGGAGTCAGAGTGAGTCAGCGAAAGATAAGCCCCTCAAAATCCGGGGAAGGTGTGAAATTCACAGGAATGAGGAATACAGTCAAATTCATTTAAAGCCCAAAGAACAGAATGACTTCAGCTGACATCTAGGTAGTAGGAAGATAAATCCAATATATCTTTTAAATAATCTAATGTATATCTTGGCTTGGAGGAGCAAATTTAAAATTTTTTTAATATTTGTTATTATGTTTACTTTTTTTCTTATTTGATTAGAAGGTTACCGGAGTATTGGCAAGATCTCAGAGTTTGGAATAAGCCATCCTTCGGTGTGCATTTTAGTTTTGACAATTACTTATCCTTTGGAGACCCTGTTTCTTCATTTCTAAAATAAACATAAAAGTACTATCCACTCGCATGGTTGTCTTAAAGATGTAAAATAAGAAATATAAAATATATAACACATAGTAGAGTGTTGCAAAGAACTTCATGCTTTGGAATCCTGTTCGGTGTTTGCTGAGTTAACATATGTAAAGTATGTAAAGTACCTTACCCAACAAAGTGCTTGGGTAGGTTATAGAAAGATTTTGTGTAGGGGCACCTGGGTGGCTCAATCCGTTAAGCATCCAACACTTGGTTTTGGCTCAGGTCATGATCTCACAGTTCGTGAGTTTGAGCCCCACATTGAACCTCGTGTCCAGCTCTGCACCGACAGGGTGGAGCCTGCTTGGGGTGTTCTCTCTCTGTCTCTCTCTCTCTCTGCCCCTCCTGCTCTCTCTCTGTCTCAAAATAAATAAACTTTAGAAAGAAAAACAAAGAAAGATTTCATGTAGTGTCAGGCAATTTTGAAATTGAGAAAGTAAAATATAGACAGAGGTATTGATATTTTATTTTGGTTTCTGTGCCTGCTGTGTGAGCCTCTCTGACACCTTGCTCCATTATACACATCTTGGATTGATTCAGGTCTAGGAAACAGATTTTTCTCAGACAGTCTGGCATCCAGGAACCCAGACACTCTGGGGGAGAGGTGCTACATACTGAGTGGATGAGCTTCCCAAAAGCACCGTGTGAGTCAAACATGGAATAGGAGCTCTGTGTTCCCCTTCACAAGAGGTTTTAAAACACTTGTCTAAAGCCGTAAAAATAGTTCTAATTTGTTTTTCACTTGGTTATCTCTCAAAAACCATTACTAAAGTCTGCTAAAATGCAGCAAACATCCTCTACTCAGCCATGCTTTTCTTCTTCTCTGAATTAACAGCAATCTTGGGTTTCAGTTCATTAGAATGTTCTGAATAGAGATAAATTAATTAATGGATTTAACAACCTGAATCAGCGTGCCCATACTTCAAAAGGATTGCACTTTCTTTATGCCTCCAATATCTCATTAGGAAAAACAGGTCAAATGGAGGCAAACTAATTCAACTCAATTTGTCTCCTTTCAGTTTCGGGTCTTCCAAGATTGTAAAAGCTTACACCTATACAGATCGAATTTCATGTAAATTTATTGAACTATCAAACTCCTTGCAAACTACACTGTAATGAATGCCTGAGTACATAATATGTTTAATTTATATAAAGGCTGCTTTCAGAAGGCCTTTAACAGTATCACAAAGATTATTAGTCCTCAGAACAATCTTTTGAAGTTGGGAGAGAGAATAAATTACCAAGACACAGGGTAGCCTTGAAAGAAATACTTTTCTCATTAAAAGTAAGCTCAGTAAATGGTACAGCTACTGTGGCAAGCACTTTGCAATTCCATAATAAGCTAAATATACAATTACCATGTGACTCGGAAATTCCATTCCTGCTTATATGCCTCAAAGACCTGAAAGCAGGTGTTCAAAAAAAAAAAAAAAAAAAAAAACCCTCGTACATGGATATTCATAGCAGAACCGTCTCAATAGCCAAAAAGTGGACCCAAATTTCCATCAGCTAATGAATGGATAAACAAAATGTGGTATATCCATACAATGGAATATTATTCAGCCATAACGGGAATGAATATAGCATATGTTCATATATCCTATAATATGCAAGAAATCATTATGGAACTTTGAAGTCATTACACTAAGTGAAAGAAGCCACACACAGAAAGCCACATATTGTATGATTCCATTTATGTGAAATATCCAGAATTGGCAAATCCATAGATACAGAAAGCAGATTAATGGTTTCCAAGGCCTGTGGGGTGGAGGAAATGAAGTGTGACTTCTCAATGGGTATGGGTTTCATTTTGAGGTGATGAAAATGTTCTGGAACTAGATAGGGTGGCTATACAACATTGTGAATGTACTAAACATCACTAATGGTCAGCTTTATGTTTATTCTTCCACAATTTTTCTAAAAGACCCTTTTTTTTTTTTTTAGTAAGTTTGATTCTCATGTTTCCAGAAGGGTAACACCACAAGCCTGCCTGAAATCTTAGGGAGAATTTTAGACAGCCTCATGGCTCCTTTCAGATCTGGTGTTCCAGAGAAATAAATGAGGCTCAATTTAAGTTATTCTAGTTCCATGAAGTGAGCTTTCTCCTTCCAGGCCTGAAGATCTCCTAAGTGTTTTTTGTTTTGTTTTGTTTTTTAACGTTTATTTATTTTTGAGAGAGAGAGAGACCGTCACCAGGAGAGGGGCAAAGGGTGGGGGGGGGGGGGGAGACACAGAACCTGAAGCAGGCTCCAGGCTCTGAGCTCTCAGCACAGAACCCGACGCGGGGCTCAAAACCACGAACCGCGAGATTATGACCTGAGCCAAAGTCAAACATTCAACTGACTGAGCCACCCACACACCCCCAAGATCTCCTAAGTTTTTAAATAAACTTCTTGACCTCTCCCATTCCTGATCCAATTTAGATAATTCCTAAATATAGGTATTATACAGAACATATATTAATACTACCACATATGTCATAACTGTTTGCTAGCTCATCTCCCTTCCCCACCGGACTCTACGTTCCTTGAGTCTTGTCTTTTTCTGTGGTGCTTGCACTCTGCCTGGACACACAGGAGAGGTGTCAGAAATCACTCTACCTCGTGCATTAAAATGACAACCATACACTGCTGCCAAATTATCGACCTGGTAATGCATCAAATAATCCTCCATAGAACAGTATGTCAGTTTCCCTTCCAATGAACTGAAACCAGATCTTTGCAGGGCAGTGTTATACAAGAAAAGCAGTGCCTTTAGACATGGCTGTGGTTATACTATTTCCTACCTGGTGATTAGATATATCAGGAGTGTCTATGGCCATACCACCCTGAACGGCCCGACCTTGTCTGATCTAGATATGTCGGGAGCAACATGAGATTTTTGTGACTTTAGTTGATCTTTCTTTAACTTTTAATTCTTTGAAAATGAATCAACTACTGGCTAAACATCATAAACTCAAACTACTCCCAGGCTATTGATGCTCATAAAATGTCATGACTTTAACGGCATGACTAGAGCAGGCATCAATAAGGACAGTTTTGTGAAAGTTCAGGGAGAATAAATGCTATGATGGGATAAAATCTACATGAATGTCTTGACATCACTGTAGAATGAGAAAGTTAAAACAGAGGTGGGGAAAAGGGAGATTACTGAAAAGAATTATGATAACTTTTTTTTTCAATATGGAGGAGGCATAGCTTTTATTGGTATAACCAAAGATTAGCCAACACACACACAAAAAAAATTGTCCTTATTTTTAGTTACTGCTCTGTAAGCCCTACTGTTCAACTATCCTAAAGCCAAAAGTCATCATTTCCGGCAGCCTTCATTGATCCTAATTGCTTTATGGTTAATGAGCCAATAAAATGAGTTAACTTATTCAGTTCCCAGACACCTATATTGCAAACAATTTGTCTTCGATGGTACACCAGAAATAGACTAGATTATTTTTTTGTTTTTATTGTTGTTAACTGTTAGAGATCCTGCAACTCAAAATTCAGCCCATTACTTGCAAATACTCAAGATTTAATATTTCAAGTACTGATCTTAACCTTGTCTCAACTGTTCACCCTGTTTTGTTTTTCTTCATTTCACTTTTTCATCTGTATCTTATTTTCTGCCTTTACATTGTATATGTTTTTGGAGGTTGACATAAATCCTTTTAAAACAAGTTGTTTTTTTATATATAAATAAAAGCCTCTCAACTATGTCTTAAATGAATGAGTAAATAAACAACTATACTTCATCCTTTTTTCTCCCTTTCTTTTCTCCCTCCCTTTCTTTCCCTTTCTCCCTCCTTTTCTTTCTTTTTTCTTTCTTTCTTTCTTTCTTTCTTTCTTTCTTTCTTTCTTTCTTTCTTTCTTTCTTTCTTTCTTTCTCTTTTTCCCTTCCTTCTTCCCTTCTTCCTTCCTTCCTTCTTTCCTCCTTTCCTTTATTCTCTACTAAGGACACTGAGGAAATCTTAGGAATATTCATTATTTAAGATAAGAGACATAAAGAGGAGAAGCATAAAATAAGTCACAACAATATGCAAGTATTAAGATCTTCCCATTCTTTAAGACAAAAATAAAAAAGGAGATTTTCCTAACTTTAAATTTTCTTTAAAGTTGTGGAAACCTGCATTTCCCTCAGTTCCTCAAATGTGATTGCTTCAACTTATGTAGAAATTTTCCAGATTCTACCCTCTGAGTTTCCTAAACAAGTAGACAGAAATTATCTCAAATTACTTAGTATCTCAAATTACACACAGTATCTCAAAATACTTAGCTGATTTTTTAATGAACATATAGAGTTGTTTTTACAATAACTGTTACATGACTAAAAGGAATCATTCACTGTCCCTTACTACTATGTTGTGTGTGGATACCTGTCTGTGGCCATCTCCAAAAAGGAATCATTTGCCCCTATATTAAAAATGCAAGAATGGAGGGATTTGAAAGAGTGAGTATAAGAGAACTCAAATTTTCCTTTGTTGTACAATGAAAGCTTCATGTCTAAAATCAACAAAAGAAAGAAGCATACTCACATTATTTAGAAGGCCAAAGAACTGAAAGTGGTTTTCTTTGGGGCAGTATGGGGTTGGGATAGGGATACCATTAGGGCACTGACAGTTTTTGTGTAAGACTTTATTATTTTTTAGGTATTATTTACATGTACTACCATAATAAAACTTAAATTTTAAAGTATCATTAATAGCTACCCTTATTCCTAAAAATAGTCTGAAACCCAAAGGAGAGCATGAAAGACCTGTCATCTATAGCAACCTCCACTTACTGTTCCAGTCCTGCTCCTTGACCCCTTACCCCTTCCGTCTAAGCTCCAACTATACTGAGCTTTTTTCACCTCCTCTTAGTAGATGATGACTTTGCTCACCTCAGGGACTTTCCTTGAGCCATTGTTTCTGCCTAAAACTGTCTGCTCCTCCTCTTCCTTTCCTAGCCTTCTCTTGGCTGTGCTTCTGGAAGCTTTTCCTCTCCCATCACATCTGGGTTAAACATGCTTCCTATTTACTCACTTCCTTAGCATGCTGAATTTTCCCCTACCACAGCATGTATCTTCTGTTATATCTTCCTGACTTATCTGCCCCCTCATCTACAGTGTAAGCACAGTGAGAAGGAGAACCTCATCTTTCGTGTTTATTGTCCTAAATTCAACACCCAGTGAGATATTTATTTCAAAGTGGGTGCTCAACACATACCTAGAATAATGCCTGACACCTAGTAGACACAACAATAAGTTTGAAAGACAGGAAGAAAGGAAGAAAGGGAGGGAGAGAGAGAAAGAGAAAGAGAAAGAAAGAGAGAAACAAAGAACATTTGGACTTTTAAATTCATGTTGTTAATTGAACTTAAGGCAAAATGATAAGGTATAGAGAATTTAAATTTAGTATTCTTTTTTTTTCCTGTTCCCTTCTCTTATTTAATTGTTCACTATAGACACTCTGAAACCCAGTGTTTTCCCATCACCAACTGTGACAAATGAAAGTGGCTTCTCTGACAGAATTAGGTAGGTGGTAGGTTCCATAGGCATTTGGAGATCCTTGATGGAGTTAAAAAATTTTTAGAGTTTATATGAACAAAAATCGACTTGAATCGGGCAGAATCCAATCTAGCAAATAGAAAGGAGCTCCAAGGAGCTATATAAAATGAAAGGCTTTTATAGGCAGAAGGCAGCGTGAACAAGGAAATCATACTGGGCAAAAACAAGCGGGTTGGTTATTGCAAAATCACTTTCTTTTCGGGGTTGGCAGAGGTCTATCAGGCTGATTACCTAATGGTGCTGATCAGGCGATTGTTGTCTCACTGGTTTAAGATTCCATTTCTGGGGGAGCTGAAACCATAAGTCTCAGTTTGGTGACTTTGGGCTTAACATAGTTTCGGGCTTGTTGTCTTGTTTTTCTGTTTTGTTTTTGGTTTTCTTGAGAGAACACGAGAGTGCAAGTGGTGGAGGGGCAGAGAGAGAGAGAGAAGACAGAATCCCAAGCAGGCTCTACTCAGCACTCAGCGCCGAGCCTGATGCAGGGCTCAATCTCACAAAGTGAGATCATGGCCCGGGCCAAAATCATGAGTCGGACACTTAACTTACTGAGCCTCTCACACACCATGTTGTCTTGTTTTTAACAAGTGTGAGAATGAGGAAATGTCTTTGATGGTCAGAACATTCACTGTAGAATTCTAGAGTCTCCACAGGGTTCCAGAGGCTTGTTCCTCTCAGACAAAGTCTCCCCCAGTATACTCTAATTGGTCTCCTATTTCAGAAGATGGGTTCTCACTAAAGGCATGTGTGAGGCACTTAAGCACCCAGGTGATGTCTCTGGAGTCCTTTGCCCATAGTTTCTAATGATATGCATGGTTGCAACCAGACCAACACATCATCCTGAACTTTATCCCAGGAGGTTGTTAAGTGTGTCAGGATGCTCCAGGTGCGAGAAACTGAAAGCCCAAATGAAAGTGGCTTAAACAATAGAATCCCATCATTGCTGCTGCCTCACAGGTCAAGACTAACCACAGGTAGGCAATCTGAGGGTTGGCTCAGCAGTTCAATGATGCCATCAGAGACACTGCTTCTTTTCATCTTCCTATCTTCCCATCCTCAAAGTGTCCATATATCTCCCACATTAGTCACAGGGTGGCTGCAGCAGGTACAAGCTTTACACCCTCATGTGACAATGTTCCTAAACAAGAAAGGAAGAAGGAGGACGAGAGCTTACCTCCTGTCTTTCCTTTTGTAAGAAAAACACGTGTTTCTCAGAAACCCTCCAGCAAACTTCCCCCCTTATGTCTTATTGGACAAAGTTGGGTTCCATAGGCAACCTGAGCCCCCAGGGGGTCTGTGAAAAGTGAAGCTGGCATTCTCAGTCTCTGTCTTGGAATTGGGCTCTTCTAATAGGCAGGAAGGATGAGCAAAACGTCTGTTGGGTAGGCTGTTAGAATAATAGACACTACTTGAGAGTATTCTAATACTTCATGTGTATTAATCCATCAGATCTTCACAACAAGCCCATGGGGGTAGGTGTAATTATTACCATTTTACAGAGAAGCAGACTCAACTCGGAGATGGTAACAGAGCAAAGCAGTGAAGCCAAGATTCGAACTCCATTGTCTAGCTCCAGAGGCTGCTCTCCACACTACACATAACACTGCTCTCAGCCTACAGTGCCTGCCACAGCAGGCAATCCACCAGGCTGCTTCTAAAATCTAACACATAAAAAGTCTGAGCAGTGCCTGTCTCCCTCTGAAGTGCAAATGTGACATTTCCCCAGGCTGCAGTCATGTATGGGTGAGAAGAGCAGAGAGGCTTCCCAGAGAGACAAGAATTGCTTCCTGTCATCATCAAGGCTGCAATAGCCAGGGCTGTGATCAGGGCAAGGGCTGGGGCCTGGAGAGTCCACTTCGTGGCCAGGGCCACTGATCGAGTCCGTGACCTACTGTGCCACCACAGGTATCAGAAAGCCTGGGCAAGGGAAGGTGAGTGATTGAAGAGTCCACTTCCCACAGGCAGGATTAGAACAGAATAGTTTCTAGAAGTTCCAGTAATGTTTTACAGGCCACCTCCACTCTTTCATTTTCGAATGTGACAGATGAGTCCCGTACAGAGTGGAGTTACTGTCTAAGAGCACCCAGCTAGTTTATGTAGAATGTGAGACCCAAAATAAGGGCTTTTTTATCAGGGAGACACAGACAACTTGCAGGCATGTCCTCAATGAAGCTCTTGCTTTGACTTACTCTTGCAAAAAGCATCCCTATACTTCATACATGCTTCTGTTATAATTTCTGTTCTACCTGCCTAGAATCATCGTGAGGATTAACTAAGCTAATACGCATGCAGTTCTCGGCATGGGGACTGGTACAGGAGTAGTGGCTCATATCACGGCTAGTTTCCTTATTATCCTTACAATCCATGGTTCCTCCTGCACTGGCCCCGGCAGGGAAAGATGGCGGCGCCCTCACTCCTCAGGAAGAGGCGGAGTCTCCTGACCCTCAGCATTCATCCCAGCCAGGATCAGGAAGCAGCGAGAAGTATGCGGCCCTCTGAGAAGCGGTGCCCGTCTCAGAGTTCTATTGCCCAGCACTTGGTTCAGGTGAAACAAGAGGCTGCCAGACCCAGAGGGAGGCAGGGTGGCAAAGGTTCCGCTCCAAACCTATGCGTGTCTCTAATCCTCCCATAACCCTCGTTAATCACGTGACCGAGAGGCAGCGGGGAAATGGCTGTGTTGGCGGCAGCAGCACCCAGAGCACCGAGAGAAAAAGCAGCTGGCCCTGGAGGGCCTTGTGCCAGGCTCAGGGCCTGGAGGGACTCCGGCATTGATTGCAGCGGTAAATAAACAGAGCTGATGGCTGCACCGGGGGCCCATACCCTGCCAGGGAAGGGGCTGGGGGAGGCGGGATTCTTGTAATTACACTTGGTGTGGGCTCAGCCATCATGGGTTTACTGTGATCTGCCCCCAGATGGGAGCTCCAGAAACACCTGTTACAGCAGACGTCATTTGGCAAGCCAAACAAAACGTGGGTTCATCCAGGCCACCTGTAAAGGGATTTAATGCCTAACAACCTGTGCGAGGCTTCTAATTGTCATAATTAATTTGGCACCTCTTCACTGGTAGGTGCTAAACAAGTATCATACTGTACTGGGAAAGCCCATTTCCTGCTAACATGGTTTTTCCCTCCATAATTAAAGCTGTGAGAAATTGTGTCATTTGAAAAAACTTAACACCACATTTTCCTCACTGAACTGTTTTGTTTTTAAGTTCCTCTTCTTCTGGCCCTCTCTCCTCACTCTTGGTATGAACATCTTACTTTCTTTGGCTTATCCACTTGCTGCTTCCCTGTTGCATAATTTAGGCTATAATTATTTTCTCATTTTCCCCTCCAGCTGGCATTAGTTTGGTCCCTTCCACCTTGTATTTCCTTAAAATGTCACACTATTGCCCTAGCTTGTTTAAACACTCTGGAAAGCCAGGAAATGTAGCTGTTGTAGGCACATCCACATCCCTCGGAAAAGTGTCCCTGCTGCCTTTCCATGTGCCACGGCGGACAGGACCAGAATCCAGCAAGCTAACAACAAACAGATGAGTGCCACTGTAAAGAAAAAATATTAAAACAATGTGGCTTCTGCTACTTTAAAACAAACAAAAACCAGGTGATGTCATATGAGAGAATTCACTTTGCAAGGGGAAACAAAGCAAAAACCTGGAATAACGGTAGTGTCCCACATATCAGGCTCTCATTAATCTCTGTATGGCCAGCTGATATCCCAGGCCAGTTCCACCGGTTAGGGCTCCCCCAAACCAGAGGCTTTTGAAAAAAGTTTCTTACTCTGTTTCTGCATCTGTCACTCCTAAAAGATACAGTGATCCAAAGCTTATCACTAGAAGACTGGGAGAGGGAGGATGAGGGACAGAGAAGCAGTGACCAAAAACTTTACAATAAACTGATCAGCACTTTTATGTCTGAAAAAGTGGAAGACAGGGATCCATTATTTAGAAGCTCTTCTTTGGGAACCTGGGTGGCTCAGTCAGTTAAGCGTGGCTTCAGCTCAGGTCATGATCTTGTGGTTAGTGAGTTTGAGCCCAGCATGGGGCTCTGTGCTGACAGCTCAGAGCCTGGAGCCTGCTTCACATTCTGTGTCTCCCTCTCTCTCTCTGCCCCTCTTCTGCTCATGCTCGCTCTCTCTCTCTCTCTCTCTCTCTCTCTCTCTCAAAGTTAAACAAACATTAAAGAAGTTCTCTTCTAAGTTTCTTTTGATTCCCGATAGAGTACATTATCAGTATAATTGAATTATTCACATGAAAACTAATCAGTATAAGCTTCTCTGTATTCTGTAAGGAACTTAACTCATAAAATGAATCATCTTGAATATTTTCTAAACACAAAATCACAATTTATGAATATTAACCTTAAAAATGTACTTGAGAATGACTGCTCCAATAAATTACAATTTTTTTCAAAGAACAGATCACAAGGAATTCCACTCTTTCCCCAGAATTTCTGTAACTTTGAGGGATAGACATATAGAAAATCTATTTTATGAAAATGATTTAAGAAATCAGTGGATATTTATCAGCCAAGAGCTTATATGGAGAATTTCTCAAGAAATCCAGAGATCAGATATCAGGATGCTACCCACTGCTTGCTGACAATGTCCTATAAGTTGAACATAGTAATACCTCAGTTTTACAGAGGGAAGAAATAAAGTACCAAAAGGCTTGAATGATTCACTTCTAGTGGGAAAAAAAAGTTAAGGACAAATGAAATGTGGTCCAGATAATCCTCAAATCCTCACACACATAAAACAACTTGTGTTTGTTTTAAGAGAAAGACCATGTCCATTCTGTTCTCCTTTCTCTTCAACAACTAATTTTTATTTTTAAATAATAAAATTATATGTCTTGTAAATTAATATTTATTTTTACAGATAATGACCACTGTGAATATCACTTAAATCTGCAACTATTTTTTTTTATTAACTTTATTTTTTGCATTACAGAGGCAATACTTTTAGGGATAAGATAGATATTCTAATTCAACATGAATCTTCTTAAGTCCTAAAAACTTAACAAAGGAATTGTGTTAGGAATCTTTGGGGTGCAAGACATAAAAATCCAACTCAACTGACTTAGGCCAAAGGAGATTTTATTGGGAGGATATCACAGTATTTTCATGTGGGATTCAGGGCTGGGATTTTATGCAGCTCAACCCCAGGGACAAGGAAAATTGGCTCTTTCCCTCACTTTTGTGCACTCTGGTTCAGTTTCAACCTCCTTCACTAGAGCTGGCACTTTCTCACATGGTGGTCACCAGCAGCCTCCAAGCCCCCCACCCCATGGCCTCTACCATCAGGCAATACTCATCCACTTCTTTTGTTTTACTTCAAAAGCTCCTAGGACAAGCTGATCAATCTGCCTTGATCTGAGTGACTCTATCCAGGGAGGTGGGGCATCTGTATTGACAGACTCTACCCTAAGGGTATGGTTAGAATCTAGGTGGACATAATTATCAAATAAAGAGGCAGGGGAAGATACTGAGAGCTAACTGGACAGACAAACCAAGAATAATCAAGTAAAACAAAAACTTGCATGGATTCTAAAAGTTCAGGTAACGACAGAAAGTTGAGGTGGCACAAGACAGAATGCTAGAAATTGGCCTTAGGCATTCTTCAATATATTTTTCTTGCATTTCTATTTCCCAGTCAAAACTATGAATATATAACTTTTAAACTTGATAACACACCATTTTCTCTCTCCTTTCTCTCAAAGCGGCAGAATTGTTTTGGAGTCGTGTTACTTTTCAGGTTCAGATCTTCAAGTGTGCATATTCTTCTTTCAGAGTCACAACGTTCTCCTCAGGGCTTTGAGATTCGGATACAATTTACAGTTCATACCCTTTTTCAACTGCGACCTTTTCCTGTTTAAATCCAGGAAAGTTCTGGCCAGCTGGTGGTTTTGGAAATGCATTTCCAGCTAAAAGTTAGAAAAAGAATAAGGATTTTTATTAGCCTGAGATAACGGATCAAATGAAACTGCTTTCTGCACAGGAAAAATAAGGACTTTGTAGGAAAGGAAAATAAGATATCAAGAAAGATGTATTTCTCATCTTATTCTCCATTTCTGACTGTTTGGCCTGGCTATAAAACTGACTTTCTATGCGACAAGGTAAAATCCAGATATACAAATAGCTTTTGAAATGGCCTTGAAATGAAAACAAAAATAGCTGACGCACAAAGCTGTCCATATGAAAAATTCCTGTGCACGGAAGGCTGTTTTCAAGCAATGGCGTGTGATCTGCAATGAAATCATTTATCTTTATGAGCTTTCTGAGCCACAGGATAGCTACCCAGGGCCACCTGAGCTCTCAGGACCTGGGCCCATTTACTTGGGTACTTGTCATTTCAAGTTTTTAGGATTTTAAATGGTCACCCTGCCGAGCAAAACCATTTAACGACACCTTAGAGGCACATGTGCAGTTAGATGTACTTATATAATCTAACAATTTTCACTCTAGAGTGAAATCTGTTATACAGCAAGACTGATTTATACCCTCCTCCACTGGGGGTTTATGAAGGTCCTCATGTATTAAAAAATAAATCTCTAGGGCAGTTTACCTATAAGACTGCCCAACAAAGCTTAGTCCAACATAATCTTTATTTTGTGGTTGAAAACTAATAATTAAATGTTTGCAAATTTCTTCAATTAGGGCCTTGTTTAATACAGGAGGACCCTGTTCTCGGCTTAAAACCCTCAGCAACTTACCAACAGAACCACCCCAGGACAAACCAGCGTGGTAAAAAGCAAATACTGGTCTCCCCCACCCCAATTTGCAAAGTAAAATCATTGGATAAAAATTTTTTTCAGTTTCCTCTGCCACGGTTTTTTGTTTTGTTTTTTTATTCTTCAGCACCTGGAACCACTTTTCTGATAGCGAGAGAATTCGCAAAGGACAAAGTAAATGAACATACAGCACGCTAAGAGTAACACAGTGAGCCACACAGAAAGCCCCTGCCCCTTGTCTCCAGGGAGCCTCAGTTCTCCAGTACCGCACAGGTGCTCTCCAGTCCTGCCCTAGTCTTCTAGCTTCATTTCCCGCACTTGTCTCCACACCAGCCCCCACTGCAGCTGGTCAGAAGTGCACCTTATGCACATACATAATTTGCCTACAATTTTAGGTATATGGAACTCTCAAAATTCAGACCCTAGAAATCAATGCATCCTAAGAAGACCAAACAACAAATAATAGCATAACTGACAAATAGCAACACGTCTTTAAATTAACTGAACCTGTTCACCATTGTTCCTTACACAAATACCACCCTAACACATGACACATGGACATATGCATATGGTTGTGTGTGGATTCCTACAGAAATCTGGTAACAGCCTTTTATCAGAAACTGCTTCTTCTAGTGGTGATGGTGTTAAGGTAAAGCAACCAGACCCTTTTGCCTCTTCCTCATGACCAGTCATACACCTTGGTGAAATGGTTGATCAAGATGCTGACCACGGTCTAGAACCCAAGAACAGAATATCTGTGTATGTGTGAAAATTGCTGGCTTCTTTCTGGAAAAAAAAAAAAAAAACCTTGATCTTTCATACCTGTGTATTTGTCATTATGGGTTTTGTTTTTGTTTTTGTTTTCTTGGTACCGTTTCCAAGGTCTATAATAATTATGATAATAAAGAGGCGCCTGGGTGGCTCAGTAGGTTGAGCGTCAGACTTAGGCTCAGGTCATGATCTCGCAGTTGGTGAGTTCGAGCCCTGTGACGGGCTCTGTGCTGACAGCTCAGAGCCTGGAGCCTGCTTCCGATTCTGTGCCTCCCTCTATCTTCCCCTTTCCCGCTCTTACTCTCTCTGTGTCTCTCAAAAAATGAATAAACGTTAAAAAATTTTTAAAAAATAATAATTATAATAATAGCTGCTGAATAGTGCCTATGTTCTAGATGCTTATATAACATTATCATATAATCCTAATGGCAGTCCTATGAGGTTATTATCTCTATTTTATATACAAGTAAACTGAAACCCAAAGTTGCTCATTACCATTCCTGAAGTCCTAGACCCAGTAGGAACTAGAAGAGCATGTAAATGTTAATGCTGGGATTTGAACCCTCATCTGTTTGGAATTTTATTCTCCACCTCCTCCCCACCCCACAGGGAGCTTTCCATATGGCAGAAAAATATAGAACAAGTTGGAGGGGTTGGTCACTGGGGTCTTGGGTGTGTCTCTAGTAGACTCGGCCCCGGGCAGGTGCCATCACCCTGGGTCCCGAAGGCCCTCCTCGCTCCAGGCTGCCGCTGAGAGGTGGGTGCGTGAGCACCGAGTCCGGACGGGAGCCGGGGGCCGGCGCCAGAAGACCGACGGCCAGTGCCCAGCTCGACCTCGCTGCGCGCTCTCATCTCTTCCTCTCCGGGAAAAGCTCCCCGCGGCCTCTCAAGTCCTCAAATGGACCACAAGGCTCTGGTGCCCGAGGGGAGGAGGAAGGCGACGGTGTCGCCGAGAGCCGGTCGCACACGCGCGCTCTCACCAGCTCGGCTTGCAGCCCGGCCCGGGCGCTCTAGACGCTCGGGTCTCTGCTCCTCCTGCGCCTCGGCTTCCGCCTCCGCCGGGGGGCGCCGGGAGCCCCCTCGCGGCACAGCCAGCTGGAAGGCGCCCGCCAGCCGCCGCCTGAGGTCTTCCGGCAGCCGGCATGGGGGCGACGGAGGCCTCCTCCTGGCCGTCCGTGCGCTTGCTGCCCCCGGGGGAGCCGCGCGTCGGGCAAGGGCCTCGGGGCCAAAGCCCAACACTGACTGGGACTCCGTGGGGTCCCCGGGAAGTCGCTTCTCTGCGGCTGCCGGAGTCCCCGGGGTCCATTCCAGAGGCGGCGGGGCCCATTCCAGGCATGTATCGCTAACCGTTGGTTTCCAAGTGCGAGAATTAGGGCGGGTGAGGGCGGGGACGGGGGTAACTAACAGAACCGACGGGACCGCTGGCAAGTGGGACGCGGCTGTCGCTCAGCCCCTCGGAGGCGCTTCCTTTCTCCCAGACTCATCTCTGGCCTTCCTCCCATTTTAGCGGCAATCGGAGGAGGTGGTTCCCCGTAACTCCGCGAAGAGGTTGCAACTGGATCACTTCTTGCTCCTTGGAGTGTCTAAGAGGAAGACTTGTATCTCTCCAGGTAGGTGGAAGTTGAGGTACAGACGGAAGGTTTGGGACCAAACGTAGAATATCTTGCCACAAAGTCTGCCCCAGTTGCCTTGATTACTGAATACTCCATTCCTGTAAAATATGTTTTTCTGACTTTTCTCCGGTCGGTTAGGCACTGTGGCCTGGTGTTGGGGGTTTAAAGTCTAATTAGGCCCGTAACCTCTCCACAGGTGTTGCTCACAGTCTGGGAAGTTGTCTCTCTGAGTTAGTAAGAATAGCCTTTCCACGTGCCCAACAGTGCAGAAAGCACTTGATATTCAGAAACTCTGTGCTCCTTTTTATATTTGACTTTCTGCCGCTTTCATGAAGTTTATGAAGGGGCTGAAATGAACCATGAAAATTCCTCTTACCCCAACATGTGTTGTCTCATAGTTCCCAATTCAATGTAATCATGTGCTAGTATGACTTGTATGTCCTCTTTCAATGAGCATAATCAACTGCCTCATTTTGATCTAATGGAGAATTTCTAAAAAGAAACAATCCAAACCTTTGTGTTTTCACGAACACAATCCCCCCCCACTCCCCTCCAAAAAATGTGGCAGAGATGTTCATACAGTACTCTTATCTTACTCATTTGTTCAGTAAAGATCTACAAGCCCCCTACAACGATCTAGGTTCGTGGTAGGCATTGAAGGCAATAAGAACTATTTTCTATTAGTGCTTACGATGTGCCAGGCACTTCTCATGTACTCATTTATTCTTCACAACGGTCCTGTGAGGGAGGTACTGTTAGTTTCTGCATTTTACAGATGAGGCATCTAAGGCAGAGGTTAAGCTGTGTGCCAAAGATCGCAATGCTGGTTAAATGGTCTAGTGGGGATTTGCACCTAGGAAGGCTGCTTTGTGCTGTAAACCACCGGACCACACCTAAATATGCACACTGCCTCAAGAGGGAAAAGTAGTTGCTCAATTTATATGTTGCATGAGGTGTTCAAACTGCCTATGCTCATAAAATTCAGCTCTACTAAAATGGTTTAAGGCTTTGACTAGGTAAGGAGGAATTCAGATTACCAAATTAGCCTCTGAGGCTAATTTGCCAAATTCAACATCTTAACAATAGTTTACAATCTAAGCACAAATACCTATCATTGTATGTTGTTTCATAAAGATTCTCTAGAAATATTCGAAGATGGGTTCTAGTGATGGAGATTGTAAAAATCCTTAAGGTTTGTGAGGAACCGACAGAGTATATAAATTTAGGGTATTTTTGTTTGGTGGGTTTTTTGTTTGTTACGGTGATAGGAGGTGGGGCTTGAAAATAAGCACTGGTCAATGTACAGTATAAATGTTTAAAATGAGTTTTCTGCCATGATTTTTCACTTCTGTTTCCAGATCATTTACTTCAACAAGAACTTCAGGTAAGTTTGACTTACTTCAACAGCAAACGGGGCCTATTTGTTCAGTGTTAAGTATTGTACCATGAATAAGACACAGATTTTACCCTCCAGAAGCTAAAACCTGGAGGAGCAAATTCATTTATTCATTCTGCAATATTTAATCAATGTCTAATTATATACCAGACATTATACAAGGTGCTCAGGCTGGAAAGGTAAACCAGAAAGACAAAATGGTATTTTAAAATAGACTGGAGTTATCAAAAATTAATAATTTCCTTCCATAGATTGATTTTTTCAGCTACAGTGTATCTTGAATTTTACAATTTTTTTTGGTAGAAGTGAATTGAAGCATTGGTGAATTAGAGTGACTATAACATGTAGAGACATTTTAGTTAGGAAATGTAGTTATCCGTTGCTGTATTACAAATCACCCCCAAATTTATTGGCTTAAAACAACAATAAATGTTTATTATGTCTCACATTTTCTGTGAGAAGAATTTGAAAAAAGCTAAGGTTATGATCTGAGATTTTCATAGCATGGTAGTCAAATGTCACCAAAACTGTGGTCATTTGAAGCTGGATGTGATTGGGGTTGGTGGATGATCTACGTGGAAGATGTATCACTCACATGGCAGGCATTGGTGCTGATGGTGAGCAGGTGACCTCATTCCTCTCCTTGGGAACCCTTTCCCAGAACTGCTTGAGTGTCCTCATACTATGGTGCCCACCCTCCCTTAGAACAAGACAGAGAGATCAAGAATAAGCCAGATAGAAGCTCTTTGTTTCCTGAACTACATTTTTATGACTAGTCCTAGAAGTTACACAGATTCACTTCCACCACTGTTTATTCTGTTTATTAGAATAAAGTCTTTAAGTCTGGACTACATTCAAATGGAGGGAAATTAGGCTCCACCTTTTCAAGTGTCTCAAAAACTTTGCAGATATATTTTTAATTTTCCATGGGAAAAATATATGCAAACGATTCAAATGACTGCTGACTGCCTGTTAGAAAAATTGAAAGCTAGAAGATATTAGGACAATATTTTTTAGATTTAGAAAGGAAAAATTTGGGCCACCTGGGTGACTCAGTTGGTTGAGCATCCAACTCTTGATTTCAGCTCAGGTCATGATCCCAGGGTCATGGGATCGAGCCCTGTCTTGGGCTTAATGCTGAGTGTGGAGCCTGCTTAAGATTCTCTCTCTCTCTCTCTCTCTCTCTCTCTCTCTCTCTCTCTCTCTTTCTTTCTCTCCCCCCCTCTCCCCTCCCCCTCCCTCTCTCCCTCCACCCCCCCCACCCCTCTCCCCTGCTCATGCTCTCTCTCTCTCTCTCTCTCTCTCAAAAGAAAAAGAAGGGGCACCTGGGTGACTCAGTTGATTAAGCATCCGACTTCGGCTCAGGTCATGATCTTGCAGTTTGTGAGTTCGAGCCCCACATTGGGCTCTGTGCTGTACAGCTCAGAACCTGGAGCCTGGTTCCAATTCTGTGTCTCCCTCTCTCTACCCCTCCCCTGTTCATGCTCTGTCTCTTAATAATAAATGTTAAAAAAAAAATTTTTAAAGAAAAAAGGAAAGATTTAACAGATATTTTTATATCCAGCAAAAATATCCTTCAAAGGCAAAATAAACATGTTTTGATGTAGCAGAAAACTAAGAAAATTTCTTACCAGTCTAACTGAAGGAAACACCCCAGGCTGAAGTAAAATGATAGGAGAGGAAAACTTAGACCTTTACAAAGGAATGAGAATCATAAGAAATTATAAATGTCTGTGTATATATATAAATGACTTTCATTCCTGTTTTTCAAAAAATATATGACTTTACACCCAACGTGGGGCTCAGACTTATGACCCCAAGATCAAGGGTCACATGTTCCATCAATTGAGCTAGCCAGCCAAATTATGAAAACAGCCCATGTCCATCAATTGCTGAATGGATAAAGAAGATGTGAGATAGATAGATTAGATATAGATATAGATATAGATATAGATATAGATATAGATATAGATATTATGGATATAGATATGGATATAGATCTCTCTATATGTGTATATGTGTGTCTATATATGTATGTATATATGTATCTATATACATATATATACCTACACACACATATATATGTGTATATATATATATATATACACACACACACACACACACACACACACACACACAATGGAATATTACTCAGCCATAAAAAAGAATGAAATCTTACCATTTGCAATGAAGTAGACAGAGCTAGAGAGAACTAAGTGAAATAAGTCAGTGAGAGAAAGACAAATACCATATGATTTCACTCGTATGTGGAATTTAAGAAACAAAACAATGGGCAAGGGGAAAACAAGAGGGAAGGGGGCAAACAAAGAAATAGGCTCTTAATTATAAAGAACAAACCGATGGTTACCTCTTGAGGATAAATGGAGCTATATATTTTATGTGAAGTGGTATGGTATTGATCCTATGTGCACTGTAAAACATTAAGAGCATATATTTTATAGTCTAGAGCAACCACCAAAAAATAGTGCCAAGAGTTACAGCTAAAATACTGATAGAATGGGTATCTGTGTAGAAAATTTAAAAAAATCAACAGAAAAACTTCTGGAACTAAGAAGCAGTTACATCAAGTTGGCAGGATACAAGTAGAATATACAAAAGTTAATCACTTTCCTATATACCAGCAGTGAACAAGTGGAATTTGAAATGTAAAGCACACATTACCACTTACATTAGCACCAAAAAAAAAAAAAAAAAAAAGAGAGAGAGAAATACTTAGGTATAAATCTAACAAAATATGTACAAGATCTATATCAGAAAAACTACAAAACTGAAAAAATGAAACTTAGCTAAATAAATGGAGAGATATTCCATATTCCTGGACAGGAATACTCAATATTGACAAGATGCCAGTTCTTCGAACTTTATCTATAGATTCAATGCAATACCAAACAAAATCTCAGCAAATTATTTTGTGCATTCCAACAAACTGGTTCTAAATTTATACAGAATTTCAGAATACCCAGAATAGCCAACATAATATTAAAGGAGAAGAGCATAATTTGAAGACTTATACTACCTGACTATAAGACTTAATATAAAGCTACAGTAATCAAAAGAGTGTGGTATTGACAAAAGAATGGACATATGGATCAGTGGGACAGAACAGAGAGCCCATAAATACATCCACATAAATACAGGCAGCTCATTTTTGACAAAAGAGGAAAGACAACACAATGGAGAAAATGCAGTCTTTTCAATAAATAGTCCTGGAACAACTGGACATCCATATGCCAAAAAGAAGAAAAAAAAGAATCTAGACCTAGACTTACAACCTTCACAAAAATTAATTCAAAATGAATCATAGTCCTAAATGTAAAATGCAAACTATACTACTTTTAGAAGATAAAAGAAAATTTAGATGACTTTGGATATAGTGATGACTTTTTAGATATAATATCAAAGGCACAATCCATAAAAGAAATACTAACCTGAACTTCATTAAAATTAAAGAAACTTCTGCTTTGTGAAACACACTATCAAGAAAATGAGAAGACAAGCCACAGACTGGGAGAAAATATTTGCAAAATATGTATCTGATAAAAGTCTGTGATCCAAAATATGCAAATCACTCTTAAAATTCAACAATAAGAAAATAACCCAGTTAAAAAGTGGGTAAAAGACCTGGACACCTCATCAAAGATACACAGAAAACAAGCATATAAGAAGATGCTCATTGCATGTCATTATGGAATTGCAAATTAAAACAATTGAGATATCAATATCCACTGATTAGAATGGCCAAAATCAAAAACACTGACAACACCAAATGCTGGGAAGCATGTGGTACAATAGGCACCTTCATTCATTGATGCTGGGAATGCAAAATGGTAAAGCCACTTTGGAAAATAGTTTGGCAATTTCTTACAAAACTGAGTGTACTCTTACCAAATAATCCACCAATAATGCTCCTTAGTATTTGTATGAAGAAGTTAAAAATACATCCACACAAAAACCTGAACATAAATGTTTTTAGCAGCTTTCTTCATAATTGCCAATATTTGCAAACAGCCAAGATATCATATAGTAGGTAGATGGACAAATTGTGGTACACTCAGGTAATGGAATTCTAAAAAGAAATGAGCTATCATTTCTTTTTATTCAGCTAAAAAGAAATGAGCTATCAAGCCATGAAAAGACATAGAGGAACCTTAAATGCATATTGCTAATTGAAAGAACCCAATCTGAAAAGGGTGTATACTGTATAATTCCAATTCTATAACATTCTGGAAAAGGCAAAATTATGGAGACAGTAAACAGATCAGTGGTTGCAGGAGTTGGAGGGGGAGGGATGACTAGGCAGAGCATATTGACTTTTAGGGCAGTGAAACTATTCTGTATACTTCAATGGTGGATGCATGTCATTATACCTTTGTCAAAATTCATAGAATGTGTAACATCAAGAGTGAACCCTAATGTAAACTATGGGTTTTGGGTGATAATGATGTGTCAGTATAAGTTCATCAGTTGTAACAAATGTACCATTTTGGTGAAAGATGTTGATAGTGGGGAGTTTATGTAGCTGGAGAGAGACAGGAGTACTGGACACTCTTTGTACTTTTGGCTTAATTTGTCTGTGAATCTAAAACTGCTCTAAAAATAAAGTCTGTTTTTTTAAGCCATTAGGTAAACTAAAATGGTTTTCTAAAAACATTAATCCAAAATGAGGTAGGAAATGGGGTACACAGAATCAAAACAGAAAGGGAACAAACATAAAACAAGTAAAATGATCTAAATTAGATCATATCAAAAATTACATTAAATATTAATGTACTAAATATTCCAACTAAAAGGTAGAGATGACAAAAGCAAGAAACAAATATATTCTTCCTAAAAGAGACGCAGTTTGTTTTTAATTACTTTTTTTACAGGGGAGATGCACTTTAGATACAAAGATACAACTTCTGTGTCTTGTAAAGATAGAGTAACATGAACTAGATTTATCCTCAATTCTGAACAACCAAGAAACACAAAATATATGATAGAACAGACTTTATGACACTGGATATCAGGCAAAGAAGGACAGTGGTCCCTGAAGGAAGTTTTTGTGAGCATCCTTCTGAGCCTTGCTTACTGATTCCTCTCATCTTTGAGTTTTTTATATTTAGAATGTTTTCATGTTTTCTCCTTGTACCTCTTCTCTTGTCTTTCTCTCCTCACTGCATAGTGACTTCATCTTGTTTTATGGCTTTTATTACTATCTATGTGGTATGCCAACATCTCAAACTTTTATCTTTAGGTCAGATATCTCTTCTAACTCTATCTTTACCCTTGGATTTTCAGCTTAATATATCTCACTCTTAAATCTTGATTCCCCACATCCCTTATTTATATTCTAATTTCAGTCCCCCATCCCCATAGAATGGAAATTCAATTCTGTCACTTACTCAGAATACAAAATTTGGAATCACCCACAATTTGCTTCTCCCTCTTTCACCCTACATGCAATTTATCAACATGGCTGTACTTTATGAAAGATCCAAAATCAAAGAGTGTCTAACTGCTACCATTCTAGACTAATCTTCCCACTCCCTGTTATCTAGACTATTGGCATAGGGTCTTACCCTGCATAATTGCCCTTATTTTTCTTCCCTACATTGTTCACCTTGAAGAAGATCATGCCACCTCATTCAAAATCTTCAGTGTGTTCCCATCTTAGAATAAAGTCCAATGTTCTGCCATAGCCTACAAGGTTCTTCCTAATTCATCCCATATGGCATTTCTTCCATTTCTCTGATCTCATCTCCTTCTTCTCTTTCCTTCACTTACTCCACCCCAGCCACCTGGTCTCTATGCTGTTCTCATCTCAGTGCTTTTGAATTTGTTGTTCCTTTTGCCTAGAATTCTCTTTTCCCAGTTATGTGGATGGCTAATTCCCTTACTGTGTTCAGGTCTGTGCTCAAATATTGCCTCATCAGAGAGGCTTTCCCTGATCTAGTGTATATACATGCCTCCATTTTTGTCATTCTTTGTGTCTTTATCCTGCTTTTTCTCTCTTAACACACCAACTGTCATATATTTGTTTCCTATGCTGTTGTTTATTTTCTCCTAATAGAACATAATCTCCATGAGAACAAATATTTTCTTGTTAACTATATCCCCCATGCCTAAAATGGTACCTACAGTTAATAGGCACTACATAAAATTTTGTTAAGTGAATGAAAAAGAGAGAAGGAAAGAGAAAGAAAACAGCAGAATGGGAAAGGAGGAACGGGAAACAGAGAAGGAGGAAGGCACTGACTAGGCTAGCACCTGAAGCAAACATGTGTAAGTTAATGAAATTTTCCACAGTGAGTCCAAAATGGTAAGTCAGGCTTGCTTGAAAGAGTACAGTATCTTCTAATGAAAAGAAAAAGAACTGGCCTTGAAGCATATTTTATCAGTGTACTTGTATAAAGTGGATCACATGATTCATTGAGAGGTCATGACATCAACTCCAAATGCAACAAGCTGTCAGTCTCTGAACTCAGCAGTCTCAGCCAACTTTCGGAAATCATGTAATATCTGGAATTATGTGGTCTCTATGTCTCTTTTTCATTTTTGCTTCTTAAGGATAGTTTCTGGATCTTCATCACCTTTTCGTCCTCTCTAGAAACTAGCACAATGTTAGCATAAAAGATACATGTAAATATTGATTAAACTGATTGATACAGCAGGGGCAATTAACATTCATAGAGCATTTCTTAAGCATTAGATAGATGTGGACACAGATACAAGTACAGATGCAGATATATATGTATACACACACACACACACACACACACACACACACACAAATATAGATGTAGTATACAGATGCCCTACAGATATGGCACAGATACAGGTAGGTATACAATTCATTTAATCACAAAAATTCTGTGTTAGATTGTTTTGTTTGTTTTGTTTTGTTTTGTTTTGTTTTCAGATGGAAACCTGAGGTTCAAAGAAAGTAAGAAACTTGCCGAAGGTCACATAGTAGGCAGGGAAACAGCTGAGGTAGGATTTGACTCCAGAACCAGGTGGCTCCAAGGGTTATGCTCTTTCCCTTATACCACATCAAGCCTTAAAACTCAGCTAAAGGAGGTTGAAAGTTAAATTTTGTTTATTCCTATTACCTAGACCAATCTTCCTTAGCTCCCTTCCTAATTCATGCAGAACAGCAGCCAAACAAAAACCTGAAACTCCTTACACAAAAGCCCAATTGTCTCTCTGCATCTTCTTACATAAATTCATCATTTAATATCTACCTTTGTTGCAACTCATTTCTTATCTTTTTTTCCTGCCTGTTCACCTTTCCCTAGGAAACCTAGTCCCCAGTTCTTTTATGTGTTCTTTTTTTTTTAAATTTTTTTTAACGTTTATTTATTTTTGAGACAGAGAGAGATAGAGCATGAATGGGGGAGGGTCAGAGAGAAGGAGACACAGAATCCGAAACAGGCTCCAGGCTCTGAGCTGTCAGCACAGAGCCCGACGCGGGGCTCAAACTCAGGGACCGCGAGATCATGACCTTAGCCAAAGTCGGCCGTTCAACCGACTGAGCCACCCAGGCACCCCTTTTATGTGTTCTTTAGCTGTGCCTTAGGAACCTTAGATCTAATTCCACTTCTTTGCCTCGTCTTCAACCATCCCTTGACAATTATTCTTTTGAGCAATGGGCCCTATGTTTTCCAACTGCAAACAGAATGCCTCTGAGTGCTCTGTGCAAAAAGAAAAAAAAAATATTTCTCTAGGCATCAGAGAGAGGAAATTTTCCTTATAAGGCTTAAAACAAATACTTGTAATTTTTTCAGTGAACAGTTTAGTGGCTTGAGCCATTTGAAGTGTTTGGGGAACACAGTCATGTTGTCTTGCGGCTGGCAAAAATTCCTTATTGGTTATGGAATGTCCAAAATGTAGTCATTGTCTTTCTAGGACAGTTTTCCAGAACTCTGAAGTCAAAATGCTGGTTTCAAATCCCAGTTTCACATGTTGCTAGCCACGTGACTTTGTATAAGCTGTCTGGGTTGATTTGTTCACAAGTAAAATGAGAATAATCTTTTCTTTCTCACTTGGTTGCTGAGTAGATTAAAGTACCCAAGAGTTCACTGAACCAAATAGGACCTTTATAAATGTGGTTCTTCCATCTGACATAAGGGATATGAGTCGGGTTCTTGCCATAGGCACATGTTTCTGAACATTGCATCAATGAACATCACAGTACTATGTGATCTAAAAGATCCAGGAGAATTGGTGTTAGGATTACGAGGGAAACTGAATGAGGTCTGACCTACAACAGTGAAATCGAGTTGGACAATGCCCATTCCAGTGGGTTGGATGACCATTTTAAATTGTCAGTGATCATATCGGACACATTTAATCATGCCCATCGCATCTTGTAACTGTATGGTAAGTTGTGTTACTGTTCAAGATATTCTCTGTGTCTTATGGCAGGAAGATTATATTTCTCCACTCCACTGACCTCAAGCTTGGTCACAGGATTTGCTTAACTCAGTAAACTGTGAGCAGAAGGGACATATGCAGCTTCCCAGTGACATCTTTGGTGCCATCACACAATCCGCCTTTTCTTTTCCTTCAGTGTCTTAAGGCAGGCAGCTCCTTCATCCTGGGTCCTGAAATGAAGATAGCATCAAGCAGAGTGGAAGCTGGCCTGTCATGAATATATAGCTTGATTGAGAAATAAACATATGTAGTAATTCAAGGAGGTTAGGATGTTTGCTTTCTTGAAAGCCCTGGTATCAGTTTCTCTTTTTGATTTATTTCCTTTTCTGAAAGTAGTATGCAAAAGACATCCAGAAGACTGAGTTTTATCTAATAAATAGAAGTTTTACTGAATAGTTTCTGTAGAGATGCACAGAAGCTTATTTGCCTCAAACAAGAAAAATCTAGTTCTTGTAAGGTACAAAGCATTTCTAGTATCTGTCCAAATACATTTGCTCTTTTATTAGATGAATCTAAATGACTTATGAAAGTCATGTATGAAATATAGATAACAGTAACTTTTTTATTGACAGAGAATATATTAAAGCTCATATTCAGGATACTGTATAATTTTAGACTGTCAGTTTATAGTCTGAAAAGAATATCACAACTTCATTTCTATAGGAAGTATAAAAAGAGATATGTTTCTTTTAATATAGCATTGGCTGTTTATCTTCTCTTCATGCTCTGTATCTTGAAGACATTTCAATTACAGCCTTTTTCTAAGATTCAACTAAACATGACACCAGAAAATCATAGAAACTAGAAAACTTATGGCACTTTTCTGTAGGGCCTTTTGTGTACTGTGACATTCAAGAGTTTTGAGACATAGAATAAATGTCAAATTTGTCCAAACAGCTTTAATAAATATATTTTAGAATAAGATATACAAGTTAACTGTTTTCTTTGGCAATTTCAATTCTAAGAATAGTTATTAGTACTCAAGAAGCAGTATCTGCTGGAAAACATTGCTACCTCATTTTAAGATTTAATTTTCTTTTCAGTAAAATCAAAATATTATGGAATCATCATAAACGTTTGTTGAACTGTACTTAGTGCAATGCACCATTCAAAGAATACCCAAGCAAGGAAGTATGTTAACAAATGTATTCCTTTTGTAACTGATGACACAACTTGATTGAAATGGTGATAACTGACAGAAATGGTTTTAGTATTGGAGGTAGGCAGCCTTTAAAATGGTCTCTTGGAATGGGATGTTATTTCTAAGATTAGATTTACAAAAAGAGTGAATTTTATCTCCTTTCTTGCTTGTTCTGAAGAAAGCCAGCTGTTGTACAGTGAGCTGATCTATGGAGAGGCCCATGTAGCAAGGAATAGAGGGAGGCCCCTGGTCAGGAGCCACTGAGAAACTGAAGTCTTCAATCCAGTAGCCATGAGGGACTGAATCTTGGCACAACCATGTGCATGAGCTTGAACAACAATCCTCCCCCAGTCAAGCCTCCAAATGACACTGTAGCTCCACCCAACACCTTGATTGCATCCTTACAAGAGAATACGAAATCCCTGAACACAGAAATTGCAAGATAATAAATATTTATTATTTTAAGCTTGTAAAGTTTAACTTCTTTAATTAAAAACAAACTTTATTGAGATGTGACTGACATGCAAAAAACTGAACATATTTAATGTGCACAACTTGATGAGTTTGGACTTAAGTATACGCTCATGAGACCATCACCACAATCTATGCCATAAACATATCCATCACCTCCAAAAATTTACTCCTTTCCTCTTTTATTATTTGTGATAATAATGATCTACTCTCATCAAAATTTTAAGTGTTTGGATTAAGTATAGGATTAACTTTGGATTAAGTAAGTATAAGATTGTTAACTATAGGCTGTATGCTGTACAGTGGATCTTGAGGATTTATTCATCTTATATAAAGGAAACTGTGTATGCCGTATACCCCATTGCCCACTCCTCTAGCCCCTGAACACCACCATTCTGCTCTCTGTTTTTGAGTTTGACTATTTTAGGTTCCTCATATAAGTGGTATTATGTAGAATATGTCCTTCTATCTCCGGTTTATTTCACTTAGCATGATGTCTTCCAGGTTCATCTGTGGTAGGTTCATCTGTGTTGTCACAAATGGCAGGATTTTCTTCTCATGGCTAAATAATATTCCTGTGTGTGTGTGTGTGTGTGTGTGTGTGTGTGTACACTACATTTTTTTTTATCCATCTATCTATTAATGGGTGTAAAGGTTGCTACCATGTCTTGGCTATTGTGAATAATTGCTGCAGTAAACATGGGAGTGCAGATATCACTTTCAGAGCCTGATTTAGCTTTGTGTACATACCCAGAAGCGGGATTGCCAGATCATAATGTAGTTCTATTTTTAATTTTTTGAGGAACCTCCATTACTGTTTTTCCATAATGGCTATAACAACTTACATACCCACCAACAGTGTACAAGGGTTCCCTTTTTGCCACACTCCTGCCAACACTTGTTATCTTTGTTTTTGTTTTGATAATAGCCATCTTAACATGTGTGAAGTTTTATCTCATTGTGGTTTTGGTTTGTATTTCCCTGAGGATTAGTGATGTTGAGCACCTTTTCATATTCTTGTTGGTCATTTGAATGTCTTCTTTGAAGAAATGTCTATTCACTTCCTTTGTTTATTTTTTAATTAGGCTATTTTGGCTTTTGCTGTTGAGTTGTATGAGTTCCTTATATTTTTTCAATATTAATCCTCTGTCAGATGTATAGTTTGCAAATATTTTCTTTGATTCCATAGGTTGTCTTTACATAGTGTTGATTGTTTTCTTTGCTGTGCAGAAGCTTTTCAGTTTGATGTAATCCCTTTGTCTATTTTTGGTTTTCTTGCCAATGTTTCCGGTGTAATATCCAAGAAATCATTGCCAAGACCAATGTCAAGAAGCTTTGCCCCTATGTTTTCTTCTATGAGTTTTGTGGTTTCAGGTCTAACACTTAAGTCTTTAATCTATTTTGAATTAACTCTTGTGTATGGTGTAAAATAAGGGTCCAATTTTATTCTTTCACATGTAGATACCCAGTTTTCCCAACACCATTTATTGAAGAAACTATCCTTTCTCCATTATGCATTCTTGGCACCCTTGTTGAAGACAAGTTGTTAATTATCTACATGTTTATTTATAAGCTCTCTATCTGCTCCATCAATCTATATGTCTGTTTTTATATCAGTACCATGCTGTTTTGATTATGTAGCTTTATAATATGTTTTGATATCAGGAAGTATGCCTCCAGCTTTGTTGTTCTTGCTCAAAATTGCTTTCGCTATTTTGGGTCTGTTGTGATTTAACATGAATGTTAGGATTTTTTTTTCTTTTTCTCTAAAAAATGCTGTTGAGATTTTTTTAAATTCTAGTTAGTTAACATACATATAATATTTGTTTCAAGTGTACAATATAGTGACTTCAGCGCTTCCATAAAACACCTTGTGCTCTTCACACGGCAAGTGCTCTCCTTAATCCCCATCACCTATCTTAGCCATCCCCCACCCAGCTTCCTTCTGGTAATCATCAGTTTGTTCTCTATAGTTGAGAGTCTGTTTTTTGGTTTGCCTCCCTCTCTTTTTCCCCCGCTTTGTTTTGTTTCTTAAACTCTACATATGAGTGAAATAATATGGAATTTGTTTTTCTCTGACTTATTTCGCTTAGCATAATACTTTCTAGCTCTATCCATGTTGTTGCAAATGGCAAGATTTCATTCTTTTTTATGACTGAATAATATTCCATTATATACACATACATACCACATCTTCTTTATCCATGCATCAGTTGATGGACATTTGGGCTCTGTCCACAATTTGGCTATGGTAGATAATACTGCTATAAACATCAGGATGCATGTATCCCTTTGAATTAGCATTTTTGTATTCTTTTGGTGAATACCTAAGAGTGCAATTGCCAGATGGTAAATTAGCTCTATTTTTAACTTTTTGAGGAAACTCTGTACTGTTTTTCCAGAGCGGCTGTACCAGTTTGCATTCCACCAACAGTACAAGAGGATTCCCTTTCTCCACATCCTCACCAGCACTTATTGTTTCTTGTATTGTTGATTTTATACATTCTGACAGGTGTGAAGTGATATCTCATTGTAGTTTTGATTTGTATTTGCCTGATGATGAGTGATGTTGATCATCTTTTCATGTGTCTGTTAGCCATCTCTATGTCTTCTTTAGAAAAATGTCTATTCATGCCCACTTTTAATTGCATTATTTGTTTTTTGAGTGTTGAGTTTTATAAGTTCTTTATGTATTTTGGATACTAACTTTATTGGATATGTCATCTGCAAATATCTTCTCTCCTTCCATAGACTGCCTTTTAGTTTTATTTATTGTCTCTTTTGCTGTGCAGAAGCTTTTTACCTTAATGAGGTCCCAATAGTTTATTTTTGCTTTTGTTTCCCTTGCCTCCAGAGAGGCACCTAGAAAGAAGCTGCTACAACCAATGTCAAAGAGTTTACTGCCTGTGTTCTCCTCTAAGATTTTTATGGTTTGAATTGAAGTCTCACACTTAGGTCTCTCAACTATTTTGAATTTATTTTTGTGTGTGGTATAAGAAAGTGGTCCAATTTCATTCTTTTGCATGTTGCTGGCTTTCTAGTTTTCCCATAACTGTTTGTTGAAGAGGCTATTTTTTTCCCATTAGAGACTCTTGCTTGCTTTGTTGAAGATTAATTGACCATATACTTGTGGGTGCCATTGGGATTTTGATAAAGATTGCATTGAGTCTATACATCATTTTAGGTTATATGGACTTTTTTAACATACTGATTCTTCCAGTTCCATAAATAAAGAATGTCTTCCCATTTATGTCTGTGTTCTTTAATATTTTCATCAGTGTTTTATACTTTTCAGTATACAGATATTTTACCTCCTTCATTTAGTTTATTGCTAAGTATTTTTTTATGCTATCGTAAATGGGAGTGTCTTCCAAATTTCTTTTTCAGATAGATCATTGTTACTGTATAGAAATGCACCCATTGGATATTCAATAATATGTTAATTTATATGTGTTTCTGAGTTTTTCCATTTTCATATTGTTTTTTTAATTCTAGTTTCAATCCATTTTGGTCATAAAAGATGCTTGGAATTATTTCAGTATTCTTAAATTTGTTAAGTCTTGTCTTATAATCTAGCATGTGATCTATTCTAAAGAATGTTCCATGTGAGCTTAAGAAGAATATATATTTAGAATGTTTCCTCTATATCAGTGAGGTCCATTTGGTTTGTTTTGTTCAGTTCTATTGCTATTGTTATATTCCTGTCTATTTCTCCCTTCAGATATGTCAGTATTTGCTTTAAGTATTTAGGTGCTCTAATGTTAGATTTATACATATCTATAAGTGTTACATGTTCCTTTTGAACTGACTCTATTATCATTGACTGATGACCTCTTTGTCTTTTGTGACAGGTTTTGACTTAAAGTCTATTTTATCTGATAGAAGTATTACCATTCCTGCTCTATTTTGGTTATCCTTTGTATGGAATATCTTTTTCCATCCCTATACTTTCAGCATGTGTTCTTAAACCTGGAGTGAGTCTTGTAGACTTCATATAATTGAATCTTATTTTTTCATCCCTTCAGCCATTATTTGTCTTTTGATTGGTGACATAGAAAGTAATTATCGATTGGTAAGAACTTACTATTGTGATTTTATCCATTGTTTTTTGTCTGTTTTATAGTTCTTTTGTTCTCTTTCCCTCTTGCTGTCTTCTTTTATGATGTGATTATTTTTATTGTGCTATACTTTGATTTTTTTTTTCTCATCTTTTTTACGTCTATATAGGTTTTTTTATTTGTGGTCATCATAAGGCTTGCAAAAAACTTTTGGTTGTTATAACATATCTTAAGCTGATAACAACTTCAGTTGTGTACAAAAAGTCCTACATTTTATTCCCAACCCATGTATGTTATTGATGGCATAATTTACTTTTTGTATTGTGTATCTATTAACAAATTGTTTGTGCTTATAGTTGTTAATATTTTGGTATTTTAACTCTTACATTAATGTTAAAAGTGATTTACACACCACTATTACATTATTCTCTGTTTGCCTATATATTTACCAGTACAATTTATAATTTCATAAGGTGTCATGTTGTTGTTTAACAACCTTGTTTCAACTTGAAGAACTCATTTTATTTCCTCTTCTAAGGCAAGTCTTGTGGTGATGAACCTGTTCAGTTTTTGTTTGCCTAGGAAAGTTTTTACCACTCCTTTAGTTTTAAAAGAGAGTTTTGTTGGATATAACAATTCATTTCTTTCAGCATTTTGAATGTATCATTCCATTTTTTCCTGGCCTGCAAGGTTTCTGCTGAGAAATTTACTTATAGTCTTATGGGGATTCCTTTGTATCTAACTAGTAATTTTCCCCTGGCTGCTTTCAAAATTCTCTTTGTCTTCAACTTCTGACAGTTTTGCTATAATGTTTCTCATTATAGACCTCTTTAGGTTCAACCTATTTGGAACCTTTGTGCTTCATCAATACAAATGACTATTTCCCTCCTCAGATTTTGTGATTTTCAGCCATTACTGTTTAAAATAAGCTTTCTGTCCCTTTCTCTTCACCTCTGGGAATCCCATGATAGGTATCTTTGTTTTTTTTGATGTTGTCCTATAAGTTGTATAGGCTTTCTTTACTCTTTTTTATTCTTTTTTCCTTTGTGCTTCTGACTGGATAATTTCAAATAACTTGTTTTGAGTTTGCTGTTTCTTATGATTGATCCAGTTTGCCATTGAAGATATTTATTGCATTTTTTCCATTCAATCTTTGTATTGTTCGGCTCCAGAATTTTGTTTTTTATGCTGTCTGTATCTTTGCTGAACTTCTCATTTTGTTCATGTATTAATTTCCTGTTTTTATTTATCTGTTTTTTCTTGTAGCTTACTGCGCTCCTTTAATAATTTATTTTGAGAGTCACTTGGTGTCTCAGTTGATTAAGCATCTGACTCTTGATTTCATTCAAAAGAAATCAATTTTTTAAGTTTATTTATTTTGAGAGAGAGAGCGCACACACGAGTGTAAGTGGAGAGGGTCAGGGAGAGAGGGAGAGAGAGTATCCAAGCAGACTCAGTGCTGTCAGGATAGAGCCAGCCATGGGGCTTGATTTCATGACCATGAGATCATGACTTGAGCCAAAGTCCAGTTGGATGCTTAACCAACTAAGCCACACAGGTGCCCTGAGAAATTAATTTTTGAAGTCTTCTCCTGCCTTTATATTTCTTCTTTCCCAGCCAGAACCCCATGGTAAATTTGTTTCTCTAACTCATATCAGCACCATCTAGTGTTCTATACTCTGGGTCTTCTGCCAGCCCGACCCTGTCAGTCCTAACCCTAATTTAATCTATTTGTCCATTGTCTTCACTCCTGTTCCTAAGCAGTCGAGTACTGCGATGTGCCCATGTTCATCATAAATACATGATTCCCAGCCTCAGCTGTCTTTTCCATATTGTTCAATAATCCTTTAATTCACTCCATTTTGGCCATCTCAAATCCCTCACAAAAACTATTCTAGACTCTGAACACCACTCACCTTCTCTTTCTGCCTCCATTCCAATCATCCTACATATAAACTTTTTAAAAATTTTTTTTAAGATTTATTTATTTTTTTGGGAAAGAGAGCACAAGTGGGGGAGGGACAGAGAGAGAGGGAGACACAGAATCTGAAGCAGGCTCAAATCAAAAAGATTTGATTGCTAGAGTTCCAATAGACATTTCGGGACCATGATATTCCTTTGAGGGTAGGAACCACACTCAGTATCAGAACACCGAAGGCATCCTATTCCCAAAAACATTGTGGAGTCGTAACATCTGCCCAGGACTGTTCAATTTTAACAACAGATATATGCTACATTACTTGTATTATAAAAACAATAGGGATGAAGAAGAAGAAAGAGAAGCCAATCACAATCCATTCTATAAGTCCCTGGGATTTCTTTACACAGAGTTCTACCTCAGTAATATCGGAGGTAGCTTGTAAAGAATGCTTATGCAGTAGTCTGAATGCATCAGTGTACTGCATTAAAATAGAGTCTAAAAGTTCAGATTCATTGTTTTGACATTTCATTGTCATTTCTCCTTAGGGCTTAAATGTTATATAGAGACATAAAATGTAAAATATTAAGCTATTCATTATCCTGTATTTTTCCTTGCTTCTAGAATTGGTCCCAAATTTACATCTTTTAAATAGTTATGTTCCAGAAACTTGGCAGCTATATGCTGCAAGCCTGCCTTTCCATTGAATCACTTCTCTTTGGCATAGACACCAATATAAACAATAGGAGAGGTTTACCTGACTTGGAAAACTCAGCCAAAGTACTGTGGGGTTGGTAGGAAATGTATGTAAATGAATCCTTTGTGGACTATTGGTAAATGCAGGAAGCCAGTAGAAATCTTCAGTCATATCAGTGCCAAGCATACAATGGATCCATTGTTTAATCCAAACACAGACACCCACAATATTTATATGAATTTTTTTAAGAATACCAAGTATACTCTGTATGTCCATCTGTACAAGAATATTTTCATAATGCTCCTTTACCATTAATCAAAAGGAGTTGGGGAACCCCAACACCTGAGATTCTCTTCTTAAACCTCTGAATAGAGAGGGAAACATAACTTCTTCCTTTTTTATTATATTCTTTTTAGAATCTATCCTGATTGATAAATAATATCAAATATACAGACCCTAAACATAAGATTATAACCAAAAAAAGTATTCCTTTTCATCAATATGCTACTAAACATTAAATTAAAATTAAATATCATTAATATTAAGTGTTTAAGAAAACATTACATTTCTTTTTTTTTTCAATATATGAAGTTTATTGTCAAATTGGTTTCCATACAACACCCAGTGCTCATCCCAAAAGGTGCCCTCCTCAATACCCATCACCCACCCTCCCCTCCCTCCCACCCCCCATCAACCCTCAGTTTGTTCTCAGTTTTTAACTGTCTCTTATGCTTTGGCTCTCTCTCACTCTAACCTCTTTTTTTTTTCTCCTTCCCCTCCCCCATGGGTTTCTGTTAAGTTTCTCAGGATCCACATAAGAGTGAAACCATATGGTATCTGTCTTTCTCTGTATGGCTTATTTCACTTAGCATCACACTCTCCAGTTCCATCCACGTTGCTACAAAAGGCCATATGTCATTCTTTCTCATTGCCACGTAGTATTCCATTGTGTATATAAACCACAATTTCTTTATCCATTCACCAGTTGATGGACATTTAGGCTCTTTCCATAATTTGGCTATTGTTGAGAGTGCTGCTATAAACATTGGGGTACAAGTGCCCCTATGCATCAGTACTCCTGTATCCCTTGGATAAATTCCTAGCAGTGCTATTGCTGGGTCATAGGGTAGGTCTATTTTTAATTTTCTGAGGAACCTCCACACTGCTTTCCAGAGCGGCTGCACCAATTTGCATTCCCACCAACAGTGCAAGAGGGTTCCCGTTTGTCCACATCCTCTCCAGCATCTATAGTCTCCCGATTTGTTCATTTTGGCCACTCTGACTGGCGTGAGGTGATATCTGAGTGTGGTTTTGATTTGTACTTCCCTGATAAGGAGCGACGTTGAACATCTTTTCATGTGCCTGTTGGCCATCCGGATGTCTTCTTTAGAGAAGTGTCTATTCATGTTTTCTGCCCTTTTCTTCACTGGGTTATTTGTTTTTCAGGTGTGGAGTTTGGTGAGCTCTTGATAGATTTTGGATACTAGCCCTTTGTCCGATATGTCATTTGCAAATATCCTTTCCCATTCCATTGGTTGCCTTTTAGTTTTGTTGGTTGTTTCCTTTGCTGTGCAGAAGCTTTTTATCTTCATAAGGTCCCAGTAATTCATTTTTGCTTTTAATTCCCTTGCCTTTGGGGATGTGTCAAGTAAGAGATTGCTACGGCTGAGGTCAGAGAGGTCTTTTCCTGCTTTCTCCTCTAGGGTTTTGATGGTTTCCTTTTTCACATTCAGGTCCTTTATCCATTTTGAATTTATTTTTGTGAATGGTGTGAGAAAGTGGTCTAGTTTCAATCTTCTGCATGTTGCTGTCCAGTTCTCCCAGCACCATTTGTTAAAGAGACTGTCTTTTTTCCGTTGGATGTTCTTTCCTGCTTTGTCAAAGATGAGTTGCCCATACGTTTGTGGGTCTAGTTCTGGGGTTTCTATTCTATTCCATTGGTCTATGTGTCTGTTTTTGTGCCAATACCATGCTGTCTTGATGATTACAGCTTTGGAGTAGAGGCTAAAGTCTGGGATTGTGATGCCTCCTGCTTTGGTCTTCTTCAAAATAACTTTGGCTATTCGGGGCCTTTTGTGGTTCCATATGAATTTTAGGCTTGCTTGTTCTAGTTTCGAGAAGAATGCTGGTGCAATTTTGATTGGGATTGCATTGAATGTGTAGATAACTTTGGGTAGTATTGACATTTTGACAATATTTATTCTTCCAATCCATGAGCAAGGAATGTCTTTCCATTTCTTTATATCTTCTTCAATTACCGTCATAAGCTTTCTATAGTTTTCAGCATACAGATCTTTGACATCTTTGGTTAGATTTATTCCTAGGTATTTTATGCTTCTTGGTGCAATTGTGAATGGGATCAGTTTCTTTATTTGTCTTTCTGTTGCTTCATTGTTAGTGTATAAGAATGCAACTGATTTCTGTACATTGATTTTGTATCCTGCAACTTTGCTGAATTCATGTATCAGTTCTAGCAGACTTTTGGTGGAGTCTATCGGATTTTCCAAGTATAATATCATGTCATCTGCAAAAAGCGAAAGCTTGACTTCATCTTTGCCAATTTTGATGCCTTTGATTTCCTTTTGTTGTCTGATTGCTGATGCTAGAACTTCCAGCACTATGTTAAACAACAGCGGTGAGAGTGGGCATCCCTGTCATGTTCCTGATCTCAGGGAAAAAGCTCTCAGTTTTTCCCCGTTGAGGATGATGTTAGCTGTGGGCTTTTCATAAATGGCTTTTATGATCTTTAAGTATGTTCCTTCTATCCCGACTTTCTCAAGGGTTTTTATTAAGGAAGGGTGCTGGATTTTGTCAAAGGCCTTTTCTGCATCGATTGACAGGATCATACGGTTCTTCTCTTTTTTTTTTATTAATGTGATGTATCACGTTGATTGATTCGCGAATGTTGAGCCAGCCCTGCATCCCAGGAATGAATCCCACTTGATCATGGTGAATAATTCTTTTTATATGCTGTTGAATTCGATTTGCTAGTATCTTATTGAGAATTTTTGCAACCATATTCATCAGGGATATTGGCCCGTAGTTCTCTTTTTTTACTGGGTCTCTGTCTGGTTTAGGAATCAAAGTAATACTGGCTTCATAGAATGAGTCTGGAAGTTTTCCTTCCCTTTCTATTTCTTGGAATAGCTTGAGAAGGATAGGTATTATCTCCGCTTTAAACGTCTGGTAGAACTCCCCTGGGAAGCCATCTGGTCCTGGACTCTTATTTGTTGGGAGATTTTTGATAACCGATTCAATTTCTTTGCTGCTTATGGGTCTGTTCAAGCTTTCTATTTCCTCCTGATTGAGTTTTGGAAGAGTGTGGGTGTTTAGGAATTTGTCCATTTCTTCCAGGTTGTCCAATTTGTTGGCATATAAGTTTTCATAGTATTCCCTGATAATTGTTTGTATCTCTGAGGGATTGGTTGTAATAATTCCCTTTTCATTCATGATTTTATCTATTTGGGTCATCTCTCTTTTCTTTTTGAGAAGCCTGGCTAGAGGTTTGTCAATTTTGTTTATTTTTTCAAGAAACCAACTCTTGGTTTCATTGATCTGCTCTACCGTTTTTTTAGATTCTATATTGTTTATTTCTGCTCTGATCTTTATGATTTCTCTTCTTCTGCTGGGTTTAGGCTGCCTTTGCTGTTCTGCTTCTATTTCCTTTAGGTGTGCTGTTAGTGATGTCTGTATGTTTTATGCTTGTAGTGATGTCTCTGGTACTTTGTCTCACAGGATCCCCCTTAGGATCTCTTGTAGGGCTGGTTTCGTGGTGACAAATTCCTTCAGTTTTTGTTTGTTTGGGAAGACCTTTATCTCCTTCTATTCTAAATGACAGACTTGCTGGATAAAGGATTCTCGGCTGCATATTTTTTCTGTTTAGCACACTGAAGATCTCGTGCCAGTCCTTTCTTGCCTGCCAAGTTTCAAAAGAGAGATCGGTCACAAGTCTTATAGGTCTCCCTTTATACGTGAGGGCACGTTTATCCCTTGCCGCTTTCAGAATTTTCTCTTTATCCTTGTATTTTGCCAGTTTCACTATGATATGTCGTGCAGAAGATCGATTCAAGTTACGTCTGAAGGGAGTTCTCTGTGCCTCTTGGATTTCAATGCCTTTTTCCTTCCCCGGTTCAGGGAAGTTCTCAGCTATTATTTCTTCAAGTACACCTTCAGTACCTTTCCCTCTCTCTTCCTCCTCTGGGGTACCAATTATGCGTATATTATTTCTTTTTAGTGTATCACTTAGTTCTCTAATTTTCCCTCATACTCCTGGATTTTTTTTATCTCTCTTTTTCTCAGCTTCCTCTTTTTCCATAACTTTATCTTCTAGTTCACCTATTCTCTCCTCTGCCTCTTCAATCCGAGCCGTTGTCGTTTCCATTTTGTTTTGCATTTCGTTTAAAGCGTTTTTCAGCTCCTCGTGACTGTTCCTTAGTCCCTTGATCTCTGTAGCAAGAGATTCTCTGCTTTCCTCTATACTGTTTTCAAGCCCAGTGATTAATTTTATGACTATTATTCTAAATTCACTTTCTGTTATATTATTTAAATCCTTTTTGATCAGTTCATTAGCTGTTGTTCTTTCCTGGAGATTCTTCTGAGGGGAATTCTTCCGTTTGGTCATTTTGGATAGTCCCTGGAGTGGTGGGGACCTGCAGGGCACTTCCCCTGTGCTGTGGTGTATAACTGGAGTTGGTGGGCAGGGCCACAGTCAGTCCTGATGTCTGCCCCCAGCCCACCGCTGGGGCCACAGTCAGACTGGTGTGTGCCTTCTCTTCCCCTCTCCTAGGGGCGGGATTCACTGTGGGGTGGCATGGCCCATGTGGGCTACTTGCACACTGCCAGGCTGGTGGTGCTGGGGATCTGGCATATTAGCTGGGGTGGGTAGGCAAGGTGCATGGGGGCAGGAGGGGCAGGCTTAGCTCACTTCTCCTTAGGTGATCCACTTCAGGAGGGGCCCTGTGGCAGCGGGAGGGAGTCAGATCCGCTGCTGGAGGTTTGGCTCCGCAGAAGCACAGAGTTGGGTGTTTGCGCGGAGCGAGCAAGTTCCCTGGCAGGAACTGGTTCTCTTTGGGATTTTGGCTGGGGGATGGGTGGGGGAGATGGCGCTGGTGAGCGCCTTTGTTCCCCGCCAAGCTGAGCTCTGCCGTCCGGGGGCTCAGCAGCTCTCCCTCCCTTTGTCCTCCAGCCTTCCCGCTTTCTGAGCAGAGCTGTTAACTTATGACCTCCCAGACGCTAAGTCGCGCTTGCTGTCGGGACACAGTCCGTCCGGCCCCTCCGCTTTTGCCAGCCAGACTCGGGGGCTCCGCTTGGCCGGCGAGCCGCCCCTCCGCCCCGGCTCCCTCCTGCCAGTCCGTGGAGCGCGCACCGCCTCGCCACCCTTCCTACCCTCTTCCGTGGGCCTCTCGTCTGTGCTTGGCTCCGGAGACTCCATTCTGCTAATCCTCTGGTGGTTTTCTGGGTTATTTAGGCAGGTGTAGGTGGAATCTAAGTGATCAGCAGGACGCGCGGTGAGCCCAGCGTCCCCCTATGCCCCCATCTTCCAACCTGTCTCGAAAACATTACATTTCTAGTAGGAAAAACAAGGTAACATTTAACTACAACTTAACCTAGCAATACTCATAGATCAATAAAACCAAGTGGAGTTTACCGGGAACAGATAAGATTTCTCCATTTCTCCATTGGGCAGAAAAATGCCATTGTTTTCTACCAAGAGACCATTTCCATCTGACCTGTGTCAAGTTAATCAGAAAGAGAATCAGAATTTCTAAAAGAATTCTATTAGTCACTCTTTTCCCTCTTATTGGGTAGAGAAATGAAGGGCATTGCTCCTTACACCTCATTTACACATCGGTATTACTTTTTATGGAATCTCTCTATTAAAGGAACAGTTAATAGAGTCATCACCATCATAACCATACTGACAACTTCTGGCAGACACAGAATAGAAAAACACTTAATAAATGATGATGCATATAACAGAAAAAAAAAGAGCCTGGCATTTTAGATGGGCATAAGATAAGAAGAAACAATTTGTACTTCAACTTACAGTTTGTTGTTTTGAAAAAAAACACCAAGGCTATCAAGTAGAGGCTTGGTTTCTATGCAGTATTGAAATAGCCTAGCATCTGAACTCATGTGCACCAATTCACACTGATTTTAATGTTTTTGGAGGTAAAGGGCAGAGCATCAACATTCATTCAACATTCAAGTATTTTGGAGCACTTATTATTTGCCAGGCACAGTGCTCTAGATGCTAGTGTGGACATTTTTCGTGTCACTGTTGGTTTTGTTTTTGTTTTTGTTTTGTTTTGTTTTTACATTAATTAGGTTGTCCTTACTAACCTTTTATTTCCTTCCATCCCTTCAAATCCACACAGTAAAAATTTCTCAGTCTTGAAAAATAGTAATGCTCAAAATTAACTTACATACCTGAAACTACTCCACTAATAAGATAAAAACAACAGCATCTCTCTTGCTTTAAATTCATCTAATGATTAGACTCTAAAGTTTTCAAAGAGACCTGGCATCTTGGTTTACTTTTAATTTATTTGGCTACATGTACACTCACATTGCTTAGGACAGATAAGTGCTACATGTGAACTAAGAGAATGAAAAGTGAGTACCTGGAGTGGATTCTACTTGTTTGCTATTTTGGGTTAAAGTCAGACTATGTAGATACCCACTTTTTTAAAATTTATTTTTTAAATAACAGAAAAATTATTAAAGAAAAAATGTAATATCAAAATTAGAAAAAGAGAGAAAAGTGACTTCTGAGACATGATTCTTTGAATGAGGAAGAAAGGAATTAGTAACTAAAAAATATGCTGATAGAAATACCATGTCTAGAATTACAGAATCTGTGATTTAGTCACCCATAGCTCTGTGACCCACTCTCTATAAAACAGTGAAGTGAAGAAAGTAGGGAACTAGAAATCTACAGACGTGGACTCTTTATTCACTTGAATTTTGACTTCTCTTTATCCTGTGTGTTCCTTTTCTACAAACTACATTTGCTCCTCCTGGAACACTTCTCAGACATTTTCTTTCCTCCACGCCTTCTCACATGTGCTGTTCCTGTGTGTGGAATGCCCTTCTCACCTTACCCAGCTATTATGATGAGTCTTCAAATTCCCTGAGCAGGAATACAACCTCCCTCTTGTGAGTTTCCACTGCTGTATCTGTAACTCCAACTTTTATTCCTTTTTATGCTAGATGCTCTTCCTTTGTTTTCCCCTTTAACCTGTGAGTTTCTGATGAAGGCATCTTGTCTTATTCATGGGGTCTAGCGACTGTTCCATAATTGCTGCAGAAAGGATGGATGGATGGATGGATGGATGGATGGATGGTTGGTTGGATGGATGGATGTTAAACTATAGACTGAGATACGTTCCAGCTCTATAAGGTTCAGTGGATGTCAGGTACCTAATAGAGAAAGTTGTGCATTTATGATTCTAGAATTACATAACTTCTTTTTAACCATGACATCAGATGAGGCCAGCTCGCTTTTGCCAGCAGTAAGAAAGTTAACTGCAAAGTACAGAAAACAGTAGACTTGCTTACTGCTTTCCAGTGCCTTGGAGCCCCCTGCTGTCCAGAAAAATAAAAATAAATACTGCAACCTCCCCCCAGGCTAATGGTGTTAGACACTTTAACATAAACCTTAAAAACTTACTTTCACCATCTCTTATACCAGGTCATCATTATCAACTGCTTTTATTAAACATCTTCCTTGGGGCGCCTGGGTGGCGCAGTCGGTTAAGCGTCCGACTTCAGCCAGGTCACGATCTCGCGGTCCGTGAGTTCGAGCCCCGCGTCGGGCTCTGGGCTGATGGCTCAGAGCCTGGAGCCTGTTTCTGCTTCTGTGTCTCCCTCTCTCTCTGCCCCTCCCCGTTCATGCTCTGTCTCTCTCTCTGTCCCAAAAAAATAAAAAAATAAAAAAAAAAAAAAACGTTGGAAAAAAAACATCTTCCTTAAGAATCACCCAAGTCTTCTTTATGAGTTTTCAGTTTTTCTTTTTTTTTTAAAAAATTTTTTTTCAACGTTTTTTATTTATTTTTGGGACAGAGAGAGACAAAGCATGAACGGGGGAGGGGCAGAGAGAGAGGGAGACACAGAATCGGAAACAGGCTCCAGGCTCCGAGCCATCAGCCCAGAGCCTGACGCGGGGCTCGAACTCACGGACCGCGAGATCGTGACCTGGCTGAAGTCGGAGGCTTAACCGACTGCGCCACCCAGGCGCCCCAGGAGTTTTCAGTTTTTCTTAATGGTACCACCATGATCCACATCATCCTGGATCAAACCGTCCTTCCTCCTTATCCTCTTTCTCAGCAATCATGGTCATGTATTGAACTTTGCTATGTGTCAGGCACTGTACTAAGCTCCTCACATGCACTAAACATCATTTAATCTCTCAGTAGTCTCAATAGCCCTTATTGAGGACAAGCTATTATGTTTTTGTGAAAGTAAAACTGAGGCTTAAGATGGTTAAGTAACTTGTCTTAAGTTATAGATATGGCAGGGCCCAAAGCTGGGATTTGAACCAGGAATTCTGGCTGTAGAGCTCTTAAGCAGGTGTTCCCTTCCAACCCACTGCTTCTGCATCCAGCCTGAGTCCTCCTTTTAAAGCCCTGTGCTACTACAGTTCAGCTCCTTATTATATCACACCTGAACCATGATAAAAGTCCTGGCTGTGCTCCTCCCCTCTTGCTTCATTCTGCTGACATCTGATATTTCACCATTAGTTTTATCAATTTGGTTAACTGGTTTCCTAACATTTGAGAAGTATCCACTCTTTCTAGAATTGCTGGACTTTTGACCTTTAAAGTCCTAAAGCCATGTTTCAAGTCTAAGAGACTTACTTGATCTCTCTTTCCCATCTTGTCATGAGTCTGCCCAACAGACTTCTTGTTGTCTTCTAATGCTGACAGCACTACCTCAACTTCTGTGTTCTTCCACCAAAGCTGGGTTACCAATGGCATAATAACTGGAAGAGTTGGTTTTGGAGACATGTGGGTTTGAGCCCCTGCTTAGCTAGCTACCTATTAATTGCATTATGTTGAACAAGACTTACCATCTAGCCTAATGTGGTAATAGAACTGAATATTTAAAATATTTTCCCCAAGTCATTGTACAGATAATACAAAATGAATTTTAATAATTCCATTGTTTTACACTCTTAATACTCTCTTCCCCAAAAAACTTTGAAATAATAATACCTATAATTAATTGACTACCTAACTTGTAACAATAGCATTTACTAGGTGTTTTGTGAAGGGTAAGATATGAGCATATGAAATAATCATTAGATAAGTGAATGTTGTAAGAGCAAATACAAATTAACATTAATGATAATTTATGTTTTTGAATTATTAAAATGTTTTACTAGTAACATACATTAGTAAATGCATGCTAGTTGAATATAGATTGAGCCGTTGTTCACTTTGCTAATTTTTAACCTAAAATCTTTTAGCAGATAATTTCAAACAAGTGACTGGCACACACATTTGAGCATTTTGATTTGATTTGATTTCTATAGAAGATACATTTCAATGCACTTGAGTATGCAGAATCCATTCTCCTTCCTCCCCCAGTTGTCTCCTCTTTCCCATCATATACACTAAGATGTTTTAAACTTTCTCACCTCTAGCCACATACATTTGTGGGGGATAGGAAAGAAGAGAATAGGTAGAGGACAAAAGTGGTCTGAACCTCACAGATTGCAGAGTCCTTTCCTGGGTGCTGATAAAGATTTACTTTAGAGGCAAAAACCAACCTGAGAAGACCTCATTGATTCTAAGGTTGCTCAAACATATTGTAATGAAATGGCTAATACTGAATCTAGCTCTTCCATCTCTGGATGTCTATTTTAAAGTACGTTTGGCTAAAATTTATACCTGACTTTTATTTTCTTACAGAATTACTCCAAAGAAAAAGGTATTGAATGAAGAGAATATTGGACAAAGATCCAATATACATGTGAAAACTGTGTGTGTTTGTTTGATGATTGTTTTGCGAAATATCTTCTTGGTGAGCAGGTTGTAGGAATGGGAACTTGAAAAGTAGAGCTGAATGTTCCATAAGTTGGAACTTGCTTGGAAGCTTAAAGTCAAATATCATTTGGTAATTTTTTTCATCAAAAAATATATAAAAAATAATGTGAGCTTTGGATGATGTTTACCACTCAACGCTGATACCTATTCATCACTAATACCCCGACCTGCTTCCAGAAAGAGGCAGCTTATGAAGTTGAACATTTCCATTGATGGCACTGTGATAAATTTGTGATGGTAGCTCACTGGCTTCTAAGAAAATACAAAGAGAGGGCTACTAAGGCAGATTGGATGAGGATCGGGAAATTGGAGGAATTGCCAAGAAAAGTCAAGGCCAAAAGAGAAAGACAAGGCCAATCATGAAGGCTTCTCTCTGTCCTATCAGGAGTATAACATAAATAAGTAAGATACAGAAAATACCTGAATTAATAATCAGAAACCAACTATGTCTGCAACTTTGAATAATCCTCAAACAGGCAAGGAGCAACATATGTAAGTTTCCAGTGGTCAGAAATGTCTTTCCTCAACATCAGTATTGTGTCCTAATCATGAAACCTATGCATCTACAGCCCCAAGGAAGCTCCATCCTCAAAGAACAGGAATGCTGTTTTTACTTGTTCGGCCTGTTAATATACTTCACCAAGGAGGGAGACATTGGGTGATCTCTTTTCAAAAGATCTTCAACAGGGATTTTTGATTTTCTAGGTAATTATAAGTTAATTAAAAAAAATGTTTCAAAGTATCTGGGTACCTTGCTTCTCAAGAAGGAGTTCATCAAGGTTTTATTTTAGTGATTCAAGGCTTTAGGTTGAAGCACTAAACATACATCTGAGTAGAATAATGGGGAAGATTCTTCATTACAGCTTTTAGTAATCAAATAAGAAAATGTTATCTAGAAAGAAGTCAAGGTACAGCATGGTGACTATGCTGTATAGTTAACGATTCTGTGTTGCATATTTGAAAATTGCTGAGAGTAGATCTTAAAAGTTCTCATCGCAAGAAAATAAGTTGTAATTATGTACAGTAACAAATGTTAACTAGACTTCTGATCCTTTTACATATATGTGAATATTAAATCATTATGTTGTATACCTGAAACTAACATAATATTGTGTGTCAGTTATATCTCAATAAAAAAAGAAACATTTTTTAAAAGTTAAGGCATAGGAAAAAGACTAAGGATGTAGGTATTAGATGAAACAATCAGAAAGCACTCAGTAAAAGAAAGGTTTATGACTCTGTATCTTTTTTTAAGTTTTCTGATAAAAGGTAATGTTCATTGAGGAAAGCTTGAAAAATACAGAGGGATAAATACCACTCAGTTTCACTACTTGGGCACGACTGCTGTTAATATTATGGTTTTCAAAGTTTCTTAACCTCTATGAGCTTTAGTTGCTTTATCTGTTAAATGAAGTTAATAATAGTACCAACCTCATAAGGTTATTCTGAGAATTAAATAGATAAAACACGTGAAAGCTTAATGTTTGGTCAGAGTATGCACACACACAAAAGATTAGCTGTCATTATATTTCAACGCCTATCTCCATTATTTTTAATTTTGCAAAATCGGAGTCATACTTACCTTTTGTTTCATATCATGATTTTTTTATTAAAATATTATGAACATCTTCCTAGGCCCTTAAAATTCTTTACAATATATATATAATAGCTTTATAGTATAGTATTCCGTGCTGTAGAATACGTGGTTCTCAGTCAGGTGCAATTTCGCCCCCAGTGGACATTTTGAAAGTTTGATTGGCACATTTTGATTGGCACAACTGGGGAAAGTGAGCATCTAGGGTGCCGCTAAAAATCCTACAATGCACAGGAAAATCCCCCACAATTCTCCAGCCCCAAATTTCAAAAGTGCTGCGATTGAGAAAACTGAGAATGTATCATGTTTTTTTTTAAACAAGCCATTCTTATTAGACATTTAAATAAAATGCATTCGTATACATAACATTGGGATGAATACCCTAGTAATTACTACTTGCTGAGGCTGTTCTGTGGTGTGCATGATCATTTACTTTAAATTGCATCAACATAGCATGGGGCAGGGGTGGGGGAGTGGGGAGAGAGGGGGAGGGGGGTTGCAGGCATGCAATTGGCAGTGTAATGCAAATTATCCCTAATCCACATTGTAGGGGCAATTAATTACTACCTCAAATGTGCTAAAAAGGATCGACATTTTAAGAGATTATTTGGTACTTAACGTACTCTTTTCAGTAGCTATACCAGGGGGTGTGTTAGTTAATATAAGCAGTATTAAAAATAATCTTTCGTTTGTGTAATGGGTGGTTGCAACAGGTGATTAAGAATTGGTTAATGTGTCCTTGAAATATGCTTATTGATATCTACACCAGAGGGTGTGTTAATTAGCATAGGTGGTATTAAAAAATAATTTTTATTGGTGTAATGACTGATATTTCCTATAAGTGACTGAGAAGGAATAACTTACAAGACACATCACTCTTGGATGCCTGAGATGTAGGAATAGGACAAGCTCAGGAATCCAATGCCATTGGTAAAGTATTTGAGGACAAGAGTTCTTTTGGTCACTAGTCCCTCCCTCCATAACAGACCCTGAAGCCTATTAGACTCAACACTCATGTCCCTGCCTTTAGGCTATTGTTGTGTTAGCCTTTCAAGCAAGGTGCTCCTAACTGCACACAAACCAGAAAGGCAGTGTCTCTGAGAGAATTGCAGGTAGAATGTGTTCAATCTTGTTTGGGGGAAATATAACTAACACATCAAAAACATAATTTCCCTGAAATTATTGCTTAGGACAAAACTATCCTCGAAACATACACACACACCTGGAGGTAAAACCCAAAAGACTGCTGTTTGGAAAAAAACTGGCCATATGGTCATCAGATAGATTTGAGTTAGTCTAGATACTTCATGGATTTATGACTTGAGTCAAGTTACTGCTCTGAGCCTGTTTCCCTCATAAAACAAGGATCATAATACCACCAACTTTAGTGTAGTGTTTTGTGTTTTCATTGTGTTCTCTTTTGGGGGAAAAGGAGGTTAGTCTTTCTTTTGTTCTTTTAGTGGGAGTTAGCTTTTTTATTTGATTTCACTGGTTTACTCGGGGAACCTGATATTCACATTTCTCTCCCACCCACCCTGTATTCAAGTGCAACACTTCTCGAATTCTCCCACCCACCTTCTGGGATAATTCTAGAAAGAGCTCCTCAGACAGAGGGAAATAGATCCTGTTCTTTGCCCTCAGGAAAGATTATTTGCATTTTATAACTAGAAACACAAAAAGTATACAGTTCTCCAAAATCACAAAGGTAGTATGAGTATGTTAATGATGTATATGTATACATATGAAGAAGTATCAATGTAGGTTCATCAGTTAAAACAAATGTACCACTCAGGTAGGGGGATATTCATAGTAGGAGAGGCTTGGAGGTGGGAGTGCAGAGGTAGGGGGTATATGGGAAATCTCTGTTACTTCCTGCTCAATTTGCTGTGAACTTAAAACTGCTCTAAAAATTATAGTCTATTTTTTTTTAAATATAACTAATAACAATACTTTCATCATGGGCTTTGGGAAGAATAGAATAAGCTATCTATAGGGAAAGCTCTTAGTACAATGCCAGGCATATTATAGCTGCTCAATGTTTATCATTGCTATTGTCATTGGGAAAAACATAAACAAGGCAATTGCTTAATTTATACATGTATTTCCTTCATAATAATGAAATAATCTAAATACTTGGTTAAAAAAAGGAGAGGGACAAGGAGAAAGCAGGCAAAAACCTCTTTGATCTTGGCCACAGCAACTTCTCATTCAACACGTCTCTGGAGGCAAGGGAAACAAAAGGAAAAATGAACTATTGGGGCCTCATCAAAATAAAAAGCTTCTGCACAGCAAAGGAAACAATCAGCAAAACTAAAAGGCAACCGACTGAATAGGAGAAGATATTTGCAAATGACATATCAGATAAAGGGTTAGTATCCAAAATCTATAAAGAACTTATCAAACTCAACACCCAAAAAACAAATAATCCAGTGAAGAAATGGGCAAATAACATGAATAGCCACTTCTCCTAAGAAGACATCCAGATGGCCAACCGACACATGAAAAAATTCTCAACATCACTCATCATCAGGGAAATACAAATCAAAACCACAATGAGATACCACCTCACACCTGTCAGAATGGCTAACATTAACAACTCAGGCAACAACAGATATTGGCAAGGATGCGGAGAAAGAGGATCTCTTTTGCATTACTAGTGGGAATGCAAGCTGGTGCAGCCACTCTGGAAAACAGTATGGAGGTTCCTCAAAAAATTAAAAATAGAACTACCCTACGACCGAGCAATTGCACTCCTAGGTATTTATCCAAGGGATACAGGTATGCTGTTTCAAAGGGTCACACCAATGTTTATAGCAGCATTCAACAATAGCCAAAGTATGGAAAGAGCCCAAATGTCCATCGATGGATGAATGGATAAAGAAGATGTGGTATATGTGTGTGTGTGTGTGTGTGTGTGTGTGTGTGTGTGTGTATGCAATATGCATACATACATACATACATACAATGGAGTATTACTCGGCAGTCAAAAAGAATGTAATCTTGCCATTTGCAACTATGTGGATGGAACTAGAGGGTATTATTGTAAGTGAAATTTGAGAAAGACAAATATCATATGACTTCACTCATATGAGGACTTTAAGACACAGAACAGATGAACATAAGGGAAGGGAAGCAAAAATAATATAAAAACAGGGAGGGGGACAAAACATAAGAGACTCTTAAATATGGAAAACAAACAGGGTTACTGGAGGGGTTATGGGAGAGGGGATGGGCTAAATGGGTAAGGGGAATTAAGGAATCTATTCCTGAAATCATTGTTGCACTATATCCTAATTTGGATGTAAATTTTTTTTTAATTAAAAAAAAAGGGAGAGGGAAACGACGCACTGTGTGAAGTACTTGGAACTACAATGCAGGCATCCTATCTCAAACATTTAACAGTTCTTAATCCAGCAGACATTTCTTGCCCATTTGCTATGTATAAGGCACCCTGCTGGGCATGGGGAATACAAAGATGAGTGAGACCCAGCCAGCCCACAAGGCTGGAGAATTGCAAACAAGTATGTGTGGTCAAGAGTCACAGGGAGGGGAGTCTACATCAGATCAATTTCATATTCAAACTCTAACCATTTTAAATGTCAAGGGAGAATAGATCTGACTCACAATAATAAGAAATGGAAAGAAGGCTCTGAAACTTTACTGAAGGATATAAAAGAAGGATAAATGGCCATTCACACTCCCTAAATTAATCCATAAAGTCAATGTAATCCAATTATGCCAGTGAATTGAGTTTTTTTAACTGAACCAGTTTTCAAGCTCAAACGTAATCATAAATTTGTGAAACTATCTAGAAAAAATTAAAGACTAGCCTTACCCAATATGCTGTGTTCCATCTTTTTTTAAAAAAAGGCTGAAGCCACATGGATAGCCACATGGATTTATGCATAGTATGATTTGAGATGGGTAAAAAATGTTTCTCTCCTCTTCTGCTTCTTCTATCCTCCTTCGTTTTCTTCTCTTCCTCCTTTTTCCCCTTCTTCTCTTTCTCCTTCACCTCCTCCCCTGCCTCCCTCTCTTTTAATGTAGAAATATTTTTTGAACTTGGGCAGGTGATCCAGCAGACCAGTTTGAGGATCTGAAAACTGACCACCAAAGGTGTATATGTATATATGTGTGTATATATATATATATACATATATATATACATATATATACCCCATTTGAAGACTAAGTTACTCGAATGAGGCACTGATGTGCCAAGGAAAGGAGTTTGCAATTTCTCCCATAGCCAGGGTTGCTCTACTTCCACACTGTTGACACTGAACAATGTGGAGAAACTGTGTGTTGTTGCAAGGGAGGTTGTCCTCTGTAGTACATGGAAGACTGTGTAGCAGCATCCCTGGCCTTTAACCACTAGATGCACTAGCAGCACTGCCCTCCCAAATGCAACAACCAAAATGCCTCCAAAGATTGCCAGATTTTGGAGAGTAAAGTCACCCCTAGCTAAGCACAGTTGCCCTAAACAAAAGATAAGTCATTAAAGAGTTTAAAGCAATAAGACACAATAAAAATTGCAAGGTTGTTTTTACTGCATTTAGAAGCAATTGCAGGGCGCCTGGGTGGCTCAAACAGTTAAGCGTCTGACTTCGGCTCAGGTCATGATCCCATGGTTCGTGAGTTTGAGCTCCACATTAGGCTCTGTGCCCACAGCTCAGAGCCCGGAGCCTGCTTCGGATTCTGTGTCTCCCTCTCTCTCTGCCTCTCCCCCACTCATGCTCTGTCTCTCTCTCTGTCTCTCAAAAATGAATAAACATTTTTAAAAATTTAGAAACAATTGTAATGTTATTATGGGGGAAAGCCTAATACACTTTTTTTTAATGTTTTTATTTATTTTTTTTTTTTTAATTTTTTTTTTTTTTTAATGTTTTTAATTTTTATTTTTGGGACAGAGAGAGACAGAGCATGAACGGGGGAGGGGCAGAGAGAGAGGGAGACACAGAATCGGAAACAGGCTCCAGGCTCCGAGCCATCAGCCCAGAGCCTGACGCGGGGCTCGAACTCACGGACCGCGAGATCGTGACCTGGCTGAAGTCGGACGCTTAACCGACTGCGCCACCCAGGCGCCCCTGTTTTTATTTATTTTTGAAGGAGAGAGACAGAGCATGAGTGGGGGAGGGGCAGAAAGAGAGGGAGACACAGAATCTGAAGCAGGCTCCAGGCTCCAAGCTGTCAGCACAGAGCCCAATGCGGAGCTCGAACTCACGAACTGTGAGATCGTGACCTGAGCCGAAGTCAGACGCTCAACCGACCGAGCCACCCAGGCGCCCCAAGCCTAATACATTTTTTAAAGACGTGCAAAAGGAGAATCTTTGGGGGCATTTGCCTGTCCAAAACCAAAACATGCTCTAAAGCTTTATTATTTAAACTGTGGTGCTGACCTAAGAATTGATAAAGAGGGGCATCTGGGTGGCTCAATTGGTTAAGCATCCCACTTTGGTTCAGGTCATGATCTCACAGTTTGTAAGTTCCAGCCCCATGTGGGGCTCTGTGCTGACAGTGCGGAGCCTGGAACCTGGAGCCTGCTTTGAGTTCTGTGTCTCCCTCTCTCTCTGCCCCTCCCCTGCTCACACTCTGTCTGTCTCTCTCTCTCTCTTTCTCTGTCTCAAAAATAAACATAAAAAAATAAAAAGAATTGATAAAGAGATCTAAGAAATGGAACAAACCATCTAAAAACAGATTAATATTTTAAAAAATAGGGAAATACTCCCACATAATATGAAGATCTATTTGTGTAAATTGGTACAATCCTTGGAAAGCTACTGGTCTATATGTATCAGTTTAATAAAATGTTCATGTATTCTGGGACTGTATACTTATCAGAATACTGTGAAATTGTTACAAATGATAACATGGATACATGTTTATGATACATTGATAAATGAATAAAATACAGAATATAATATGTGTGCATATTGAATAAAGAATGCAATATACATTTTGAATGTATATTCAGTATGAACATATTAGGTTAAAACTGTTTAGGAGAGTGTACAATATTTAGAGTGTTTTTCTTTAAGTAGTAAATATTTCATAGGATATTTTTCTGCTTTTGATTTCTCTTTATTTTGAAACTTTTTCTATATGGGTGTGTGTCAATTAAGGGGAAATTTTGCAAAAAATTAGAAATTATAATTTAAAAATTGAATGGAAAATTGGCCATATACACATGGGTTTATTTCTGAGCTCTCTATTCTCTTCCACTGATCTGTGTGTCTATTTTTGTGCCAGTAACAGCTATCAAAGTATTTTAATTACTACAGCTTTGCCATATGTCTTGAAATCTGGGGTTGTGATACCTCTAGCTTTGTTCTTCCTTTTCAAAACTGCTTTGCCTATTCAGGGTCTTGTGGTTCCATACAAGTGTTAGGATTATTGGCTCTAGTTGTATGAAAAATGCTGTTGGTATTTTGATAGGGATTGCTTTGAGTAGTATGGACATTATAATAATATTGGTTTTTCCAACCCATGAGCATGGAATATCTTTCCATTAGTTTGTGTCATCTTCAACTTCTTTTATCAGTGTTTTATAGTTTTCAGAGTATAGTTCTTTCACCTCCTTGGTTAAGTCTATTCCTAGGTATTTTATTCTTTTTGGTACAATTGTAAGCGGGATTATTTTCTTAACTTCTTTTTCTTCTACTTCATTATTAGTGGATAATAATACAACAGATTTCTGTATATTAATTTTGTATCCTGCAACTTTACCAAACTCACTTCTGTATACAGTATCATGTCATCTGCAAGTGGTGAAACTTAACTTTTTCCTTACTTGATGCCTTTTATTTCTTTTTCTTCTCTGATTGCTGTGGGTAGGACTTCCAGTACTATGTTGAATAAAAATGATGAGAGTGGGAAAGCTCCCAGACTTTCACCACTGAGTATGAGGTTAGCTGTGGGTTTTTCATATATGACCTTTATTATTTTGAGTTGTGATAAAGAAGGCAAGAATATACAATGGGGAAAAGATAGTCTTTTCAACAAATGGTGTTGGGAAAACTGGATAGTTACATGCAAAAGAATAAAACTGGATCACTTTCTTACACCATACACAAAAATAGACTCAAAATGGATTAAGGACCTAAATGTGAGACCTAAATCCATAAAACTCCTACAAGAAAACATAGGCAGTAACTTATTTGACATAAGCCAGAGAAACATTCTTCTAGATATGCCTCCTCAGGCAAGGGAAATAAAAGCAAAAATAAATAAGTGGAACTACACCAAAATAAAAAGCTTCTGCATGTTGGAGGAAACCACCAACAAAACAAAAAGGCAACCTATTGAATGGGAGGAGATATTTGTAAATGATATATCCAATAAGGGCTTAATATCCAAAGTATATAAAGAACTTATACAACCCAACATCAAAAAGAACCAAATAATCCAATTAAAAACGGGCAGAGGGCCTGAATAGACATTTTGCCAAAGAAAACATAGGAATAAATGGATGGCCAACAGACACAAGAAAAGATGCTCAACATCACTAATCATCAGGGAAATACAAATAAAAACCACAATGAGATATCACCTCACACCTGTCAGAATGGCTAAAATAAAAAACACAAGAAATAACAAATGTTGGCAAAGATGCGGAGAAAAAGAAACACTCATGGGCTGTTCGTGGGGATGCACACTGGTGCAGCCACCGTGGAAAACAGTATGGAGGTTCCTCAAAAAATTAAGAAAGAATTACCATATGATCCAGTAATTCAACTACTGGTATTTCCCCAAAGGAAAAAAAAAAAAAAACAACTAATTTGAAAAGATATATGCACTGCTATATTTATTGCAGCATTATTTATGATAGCCAATATATGGAAACAACCCAAGTATCCATCAATAGAGGAATGGATAGAGATGCTGTGGTATGTGTATGCACAAACACAAACACACACACACACACACACACACACACACACTGGAATATTACTCAGATATTAAAAGGATGAGAGCTTGCCATTTGCAACATGGATGGATCTAGAGGATATAATGCTAAGTGAAATCAGTCCAAGAAACATAAGTTACATATGATTTCACTCATGTATGGAATTTTTTTTTAATTTTTTTTCAACGTTTTTTATTTATTTTTGGGACAGAGAGAGACAGAGCATGAACGGGGGAGGGGCAGAGAGAGAGAGGGAGACACAGAATCGGAAACAGGCTCCAGGCTCCGAGCCATCAGCCCAGAGCCTGACGCGGGGCTCGAACTCACGGACCGTGAGATCGTGACCTGGCTGAAGTCGGAGGCTTAACTGACTGCGCCACCCAGGCACTCCTCATGTATGGAATTTAAGAAACAAAACAAATGAACAAACAGAGAAAAAAGAGACCAAAAAAAAAAAAAAAAAAGGCCAGACTCTTAACTACAAAGAATAAATTGGTGGTTGCCAAAGGGAAGGTGGGTGGGAGAGGGGTGAGATAGATAAAGGAGATCATGAGTATACTTATCATAATGAGCACTGAGTAATGTATAGAATTATTGAATCCTTATATCGTACACTGTATATTAATTATACTTTGATTTAAAAAAGAAAGGGGCACCTGGGTGGCTCAGTCAGTTGAACATCCAATTATTTATTTTGGCTCAGGTCATGATCTCATAGTTGGTGAGATTGAGTCCCATGTCGGGCTCCAGGCTGACAGCATGGAGCCTGCTTGAAATTCCCTCTCTCTTCCTCTGTCCAACTCACCCACTTACACTCTCTCTCAAATTAAATGTGTGTGTGTGTATACATACATAAAAATTTAAAAATAATAAGAATGTTCTGATTGGCTTGATAGTTGTATTTCTTATGGCAAATTAATAGGTGGCTCTTTTTGTTTGACGAATCAGAAAGCAAAAATGTGGCTCATATTTATGTAACCAGCTTGAGAGTCAAATAAACTTCCTATAGTACATTCTTTCCTCTAAACATAATACATAAACTTATTAATCAAGTGTGAACCTTTCTTCCAATGTCAGCATTATAAATCGGCTCTGTCTTATACCTTAAAATTATTCACCAGAACGGGAACATTTCTATTTAAATAAAAAAGCTATAAGCCAAAGATCTTATTCTAGGAGTTGTTTAAATTTTTAAACACCTCTCAATGGATATTTATGAGTCTTGGACCAGAGAATCAATTTTTGTCTTTCTAGTAACTACTTGAGATTATGAAATTCAGTAGAAATATTTTATTATATTAATTAATAAACATTGTAGGCACATGTTTAATAGTAATAGCAATCAAACAGTATTATTAATGAAGGGGTGGATGTAAAAAAAAATGCTATTCCTCACTAAAACTTATCTTGATTCACTTTCTAAAAATAACTCAATATATTTTATTTCTCTGATACATTTATTACAATTCTCTGTGAATATCATTTAGCCTAGGTAGGATATTTCATTAATTAAGTATAAATTGTACCTTGTCAAAGCAGGAACTAATAAAGTTATGTGTAAGTATTAACATAACTGAGCATAAATGATGAAAATTAATCTAACCAAGATGCCAATCATAAAAATAAATTACATGGGTTGAAGAAAAATGTGAACATCAAATAAAAAAGAGGAATTGCATTCTAAATCTAAGGCAAGGTACATGGGTAGGGTTGACTTCCAGATAAAGACAGTTTTAGGTTCACAACTATAACCAGTCTTAACTTCAAACTAACAAATTTTAATTTAGTTTCTTATCCTGAGCTGCATCCATATGTCTCTATTTCATGATGAATACCATCAAGAATGACAATGCAGGATGAGTTAAACCATCATGAAGCTCCTCCTAGAATAAAATGCCAGCAATGTGAGGGTAAAGAAGACAAATTAAGTCTAAAATTAATGCACAGGGACATCTGGGTGGCTCAGTCGGTTAAGTGTCCAACCAGCTCAGGTCGTGATCTTACAGTTCATGAGTTTGAAACCTGCGTCAGGCTCTGTGCTGACAGCTCTGAGCCTGGAGCCTGCTTCAGATTCTATGTCTCCCTCTCTCTCTGCCTCTTCCCTGTTCACGCTCTGTCTCTCCCCACCCCCACCCCTTAAAGTAAATAAACATTAAAAAAATTTTTTTGATAAAATTAATGCACATTACCAGCATCCCCAAAACACTGACTCATGAACAGGCCAAAGCAAACCCTTTGTTATATATTCTTCAATTTTCAATGTTTCCTGGATAACTCAGTAAGTATGGGATTTTTCCAACAGAAAACAAATGTCTCTCCAAGAAGCTATGAGTAAATAGTAGCAATAGTAGTGCTAATAGTAAATTGTCAGGAGAAACATTCAATGAAGGCAAAAAAAAAATGCATTAGGTTATTTCTATTTCATTGTTTCCATTCATTTTTTAAATTGAAGAATAATTTCTTATATTAGTTTCAGGTGTGTAATATTCAACAGTTCTATACATTACTACTTATTTTGATAAATGTACTGTTGATTTCCTTTACCTATTTCACCCATCCCCCTACCCACTTCACGTTCCATCTGGCAACCACCAATTTATTCTGTGTATTTAAGAGTCTGGGTTTTTTTGTCTCTTTTTTCTCTGTTCATTTTTTTTCTTAAGTTTCATACATGAGTGAAATCATATGGGATTTATCTTTCTCTGACTTACTTTACTTAACATTATTCCCTCTAGATCCATCCATTTTGTTGCAAATGGTAATATCTTATTCTTTTTTATGGCTGAGTAATATTCCATTATGCACACACATGCACACACAGAAACCCACAGTGATCTTTCTTATATTGTACTTTTCAATGCTCACAAACACCCTGTAAAATAGTCACTTTGAACTATTCCCATTTTACAGATGAGGAAACTGAAGCAGAGAGAAGCCAAGTAATCTTATGTTGGAAGTTGGACCAGATGGTGGGGCTGGAAATATGAAGCCAGGCAGTCTGACTCTAGAATCTACATTTAAAAGCACTATCTGCCTCACTTCACAATCTTTTCTTTTTTTTTTTTTTTAATAGCATTTCAATAGAATGTCATATAGTTACTGAAACTTCAGGATTTTTTAAGTTTATTTATTTTGAGAGAGAGAGCAGGGGAGGGGCAGAGAGAGGGAGAGAGAGCGAGAGAGAGATTGAGAGAGAGAGAGGGAGAGAGAGAGTTTCGAGCAGGCTCCACACTGTCAGAATGGAGCCCAATGCAGGGCTCGATCCCACAAACCATGAGACCACGACCTGAGCGAAAATCAAGAGTTGGTTGCTCAACCAACTGAGCCACCCAGGCTCCCCACTTCATGATCTTTTCTTGATGTCAAGGGGACTCTAATACTTTGAGAACAGACATATAACCTCTTCTATTGTACTATTGAGTCTTATCATTTTAACAATTGCCAATTTGTGTGAGTTGCTTCCATTTAGTGGCAACAATGAAAGTGAACCCAGAAATTGTGATGACCACCAATTCTAAATTAACCATGTTACTACCATGGCCATCTGTGACATTGGCTACATGTTTGTACAGGTTCCTTCTTCATTACCAGGACTAAACTTCCTCCCTTGTCTACCTCACAACTCTCAAACCTTCAACACTCAGATTAAAAGGAATCAGTTGCCTATTTTAAAACGTGCTGATACTCCTGGGACAGTGCAATGAGTCACAACATCCTCTGGACTCCATAGCATCCCTGGAATTTTACTCATCTATCACTCACTACTTGAATTGTAGACAGTATGTGTACCTGCCTACATAAAAGCTTCATGGAGATAGGACCAGCATCTTATTTATCTTGGTCTTCCTTATCATACCAGTTATGTGCTTAAAAGAAATATACGCTGTTTGGGGCACCTGAGTGGCACAGTTGGTTAAGTATCCAACTTTGGCACAGGACAGGCACAGCACACTCACGGTTCGTGAGTTCAAGCCCTGCATTGGGTGAGCTCAAGCCCGCTTCAGGCTCTGCACTCTCTCCCTCTCTCTCCCTCCATCTCTCTATCTCTGCCCCTTGTGGGATATTCTCTCTCTCTCTCTCTCTCTCTCTCTGTCTTTCTGCACTTCACTCACACTCTCTCTCTCTCAAAAATAAATAATAAATTTTATTTAATGTAGGCTGTTTCATGAATGTTGTAGAAACATAAAATCTAGTCCAATCTTATTTTTGCTGTTTGAATTCCTTGTACTACAATTCTTCTAGTATATCTACTGAGGGCTACGTGAATGTGAGCATAGGGTCCAGTTGTTTTGTGAGTATTTAGCTCTGGGTATGAGGAAACTCAGGAATTGAGAAGAAAGTAAGTAAACATTAGGTATAAGATATTTTTATGTGTTTTTATATAAAAAGTAATACTAGTTGTAGAAAAATATAATCACAAGACAAATCTGTAATGGCATCACATTACTTTAACGTCTATATTCCGTCTAATCTTTTTAATAGCTGTTCTTAAGCTATTAAAAAATAAAAAGGAATAATAATAAAGCCTCTTGAAAAAGTAAAATATTTTAGTTTAAATGATATGTTAAAAAGAGTAAAGGAAATGAGTAGTTACTAAAGACAGATATGGTGATCAATAGTAATTCCATTCATTCATTCATCAAATTACTGTGACTTGGCATAGTATCCTGCACTGGTTAACCCCTGATAGATTAAACAGAACTGCAGAAAACATTTTCTCTTCTATCCAATAAGTTCACCCATGAAAAATTTCCAACCACCCACTGAGCAAAAACAAATTAGGGATAATCCCTGCCTTAGGTGAATATATATACTAATCTCTTGTCAACCTGTGGGGTCTATCATCCTGGAAAATCGTACTTTTGTCAAGCATTAGGTTGGCACAAACCAGGGTCTCATATAAAATAGGGAGTTATAATGATTGAAATGGCAATTTTAAATATATTCTTAAAAGAAGCAGCTTCCAAAACAAATCAGATCCATGGCATTAAAACCCAGACATATTAGGTAACACTTCTCATTAATCACCTTCTTCTGTTGTTCAGGATACATTGCTATGGTATCATTTTGCTAAGACAAAAATGATTTCTCCACAATTTTAATACCTTGCAGGTCTTTAAGGTCTTCATATGCTTGAACTAGCCCTTACTGGCTTGAAATGTAATGTGGTTAACACTTGCATTCTTGCTATTTGTTTCAACGTGCTCAGCAACATCTGCCTTATCATAAACGATCACAGTGCTTGAGGGCAAGGTTTTCCTGATCTCATATCTGTAGAGATGGAGCTTATACGCACACACATACCACACACACACACACACACACACACACACACACACACTTTCTGTCTGTAATATCCTCATTAATTATACACCTGTGATCTCCAAGAGTGAAGAGCTAAATTTGGGTTCATTAACAAGACTGAACTAAACCACATATTTTTTCATTAATGTTGTTTATATATACAAGACCTCATTAGCTTTGTAAAAAAAAAAAAAAAAAATCAACACCTAGTATGAGACAGAGCCCTATTTTGTAATGTTATTCCAAACCTGCCTCTGGGAAGAAATTAGCCCTCCTGAAAAAAATGGATAAGCATTTTCTCATGAGGTCTAATGGGTTTAAGACTTCTGAGAAAGCAATCATTCATCCACCCTCCCAGCTGACTCACTCAGTGACTATTACAAAACATTACTTTCTATGATTCAATATAGATTAGATAATCATCCCCTTTTCCTTTAAGTGTCCTTACCAAGACTGAATCCTTGAATTAAACTTCTAGATGCCTTTTTGCTTGTGTCTTGCTCATAATTAACTCTTCCAAAAACTTTTTTGAACATCTCCGTTAGCATCATAGTTTACAAAAGAATCTTCTATTAAAGAAGACAGTGAAATAAGCTGATAATTACAGTGCAGTGTAATAATGCCACTTTATAAATCTATCCAGTGTGATAGATGGAGATGTGTTGAAAGTAGACTGGGACTGGGTTAACACAAGAGAAATTGAAGGTTGGAGAATTTCTGTGAATATTTCATGGACCACTTTTCATTCAATGTGTCTGTTTAATCATTAGTTATAAGATAGGTATCATTTCCTACCTATTTTTGCTAAAAGTACATTGTTTTACCTATGTGACAGCTCACGCAAATCTTTTGGGAATGGCTTGGAATTCAACCACCATGATAATGTCATTATTTATGAAAAAATATGTTACAAATTCTAACCAAAAAAAAAAAAAAATCCCAAGTTGACATTTGAAACAGAGCCAATTGGTAATTCAAGACTTCTTGCTATCTGTGTGAGAGAATATAAAATGATGAAAATAATTCTTAGATAAATTCAACTGGATTATGCTCAGCAAGATCATTCTCAAAAAAGCAACTCTGATTAGTTGAGTTAAAGTCCCAGGTATTTGATAATAGGAAGGAGAATTTCAGCTGATGGACACGATAACATTAGTCACAGTATATAAATCTTCTGTTACAAATCAATCCATTGGCATTCTGGTGTGTGAATTAGTCTTTTGTAAGTTAGAAAGTCTGTGTTAGGGGCAGCTGGGTGGCTCAGTCAATTAAGTGTCTGACTTCAGTTCAGGTCATGATCTCATGGTTCATGAGTTCAAGCTCTGTATTGGGCTGTGTGCTGACAGCTCAGAGCCTGGAGCCTGCTTCAGATTTTGTGTCTCCCTCTCTGTCTCTCTGCTCCCCCCCACCTCTCAAAAATAAACATTAAAAAAAAAAGTCTGTGTTAATGCTAAAGTTGAGTCCTTGTATATACACACAAGGTAACAGAATCAGTCCAAAGGCTTTAACTAGATATTGACTCTGTCCTTGGTGCTGTCCAGGTAATATTTCTTATTCACTTCATTGTTTACTGTTAATGACTTGGATAAAGTTATAGCCAAAAAATTTCCAGAAGACACTGTTAACAAAATCAAAACTGAAAAAGACCTATATGAACTAAGATGAACCAAAAATTCACAAATAAGAAGTTAACTAAGAACAAATGTAGGAAACAATTGCACAAATCCAGGGAGATGTGACTTAACAGCACCAGGTATAATAATAATTTTAAAAATCAGAGGGGCTTTGATTGACGGCTTATTATGGGTTAAATGTAGGATACAGAAAAAAGGTCATATGAACTTAGCCTATTTTCAAATGCAATTAATATTTAGTAACTTCTTATTTTACACTATGTTTGGGTCTTCCATATTATCATTAAAGGTTTACAATGAGAAAGGAGATCAATCAGTTTTATTCTGTGAAGGTCAGACCCCATTTGAAGAACAGTGCTATGTTTGGATCAAAAGGGGACAGTTTTGTATGTTGAATGGAATTGCATGTTTGGGCTTGCAAGTTTTTAGTGAAATAAATTCTCCATAGAAAATGTCTAACAGTATTTATTATAGAAAGGTGTTTAATACAGAATTTCATGTTTACCATTTGCTGAATTCTAAAAAGTGAAATGGTTAATAGAACAGGGTGAACTTGTATGGAACATTGTTCAATTTTTACCATCTGAAGAGTGCTCCTGAAAAGTATCTCAACCTCAGGTGACTTCAGCTTGACAGTCTAATGGTTGAATCAACAATTTCTGATATTGGCTGATAGCTAATTTTTGTCTGCATCATATCTGTTAAAAAAAATTCACTTAATCCCATAGAGATATCTTCTTAAAGTCAAATAAAATGAGAATCACCTAATTAAATCAATGAGCAAACTTCAATCTTTGGCAAAACCAATCTCAGCATAGCAGCAAAGGTTTTTTTCCATCAGGGAAAAGGACTTTCATTCAACCCTGAATTTAGGACAAACTCTACAGAAGTGGAGTTCCATGAACTATTAATTTAACAGATAAGAACTAACTCCCAGATGTTTCATGCTATTTAAAGTGAAAGATTCATTTGCCTCTGAGCTACACTCAGAAAACTTCAGATAGTAAAAGGCTTTTCAACATAAATGAACTAAGAAAATTACATGAAAGTCAATTTGCTTTCCTACTTGGAAACTTTCAACTTCTGGGATGAAAAAATGAGTACAATTTTCCATAAATTTATGGATCCAACTATGTGAATGCAAACACCAATAATATATCTTTTTTTTTTTTTTTTTTTTTTTTTTTTTGGGACAGAGAGAGACAAAGCATGAACGGGGCAGGGGCAGAGAGAGAGGGAGACACAGAATCGGAAACAGGCTCCAGGCTCTGAGCCATCAGCCCAGAGCCTGACGCGGGGCTCGAACTCACGGACCGCGAGATCGTGACCTGGCTGAAGTCGGACGCTTAACCGACTGCGCCACCCAGGCGCCCCTCCAATAATATATCTTAATGGAAACATGGGAAGTTATTGCTGGCATCCTCTACTTCCCCATTAGAAAACCAAAAGACTGTCTGTTCTCCCATATTTCACGAATTGGACTAGTTGGTCTCTATGGCCTGTATTTGGAACAAGAATAATAAATGCAATCTGGGATGAGTTGTAAAACCACACTAGATGGGCTGGAATGGCACAATTTAAAGGAGACACTGGGTTCTTAATCCCATCTTTAGGCTTCAGGCAGAGTTTTTATTTCCTTTTATTGGGAAAGACCTGCAGGATGCAGCAGAGACAACTGGCAAAACTAAATTTCCAAAAGCCAAGTACAACTGAGCACATGGTTATGAAGTCAGACAGACCTCGTTTCAGAGTGTGTCTGCCACTTACTATCAGATATTTAAACCTCCTTCCATCTCAGTTTCTCTAGCTATGATATGGGATAAAAATATTACCTACAGCAGAATAAATAATATATAGATATCATAATATATGCATATAGTATTTCTTTCTAGAAACTAAATAGTGCCATGTCTAATTTCACTCCCCACCTATCAAAGTTCCTTTACTATAGAAAATGCTGAAGAAATATCAGTGATTATCAATATTATTATAGTTATTGGCAAGAATTAACACTGGCCCAATGGTTACAATCAGTCTATGAACCTAGACTAAAGGTTTAAATACAACCTCCACTCTTTCCTAGTGACCTTGGATAAGTTACTAAACCTCTCTGCTATCAATTTCCTTGTCTATAAAATGAGTATGGCACTTAATTCATAAGGTTTTCATAAGGGTTAAATAAATTAACACCTAAAATGTGCTTAGATTCTCAACAAATGATACTGGAACAACTGGATATCCACATGCAAAAAAAAAAGGAGGAGGAGGAGGAGGAAGGGGAGGAGAGGGAGAAGGGGGAGGATGAGGAAGACCAGGAAGACCTTACACTCTTCACAAAAATTAACTCAAAATGGGTCACAGACCTAAATGTAAAACACAAAACTATAAGAAAAATTAAATGACTTTAGTTTGTTGATGACTTTTTAGATAAAGCAACAAAGGCACAATCTGTGAAAGGAATAATTGATAAGCTAGACCTCTTTAAAATTAAAATTTTCTGGGGGACCTGTGCGGCTCAGTTGGTTAAGCCTCTGACTCTTGTTAGGCTCAGGTCATGATCTCATGGTTTGCGAGATGGAATCCTGCATGGGGCTCTCTACTGTCAGCACAGGGCCTGCTTGGGATTCTCTCTCCCTCTCCCTGTCTCTCTCTGCCCCTCCTGTCTCATGCATGCTCTCTCTCTATCTCAAAATAAATAAACATTTTAAAAAGTTAAAGTTTTCTGATCTTCCAGATATCAAGAAAATAAAAAGACAAACCACATAGTAGAAAATATTCTCAAAATACATATCTATTAAAGGAATGTTATCCAAATTATACAAAGACCTTTTAAACTCAACAATAAGCCAACTACCTTAACACACACCTTACCAAAGAAAATGCATGATGGCAAATAAGCATACAGAGAGATACTCCATATCATATGTCATCAGGAAAATGCAAAGTAAAACAATGAGATACTACTATGCACATATTAAAATGGTCAAATCCATTGACAACACCAAATGCTGATGAGGATGTGGATCAACTTTCATTGCTGATAGGAATGCAAGGTGGTACAGGCATTTTGGAAGATAGCTGTGGCTTCTTACAAAACTAAACATATTCTGACCATAAAATCCAGCAATCATGCTCCTTGGCATTTACCCAAAGGAGTTAAAAACTTATGTCCACACAAAAATCTGTACACAGATGTTTACAGCAGCTTTATTTGCAATTGCCAAAACTTGGAAGCAGCCAAAATTAGCTTCAGTAGATGAATGGATAAATAAACTCTGGTATCTCCAGACAGTAGACTATTATACAACACTTTTTTTAATGTTTGTTTTGAGAGAGAGAAAGAGGGAGCATGAGCAGGAGAGAGAGAGAGAGAGAGAGAGAGAGAGAGAGAGAGAGAGAGAGAGAGAGAAGAGAAGAGAAGAGAAGAGAAGAGAAGAGAAGAGAAGAGAAGAGAAGAGAAGAGAAGAGAAGAGAAGAGAAGAGAAGAGAAGAGAAGAGAAGAGAAGAGAAAAAAGAAAATACCAAGCAGTTTCCTGTGCTGTCAGCACAGAGCCTGATGTGGGGCTGGGTCTCAGGAAATGTGAGATCATGACCTGAGCTGAAATCAAGAGTCAGATGCTTAACTGAACCACCCAGATGCCCCTCAACACTTTTCGAAAAAGAGCTATCAAGCCATGAAAAGACATGGAAGAACTTTAAATATATATTACCAAGTGAAAGAAGCCAATCTGAAAAGGCTACATACTGTATGATACCAACTGTATGACATTCTAGAAAAGGCAAAACTATGGAGACAGCAAAAAGATCAGGGGTTGCCAAGAGTTGAGAGAGGAGGGATGAATAGGCAGAGCACAGAGGATTTTTAAGGCTGTGAAAATAACCCTGTATGATACTATAATGGTGGATACATGAGAGAAGACATGTTGCTCTAGCTCATTGTAACACTGAGCATGTTTAGAGAACTTTGTTATGATCTGTGTTAGATCTCATTGTCAATTGTACATGTGACACTTGTCCTTCCACACTCACCCTTTTACAGTAATTCCTTTTTTTAAAATTTAATTGTTTTTCTATAAAAATTGTTACCAAGTGTAAACCATCCAATTTGTAACCACAGATAGAAATACAAACTACAGAGTAACTGAATCATCCTCTCATGATGTTTTGTAGCCATGAGAACTGAAGGGTCAAATGGAGCTCTTCATCTTCTTGATAAAATTGCTCAGGTCAGGGGTGCCTGGGTGGCTCTGTCGGTTAAGTGTCCGACTTCAGCTCAGGTCATGATCTTGCGGTTCGTGGGTTCAGGCTCTACGCTGACAGCTCAGAGCCTGGAGCCTGTTGCAGATTCTGTGTCTCCCTCTTTCTCTGCCCCTCCCCTGCGCTCACTCGCTCGTCTCTCTCTCTCTCTCTCTCTCTCTCTCTCTCTCTCTCTCTCTCAAAAATAAATAAACATTAAACATTTTTTTTAATTACTCAGGTCTGATGACTTCAGGGGCTCCCCAAACTGGCTTTGTCTCCCTTGTATTTCACAGAATAGTAGAAAATATTAAAGATTATACATCATTTGCTTTCTAAACATGTTTTGACCTTGTATTTTCCTGGTTCTTCTCCTTCCTTTTTGATTTCTTTCTCTCTTACCCATTTTGCTGCCTTTTAGTCATTGTTCTGTGCTTCAACACCTGGTGTCTTTAAGGCTCTGGCTTCAGCAAGCAATTCTTCTTTTGGTTAATTCCTTTAATAATAGTCTAATCTACTCCCTTAGAAGATGATATCCAAAAATATGCCTTTGCCTGTATCTTCCCATGAAGATTCTGGTGTCAAACAAGATATGTCCTTTTGGTTGTCTGGTTGTTAGACTCATATCTGGCATCAAAGACCTGTTTTAGCCTTAAAATACCCCAAACAAAGTCCTATTATGATAACACAAACTCCTATTACCAATAAACATTGGCCACCTTCCCAACTAAATATTCCATCAAAGGGAGTTTGCTTATGCTGGTCGCCATATCTGGACACTCATTTGCTTTTTCTTCCACCCACTTGTGCATCTAACAAGAGGCAGCTCCAGTCCAGTCCTTCTCCCTCCCTGAAAGTCTATTTCATATTCTTTTCACCCTTCTTCCAGCAAGGGTCCTGAGTACTATTGAGTTCATGGCTTATTCTTTCGTTGTTTTATATACAATAGTTCTTTTATGTGCAACTAGATAAGAAACTATTCTAAGGACTCAAGCCTAAATCCTCAGTTTTATTTCCAAAGCACAATAGCCCATTGCTAAACCTCTAATAGCAATGCAGTAAATAACTGGTGATTGACTTAGTATTATGATATGACTCTGACAGTAAGAGATACAGTCCCTTCCTTCATGTAGCTTACAATCTAGTCTGAAAACTAGATATTAAAATAGCAATTATTACCAATAATTATGTAACTAAAGTTGCAATTAATACTAAAATTGTCTCTAAGATCCAATTTTAAATCACTACGTCTCTCTTCACTGAGTCTTTCTGCTCCCATATTCATGAAGGGAGCTGTCTCTTCCAAATTTCAAGCTCAGATTTATTTTTAAAATTGTTTCATTCCTCTGACTCTTACTCTGTGGTTCTCAAACCTGGGTGATTTTGCCTCCAGGAGACATTTTGGCAATGCCTAGAGACATATTTGGTTGTAATTTAGGGAGGGAGAGGGAGATGTTACTGGCATCTGGTAGGTGGAAGCCAGAGATACTTCTAAAAATCCTAGGCACTGGACAGCTGCCATGACAAATAATTGTACAGCCCAAAATAACAATAATGCCAAGGCTGAGAACCTCTGCTCAAATGCTTTCTCTCTCAGATGTCTTCTGAGTAGTTTTCTTCTCAGCCCACCTTCCATGTGTTGTTCTTAATCTCTAGAGTTATACATGATTATAATGACCACACAGTGGTTTTTACAATAAGATCTCTTTTGCCTCAGACAGAAACTAATATTCATAGAATATGTATATTATTTGTGAGGGTGGAGTATTTGTCATAGAAAGATAAATGTAAGTTGCTGTCTCCTACAGAAATGAGTTTATTTTCTCACTCTTAGCCTTCCATTGGAAATAGGTAGTATGTCAAAGACAGCCTGCTTATTATTCTCCATCCTTAAGACATGTTTCCATGATGCATCTGACAACTTATACTCAGATTTTCTTCAGATATAATGACTGTACTATAATAATCCTGAAGCCTATCGTAAAAATCCCCTAAATAGTTGATTTAATCATGTAACCCATCAATTCTTCACACAAAAATGTTACGTCAAAGATGCATGTATTTTTAAATTTTTCATTGATAATATCTAAAACAAATAAATAAAAAAAAACATAACATCTTTAATAGCACAGAATGTTATCTAAAAGCACAATGGCTTCCAATAGATTGGTATCAGTTCTTTCATTTCAAGAAGCTTATGTTAGTTTGAATCCTATTTGAATCTTGAATATCCTAGTTCAAAATACAAATAATATAGCAAACCAAGAGATTAATTACTTTAGAAATCTCTGAAGAAATTTCTACTTTGGAGTAAGTGTGAATCTCTGACAGAGATCTCATGTCTTCACTTCATCCAGCCACTCTGGTCTCCATACTGTTCCTTGAAACTTGCAGGGAAGCTTCTGTCTCAGAGATTTTCACCTTGTTCGCTCTCCCCAAAACTCACACATCTCATCCTCTTACTCCCTTCACGTCTTCACATGTCACTTTCTTGGGGGGCCTTCCCTCACCCCCTCGATACTCTCCACATTTCCTGCACTACTTTTCTCCACTGCGCTCATCGCTGTCTAACATGCCAGATATTTTACTTTTTTGTTATAGTAAGTATTCAATAAATGTGTGCTGCGTTCGTTTAGTAAATAAAAAGGAAGGAAAGATGGGGATGCCAGCAACATCCGTCCTGCTGGAGTGGATTTAGTAGGCATGGTCTGCTCTGGAGCGCTATTTCTAGTGGCAGTTTGAACTCCAATCCAAAGCCAAGGTGGTGTGATCATGGAACCAAGTGTCCCAACAATGCCTTCCTGATTTTTCAGCTTCCTGACAGTGGTAGAAGTTACTCTTCCTCAGTTGATATTCTGAGAGTCACTCTTGGAGACACAGCTAGAGCCAGCCCTTCTCCACAATCTACCTCATTCACCTTAGATTATCCAGATGCTGCCTATTAGACACAACAGTATATCCCCATTTTACAACTAGGAAGCTGAACATCAGGAACACTAAAGAACAATAAGTCAAGCTTAAGTTTATATGATCACACAAACGAAATGAACACTTCTAGATTCCTCTTTCAGTGACTCAGAATAGTTAAGATTTACTTGGTACCAGATATTCCTCCTCCTAATCCCTCAGAAACATCGATTTCTGGAACTGAGGAATACATATATTCTTTCCAGCCGCCCTTTGCCTGGAATAGTTTGCACCTGCTACTGATGCCTGTTAAGACTGCTCCCAAGAGGCAAGAAAATCTTGTATCTCAGTATTTGAGTGTTTTTACACAATGATCCTGTATGGTATTTTTGCGGAATTTTCAGTGTATGTTGTACTGGGAAACTCCAATTAAGTCACAAAAATCATTTGGTATGGTTATGAAACATCCGTTGTGGGTTTACAGTGCATATTACGGATTCAAATCTTCTTGCAACTAAAAGTGGCTTGTTTTCCTTCTGTGATTACTCAGTTGATGACTTCTGTGATTTGGGACAATGAAAGACTGAGAATCTAGCTGTTGCTTCCTGTCTTTTGCACATTCTGTTGAACCAGCTAAACTCTTTTTGTGTCTACTTATCTTTCGTGGATCTGTGGAGTTTGCTTTTGAAACTGAAAACGTTTTTGGAGAAAAAAAACCATCTCAGAAAAATATCATGGGGGGAAATCCTCTCCATTATTTATATCATGTTTATACAAACAAGCCAAGGACAGGCTACTTCTCCGAATAGACAAACTTGGTAAGAGAGGATTCCATAATATAGGAAGCAAATGAAGGAGAAGATATCAGAGGATGAATTTTTTCATAGATACTTGAAACTTAGTAATACAAGGTTGTCAAATAACATGTGTTAACTATGTTATGGGGGTTTTTGGTGGGGGAGGGGGTGTGGGAGAAAGGAGAAGAGAGAGAGAATCTTAAGCAGTCTCCATACCCAGCACGGAGACTGACACAGGGCTCAATCTTACCACTGTGAGAGCATGACCTGAGCCAAAATCAAAAGTTGGACATTTAACCAACTGAATCACCCAGGTGCCCACCTATATTGAATTTTTAATAAATTGTTTTTTTCTGTTCACTTAAAGAGTTATTCCATGAGTGTTAAGAATTAGTCCAAGAGGGGCGCCTGGGTGGCGCAGTCGGTTAAGCGTCCGACTTCAGCCAGGTCACGATCTCGCGGTCCATGAGTTCGAGCCCCGCGTCAGGCTCTGGGCTGATGGCTCGGAGCCTGGAGCCTGTTTCCGATTCTGTGTCTCCCTCTCTCTCTGCCCCTCCCCCATTCATGCTCTGTCTCTCTCTGTCCCAAAAATAAATAAAAAAAAAAAAAAAAAAGAATTAGTCCAAGAAATTACAGAAGGAATGAACAGTCTTTCTAAAGTTGTAAGATAATAAGAAATTGTCATTATTAGTAAAAGTTATTAAAAGAAAAGAAATATTCTTTCTGCCATCAAAATCAACCATAAATCACCCCCTGCTTAAATAGAAATCAGACTCTCATAACAAAGAATGTGCCTGAAAGATGGCACTTTCATATTATTTAGCATAATAGTTTATTAGGTTTAAAAGAGAAGAGATAGAGAGGGGAGAGAGAAAGAATAAATTTTTTGCTACCATCAGGGCACCTGGATGGCTCAATTGGATAAGCATCCGACTTTGGCTCAGGTCACAATCTCGTGTTTGTGGGTTCCAGCCCCATGTCGGGCTCTGTGCTGACAGCTCAGAGCCTGGAGCCTGCTTTGGATTCTGTGTCCCCTTCTCTCTCTGCCCCTCCCCCTGCTCATGCTCTGTCTCTCACTCTCTCTGTCAAAAATAAACGTTAAGAAAAAAATGTTTTTAATCTTTCATACCATCACTATAAATTATATTTTTAAAAATGATTTTATATTAATTCTATCACAAAAAAATTAGAAAAAGTTATCCTAAAAACATTTTATAGGAAAAATAAATAATAGGATAATTCTTAAAATGTACCAGGAAGGCTCAAAGCAGAGGAATTACCTTAGGTATATAGGGATTGGAGAAAGACCCTGCTATGCAAGGTCAGGCATGCATAGAGTGGAAAAGGAATCCCTAGGAAGGACAAGTTTCATATTTGGATATGTAGGAAAGGCCCAGAATATAAAGCATTAAATTTCACAGCCTGACACATTGCCACGCACATGATAGCTCATTAAAATATTTGTCAAACGCAGTTTGATACCAATGATGTCTGCTGAGCATTGGTGCATATGACAACTCCTTTCTTCCTTCTTCTTGTCTTAAATGGTGAAGTGATACCTAGAGCAACAGATACCATGTTCCAACCATGAAGCCACAATATTTTAAGGATGAAAGAGCATAACTGTGAGGCTATCAAGGAACTTCTTCCACCAGATGTTTTGTCAAGTGAGATAATTAAATGTCTTATTCTTTGTTCCTGAAACCACTGTTTTTTATTCCTTGTGGGGGAGGGGGTCATTTATTACTTTCAGAAAAAAAAATGCATTCTTAATTGATACACACCTAAAAGGAAAATTTTATCTTTTATCCTCAAAAATAGGCCTGGTCTGATTTCAAGACCCCTTTATCACAACACTCCCAGACAAAGAAACAAACAAAAAAGTCATCTGCTTGTTGATATCTGCAATTCTTCATTTAATGGAATACTTTATCTAGAAAATGTGATATTGACTCATAATTGATTGTATAGCACCTGCTTTGGGCATTATCTTTGGGTCTGCTCCAAAAGAGAACTTCCTGTTTTGGGAACTTTTGGCTCACAAATTCAGATAATCCTCAACATATCTATTTTTTAATTATTACAGGTTTCCTGGTTCAGCTATTGCTAAGCTTTCGTACTCAAATTAATCGCACTGCTACCATGCATTGCACACATAACACCTCTGAGGATTTTTCCTCATCAACCATATTTTTTCTGCATTCTTCCCTCAAATAGTCACAAAACACCCTTTGTGCCAGTTATCAATTTATTGTCTGTCAGCTCCAAATCCACCTTTCTTTGTCTTGCTTTGTGATACAGGGGCTGGACTAAGTGAACTTTTCCCGGTTGGCAGCTGGTGCAATGTTAGGCTTTGTCAGCAGGGGGCGTTGAAGAGACATTACTGGAGGAAGGGGCTGCACTTCCCGGTTCCTCTGTGCAGTTTTTGCTCCCCCACCCCCTAAAAGCAAGAAACCTAGGGGACGTCCAGGGGAGTTCACACTCCAGCAAGTAATGCCAGAACCACTGCAAAGTGTCTAGCACCGCAGAGGGTGGCTTCCCAGTGAGTTTCCCCAACATTCCAGAACACTGATTACCACCTAGTTTCATTGGGGCCCCAGCAGGTGGTGGCAGGTGGTTTTCAGCTGGCCCTGACTGGTGGCACTGCAGCAGATTTCTCTGCCATTAAGTAGGGCACAGCCACACCCTCTCCATCAGGGTCTGGATGTCAGTGTTTGCTTCCTTTCAAGTTTTTTCCTTTCATAGGTACTGATCCTGAGCTGTAGAAGTTATTCCCTCTACCTACTATTCTTGTAATCTGAGTTCTCTTTATTGCTTAGTTGTTAATCCTCTGTTATTAGTTAACTATTTAATCCCTTAGTAGTTAATTCCATGGGATAAGTTTATTAGTTCATTATTAAATAGTAACACTTTATGTTAAAATGTTCCACTCAAACTACTGAGCGATTTCTATCTCCTGGATAGATCCTGACTGACACATCATCTCTAGGTCACTCATAGGAATTCTGCGTGGCGTATCTTTATTTCACACAAAGGTCAGGAGTCTACTAACTTCCAAATATCAGTTGTAATGTCAGGCCAAATTTCCAAACCTGGAAATCCAGTACATTAAATTTAATCAATATATATTATTTTGCAAAGGTCCAGGAAAAGGAAAGACTCAAAAACATTGAATTTCAGTTGTGGTGATCTTCCTTAAACTCATTAAGATTCATTTTAATTGTGGTCCAAGACAACATTTCAAATATCAGTCTGAGAATTAGATTGCACATCTCGGGGCACCTGGGTGGCTCAATTGGTTAAGCGTCTGGCTCTTTGTTTCCAGCTCAAGTCATGATTGCAAGATTGATAGGAAAAGCCCTGTGCCTGGTTCCACACTGCCAGTGTGGAGCCTGCTTGGAGTTCTCTCCCTCTCCCTTTATCTCTGCCCCTCCCACTCCCAAAATAAATTTTTAAAAAATTGCACATCTACATATTTCAAGTTTGGGGGCGTGTTTGGGTATCAGAAATGGACTACTATTGCCTACAACTCAAGAATTTGAAATATTTTTTATTCCTGCTAATAGTGAGACTATAGGCAAACTACATTTTTTAATCTACACTTGCACTCCATCCTACTGAATATCAGAACATTTGAGATCCTTAGGCTCTTCACTATCCTTTGTCAAAAATGACCAATTATAGAGAAAATATTTACAAATCACATATCTAATAAGAATCTATTATTCAGAATATGTTAAGAATTCATACAACTCAACAAAGAGACAAAATAACCAATTAAAAATGGACAAAGTGTTAGAATAGACATCCTTCAGAGAAGATATATAAATGGCCAACAGGGACATGAAAAAATGCCTAATGTCATTAGTCAGAAAAATGTCAATTAAAATCATAAGGAGATACCATTTCATATCGACTCAGAATTTTTTAAATGCAACATAAAATAACTAGTGTTGGTAAGGATATTGAGAAACTGGACCTCTGATACATTGCTGGTAGGAATCTAAAATAGTACAGACACTGGAAAAGAGTTATGCTGTTCAGTAATTACCATGTGACTTAGCAATTCCACTCCTAGGCATATACCCAAAAGAATTGAAAACAAGCATTCAAACAAATGTACACAAATGATCATAGCAACACTATTCACAATAGACAAAAGATAGAACCAGTACAAATGTTCATCAACTTATGAATGGATAAACAAAATCTGGTATATCTGGAACATTGTTCAGCCATAAAAATGAGTGAAGTACAGACAACAATGTGAATGAGCCTAGAAAACATTATGCTAAGTTAAAATCAGGCAAAAAAAGTCACATATTGTGTAATTCCATGTATATGAAATATCCAGAATAGGAAAATCCATAGATTAGTGGTTTCCAGGGGCTGGAGAGAAGAGGAAATAGGAAATAACTGCTGAATGGGTATGGGGTTCCCTTTTGGGGTGATGAGAATATTCTAGATAGTAGTGATGGCTATACAACATTGTGAATGCACTACACTAAATGCCACTGAATTGTACACTACAAAATGGTTAAATGGTGAATTTTATAAGTATTTTACCACAGTAAAAAGATAAATTATGAAAGGAGAGGAATTGGAGGTGGAAAGCATAAACAATTCTTTCAAGAAGTTTTGTTCTAAAGGGAAAATGAGAGATGGTACAGTAGTTGAAAGGGGATGTGGAAGGACGAGTAAGTTTTTTAAACATTGGAAATCTTGTTGCTATGTAACAGTTATCAAATAGATGCTTATTGAATGGATGATTAGATGTAGGCAGAGCTTACCCGGGAATGAAAAGATGAAGACTGCCATTGATCTTCCAGATCCTTGACAGATGACATCATGATCCACCTTTGCCTCTGATACTCATAGCCTCACTTTGCTAAAGAAATGAATCATGGCAGGAGAGAAGCAACATAAGGCATGGAAAACCATAGAGCCTAACTAATGCATTGCTTAAAATATCAAGTAGATTTCACCCCAGTTGATCTTCCTATAGTGAGACAGTGGATAAAGGCTCTCTGCTTAACAACAAGGTATGTAAATGAGAAATCTTTTCAGTTTCCAATTGATGGTGAAAAAATTTGTTGAACTGAGTGTTTATACATAAGTGTACTTTAATAAATTCCAAGTGGTCAACAGCAAATGCCAGTTGAAAACCATTCTGTGAATCTTTGGAAATTTGCTTATTTAAGGTTAAAATTATTCACTTCTCAATCTCATTTTTTTTTATTTTTTAAAAATGTTCAATATTCTAAACATATGCAAAGATAAAGAATTTAAAGTGATCCTTTATATGCACTTCACCCAAATTTGACAACTGTCAGCTCAGAGACAATCCTGTTTTATTTATAGCCTTACCCACTCCTCTTCCTCCTTCTTGGGGATTATTTTGTAATACATGCCAAACATCCTATCATTTAACATATAAATGTTTTAGTATGAATCTCTAAAGGATAAGAATGCTCTTTAAAAATATAACTACAAGTGGAACAAGATGGCAACAGAGTAGGAGGACACTAGGCTCATCTGGTGTCATGAACACAACTAGATGACTATCAAATTATCCTAAATACCCCGGAAATTGACCTTAATACAGAACAAATTCCACAACTAAAGGGAGAGAAGAGGCCACATCGAAGATGGCAGGAAGGCAGGATGTGGTTTAGGGAGAAATGGATCATAGGTGCTGCAAAGGGAAGGGAGCCATGGTCACAGAAAAGGGTGAGAGAGAGAGAGGAGCACTCAGGAGAACACACAAGGAGGATGCTTCCCCAAAGCCATTGGCTTGGAAAACAAGAGGGGCTGAATTTTGTGAGTTCATGAAACCATCAGGGCTTAAAGCCTGGAGTGTTAAAAGTCAGTGAGCTTGGCTGGGATAGACCCCTGAGGGCACTGTCCTGCTCCAGGAGAGAAGGCAGGCAAACAACAGGGGGAGGGGCTGGGACAGACAGTGTGAAAACAGCAATCTGAAGAATGCCTGGGGCACACAGTACAGATATTATTCACTAGTCTAGGAGCTTCCCTGTGAGGCAGTTTTCACAGTGATTCCTCTCCAGGAACAAAAGACCGTCTGGTGCCATTTCACTCTCCTACCCCTCAGCATAAACACAGAGCCACCCACAGGAAGCAGCGCAGCTCCAACACAGGCTACCTAACTTGCTTACACCAAGTCCCACCCCACTGCAGTCTGGAGGGATGGCTCTTCTCAGTCAACCTTGCCTCAGTACCAGCATGGCAGACCCTTTCCCAAGAACACTAGTGATGTGGAAACCTAACACAGGCTAAGGGCAAAGCACAAGCTAGCACATGACCACCACCACCACCCCCACCCCAGGTGGGATATGTGTGATATTCCTCAGGCACTCCTGGCTGCCCAAGAACAAAGGAAAGGAAAGAAAACAAATGGTTAACTGATAGAGATCACAGTCATACAATACATGGGTCTCCATCAGTTTACAAATATCTTAGTAAATTACAACAAAAAGGCAATCTTATCAATAGCCTAATCTCCAGAAACCTGTAGACTCAGTTTCTTGGAGCCCCAACATCGCCCCTCCATAGTGATATGGGGAACAAAGGCAAGAAGGAAAATAGCAGGTAAAATTAAATTTCCTTATAACCTGCAGCCCATTGACAAATACTTGGGACTGGCAGAGTAGAACATTTCTCCAGGAACTCCCTATTCTCTTAATGTTAATGCTCTGCTAGAAGGAAAAACAACCTTACTTTGACAATAGCTAGACCTCTAATATCCTGTGAATCTTCTTGAGCATATGAAAATCTCTTTGAAAACTTTCCCTTGACTTTACCTTCTCCAACTCCATAGTATATAACCAGTCACTCTTCACAACCCCAGTGCAGCTCTTTCTGCCTATGGGTCCTTTCCCATGCTTTAACAAAATCACCTTTTTGCACCAAAGATGTCTTCAAGAATTCTTTCTTGGCTGTCCCCACCATCACCCCAAACCTCATCACCAGCACAGACCCCTATCCACACCATGTCTCCTGACCAGAGAGTTCTACAGGGCCTCAGTTCTGGTGGAGTTGGTGTTGGATCTCATTTTACAAGCAGACCAGAGCACACCTAGTTAAAGTTGCCACATTTAGGCCAAGGACCAAACAATGCCCACTGCAGGCAAGAAGAGCCTCTGCAAATGAATGGTCTAAAGGATATAGAGCAGCAAAAACGCAACAGCAGAGCACATACAGTACACACTGGAGACACTCCATGAAGCACAGACCGTGGGTGCTACGTGACCTCTTCTTCATAAAGCCATTACTTTTAGGAGCAGGAGGCAAAAAAGGCTTTTCTAGAAAACACACAGAAGAAGGCAGAGACTTAGCAAAATGCCAAGATGGGGGAATGTATCCCACATGAGAGAACAAGATAAGGTCACAGTCAGATATATAAGTGAAACAGATATAAGTAACATGCGTGATGAAGACTTTAAAGCAAAAATCATACGGATATTCATTGGGCTTGAGAAAAGAATGAAAGACAAGCATCCAACTCTTGATTTTGGCTCAGGTCATGATCTCACAGTTTCATGAGTTCTAGCCCCACATCAGGCTCTGTGTGCTAAACTAGCTGAGCCTGCTTGGGATTATCCGTCTCCCTCTCTCTCTGCCCCTCCCCCACTCATGCTTTCTCTGTCTCTCTCAAAGAAATTTTAAAAAAGAATCAATCAAAGATAAAGAATGCAATAAACAAGATTGGAAACAGCTTGATGGAATGAACAGCAGGCTGGAAAAAATAGAGGAATGAATTAATGACCTAGAAGACAAAGTAATGGAAAATAATGAAGCTGAACAAAAGAGAGAAAGAAAAATTATGCAACATAAGAATAGACTTGACGAACTCAGTGACTCCATTAGAATATAATAACATTTGTATTATAGGAGACCCAGAAGAAGAAGAGAGAAAATGGGGCAGAAAATTTATCTCAAGAAATAACAGCAGAAAACATCTCAAATCTGGGGGAAGAAATAGCTATCCAGATCCTTGAGGCACAGAGAACTCCCATTAAGATCAACAAAAGCAGGCCAACATGAATTAAATTTATAAAATGCAGTGATAAAGGAAAACCTTAAAAGCAGGAAGACAAAAGAAGGGCTTAACTTATAAGGGAAAACCCATAAGACTAGCTGGAGATTTCTCGACAGAAACTTGGCAAGCCAGAAGGTAGTGGCATGATATATTCAATGTGCTGAATGGGGAAAATCTGCAGGCAACAATACTCTATCCAGCAAGGCCATCGTTCAGAAAAGAAGAAGAGATAAAGAGTTTACCAGACAAACAAAAATTAAAGGATTTCGTGAGCCAGCCATGTAAGAAATATGAAAGGGGACTCTGAGTGCAAAGGAGAGACCAAAAGTAATAAAGACAAGAAAGAATCCGTGAAAATCTCCAGAAACAATAACAAATCAAGTAATAAAATGGCACACAAAAAAGTATCTATCAATAATTACGTTGAATGTAAATGGACTAAACACTCCCATCAAAAGACATAGGGTGTCAGAATGGGTTAAAAAAAATAAAATTAAAATTAAATAAATAAAATAAAATAAAATAAACCCATCCATATGCTGCCTATAAGAGACTCACTTTAGACCTAAAGACACCTGCAGATTGAAAGTGAGGGGGTAGAGAAACATTTATCATGCAAATGGATGTAAAAAGAAAGATATAAAAATTGGACAAACCAGGTTTTTTGTTCTTGTTTTTATCCTTCTTTGGTATCAGGGTAGTACTGGCCTCATGGAATTATTTTGAATGTGTTCTCTGTTCCATTATATGTAAGATTTTGATAAAGATTACCATTAATTAAATGTTTATTAGAATTCACCAATGAACCCATGTAGTCTTGGGCTGTTCTTTGCTGGGAGATTTTTGATTCCTAATACAACATTCGTTCTTGTTATTGATCTAAGATAATTTCCCACCTCTTGGATTCAAGATTCATGATTCAATCTTGATAAATTATGTATTTTTAGGAATTATCTGGGTTTTTTCCTAAGTTATCTGATTTGTTATTATATAATTATTTACAGTAATGTTATCATACTATGTTATTTCTGTGGTTATCTGTTGTATTGTTTTCTCTTCCATTTCTCATTTTGGTTTTTGAATCTTTTCTCTTTTTTTCTTAGTTAATGTAGGTAAAGCATTACCAATTTTATTTTTTTTTAAGCTGGTGATTACTTTCAATATTATGTTATTGTTTATTCTGGTCCCTATTTATTTCTGATTCTTCTTTGTTATTCTTTTTCCCTGATAAATTTCAGCTAAGTTCCTTCTTTTTCTAGGTCCTTATGATGTAATGTTGTTTATATTAAATTTTTATCTTAATATAAGCATTTATAGCATAAATTTCTAACATTTGCTTCTGCTGCATCCCATAGATTTGAGAATAATGTGTTTTCTTTTTCTCTTATTTTGAGGCATTTTTTGATTTGCCATTTTATTTCTTATCTGGCTCATTGCTAGTGCAGTAGTGTACTGTTTAATATTTACAAATTAAATATTTAATATTTATTTACATTGTTGATTGTTCAGTATGTTTTTGTTGATCTTTAGTTTTGTACGATTGTGGTTGGAAAATACAATTGGTATGATTTCAGTCTTCTTAAATTTGTAATATTTGTTATTTCTCTTTGTATGTGATTTAACCAGAGGATTCTTCTTTGTGTACATGAAGAAAATGCATATTCTTTCTATTTTTCTTGGATAGAATGTTTTATACTTATCTTTTAGAACCATCTATTCTGAAGTATGCCTCAAGTAAAAAATGTTCTTGTTGAAAAAAATTACTTTAACTGAGGGTACTCACTCAAAACATATCCGAGGGGAGGTGGGTAGGGGGATAAGTGAAATAGGTGAAGGAGATTAAGAGTACACTCATCATGATGATCAATGAATAATGATGTATAGAATTATTGAATCACTATATTGTATGCCTGAAACTTACATAACACTGTATGTTAACTATACTGAAATTAAAATAAAAAACTTAATAAAAAAGTGTTTTTAATTTTTAAAAAAGTAGATGGACAGAAAATATATATACCATACAAATAGTAACCATAAGAAGAGGGGAGTGGAATTAATTGCAGATAAAACAGAATTCAAGACAAAGATCATTATCAATGATAAAGACATTTTATAATGATAAAGGAATTTGTTGTTAGGAAGTTAAGTCTTATAACAGAGTTTTAAAATATATTAATTAAAAATTGATAGAAATAAAGGGAGAGATATTCAATTCCATAATTATAGCTTGAGATTTTAACATGCCTTATTGATAGAACAACTAGACAAAAAAAAAAAATCAGTAAAGACATAAAGCATCAGAACATTTAAAAAATGATAAAATAAAAATATAACCACAATACCATTCCATATCTAAAATAAATAATTCTTTTTTTTTTTTTTTTTTTTTTTACGTTTTTTTTTTTATTTTATTTTTGGGACAGAGAGAGACAGAGCATGAACGGGGGAGGGGCAGAGAGAGAGGGAGACACAGAATCGGAAACAGGCTCCAGGCTCCGAGCCATCAGCCCAGAGCCTGACGCGGGGCTCGAACTCACGGACCGCGAGATCGTGACCTGGCTGAAGTCGGACGCTTAACCGACTGCGCCACCCAGGCGCCCCTAAATAATTCTTTACTATCATCCTTTTGAACCTGACCTTCCATGAGCTAGTGGACAAAGAGTTTGTCCAGTTTTAAATGTATTTTTTTAATTTTTTTTTTTTTTTTTTTTTTTTTTTTTTTTAGACAGAGCATGAGCTGGGGAGGTACAGAGACGGAGGGAGACAGAGTATCTGAAGCTGACTCTACCGACAGCAGAGAGCTCAATGTGGGGCCCAAACTCTTGAACTGTGAAATCATGACCTGAGCTGAAGTCAGACTCTCAGACGACTGAGACACCCAGATGCCCTGAGATTGCCCAGTTTTATTCTGCAACTTAAAATCCTATCAGTGGTTGAAGTAAAATTTAAATTAAATCCAACTGATTCCAGACAAGAAGTACAGTGCATAAGAAAAGAGTTTTATATCAGATGCACCTTTGCCAATAAACGGTGATCAATTCTGGACCATCAAAAGAAGCAGTTATTGTTACCTATACTCATATAATGCTAAGGAGGAAAAGGTGCTAGTGAGAAAACATCTCCCAGGAATAATCCATGACTGCTACACCTTCATAATTCTACAGTATGTGCAGAGATTTCCCATATGGACTTGACAGGCGAAACAAAAATGCTGCTTGGTTTGGGAGATAGTATCTTGGAGAGAAATGTAATAGAGAGCTTTCTGGGGCTCAACAAATTCATCATGTACTAACAATTTCAGATAACATGAAATGCTGCCTTCCAAGGAAAACCATGAAGTATTGCCAGTGAACTTAAAGTCTAAAATAGGGAATTGCCAAGTCTTGGGATGAAACATGTAAATTTATTTCTTCACCATGAAGGTGGTTACTGGGAAAGCTAAAGGAAGATGCTGGAGAAACTGACCATGACTTTTGATTGATGGGTCCTGATTTTCTCCCTCATGATTTAAAATGGGTTGTTTTGTTTTGTTTTGTTTTTGTTTTTTAAATTTTTAATGTTTATTTTTCAGAGACAGAGCATGAGCAGGGGAGGGGAAGAGAGAGAGGGAGACACAGAATCCAAAGCAGGCTCCAGGCTCTGAGCTGTCAGCACAGAACCTGACATGGAGCTCAGACTTACGAACTGTGAGATCATGACCTGAGCCGAAGTCAGACACTAATCCAACTGAGCCACTCAGGCACCCCTAAAATGGGTTTTTTAAAGAAAAATGGAATATATGACAAAGACTTGGAAGAACATATTTGGTGGAAGATTTATTATTTGCATGGCCAAAAAAATAATGAGGGGACAGGGTGCTTGAAAGTGAAGTTTATAGGTGACAAAATTCTTTCAATGAAATTATAAAACAGTACTCTATGAAAGACAACTAAATGTGTAACATATAAGACTGAGCTACTTGAAGTTAAAGACCAGACATTCCTTTTTATATCCCTTGTATCTTATAAAGCACTTGAACCAGGTAAGTGTTTGTATCAGTGAGGATTAGATACCGCTGCAAATAACAGAAAAAACAAAAATATCAAGACATGACTTTATTTCTAAGTTATAAGAAAGAAGCCTGAAGATGGACACTTGAGAGGTCACATGAGAGCTCTGTAAAGTTATCATGGGTCCAAACTTGTCCATCTCACTGCTCTACTATCCTTAGCATAACCCTTGTGCTCATGGTCCAAGATTACTGCCAGAGCACCAGCTATCATATCTACATTCCAAGCAGCAAAATGGAGGAAAAAGAAGTCTGGACTGCTTTTTTTTTTTTTTTTAATGTTTATTTATTTTTGACAGAGAGAGAAACAGAGCATGAGTGGGGGAGAGGCATAGAGAGAGGGAAACACAGAATCCGAAGCAGGCTGCAGGCTCTGAGATATCAGCACAGAGCCCTATGTGGGGCTCGAACTCACAGACCATGAGATCATGACCTGAGCAGAAGTCAGACACTTAACCAACTGAGCCACTCAAGTGCCCCGGGCTGCTGCTTTTAAAGAAATCTTTTAGGAACACTCACGTATCACTGAGTAGAACATATTCACTTGGCCACACCTACATGCAAGGGAGTTTGGGAAATGTAATGTTTTACCTGGGGCCATGTGCCAAACTAAAGGAAAAGGGAAAGATAGTGGGAAGTAGTTCTCAGTTTAGCATGGAACTCAATATAGATCTTTATTCTATATCAATAGGAAAGAGAAAATTATCAGATCCAACTACAATAATATTAAAATAGTAACTATGATTTACTGAGCTAGATGCTTTAGTTCATCTTGGGCAATGAACACCACAGCCATGAGGCTATAGATACTATTTAGCCTAATTTTACAGATAAGAAAACTGAGTTTCAGAGAAGTTGAGCAATTTGCTGAAGGTCACACAGCTATGGAAAAGCCATGATATAAACCAAGGTCTACCTGGTTCCAAAGTCTGTTCTGTAAAAATCTTTGGTCCTTGATATGGTTCGTGTACCAGCAGCCTCAGAATTACCTGGAATCTTGCCCCCCCACCCCCGCCAAAAAAAAAAAAAAAAAGCAAACAAAAAATAGAATTTTTGGACCCCACCCTAAACTGCCAAATGCAGATCTGCAATTTAACAAGTTCCTGAACTGTAAATCTATTAAAGTTGGACAAGCATCATTCCCTGCCATTCTGCCATAAATATATCAGACCTCACTGATAATAAAGTTCGCCTTTATTCTTTAGGGAAAGAATTTCAGTCAGTTATATTTTAGTGTGAGTTTATATAAGAATGTTAATTCCTCACATAGGATTAGCAGATAGGGGAATAATTTCCAAATAACATGGAAATTACATTAGTTCAAATATGATTCCTTTCCCCAGCACATTAACTTTTTGCCCCCATCAAGTTAATGCAAAGCAATTAATACAGTTGAGCACCTAGCCACAGAAAGCACAAGACTGTACATCACTCCCAATCACTTCAAGTCAGTACTTGGCTCAGTTTAGCCACATGCTGTGTCTCTAAAGTGCTTACTGCTGGAGTTTCCTTTATCTCTGTACATTTTGTCCTTGCCTCTTAACTTAGCAGCTCCCACCTTCCCTTTCACCCCTTCCATCAAGCCACCTTCCCCTTCTTTTTAGGAAAAGTACTCTATTTACTATGTTACGTCTTTGATGAATGGTAACTTAGTATGTCTTTTTTAAGTTTGCAAGGATTTTTCATTAAGATGTTAACATTTTTGATAGTTGTATAGGATTTAAGAGACCTACCCAGCTTAATTTTCTTCCAGTTTGCCCTATTATTTTTAGAAAGCAGTTTTGCTAAATGAAAGGAACAAAGTATATAGTGTTACAACAACACAAATGCCCACATTCTGCAATGATTAGAGGGGTTCAGAAGAAACACTATCCATCTACTTTTGGATAAATACCCGTTATTCTCAAAGGTGCAGCACAATGCACAGAAGAGATGATGGGCTTGAAGACAGAAGAAATGCATTAAAATAGTCACTGACAAAAATCCCCAGCCAAAGAGTTAAAACTGCTCTCGGCATTGAAATGCAGTTAGTATGATGAAAGTTTCTGAGGCAAGTCCAAGTGATTAACATAGGCCCCTACCCAGCTTCTGCTTTTGCAGCTTCACCTGGCCTCAACCTCAGTTCTTGACAAACGCACAGTCTCACCTGGCCCACAGACCTATAGCATCCCTGGGCCTGCTCGCCTCTGGTGATTTTTCTTTGCTGACACCTACCTGTCTGATCAGATCTTTTGTACACTTGGACAGAGAGATTTGCAGTCCCTCTCCAGTGTATGATACTGACTCAAACCCATATGCTCAAAGCATGGGGCTCTGAATGAAACCTACCATTTATGTGGCTCACAAAGCCCTCTCTGACACACACCCCATTACCCAGTCATTTACTTAATACCTCAGCACATTAAGAATTAATATTTCCATGTTTTGTCCTCAATCTGATATAATTTCTTATGTCTTCTTGTATAATTTCTAGGTCTCTTTATAATATTTTTGACTATGGTTGTCCTTAAAATGCATTCCCGCTTTGGGGCGCCTGGGTGGCTCAGTCGGTTGAGCGTCCAACTTCGGCTCAGGTCATGATCTCACGGGTCTGTGAGTTCGAGCCCCGTGTCGGGCTCTGTGCGGACAGCTCAGAGCCTGGAGCCTGTTTCGGATTCTGTGTCTCCCTCTCTCTGACCCTCCCCCGTTCATGCTCTGTCTCGCTCTGTCTCAAAAATAAATAAACGTTAAAAAAAAAAAAACTTAAAAAGGGGCGCCTGGGTGGCTCAGTCGGTTGAGCGGCCGACTTCGGCTCAGGTCATGATCTCGCGGTCCGTGAGTTCGAGCCCCGTGTCGGGCTCTGTGCTGACAGCTCAGAGCCTGGAGCCTGTTTCAGATTCTGTGTCTCCCTCTCTCTGACCCTCCCCCGTTCATGCTCAGTCTCTCTCTGTCTCAAAAATAAATAAACGTTAAAAAAAAAAATGCATTCCCGCTTTGATCAAAATATTAAAGTCCCTTCTATTTTTAAATGTTTTTAAGCTTATTTATTTTGAGAGAGAGGGAGAAAGAGAGCATGCACACACAGTGGGAAAAGGGTAGAGAGGAAAGACAGAATCCCAAGCAGGCTCCGCACCATTAGCACAGAACTGGAGGCAGGGCTCAAATTCACAAACCAAGTGATCCTGACCTGAGCCAAGATCAAGAGGCAGACACTTAACCAACTGTGCCACCCAGGTGCCCCTCCAGTCCCTTTTAAAGATAAAATGGATATTGTTGACATTAGAGGAAAAGCCAGAATATACGATTGTTTTCCCAGTTACTTTCTGTCCATTTCTCTGCTTAGTCCAGAATCTTAACGAGGCTATTCACTCTAGATTTTCTTAAATAAAGTTTAGAAGTTTCATGCAACAAATATTTTATACTTTGATTTTTTTTATTTAAATAAAAATTTTAAAAATTCTGGTGCCACATGCTCAATACTCACCCATTACTAACATTGAAATACTCCTGAACATCTATCCATTTGCCTTATATCTCTCCTAATCGAATGCCTCCTACTTACCATATATAGTTTTTTAAATTTTTTTTTAAATTTTTTAATGTTTATTTATTTTTGAGACAGAGAGAGACAGAGCATGAACGGGGGAGGGTCAGAGAGAGAGGGAGACACAGAATCGGAAGCAGGCTCCAGGCTCTGAGCCATCAGCCCAGAGCCCGACGCGGGGCTCGAACTCATGGGCCATGAGATCGTGACCTGAGCTGAAGTTGGACGCTCAACCGACTGAGCCACACAGGCGCCCCTATATTTTTTATATTATAAAATAACCCTCCTTTTTTTTTTTTTTTTTTATTTATTTTTGGGACAGAGAGAGACAGAGCATGAACGGGGGAGGGGCAGAGAAAGAGGGAGACACAGAATCGGAAACAGGCTCCAGGCTCCGAGCCATCAGCCCAGAGCCTGACGCGGGGCTCGAACTCACGGACCGCGAGATCGTGACCTGGCTGAAGTCGGACGCTTAACCGACTGCGCCACCCAGGCGCCCCAAATAACCCTCCTTTTAAAATTTGGCAACTCAAAAGAATAAGTCTACAAAATTGTGTGTAAACCTTAAATAATTACCAATTAGTTGGTAATTTTTCTCTGTAACTATTTTTGTTTCACATTCTCAGTTGTGTGTGTATGCATGTGTTGTGTGTGTATGCATGTGTGTGTGCATGTCATTGTGAAATAAGAAAGAACACAGCTGCTTTCATAAACATATGCAGAACAGTGGCAGCCTCCAGTTCTTCAGACACGGATTGTCCCAAATCACACAAGTCATCAACTGAATAATCAGAAAAGGAAAACAGGATATTTTCAACCAAAGAAGATGAAAGCCGATTTAAATTGGTCCTGTCATGGTTTCAGTCAAACAAATCTACAGTTATTAAAATTAACATGCAGAATCATCAAATAAGTATTGCCAGGTAAAGGAGATAGTGACTGCAGCTAAATTCTATAACAAGAAAAGTTAACTTGACATTCTGGTACAAGGAGATCAATGAATATGTCGATAGGATGGGACTTTAAGCCAGAACAGAACATAAACCTTGGTCAAAAGAATCATATTCAGCAGATTTAGGTGACTAGGGCTGTATGTGAAGAAACTATATAAAAATCCATGAAAGGGAAGGTGGGCTTCGGTGGAGATCTAATGACTAAGTATAAAAATGGTTCAAGAGGAAAGAAGTGATAGTACCTTGGGAATTCAGTACTGGAGGGAAAGTGGGAGCGGAAGAAAAGTGAGAGAAGAGAAGGGGAGAGGGGGAGAGAGAGAGACATTTTCAAATATGGAGTACAAGATGGACACAGAGTATAGTTAAGAGGGACATTTAAGAGTATCCAGGTATTTTCAATGTTCTTAAAACTTGAGTATCTGATAAATATTTGCCATACCTTGCTATTTCATTGCTCAGAAAGAACAAGAACAATAGCCACAATTTACTGAGTAATAACTCAGTTCCAAGCATTATGCTACATACTTTGAATATATGATCTCATTTAATTCTTTCAACAATCATGAAAATTATTATCCCCATACAGGCGGTAATTGGTAGGGCCATTTTGTAAAGCCCTCAAATTTTGGGCAGGGAGGGGATTTACTTTACAGTTATAACATTACCCTAAGTAATACAGAAGATCAGGGTAGATTCTCTTGAGGAAATAACTGTGGAACTAAGATTGTGGAAGATTAAGAATTAGACTAAGGGCATGGTCTCATGGTTTGTGAGTTCGAGCCCCATGTCTGGCTCTGTGCTGACAGCACTGTTTAACTAAATAAACATTAAAAAACAAAAAAACAAAAAAAAGACTGGGGGTGGGGGGTGGAAATACAAGACTATTCTAAGCACAAGGAACAGCCAGTGCAAAATTCTTGAGGCAGGAGTACTCATAGTGCATTTGATGATTTTAAAAGTGGAGTGATTGGAGCACAGTACAGGGGCGCAGGGGTGGTGCAGCGAGGAAGCTGGAGCAGGAGACAGGGGCTACATCAAGTATTCTGGGTAATAGCCTAAAAGCTATGGAAGAGTTTTTAAAGGGGAGGGGACTGTTCACACGTGTTTTGCAAAGGTTCTTTTGGCTGCATTGCAAGGAATTGATTGAAGGAGAGTGGAAGAGGAGAGACCAGTTAAAGTAGTCAATGAGAGAATAGAAACTTGGTGAAATGGACAACAAACAAAAACAGAACAAAACTAACCTTTATATAACCTTCCTCCATCTGCTCTGTGTCAGTGTATGGCTACCCAGTCTAGACCATATAATCCTTATAAGTTCCAAACCAGAGGAATCATCTTTGCAACTCCCTCTACCACAACTCCATAAGGAATCAGTTACCATTTCCTATTGGTTTTATTTCCTTAAAAACAAAACAAAACACACACACACAAACGAACACAAATTACACTTGGTCATTTACTCTAGTCCTCTCCAATATGCCTGGATGGTCTTTCTAAAATGCAGAATCCTCCATCAGTGTCCATATACATGACTTTCGTTTTTTTTCTCTTCTGTCCTTAGTTTGTTCTCTACCGCCACAGGACTTTTGTACATGCTGTTCTCTCTTCCTGGGACTCAACCTCCACATCCCAGCTGCAAAATTCCTCAAGAAAGACCTCTCTTCCACTCCCAACTGCCCTACTTTTGGGTCTCCTTGTATATTTGACTTTTTTTGTGCCACAGGCATGTCTAAAAATTTAAAAATCCCTCCCTAGCTATACTGAAAGCTTCATGGAGGCAGGTTCTATCTCTGTTGTACCCCAACTATCTATAAATCTAGGTTGACTGAACCCTTAGATTTTATGGAGCTTGTTTAAGGGTTTTATGTTACTTTTGTCGCTACAGAGCCATTAAAATGAGTTTTTGTGTCGTGGCAAACAACGATAGCTCTTCCATCTAAAACAAGTGCAAGAATAAAGGTAAAAGCCAGGGAGAGATTCACTTCCCTGGCAAGCACTGCGCGTGCGCTATCTGCCAGGTTCTCAACTCTTGAAGACGCTCTGGCCAGAAAATCACCTTAGCGCCTGCTTAGTTCGGGGCTGCACAACCAGAGGGCGGGGTCCAAAGAGGAGGAAATGGTCACTGCGCCTGCGTCCGCTCCTTCTGGGTCCTAGGCTGGCTGCGCAGGCGCATATGTACCATTTTGACCGTAAACATCCTGCCGATTTGAACCGAGGATTTGGGCGGCAGGAAGAGCCTCGGCGTAACGGCAGCCATCTTGTTTGTTTGAGTGAATCGGAAAGGAGGCGGTGGCTGTGGCGGCGGCGGGAGCTGCTCCGAAGCTACACCTCACAGGGGCTCCCCCCCCTTTCCCCGCCCCCTCCCCCGACCCTTTTCCCCTCCCCAGGCCACCCAGCCCGCCCAGCTCCCGGCGGAGTACAAGGTAAGATACTCGGCCGGCCCCTCTTATCCTCCGGCTCCCTCCCCCTACCCCTTCCCTGCCGTCCTGCCGCCTAGGAGCCGGGCTCGGGGAGGGGGGGGTGGGGGGGGGGAGCGAGGGAGGAAAGCACTCGCCGTATCCCGGGACGGTGGCCGTGCTGCCACCCTCCGAGCCCTGGAACGGCAGCGCCGCCTGCCCAGGCCGCTTTCCCCGGGCCCGCCCTCGGCCAGGACCCGCGCAACCTGGGCCCGCATTATCGCTTGTCTGGTAACAAATGGTTCTGGTCCGTTCCAAGGCCGAAAAAGCCGTTACTCCTCCAGTCCCTCGGGAGCCACATCTCCCGGAGGAGGCAGAGGAAACCTTGGGTCCTGGAGGGAAAGGAGGAGGTTTGAACGAGCCCGCTCTGGGACTGGGCCGCCTACTCGGGCAAAAATGGCTGTCTAGGAAGACGCGGGGCGGGCGGCGGCGGCGGGTCGGCGCCCGCGGTGGCAGCTCGGTGGGGCAGCAACCGTCTGCCGAGCTTGGGTGCGGGGGGTCGGAGACGTGCGGGCACTGCCCTTGCGGGCGCTGTGGACTCATAGCACGGCGACGGGCCCCTCGCCAGGGATTGCTGCTGCTCCCCCTCCCCTTTTTTTAAGGAAATATTTTACGTTGGGAATATTACACACTGGACAGACCAATAGAAAACGAGACCAAGGGAAGTTGCTTCTGATTCTTAGGAAATTAGCATAATTGGTCCCCCCCCCACCCTACTTTTCTAATGATTAGGGATATTGAGTGTTTTGATAATTGATATAGAGACGCTTTGGGAAGGTGGTTTCTGACAAATGCTTGAAGTCTTTCTCCTTTCTGAGAAAGTCTTTGCGATTGATCTGCTGTGATAGAGTGGGGTGACACTATCTACTTGTGGTGCCAGACCTAGCGGCATTCTTTCAAATTTGGAAGAAGGAAACGCTGGAGGGTTTGTCTGCCCACCCTATGATTGTAACGCTGTCTTAAGGGTGCAAAACCGCGCTAGTGCTTTTAATGATTTCTGGTAAAGGCTTATGTCTGTCAGCTTTCTTTGCAAGCGAAGTTTAATATTTGCTCTCATAATGCTGTTTAGAATCATCACTGAAATCCAGAAAAAAATTCTTTTTAAAAATGAATGCAAATGCCAATGAGCTGTGTGAATCGGCAGAATTTTAGAGACGGGCTGGAGAAGCTTTCCTAAGTTGTAGAGTCTTTAAATTTATTTTTGTTTTTAATGTTGGAGGCAATTTACAATTATTTTTAGAAAGACACTGATGAGGACATATACCGTAACCAGTGATTAAATTATTTAACAGTTCGTAAATTGTTGAGGTGACAGCAGTGCATAACTGATGGACATAGTGCTTTTCATAAACAAGTCAGAATTACATTGGTAAAGAGTAACCTTAATAACTTTTTTGTTTATAAAGACGACACATTAGTACACTCTACACTTGTTTTTCACTTAGAGTGGTAGGTTTAAAGTATTCTGAAAAAATTTTATCTTTCACAGTTTGGTGCAGAAGGGAAATTTCTAATGTTTAAGAAATAAAGGTTTTGTGTATTTTGTTTAAATGTTGTGATGTCAGATTGTTAGGCATGATCATGCTTTTTATTTTCTGCTGTGAGATTTTTTTCAAATTTACTGTTTATTTACATCCCGGTAGGATTGTGCTAGTTTGCTGTTCTGTTTCATTCTCATCCTTTTTGGTTAACATCCTCATTTTATAGATGCGAAAGCTAAGACTCAGTTAAATAACTTTTAACCATTACAGAACAACTCAGGAGGGAGCTGAATTTGAATCTAGGACCTTTTGATTGTAAAATTGTTGTTCAAAGAATGTTAGTAGCAGAAGGGTGGGGAGCTCTAGTGTGCAGGGTTGGAAATAACTTCTGTTCCTGAGACAGCCCCCAAACCTCCAGAGATCATCACATTCTTATCTGAGTTTTAGGTATAGATGTTTTCCAAGGTTAGTAAATCACTGAATTTCAACCTTCCAGGTTTTTATAGTTTGTGAAAATGAACCACACAGACTAAGCAGCTTAACTTGTTAGTTAATGGCAAAGCAGGATTGTGTCTTGACTTGCAATATAAGAGTTTTTATTTTGGGTGATACTTGTGTATGTTCCAAGTTAAAGTCGAACAGTACAAAAAGATAGGTGTCACTTTCCCAGCAGACCCGCTTTCCAAAGGTAACCAGTGTCATCAGTTTCATTTGTACACCACAGATAATTTATGTAAGTGCATTAAATATATCTTACAGAGAGAGCCTTCCTTTAAAGAATACATATATGTATACCATTGTTTAAGTCTGCATGGAATTCTGTTATATGGCTGTATTAATTTGTTAAAAGTCACTAATTAGCAGCCAGGTAAATTATTTCTAATGTTTTGCTGTTAAAAGACATGCTGGCAAGGCAACACAGTGTTGCGTTAGAGGTGTGAGCTCTGAAATTCAAGTTTCGCTTGCATTAAATGCTAATGACCTTGGTACATTGTCCATTTTCTCTGTTTCCTCATCTGTAAAATGGGCTGGTGCTTACCTCATGACTGTCGTTAAAAGGATGGACACATCAGTTTTTAACATTTTTTGTTGTTATTATATATCTCAAGGTATGCCATTGGCATTATTACTGGAAGTGCAGTTTCTATTTCGAGTGTTTGAGAGTTTCATAAGATGTTGGCAAATTGCCCTTAAAAGAGGTTATCCCAATTTATACAACCATTGTCCTGCCCTGCTTTCTAACAGATGAGTGAAATATCATAATGACTAATATCATGGTAGAAACATTGTATCTACATTGTAGAAACAAGGCTGTAATTTGCCTTTTTTTTGTAAGATCATAAATTGTCATTTTTTCCGTTTCTAAATATGTTCAAAAATACTGATTTGTCATTTCACTTTAGACTTAAATTACTTTTTAGGCTATATTGAAAAAAGTTTGCTGCTTTAGAAAAAAATGAGAAATCCTGAAATTGCATAAGCTATCCTCTCAGACCAAATACAGGCTTTATGCTAAGATCTTTTACAAAGGATTAACAGACTTAGAATTTTCAACATTTACAGAGATTAATCAACTTTTTTAATTAAAGTATGCTAATACTAAGAAAAAAGATTGTTCAAAAGATTGTACTTTATTTAGATATAAGCCAGTTGTTGATCTACCACTGTGCTTCAGACGTCCTATAGTTATTAGGGTGATTTCCTCTTGCTAATTGTTTCCCAGAATAACTTTCGCACCACTTTGCTTTAGTTACCCCATCCCATGCCAAGAAAGCATCTATTTAGGAATCTTTGCCTCCACATAACTGGGATATTTTAGGCATGGTACTCTGACTAGCAGCTTAAGTCCTGGCCATGAGTTACTGACACCTGTTGAAAAGTGCCAGTAGCTTTAATTTCTAAAATTTCCAGAATTTTTTACATATGTCAATTATGAGATCACTTGGTGTATCTCATTTCCTTATTCATTAAGCACGTATTTAGTAGTTGTTATGTAGCAGGCGGTATTCTAAAACCTAAATATTAAGGAGATATTTGTTTGGAATACAGCTATCTTCTATAGTGAAAATTGGGACTTCTTGTGTATGACAGCAACTGTATTTCTAAGAACACATTGCCATATTGGATTTCTACAAAATCCTGTAGACTTTATTTATAGCGCTGTAGAGGCAGCTTAATTTTCAGGCTAACAAACATTAAGGCTTAAAGTAAAAGCATTGCTTTGCAACATAGGCTCTCTTTGATTATGGGAAGCATATTTGGAAATATAAAATACTGCTGAGCAGGATATAAGATACACTTGAGGAGTTAGTGTTTAATTCTGTCGTAGAGTGTTTAATCTGAATTCTTCCTACTTTTCACATTCCTTAGTCACATTTAAGAGAGTTCACAACATTGGGCAGTTGATGAAGCCTGTTTTTGTTTTTTGTTTTTTGTTTTCTTTTGAAACAGTTTTCCTAGTGTGAATTAATAATGATCCTCTGGACACATCTGGTTCAGCGATTGAAAATTTCAGGACCCTTTGCCATTAAGTAATAGAAAAATGGAAAGGAGGCAAACCTGACTGAATTACTCTTGCACCACCACCCTCTACCCTTTCAAACTTTTTTGACAGGCATGAAATCTCTTGCCTATAATATGTTTAACTAATATATATTTCCTGTACAGCACTGGAAAGAATGGATACAGTTGTTAATTCAAAATACAATAAGCAAAATTCTCATAAAATTTACAGATTCTCATTTTAAGATTTACAGTCTCTGCAAAAACTTGAAAATTTAGAGTTAACTTACTCTGGATATTTTTTTTAAGCTAATTCTAAATTTTACATTCCCACTGGCAGTGTATAAGAGGTGAAGCTTCTCTGTATCCTCACCCGCCTTTGATGTTGCCATTATTTTTTATTTTACGTTTTAATAATGTGCAGTAATATCTCGTGGGTCTAAATTTGCATTTTCTTAATGACTAGTGATGTTGAACATCTTTTCTCGTTCTTATTTACCTTTGGTATATCCTTTTCTGTGAAATTTCTCTTCATTTCTTTTGCCCATTTTCAAATTAGATTTTTTAAAGTTTATTTTGAGAGAGAGTCCTTGAGTGCACATGTGCAAGTGGGGGAGGGGCAAAGAGAGGGGGAGAGAATCTCAAGCAGGCTCCAGGGTGTCAGTGCAGAGCCTATGCGGGGCTCCAACTCCGGAAACTCTGAGATCATGACCTGAGCCGAAACCAAGAGTCAGACGCTTAACTGACTGAGCCACCCAGGCACCTATCTAATTAGATTTTTTTACTTGTGTTTTTAGAATTCTTTATTCTGGATCTAGGTTCCTGTCAGATATGTCATTTTCAATTTTTTCCCCATTTTGTATCTTTGCATTCTCAGTGAACTCTTTTATATAACAAAATTTCTTAATTTGATAAAGGCCAATTTATTACCTTTTTTTCCTTTATGGGACATGTTTTTGGTGTCCTGTCTAAAAATTCTTCCCAAGGTTTAGGTACTAAAGGTTTTCCCCTCTGGTTTTTTCTAAAAATTTTATAGTTTTACATTTAAGTCTGTGATTTATTTTAAATTACTTTTTTTTTTTTTTTTTTTAAGCTTACTTATTTTGAGAGGGACAGCAGGGGCAGAGAGAGAGTCTAGAGAATCCCAAGCAGTCTCTGCATAGCCAGCTTGCAGTCACATGCAGAGCCCAGTGCGGGGGTCAGACCCATGAAACCATGAGATCATGACCTGAGCCAAAATCGAGCATTGGACCTCAGCCAACTGAGCCACCCAGGCACCCCTGAATTACTGTTTATATAATGCATGAGGTTTGGATCAAGATTCATATTTTGTGGATGATATCCAATCACCATTTGCTGAAAAGACTGTCCTTTCTCCTTTGTCAAGCTTCCTCATCTTTGTGAAAAATCAGTTGGAGTTATTTATGTGGATTTATTTCTGGGTTTCTGTCTTGTTTCATTGGTGTGTGTGTGTGTGTGTGTGTGTGTGTGTGTGTGTGTGTGTGTGTGTTTTCTGCCACATAATGTTGACTATTGTAGCTGTTAGGTAAATCTCGAAATTGGTTAGACAAATTCATCCCACTGTATTCTTTTTTAAAAAAGTAGTTTTAGCTATTCTCGTTCCTTTGCCTTTCCAAAGAAATGTTACAAAAATCTTGTCAATGGCTATAAAAAAAAAACTCAAAAGAATTTCAATAGGCATGATGTTAAAGTTTCTTTTGAAACTAAACATACAGGGGCACCTGGGTGGCTCAGTTCAGCATCCCACTCTTGATTTCAGCTCAGGTCATTGATCTCATAGTTCCGGGGATCAAGCCCCACTTTGGGCTCTGTGCTGACATCCTGGAGCCTGCTTGGGATTCTCTCTCTCCTTCTCTCTCTGCCCATGTCCTGCTTGCATGCACATGCATGTGCTCTCTCAAAATAAACATGAAAAAAAATAAATAAACATACACTTGTCGTGCTACCCAGCAATCATACTTCAGGACTTTTGCCCCAGAGAAATGAAAACTCTGTTCACCAAAAGTCTATATACACAGGTGTTTATAGCAGCTTTATTTGAAACAGCCTCAAACTGGAAACAACCAAATGTCCTTCGATAGGTGATTGACAAAGCAAATAGTGGTGTACCTCTCTATCCCATGGAATGCTACTCAGTGATCAAAAGGAACATACTATTGATAACTGGCAACAACTTGGGTGGATCTCAAAAAGAGTGTTAGACTGCTGAATCCAAAAAGTCACATACTATATGATTCTACTTATATGATCTTCTCAAAATGACCAAATTAGAGATGAAGAACAGAGTGGTGGTTGCTGGGACTTAGGAATGGTAGAGAGGAAGGAATGGGGGTGACAATTAAAAAGGATAGAGAGGAAGAGCTTTGTGTTGATGAACTAGTTTTGTATCTTATTCACTTGCAGTGGTGGTTACACAAATCTGCACATGTGATAAAATGGCATAGAACTATACATACACTTGCACCAATGTCACTGTCCTGGTTTTGATACTGTATGTGAGATGTCACCATTGGGGGAAACTGGTTAAAGGGTAAGTGGGACCTCTCTACTATTTCTGGGACTCCTGTGAACCTATAATTATTTCAAGAGAAAAAATGTTATAAAAATGTTCATGTACTTTTCATGTGCTATGGGTGTGCTTGAGTTTATTTCTGTAAAAACATGACTTGTATATCGTATTGTAGTCGTAGACATTTTAAAGAAATTCATCTGGCGAAATAGATTTTTTTAATCTTCTATGTAAGGGTAAATAAATAAAGGAAATAGCAACACAGGAAATGAAGGAAACATACACAGTTAATGTACTCTATAAACTGGATTTTTTAGGGTGCCTTTTTTTTCCTTCTATATCAACACATAGCTTGCTAAAAGAAAAATGTGCACTTGTATTTCCACTAAGACTATTTCAGTCATAAGATAAATGTTACGCTGTATCATTGTTCTGATACAATGTCCTGTTAGTGTTTAAATTATAATTGGACAAGTGCTTTTCAAGTTCTTGAGTTGGAAAAACTATATATATAATGCTTGTTTAAGCCTCAGCTTTTCTAAACTACTCACCTGTAAAGGTGGACCAACCCACCTACTTTTATCTGGTACAATATGAAATACTTGTTAGCACAGTACTTGTCATGAGGTAGCAATTATCCTATAAAGCATCTAGCTGAGAATCCATTGTTAATGGGGTTCTAAAAATGTAAATTTACACACTGTTTAATATCTGTTCCTGAGTATTCTTGGACATACTTTTCTTGCAATAAAGAATTTTTTTTTTTTTTGGCCAGAGGCAGACTCTTTTCCACAAGTTAGTGATCAGGGTAGGAATGGAATGAACACTTGATGGAACTTCAAAATGGAAAAGAGTTTTCTGGTGACAATTTTTACTTTAAAAAAAAATGGCCCTTTTATTTTGGGTATGAAAATGATTTGACTCTTTTGTCCCTTTTCTCTTCAGCTGCTATTTTGGGATCTTTTTCTTGCCCTCTCAAAACTAACACAGTAGATTGTTTTCATAAATGTATATACTGTACTTTCTTCCACCTTTCATGATTCCATATTAAAAAGAATAGGAAACTTTTATTTTCATATTTCTTCTATGTCTTGATTAATGTTTGTTTTCATATGGTAGTTATATTAACTTTTTTCCCCTTTCAGATTTCCTCCTGTTTCATAATCAGCCGGAACAATGTTCTACGCACATTTTGTCCTTAGTAAGAGAGGGCCTCTGGCCAAAATTTGGCTAGCGGCCCATTGGGATAAGAAGCTAACCAAAGCCCATGTGTTTGAGTGTAATTTAGAGAGCAGTGTGGAGAGTATCATCTCACCAAAGGTATGTTTGTTGTTGATATTTTTATTCACTTTGTAGATTGTTTATTGATATGTGAAACAATTCTGTAAAACAGCTTTTTAGGTTTACGTCTTCTTTGGAGGCAAAGAAAAATTTCTAGATTACCCAGAGTTCCAGTTTGGTATGCTATTCCCTTTAAAAATTCTGTAAGTGCACAGATCTTTTCATTTGCCTGTTTTCATGGTAGATCAGCGTGAGATCAGGCACTACCCAAATATATTTCTAGATGTTTTTGTACTTAAACATGTGTATAGGTGTTTCTAATTTGGGAATTTATAAAATATTCAAAATAAGGACCCTTTAATTAGAAACTGTTGTAGGGATCAGATCTAATTATTGTAGCCATCTAGTAAATAGTATCCATAACTCTTGTACCTCCTCAGCTCCACAGGCCTACTTGCTGTTTCTTAAAGATATCAAGCTTTTTCCCTGTCTCAGAACTTTTATACTTGCTGTTCTCTTCCCCTAAATATTTAATTATTGTGTGTCTCCCACTAGCATGGAAGCCTCATGAATGTCCTTACCTTATCTGCCTTGTTTACGGCTCTGTTCCTAGAGGAGCTTTTATTAACATCCTGTGAAACTGTTCTGAGACAGTGGTTTTCACCCTTGGATTTCACAAACAGTGTAACTAGAAATAATCCATGTTTTTTTGTGTTGCCAAGAAAGGACCTTTACAACATACACAATTACATGTATTAACATCATTAACACTTTGTTGAGATAACGTTGACTTCAAAATGTATAAGGACTAATCTCAAAGGAAAAGTCCTTAAATATGATACAACACACACACACACACACACACACACACACACACACACACACGTTACGTCTGTGTTTTAAAGGTCCTTTTGTGGACCTTGTATTAACCCATATGCGCTCTAGTTGTCCTGTCGTGAAAATAGTCCAGATACAGCTGTCTGGACCGCATTGAGAGCTACTCTTAGAATTGGCAGTTTGGATGATGCTGGCTGCCATGATGTGTTAAATAAATAAGGGTAGTTCTTTATTGCTGAAGAAGCAAGGGGATCTCAGATGAATAAAGCTGGGATCTAGAAAAGACTTGTTCAGAAAAGTCGTGTGGGAGAGGATATGTTTTAGGAGAGAAAAGTGAAAGTTTATATGTGTAATGAGAGCTAAATTACAGAGTTTCCACTTGTCTACAGAATTTTGGCTGGTTTTAGAGTTAAATTTGGTGGCATTTATTGGTTTTAAGGAAATTTCTATCATATTATTTCTAAGATGTAAAGTGAAAAATTATAAAATGAAAAGTTTACTAACAGGGAAATAGGTGACCTCTAGTCCTACCACCTAGAGAAAGTTTTAGTATTTTGGTATGCATTTAAAATGTGTGCATATATTTTACACATAAGCATGTATACACAAACTGCATTATATGTTTTATAACAAGACTACATTCAGGAAAAGCTCTGTTCATAACTTTACCATCATTTTTCATGGTTGCATTGTATAGTGTCATGGTCTCTTATCCACAGAATTTAAATACAAAACATAGAAACAGGTCATTTGTGTATTCATATGTTCACTGTAGAACTACTAATGTAAATGATTATTGGAAACAGCTTGAACTAGATGATCCTGGGAATGTCTTAATATATGTCGTATGCACTGTATTACCTTAATTCTAAAACACTTTTGGCCCCAAGGATTTAACATAAAAGATTATAGACCTGTAATTCGTTGTTTCGATTATACATGATTTATTTTACCAGTGTCTTTTTTAGATAATCTATAATTTTTCCTAATTTTTTGAATTTTACTTCCACTGGTCCTGTACTGTGCAACCATTAAAATTACAAAGATTTTTCTACTTGGTAGGACTACAGGTTTATTTTCCTCTTTTTAAAAAATAACCATTGAATAAACATTGCTTGCAAAATCTTTTGGTCACATCTGTGGACTTTTTGTTGTTGTTATTCATTTTTGAGAAAACACGAACCTGGAAGGGGCAGAGAGAGACAGGGAGACACAGAATCTGAAGCCGGCTCCAGGCTCTGTCTGAGCTGTTAGCACAGAGCCAGGCAAGGTACTTGAACTCACAAACCATGAAATCATGACCTGAGCCGAAGTTGGATGCTTAACCAACTGAGCCACCCAGATGCCCCCCCTCTTTTTTTTTTTTGACTCAAGATTGTTTACTATGTGAGGTTAGGATACATCAAAACCAGTCTTGCATTTTCATTGATCTTTTGTTCCCATCTGTAAATTTTTCCTTAGTGTTGATGTTTAGGAAGATAAATGATGGGCCGGGTGGTATATTTCTGATATGCATTAATACTTTGCTCTGTGGGGAGATAGTACCAGTTTGCACTGCTGGTCGAATTGTATGAGAATATGAGGTTTTCTACTTTTTATAGGTATGCTTACTGAGAGAAGTGAATGGAAAAAGGAGAAGTTGAGCTCTTTTCTTGAAATTGATATGTGTGACTAATCTTTAACACCCATAAGCAAATATTAAGGGTGATTTGGCTTAAAAGGATAACATTTTTTCATAGTATGTGCAGAGTACTTTGTACACCTTTAGGGACACTACAAAAGAATACAAGATAATCTGATACGTGAAGATATGTAGCAGTTGCCACAAAAGTAAGGCATGCAGTTCAAGAATAATGTAAAAAACTGTGGAGGGTGTGAGAAAGAACAACTTACTTTAAAAACCATTTCTAAGTGGGTTTTTTTCAATGTTTATTTTGAGAGAGCAGGTGTGAGTGGGGGAGGGGCAGAGCAAAGGAGAGAGAATTCCAGGCAGGCTCAGCCCTGTCAGCCCAGAGCCTGATGTGGGCCTCTGATTCATGAACCTCAGGAACCAAACTGTGAGATCATGACCCGAGTCAAAATCAAGAGTTGGTGCTCAACCAATTGAGCCACTTAGGCACCCGTCTAAGTGGGTTTTTATGATTGATCTTGTTTTATTTTGATAGAATATATATTTCCACAGGTGTACTAACTCAAAAATGTCTGTTTGCTCTTGTGCAGTTCTTGTGAGGGATTTTAGAACAAGCGTCAGACATACAGCTCAGTTGTAACCGTGTGGCTTCTGCCCCCTCACGACACTCCTCTGTTTGAACAGCCACTGGTAACCTCTGTAGAGCTTTCCCTGCGTACATAGCCTGTGTTCCGTATTACACCTATACTCTTAACGTGAGCTAGCTCAACAGCAAAAATGGCCATACTTCATATTACCTACTTCTTTGCTAAACTCTGAACCAAACTCATCCAGAAAGAAATCTTTTGCCCAAACACCACCTTTTTAAAAAGTTTCCAATTCTTTACAAGATAATGGCATGCAGTGGGTTTTAATTTTAAATGCTTCCTCCTTTCTTAGGTAAAGGTGAAGTCAATATTAAATTTTCTAAGACCACATCATAAAAGTAGATTCTTTCTTTCCATTAGGAACAGTGTTTTAATTGGGTCTTTTCATATCAAGGATGATAAGTCCTGGATTTGATGACAAATTTTTAATTTTAGATATACTAAGAATAGCAGTAACTTTTATAATTTATGTTGTAAGTCATGTGAAATTGCCATAAAGACAGAGCCTGAGTGGGGCGCCTGGGTGGCGCAGTCGGTTAAGCGTCCGACTTCAGCCAGGTCACGATCTCGCAGTCCGTGAGTTCGAGCCCCGCGTCAGGCTCTGGGCTGATGGCTCCGAGCCTGGAGCCTGTTTCCGATTCTGTGTCTCCCTCTCTCTCTGCCCCTCCCCCGTTCATGCTCTGTCTCTCTCTGTCCAAAAATAAATAAAAAACGTTGAAAAAAAAAAAAAAATTAAGACAGAGCCTGAGAGTCCTTGTAAATGGAATCCTAGGCTGCTATAGACAGTACATATATAACTGAGAAATACAGTGTTTCATTTTATAAGTAACATAACATTTTATAAGTAACATTTTATAAGTAACATACTAATTATATTTGAAGCAAATGATTAACAGCTTTCTTTGCTGCCTTAGAATTTGAGATCTGTGGTATGATTTGGAAAATAATCTGGGAAAGTTTGAGTTCATGTTGTCTTGTTCTCAAAAACTTTTCCATATTCTAGCTAGAGGAATTGTGAATCATGCTGTTTAGTTCGGTGTTTACTGCGCTTTCTTTTCCCAACTACTGCATCTCATCCCACACAAGCATTGATTGAGATCTACCTTGAAAGGGGAAAAAAAACAAAAAACAAAAAAACAGGCTGAGGAATGTATTTTCTTGTAAACAAACAAAAAAAAAAAAAGATGGGTTACCATGACCTTTCAACTGTTATTATGCCTTCCAGTCAACCGATAAACTCAGTGAAAAAGGTCTTAAACAGCGAAGAAATTAACAGTCACTTAATTAGAAGTTTAGAGATAGGAAGATTCAGGTTTAGTTGAGTTCATTCAATGATGTCATTCATCTAAGGATTCACCAGTCTCCTGTTGGCTTCTTGTTCTTGTACTTACAGCCTCATGACTACAAGCAGCTCCAAACCCCACTGCTCACAACACAGGAGGGAAAAAAGAGGGAGGCGTTCTTCTTATTGGGAAAATCTCTCTCAGAAGCTGACATACTTTATACTTTTTCTTGTTGGTTAAACTGGGTTATGTGCCCACTCAAAAAGCATTAGCAAAGAGGAAAGAGTTCTTCAAGGCTGAGAACATTCACTCCCCGGACAAAATAGAGTTCAGCTAGCTAGCAAGAAGCAATCGCTCTGGATTGGCAAACAAAAGCGCCACACATTCCTTAATGTGCTTATGATGGCAGTCTGTGGGATGCCTTGGTACCTGCTGCATAGCTTCCTTTGTGTCTGTGTTCACTCGTGAATTACTGCTAGTCTAGTCCTGGTCAATACAGATACTCGAAATTTATAGGTAAGGCACAAGTAAAATAATTATAGGTGATTTATAAGGTAACTTCAAATAAATGATTAAAAGTATGAAGAGAGAAAGTGAAAACTGCCCATCAATTGCACAGAATACAAGCTTTGAAGTATGATTACCTCTAAAACCAAAAAAAATAACTTTGTAAATTAGATTAATATTAATGTTTTATTACTAGGTGAAGATGGCGCTCCGAACATCAGGACATCTCTTACTGGGAGTAGTTCGAATCTATCACAGAAAAGCCAAATATCTCCTTGCAGACTGTAATGAAGCATTCATTAAGATAAAGATGGCTTTTCGGCCAGGTATTGTTGACTTTTTTTTTTTTTTTAACCTTGGATTTTCTCATGCAGTATGAAAAATTGCAAAACCTATATTCTAGTTCCATTTGTTTTGTTCTAATATTAATACAGGGGAACCTTTCAAAAACAGGGCTAGGCTTGGAGAGGCAGTGGTTCAAGGGAAGAAACCCACTTCAGTCGTACATATGGAATTATGGCAGTCACCCCTTTTTAAATGCCTTTTCATTATCTTACATAGAACTGAGTCAGAATTGAAACGTTGAAAGCTGATTGTTACATGAATTTTTTAAATGTAACTTAAGAAAATCTTAGGATTTAAAATTTTTTTCCCAAATAAATGTTTAGCATATTCTTAAAATTCACTTTTAACTTGAGACTTTTATTAAACATTCTTTATAGTGTTATGTTGTTTTAGGTAGTGATTGGCTCTAAAACTGGATTCTAGCAACCAAATTTCCATCTGCATAGATAATAATTATGATATTTATCTGACTTCATATGTCATTTTATGATTTTTAAAACAATGATGGAATTTTATTCTAATTAAAATAATGAAGAGATGCCTTATATGGTAGTTTTTACCGATTTTTACTACTTCAGTTTATTTTAACATATGAACAGTGAAATTTTTGAGATCTAAGATTTTATTTAAAAGCAAAATGTTTAGGTAGAGGCTATGGTACTTGAATGATCTCTAACATGCAGATAATTGCATTTTGCTTAAGTAACCATGCTTTTTTATTTTTTCTTATTTAAAGCAATGCGTTTTTAGCATACACTGAAGAATATAAGGAAAATCAAAATAATGTAATCCCACTTACCCTAAAATAACCAACTCCTCTTGATATTTAGGGTGTTCCTTTCCAGTCATTCCCCTTCTTCATAAATGTCATGTTTATGAAGAAAACTGTTATTAATGTTGATTTGTCAGGTCCTTTTCAAGACTTACCACCTTAATGCATTATTAGTGCTTTGACTTTTTTTGGAAAGCAAGTAATTTGGCTTATGAGTATAGAAAAACAAAAGTACTTGAGCTTTGGTGGTACTTTGCATACATTATCAATCTTTCGGGACTATAACCTTAGGAGATTATACTGACTTTACCTTCCTCTGATCCCTAGATAACCTGTGATATAACCAGGCCTTCAAGCTTACCATTTCCTTTCCAGGTGTTGTTGACCTACCTGAAGAAAATCGAGAAGCTGCTTACAATGCTATTACCTTACCTGAAGAATTTCATGACTTTGATCAGCCACTGCCTGACTTAGAGTATGTCTCTCCCTCTTTTAATTGTTGACTTGGTCTACGAATAACGTTATTGGTTTCCAAATGTATAGTTTTCCATGGAATGTTTTTTTTTTAATATTTACTTTCAAGAGATAGACACACACAATGCAAGGGGGGGAGGTGCAGAGAAAGGGGGTTACAGAATCGGAAGCAGGCTCCAGGCTCTGAGCTGTCAGTGCAGAGCCCAACGCGGGGCTCGAACCCACCAACAGTGAGATCATGACCTGAGCTGAAGTTGGATGCTCAACCGACTGAGCCACCCAAGCGCCCCTTCCTTGGAATGTTTTGACACCAAATTAACATGAGGCTCAAATGTATAAGCTTTCAATTAGGATAATGTATAAATATGAAACATATAACCTAGAATTGTTTCTTCTGTAAGAAAACTGTACAGATGTCAACTTTAACAAAGCTAAGATAGAATTCACATGTGCTTAGGCCAAAGCTTGTGTAAACAGTTTCCCAGGTTTGTGCTTTACATAAGGATATTAGTAAACATGAACTATTGGTTCATGACTTTTCTCTGGAGGTATATATTAAAGTCATCTATAGTTATTCTCTTTGCCAAGCTAACTTAAAGAGCAAGAAAGGGTCACTGTCACAACATCCAATTGAGAAAGTTGTACAGAGATGACCATTCTAGCATAATACTGTAGTATATTTCTCTTTTCTCAAGTCCTCAAAATTGAGCTGTTACCATGACAGGGAATGTGCCTATAACTTTCCATGTGATTTAGTAGCACAAGTGACAACCAGAAAACTCTTACACTACGCCCATTTTTTTTTTTTTTGACAAATTTTTCTGCTTTGTAAAATGATCTATGACTCCTAATTCTGATTTATTTTTTGTGTGTGTGTGAAATAATGCTAGGTGCTATCTAGCTCCTTTCCCGTTTTCTTTTTCCTCTTAAACTTCCATTTTTAAAAAATTTTTATCATGGAAATTTAACAGCCAAAAATTAGATTAGTATAATGAACCCCATGCACTGTTGTTTAATTTGAATATATTGCCAGTTTTATTTCATATGTATTTCCCCAATTCAACCTCCAACCCACACTGGATTATTTTAAAGAATATAGATCTTCCTTTCTCTGTAAATACTTCAGTATGTATCTCTTTTGAGGTAAGGAATTTTCTTTTTTTTTTTTTTTTAATTTTTTTTTAACATTTAATTTTGAGAGAGAGAGAGAGCAAACACAAATTGGGAAGAGGCAGAGAGGGAGGGAGACACAGAATCTGAAGCAGGCTCCAGGCTCTGAGCTGTCAGCACAGAGCCCAACGCGGGGCTCGAACCCATAAGCCGTGAGATCATGACCTGAGCCAAAGTCAGACACTTAACCGACTGAGCCACCCTGGCGCCCCAGGAATTTTCTAAATATATCCATAACAACATCCCATCTTAAAAATACAATATTTCTTTAACGTGCTATCCAGTCAGCATTCAAATGTCTCCCGTTGACACATAGGCCTTTTTCCCCCCAGTTTAAGTTAGGGTCTGTACACATTCTGTAAGCTGCATTTGGTTGGTGGTATGTTTCGGAAGTCTCTCGTGTTTTTGTTGGCATTTGCTAAAAAAAAAACAAAACAAAACAAAAAACAAAAAAAAACCGGATGTTTTGTTTTGAAGCATTTACATTCTGAATTTTCCTGATATTCTACATTGTTTAATGTTACATGTTTTTTATTTAATATTTTTTAAATAATAGAGATTATTTGTTAGAAGAAGAAAGTCTCAGAAAAGCTGGGTAGCTTCAGTGTTCATAACACCTGTAAGTTTCACAACCCTGATGAAAACTCATGCCTGTCTAGACCATGCACTTCTAAGTTTTTCCTCTGTATACTCTATTACCTTATGTAGTGATTTCAGCATATTCTATTTTGCCTGCCGGTCACTTATGATTTTTAAATAAGCATACAAAATAAATTCCAAATCACTGTTAAAATTCTTAAATTGTAGGGGTGCCTGGGTGGCTCAGTCAGTTAAGCATCCCATCTTTAGCTCAGGTCATTCACGATTTCACAGTTCATGGATTCGAGCCCCGCATCGGGCTTTGTGCTGACAGCTCAGAGCCTGGAGCCTGCTTCGGATTCCGTGTCTCCCTCTCTCTCTGCCCCTCCCCCACTCATGCTCTGTCTCTCTCCATCTCTCAAAAATGAATAAACGTTAAAAAAAAAAAAACTGAAAAAGATTCTTTAATTGTATTTAGTATTCTATATTAAGACTTATAAACCATGATAACTTGTGTGCATGTTTTTTCCTTATAGAGAGAATTAGGATATATATATATATATATATATGTGTTACAGTAAGTCTTGAGACTAAAACGTATTTGAAATTCTTTTAGTGACATAGATGTGGCCCAGCAGTTCAGCCTGAACCAGAGTAGAGTGGAAGAAATAACCATGAGAGAAGAAGTTGGGAACATCAGTATTCTACAAGAAAATGATTTTGGTAATAGAGAAACAGATCACTAGACACTAGCTAATGTTAGAATTATGTTGTTGCACTACTAGCAACTTGAAAAAGAAAACCCAGACATATGTTACATTTATGATGACAGAAAAACAAAATTTTATCTCCTGTATTTTCATCAAAAAAAGAATTTGCTTTCCTACCAGTATATGAACCGTCATTTCCATTTATGCACCAAACTTGATTTTGTCTACTCCTGTCCCCCATACACAGTGATAGAACCTATGTATGGATCTGTGTGAAAAGTTTGAATATTGAAGTAATACATTTAAACTAATCACTTTGGAACAATTTCATTATGTACCTACTATTCTTTTTGAATAGTGTTTAAAACAAGTTAGGGGAAGTATTTTCTTGATGAAAACACATTGTAACAAAATCTGAGTATTTATGCGACCTAACCTACATACATACTTAAATTTACCTGATATATTTAAGATGATGTAAATATGGATCCTACTTTTGAATTTGCTAGTCATGCCCCAGAATCAGTTTATGAAATATAAATGCTAAAGGTTTAAAGTTTAAACTAGATGTTTTAATACTCAAGTAAGACTTCCATAAGTAGATGTGGCATCACAATTATCATAAATCGTTAGGTGCTTTCTTTTATAACAGTGATGTTTGTAACTTTGTTTACCTTATCACTAAAATTTGTTCAGGCGACTTTGGAATGGATGATCGTGAGATAATGAGAGAAGGCAGCGCTTTTGAGGATGACGACATGTTAGTGAGCACTAGCGCCTCTAACCTCCTGTTAGAGCCTGAACAGAGCACCAGCAATCTGAATGAGAAAATTAACCATTTAGAATATGAAGACCAATATAAGGATGACAATTTTGGAGAAGGAAATGATGGTGGTATATTAGGTAGGTCACAACAAGGTGGTTATTTTATAACATTTCTTTGTTCAGTTGTGGTGTTTTAGAGCAGTCACTAATTTTATGCCTTAAGTAGCTCTTTTGGTACAGATGTGTGTATTGTGACCATTTGATTTCATTGAAGTTCTCTGGAACTATCCTAAAAATATGATGTACCTGATTTTCTTAAAGGTGCTTGTCTCAGAGTGTTAAGGTTTACTAGTTCTTAAAACTTCTCTGTTTGTGTTTGATATCTGTATTAAGTAAATATATTTTAAATAGAGATATGAACCAGAAAATCTAAATTAAGAATGAGAAATATTTTTGTATATGGTTTTATACTTTTGTATGCTACCTTGAAGAGAAACAGATGGAAGTTGAAGTTTTTTAATTTGGTTGATTTTCATGTAATTGTATTTCCTAGTGATTAGCTATTCTTTTAGCATTTCTTTTTCAAGTTATAACTAAATTACATTCCCTATTTCAGATGACAAACTTATAAGTAATAATGATGGTGGTATCTTTGACGATCCCCCTGCCCTGTCTGAGGCAGGTGTGATGTTGCCAGAACAGCCTGCACATGATGATATGGATGAGGATGATAACGTATCAAGTAAGCATTTCCTGTTCAGTGACCTGGACATGATTATATGGTAGCTAGAAAGGCATTTAATGTAGACGACCATAAACTAAAAGTTCCAGCTTTTAATGAATTGTAAATCTTCTTAAAAACAGTGCTTAGTTTGGGGCGCCTGGGTGGCGCAGTCGGTTAAGCGTCCGACTTCAGCCAGGTCACGATCTCGCGGTCCGTGAGTTCGAGCCCCGCGTCAGGCTCTGGGCTGATGGCTCGGAGCCTGGAGCCTGTTTCCGATTCTGTGTCTCCCTCTCTCTCTGCCCCTCCCCCGTTCAGGCTCTGTCTCTCTCTGTCCCAAAAATAAATTAAAAACGTTGAAAAAAAAAAATTAAAAAAACAGTGCTTAGTTCTTATTCTCTTTCATGTTTAACTCTGTCCCTCCCCTTTTGTGGCCAGTAGGGTTCACGTCTGGAGCAACTCCTTCATAACTAGAAAAGTGTTGGTTATTGTTACCAGTGGGTTTCTTTCAGTTTCTCAAGGGGATTTTGTCCTGCCATTTGTAGGAGATGTATTACATACCCAAGGCTTTTGTGACCAAATTTCTGTTTTTATAGTGGGTGGGCCTGATAGTCCTGATTCGGTGGATCCTGTTGAACCAATGCCAACTATGACTGATCAGACAACACTTGTTCCAAATGAGGAAGAAGCCTTTGCTTTGGAACCTATTGATATCACTGGTGAGCAAACAGACTTTTTCGACATACAAAATTTAGAATATAAGGTCCTGGTTCTGGCTGCTCTTCTCTAATCTGCTACTCTTGTTTTAGATAACTAAGCTTCTTTCTTTTTGTCAGGTATCTATTATAGAATCTTCAGTTATAATCCAGATATCTTACAGAATATCTGTACAGGTCGCTCTGAAATATAGAGAACACGTTTTTTGCTAACATGTATCTTAGTCTTTGGGGGTTCCCAAAAAAGATCACAGGTAACAATTAGAAAACATTACAAGGCATTTTACAAGATTGATTACCTTCCAAAGTTCTTCTAGGTTCTGTAGAGTTGGGCTACAATCTGGGAAAAGCTAAGCATATTCTTTTTTTATTTTTTTATTTTTTTATTTTTTATTTTATTTTTATATTTTATAAATATTTTATATTTTTTTATTTTTTTATTTTTATTTTTTTAACTGGAAATGTGGTTCTAAAATAAGCACTTTTAGTGCTTATTAAGAAACAAAGCCAAACATACTGGGGTGCTGTTTCTCAATAAAAAGGGCAATTTAAGATAGGTAAATTAGATGTGAAACTAAAATTTCTAGATGGTTTATGGGTACTTTGGGGTGAATACTTGAAATTAGTTACACTATAATTCAGGATACAGCTATCACTTTTAAATAGAACAAGATAAACTTTTTTTCTACCTAAAACTAGAATTTGATCACCAAAAATTGCCTTGGGCTTCTGGTATATAAAGAGTGCTTGGTAGACATCTATTTAGAAACTGAAAATAGAACAAAAAACAATTCTTTATCCCATGGAACTTAAGTACTAGTTAGGGGAGCATGAGTAAGTACAATATGTACTGTATTAGTGACCGATTTTGTAGAGAGCTATAAATAAGGCAAAATAGGTACACCGCACTGGTTAAAATAGGATAATCAGAGGGCGCTTGAGTGGTTCAGTTGAGCGTCCAACTTCGGCTCAGGTCGTAATCTTGCAGTTGGTGAGTTTGAGCCCACATCAGGCTCGTTACCGTCAGCCTGTCAGCACAGAACCCACTTGGGATCCTCTGTCCCCCTCACTCTGCCCCTCCCCCCTGACTTGCACTCTCTAAAAAAATAGTAAAAAAAATAATAATCAGGATTTGCAGTCTGTTTTAAGAACTTCAACTTTCAGAGACGGGAACTCAGTAGCTGGAGAATAAGTGTTGTACAGGGGCTGTCACTGTATAACATCTTTTTGAATCTTGAATTTTGAACTCCCTGAATGTTTTATACATAAAAATCAGTGGAGGTATAACATTTCTGACAGGATGTGATGTTGAGGAATTTGTAGCTTAAGAAATTGAGAGAATGCTGCCTACTTTGCTGAGTTTTTGGTAAGGATTATGAGTGAGTGTACAGGCAGGATGGAGAGTAGAGCTCCAGGTCCATCTGGGTGTGGGCTTTTGTTTTACTTCATCAGTCTGCTTGTACAAGTGCCATATGTGAATTGTAACTTCTCCACTAAAAATCATAATAATTGCAACCATTTACAGAAGACTAAGTATTTTACAACTCCTATAAGTGGTAGGCATTATTTCAAGTGAGAAAATAAAGGGATAAGCAAGGTGAAGTTAACTTTTCTAAGTGGTCACTTGGGTTAAATAATAAATTACAAAACCCAGTTCTTGAGCCCAGATCTGAATCAAGTATGATAGGGTCCTTTTTACACTGTAAACCTACATGGGAAAAATATATTGGCACTTGAATTATTTTACTCATTTTGTGCCTAAAGTCTATAAATAATTCAGCAAATTTTTATCAAGCACCTATTGTGTATGCCAGTCTCTATTCTACATGGTACTGCAGAAACATCAGTTAAAACGGATTCTGCCCTCTTGATGTTTTTCTACCAGGTATATAGAAAAGCAGGGATACAATGAGACCAACTCTGGTGGCTCTTTATTTCATGATGGCCTCACAGGAAAATGACCTTATTTTCTTCTATCATTCCAGTCAAAGAAACAAAAGCCAAGAGGAAGAGGAAGCTGATTGTTGATAGTGTCAAAGAGTTGGATAGTAAGACCATTAGAGCCCAGCTCAGTGATTATTCTGATATTGTCACTACTTTGGATCTGGCACCACCCACCAAGAAATTGATGATGTGGAAAGAAACAGGGGGAGTGGAAAAACTCTTCTCCTTACCTGCTCAGCCTTTATGGAATAACAGACTACTGAAGGTAATAGAGTTTGCAGAATTTTTTTAAGTTAATTTTTAAAACTTTTGAATCATTTCTGATCAAGTATTTTCAACTATATAGCACTTTTTTTTACTTAAATCACAATATACTGAACATAACCTATCTGAAAGATTGTGTTGACACCTGTATTTCTAAAAGATGCAGAAGGAATTTTTTCTGTATGAAAAAGCTGCTGTGGTTTTTAATAATTCTCTCTCCTCAACCTCTGATAAATTACTAATTCTATTACCTTAGCATACACTGTGCTTCAAGCCTACAATCCTTAGATACCGCTTTCAAGCCAAACCATGGCGTGGTTCTCCTTTTCCTGGAATAAAGAATTCTCTGATGGGGCACCTGGGTGGCTCAGTCCACTGAGCGTCCAACACTTGGTTTCCACTCTGGTCACAATTTCATGGTTTGTGGGTTTGAGGCCTGCTTGGGATTCTCTCTCTTTGCCCTTCCCCTGCTTGTGCACTTGCTCACTCTCAAAAAAAAAAAAAAAAAAAAAAAAAACAACAAAACAAATCTCTCTGGCTTTAAATTTATTTAATAAAAATTACTTACATCTCTAGGCTCTTTTCTACTCATTTTAGGTTCCATACTATTCCAAAACAAGGTCCAAAAGTGGAGAATGCTGAGTGAAACAGTACTATTAGACTGTTATTCTAAAGTTGAAATATGCATAGAATTGATTTTACAATAGATGTTACTAGAAAGTATTTCAGAGCAGCAATGCTATTGTAAAATTTATTTATTGGAATCTGAGTGATGGAATTATTTGGAAGAAAGTCTTTAAGGTATTTCTACTCTTTGACTTAGTGATCTCATTATTAGGAAAATTCCTAAGGAAGTAATTCAAAATATGGAAAAAAAGCCGTTTCTGTGAGTATGGTCCATTACAGTGTTTGCAATAGAGCAACAACAAAATAGCAAAAAAATGGTTCAAATGTGGTATGTACACATGTACATATATATCTCCACTCTGGAATATTAAATAGTTATTAAAATTAAAAATGATAGTATTATATGGAAATCTTATTAACTAAGTGAAAAAAAACAGGATGTAAAACCACTTGGTATGTTTCCAGTTAGAGTAAGTGTATGAATATGAAAATAAACTGCAGGGGCGCCTGGGTGGCTCAGTCGGTTGAGCGTCCGACTTCGGCTCAGGTCACCATCTCGCGGTCCGTGAGTTCGAGCCCCGCGTCAGGCTCTGGGCTGATGGCTCAGAGCCTGGAGCCTGCTTCCGATTCTGTGTCTCCCTCTCTCTCTGCCCCTCCCCCATTCATGCTCTGTCTCTCTCTGTCTCAAAAATAAATAAATGTTAAAAAAAATTAAAAAAAAAAAAAATAAACTGCAGGCAAACAAATTTAAAATTTTAGTGTTCTCTCCAGGTTACAGGATAGTGGATAATTTTTCTTTATTGATTTTTCTGAAATTGCTGTACTTATAATTTGTTAACCTGTATTTAAAAATTAAGACGGAATGAAGTGTGGATTTAACATGAAGTAGAAATCATACAACTATATTAAAATGTACTTAATGGAAAATAGAAATGTCAGTGGTGGATTTTAATATGATTTTTATTTTATAATTGAGATTTTTTTTTTCCCTAGCTCTTTACACGCTGTCTTACACCACTAGTACCAGAAGATCTTAGAAAAAGGAGGAAAGGAGGAGAGGCTGATAATTTGGATGAATTCCTCAAAGAATTTGAAAATCCAGAGGTTCCCAGAGAGGACCAGCAGCAGCAGCACCAGCAGCGTGATGTTATCGGTATGTTCTGTTAGAATAGTTCCTTGATGACTTACCTGTATATTGGCAGAGTAGAAGAAATCAGGAACAAAGGGGTATACTCAAATTTTTGGACCTGGAAATACATTCCTTACTATAGCGTTCGATTTCTTTGTTAAATATAAGCTTTCTGGTTTTGGAAAGGTTTAAAGTAGGACTGGCTGAGTAATCTTCTACTAAAAGGATTATCCTGCATTGGGTTGGAGGTGGTGAAACTTGTCCTTTTAAGGCCCTTTTCCACCTTTAAATGTATTGACAAGTTGAGTAATATTTGGGGGGGGGGGGGTGGGGAGAGGTGGTAAAAATTTATTTGGCCTTCTTCATTAGAGAAAAAGTACTCTTAATATATTAATATTAAAAGTAAATTCTCTAAAATATTATTAAAGAGTGTATGATCCACATCTCCTTTTCATATGACCAATTGCAGATGAGCCCATTTTGGAAGAACCAAGCCGCCTCCAGGAGTCCGTGATGGAGACCAGCAGGACAAACTTGGATGACTCAGCCATGCCCCCACCACCTCCCCAGGGAGTGAAGCGAAAAGCAGGACAAATTGACCCAGAGCCTGTGATCCCTGTAAGTAAGCATATCAGTCATTAAGAATTTTAGATCCCGGGGTGCCTGGGTGGCGCAGTCGGTTAAGCGTCCGACTTCAGCCAGGTCACGATCTCGCGGTCCGTGAGTTCGAGCCCCGCGTCAGGCTCTGGGCTGATGGCTCGGAGCCTGGAGCCTGTTTCAGATTCTGTGTCTCCCTCTCTCTCTGCCCCTCCCCCGTTCATGCTCTGTCTCTCTCTGTCCCAAAAATAAATAAAAAACGTTGAAAAAAAAAATTTAAAAAAATAAATAAATAAATAAATAAATAAATAAAAAGAATTTTAGATCCCTAGTAATAAGGTTATCTAAGGAGCTCTTATGAAGTATTAATGGCAGGGAATGGGTCTAGAGAGAAAGAATGGCAACCGAAGATGTGAACACAGTGTGTCCTAAGTGGGAGAAGATACCTGGGAGTTTGAGCCTTTCTGACTCTTCTTGGATAGTTTTGTTTCAGAGGGGCCTAACATGACCATCCTTGGTTAATGTGAAATCCTTGATTCTGAACTTGGGTCCAGTTTATTATTTTTCTTTCTCAGACAATAGTCCAGGTGAATCTGACAATTCTAGATTAAAGATGAAAATCATTATATAGAACCTGTTAAATTCTTTAAGTATCAAATATGTCATGAGTAAAGTGAACACAGGTTGTCACTTTTGTAATTAACACCTAGTTCCAGGTGTCTGACCAGTTTTTTAATAGGTTTTCTTCTCCTTGTAAGCAAGATTGAACAGTTTTTTCCAGTTTGACAGATACAAATGACATACGTATTACTTTACAGTATACAACATAATGATTTGATACTATGGAATCATTTCCCAACACACATACATATATATATTGTCTTACATGATTTTTTTTCTTGTCCTGAGAACTTGTAAGATCACCATACTGTGTATTAGATCTCCAGAACTTACAACTGTAAGTTTATACTGTTGGACCATCTTCTTAACCTCTAGTAACTACTGTTGTACTCTTTTATGAATTAACCTTTTTTTATTCTACCTGTGAGAGCATACAGTATCTGTCTTTCTCTGACTTACTTCAAGTAGCATAATGCCTTTATAGTTCATCCATGTTGTTACAAAAGGCAGGATTTTCTTTCTCGTGGTAAATATTCCATAGTATATGTATCATATCTTCTTTATCCATTAATGGACACGTTGTTTTCATATCTTGGCTGTTATAAATAATGCTGCAGTGAACATGAGGGTGCAGATAACTGTTGAAGGTGGTGATTTCATTTCTGTTGGATAAATACCCAGAAGTGGAAGTGCTGTTCTAATCTTTTAAGGAACCTTCATACAGTTTTCCATAGTGGCTGCACCAACAGTGCACAAGGGTTTCTCTTTTGATGCTAGTCATTCTAACAGTGTGAGGGGATCCTTCATTGTGGTTTTGATTTGCATTTCCTTGCTTCAGAGATGTTGAGCACCATTTCATGGACCTTTTGACCATCTCTAGGGTCTTTGGAAAATGTTTATTCACCTCCTGTGTCCATTTTTGAATCAAACTGGTTTTATTTTTGCTCTTGAATTGTGTGAATTCTTTATTAGGGATATTAACCCCTTATCAGATAAATGATCTGCAAAGATTTTTTTCCATTCTATAGACTGCCTTTTCCTTTTATCCATAGCATCCTTTGCAGAGCTTTTTAGTTTGATGTAGGTCTATTCTTTTATTGTCAAGACCTATTTTTTTTTCTTCAATATATGAAATTTATTGTCAAATTGGTTTCCATACAACACCCAGTGCTCATCCCAAAAGGTGCCCTCCTCAATACCCATCCCCCACCCTCCCTCCCACCCCCCATCAACCCTCAGTTTGTTCTCAGTTTTTAACAGTCTCTTATGCTTTGCTAAGACCTATTTTGAGGAGCTTACCCATCCTGTGTTTTCTCCTAGTAGTTTTGTGGTTTCAGATCTTACATTCAAGTCTTTAATACATTTTGAGTTGATTTGTGTGTGTGGTATAAGATAGGGGTCCAATTTTTCCAGAACCATTATTGAAATAAGATTTCTGCATTGTAGGCTGTATATACACGGGTTGATTCTTGGGCTCTCTATTCTGTTCCAGGTTCCTGTAGTATGAGACCATTTTAGGCTATCTTATTAAATAATCAGAATATACTGGTCATGAAGTAACATCTGGCTACCCTCAAGTTCATGTAGGATAGGAAAACTAAAATAAGTATAAAGGGAGTAAGGTGTAGCGTGAGGCTCCCTAATCCTAAGTTTATAGAATAAATGAATCTGGGCAAAAGGATGATTTTTTATAACCTTAGGCTCTTGGTTCAGCCTCCATCAGGAGGTTTTGGCAGAAGATTCCTCTGCCAATTTTAATGCCAATTTTTAAGAACTAGTTTCCTGTGCCCTCTGATGGTAGAGTTGTCAAGGAGAGCATCTTCCTGTATGAGCTCAGGAATGAGGGTGGAAACAGGTATCAAGAGAGTTACTCTAGTACTACTATCCTGGAGGAACTTGTTTTGTAATGTTCTTCACTGTTTACATTAAGCCTGTGAGAGGAAGGATATTCAAGAGATGGACTCAGAAAGATAGTCTCCTCATTCCTGTAATTTGCTGCCAGTAAGAGCTCCAAGGCAAGCCCATTATTAGTTGTAATAATCTTAAGACAGTTGTATGTAGTAATGGTTGGTAGTACAGGCTATTTAACGTTAAAGCCTTTTTGCGTTGCCTTAGAGTTAGTGGGTGGGTCTGTTTTGTATGGTTTTTCCTAAAATGCTACTAGACAAAGTTCGGGGGGTTTTCTGTTCCTAGTTTTTCTTGTGATTTACAACTTTCTCACATGGACTTTATAGGTATTTGATGCCTAAAAAGTAAGTATAAGAACACAACACTTTTGTTACAATGGGTTAATTTTTTTCTGTACCCTAATGTTAAAGCTCTTTAAGAAGAACAGATCAAGTTTTGGTTTTAAGGAAGTATGGCAATATGACCCAGTATTTCTTTCTACTGTTTCAGCCCCAGCAGGTAGAGCAGGTGGAAATCCCCCCTGTAGAGCTGCCCCCAGAAGAGCCTCCAAATATCTGTCAGTTAATTCCAGAGTTAGAACTTCTACCGGAGAAAGAGAAGGAGAAAGAGAAGGAGAAGGAAGATGATGAGGAAGAGGAGGTAAGGAAATACTGGAAAAGAGATCTGATGAATAAATTCCCATCCCAGATTTAGCAAAAATCTTAAAACAGCTCTCTTTTACTTCTCATATTAGAGCTAAGGTAATTGATGTTGAGCATCACAGTGATGAAAAATGTTCACACATAAACAAAATTTAACCAAATTCTTAATGATCTGGATCATCATTAAGAACATCAAGTTTTATGCTCTGCTATACCTTATTGGCTCCCTTGTGGGCTTTTGAAGGACACACGACTGCCCTCTCACGGATTTCTTAAAGTCTAGGTGGTTTGTACCTGCTTTTATTATCCTGTGGCCAATTCTTACTATTAGTGTCTGCCTCTGGTATGACCTCGCTCTCTGTGGCCTGGAAATCACATAACCATTTTCCATGAGTTTTGTTTTCATTAGATTAGGGTGAGATGTGACTTGGCTAAAAGAAAGATTTGAATGGCTTTATTTTTTTAAAAGAAGAGGTGCTTTGAGAATGGCTTTTCTTGGCTGTTTGGGGTCTTTCTGGACCTTTGAGGCTGTTCTAGGTAACTTAAGATTTATTATTTTGATGCTGTCAGATATTTTAAATTTACAATAAAAATGTTAATAAAATATCTTCCAGGAAGTTTAAATTTCTTCTAAAGACTAAAGGTTATGGATTGGGTATATATTTTCATGAGTATCTGTATTTATAATTTATCATCATCATGCCAACCATAGATTTTATAACCATTTAGTGCTTGAGTACCACCTTTTTTTACAGTCAGGATTTAGCCCCAGAGCTGCTGCTCTTCTGTGCACTAATGTATGCCACATTATCTCGGACTCAGTGTTGAGTCAGTATTTAAAATTCTTGTGCATTTTATTATGTATGAAGCTGTAAACTCCCGGTTCTTGGAAATGGGGTATGTAGTTCCGGCATAGCAGGTCTCAGCAGTCGCCCCATGCCAGCTTCACAGAAGACAGGTCTGCAGGTGACTGGGAGCCAGGCAGCTCAAGTAAAATCAAGTATTAGCCCATTTCTTTTAAAACACTATCCAGACCAGTAGTACTTCCTCATCTGCTAATCTGTATGCTCTTTGGTACTAGTCCGCAAGGAGATGAGCTATATATTCAGTTAAGTGTTTGCTTACAGAAGACTTTCTTCTGTAAGTTAGGCAAGTTCATACTAGACACAGATACTTTCTGTTACTCAATACACAATTTAAATTAGACCTTTAAGGATAACATTTTGCAGAACACTTTTGTCAGCTTTTTTATGTGTCGGGTGGGGTCATTTTCATTCAGGATGAAGATGCTTCTGGAGGTGATCAGGATCAAGAAGAAAGAAGATGGAATAAAAGGACTCAGCAGATGCTTCATGGTCTTCAGGTACGTGTGCCAGTCCAGACTTAGAAAGACTTGAGTGAAAACTTGACATTGCTCCCTCAAAAAGCAACATGCTATAACCAGAAAGTCTACGTTTGTGACACTTTTTCCAGCACTACGTATTCCAATACATATGCCAAGAGTAAGCCTGGGCTCCCTCAGTCCATTAAGTGTCCAGCTCTTGATATCTGCTCAGGTCATAATCACACAGTTTGTGGGGTTGAGCCCTGTGTCATGCTCCACACTGCCTCTCCCCCTTCAAACAAATAAGGCCTTAAAAAGAAAGAGTAAGCCTGAAAAGCATCCAGGTGAACAATTTGCAGTGGTTATGCTGCGAAGGTAAACTGTGGTGGTGGCTTATGGAATTCCTCTGTGTGTCTGCTACTTTTTAGGGATCATTGAATGTATTTGTTGGATCATTATTTGAGCATCTATGAAATACCAGGCATGTTGCCTAAGGTTTCCCAAAATAGAGTCAAAGGATCGAGAGATTTTTAAAAATAAGCTGAGGGGCGCCTGGGTGGCTCAGTCAAACACCTGACTTTGGCTCAGAGCCTGCTTCGGATTCTGTGTCTCCCTCTGCCCCTCCCCCACTCATTCTCTGTCTCTCTCAAAGACATTAAAAAAATAAGTTGAAATCTTAGGAAGAGTTAGTGCTCAGTTTTACTATCGTATCACATTTGCTTTTCCCCTTTACCTTCACTCACTGTTGAAAAAAGTCCACTCCCCCCAGAATACATAGTATACTCTTCCTAGTATCCAAAATTAGCATCTTTTTAATGTTAGCACTTTATTGGGGCTGTCGGTTCAGTGTCCAACTTCAGCTCAAGTCATGATCTCACAGCTCATAAGTTCCGAGCCCCACCTCAGGCTGTGCTGACAGCTCAGGGCCTGGAGCCTGCTTCCAATTCTGTCTCTCTCTGCCCCTCCCCTGCTCATGCTCTGGCTCTCAAACATTAAAAAAAAAAATAGCACTTTCCTGTGAGATTACTTTAATTTTTCCTTTGTTTTATTTCAGCGAGCTCTTGCTAAAACTGGAGCTGAATCTATCAGTTTGCTTGAGTTATGTCGAAACACAAACAGAAAGCAAGCTGCAGCAAAATTCTACAGTTTTTTGGTTCTTAAAAAGCAACAAGCTATCGAGCTGACACAGGAAGAACCATACAGTGACATCATTGCAACACCTGGACCAAGGTTCCACATTATTTGAGCAGCTAGAAGCATTATAGCTAGTGTTCATTTCACTAGTGTATACAAATTGCCCCCATGTGTAGGGCACACAAAACCCTTTGAGAAAATTTAGGTTTTTGTCTGTACAAAGTCTCTGCCTTTTTCTTCATTTTCCAGTATTTTAAATTTATCAGTTTCATCTTTAAGAGAAACTGCTTATATGGATGTGTTTGTGTTCTGATGGAGAAACAAGCACACCCGAGGACCCAGAAGATCATTTTAACAGTTCAGAACAGTTGTGTGCAATATTGGCGCATGTGATGATGAATAGCAGTTGAAAGTCGGGATTTTTATCTTAGTTCTCCATTATTGCAGTGGAAAGGAAAACATGTCAGGAAAAAAACGCTGGACAGTTTAATTAAGAACTATGGTGTGAGTCTTTGACAGAAAGAAGTTGTCTTTTCCCACTAGTAACACTGGCAATCTTAACACCTATTTTTAGGGATGGTGCCCAAAACAAATTGTCCTCTTGAGATACATTTTAAAGTGTAATTCCCTAATGACCAAGAGGGCGTGTGAAATTGTGCTATATATAAGTAAAACCTTTCAGCTACAAAATGATAGAACTTGGTTTAAAGTGTTCTATTTTGTAAGTCATTCCATTTGAAACTTTTTAATGAACCTGACTATCCTGAAATCTGTTGTTTTAGTGAGGCTCTAAAATGAGCCAAAGTAGACTTTTTAGAGTAGAATAAATATAAAAACATTTTATAACTTTCCAGAAGCTATAAATCAAAGTTTTAAAAAGATGTTTGGATATATTTGAGTATTCAGATCATGAAAATAGAAATTGCTATGCCAACTGAAAGGACAGACTGATGGGAAATTGTACACCTGGTTGACTTAGCCCTTAAGCAGACAATGCTGTTAATAACTAATGGCTTCTCTGATATTTATTACAAGTTTTAGTACTGATCTTTTCCCAATGCTGCACACTCCTATGTTTGGAACTTTATTTTTAATGGCTTTGCAACAGAAATCCTATATCCGGTTTCCTGTAATTTAAGAAAAACATCCAAATAAAGGCTTTATTATTAACAGACCAGATAGCACCAGAAATTATGTGACTATTATGATTCTCAAAATATGTCTTAACTTTTTAGGGCAAAATTACACTGAAAGTTCTAGCTTAAATGTTGGCACTTTTGTGGAAAAAAATCACTTTTCAAACTCAGACTTCAGTGTATACCCAATAATTTTAAATTATGTGAAATGTTTTAAATTAGTGAACTCGTAATTACTGTTTTGATGATTCAGTTTCTTGAGAATGGTAATTGTATAAAATTGCTATTGCAGCTTTATTTTCAATATGTGCCTGTAAACCATGGATTTTTCTCCCTTTGTAAAAAGTCATTGTAGATAATTGAATGTTTGATTATAGAAAGGTCATTAGTTTCTTGTTAACACATTTTGTTAGTCTGGTTTTGTTGCTTATCGGGTTTAATATTGTTCTTGAAAATAGTTGATGCTATGTTATGTATAACTTTTCTAATAAAAGTTGTGTTATAAGCTGTAAATTTTGGAGTATTGTTTTGTTGATGGTGTTCCCCAGGAAAAATGTTAATTATGCCTCATCTTTTGTTTGCCTTCTCTAGAATAATTGTTCATACAGATAGTGAATTTTTCAAGAAGTCTTGGGTTAGGGGCGCCTGGGTGGCGCAGTCGGTTAAGCGTCCGACTTCAGCCAGGTCACGATCTCGCGGTCCGTGAGTTCGAGCCCCGCGTCAGGCTCTGGGCTGATGGCTCGGAGCCTGGAGCCTGTTTCCCATTCTGTGTCTCCCTCTCTCTCTGCCCCTCCCCCGTTCATGCTCTGTCTCTCTCTGTCCTAAAAATAAATAAAAAATGTTGAAAAAAAAAAAAAAAAAAAGAAGTCTTGGGTTAAAAAAACAGAAGGGCCATATGATCTGAAACTTGGGTAGATATATATTAGCATGTAATGAAATTAAAATGAAAGTAACCAATGGCTAGTGCTGAGGAATCTTTGGGGCACAGATATATCCCTGTAACTGCTAAGTACCTGCAAATTATGACGTGCCTATTGGTATATGCCCTTGCAGCCCTAAACAAAGTTAGCCGATGAACTGGAGGTTTCCTGAGCCCATCTGAGAAGGCTACTGAAAGCCTGGGCATTCAGTAATTTGACATGTCCCTACCTGTGCACATTCAGCCTTACCCTGTTCCCAACTGTGAGCTTTAAGAAACTAAGATGGTTTAAGCCTTGCTAAATCTTAAGCATTAAATAGTTTACTGCTGTTTGTAATAGGAAAACCAGTGTTTACTAAGCACCTATTGTACTCAAACCCAAACATTCTTCAATTTGAGGCTCACCACCTATGGTAAAACAGACTAGGGGAAAATTATAACCTAATGTGAAAGTGATGGAGTCTAGAATACAGCATGCCAAAATATCTGGGGATGGTCCAGAAAACGTCCCAGAAAATAAAAATCTTTTGGCCAACATTTAAAAGATGGAAAATAACTTAGATTTAGGGTCCAAGATGGCATCGTAGAAAGATCAGGAACACACCAAATCTATGCCTATTTATAGGACCATTGTTCCTGAAGAAGAGGGTTGGACGACACCTTCACAAGAGAGACCACATACAGAAGCAAGAGGCAGACAGGACAACAAGGGAATCAGATGCTATGAATGGTGATGGGAGGGATAGTACTGAGGGACTGACTGCAGATTCATCTGCCCTGGGGCACAGAAAAGGAGCCGTGGTGGAAAAGAGCAACCAGTATATAAAAGATCCAGCCCTAGAACCCTGCCAAATGGTGGAAGAACTGCTGGAACTCTCTCTAGGTATGAGGGGTTTACATTCCCACTCTACCTTGATTAGGGGCACAGTCCCTGCACCATAGCCAGCCAGTTCCCTCAATGACCCCTGGGACATTTCTTATAAGGAAATGCCCACACACCTCTCCTGGATATCCTGGGGCACAGAAAAAATAAAGTTTGAAACACCAGAAAATAAAAGATGCAGCCCCAGAACTCCACTGAACAGCAAGGAAGCTGCTGGAACTCTCCCAAGTCAGAGAGGTTCTCAAAGCACCATGGTTTACGTTCCCCCCTACACTTTGGTCAGAAGGGAAGGCCTGGGTGCCCTAGCCAGCTTACCACTTCGATGAGCCCCAGGCCCCTAACCTAGAGTAGTCCCAAGAACTAAATGAAACAGATAAGCAATATGCCTGATAAAGAGTTAAGTAATCATAAAAATGTTTTCTGGACTGGAGAAAAGAGTGGAAGAACTTAGAGTTGCAACAAAGAGGTAGAAAATATGAAAAAAGAGCCAACTAGATTTGAATACAATAACAGTTAAAAGTACACTAGAGGGAATCAACAGATTAGCAGATGCAGAACAGATTAGCAATCTAGAAAACAGGGTAATGGAAGTCAGCACCCAGGCTGAACAGCATAAAGAGTTTTTAAAAATAAAGATATGTTAAGTGATGTCTTGGACATCAACAGAACATTCACATTATAGAAATCCCAGAAGGAGAAGAGAGAGAAAAAGGAGGAAAACTAACTTAAATATACAGCTGAAAATTTCACTAACCTAGGAAACAGATATCTGGTTCAGGAAGCAGAGAGTTCCAAACAAGATGAACCCAAGGAGATCCACACCACAACATGTAATAATTAAAATGTCAATGGTTAAAGAGAATTCTTTAAACAGTAAGAGAGAAGCAAAAGATTATATGCAAGAGAAACCCCATAAAACAGCTAAATTTTCAGCAGAAAATTTTCATGCCGAAAGGGAGTGGAATGATATATTCAAAGTGCTGGGAGGAAAAAACCTACAACCAAGAATGTTTGACCTAGCAAGATTCAGAATTGAAAGACAAAGACTTTCCCAGGTAAATAAAAGTTAAAAGCACATCACCACTAAATTGGCCTTATAACAAATGTTAAAGGGACTTCTCTAAGAGGAAAAGTCCATAATTAGACATAATCAAAATATGAATAAAAAAGATATAAAAACATGACATACACATAAAAATGTGGAGAAGTGAGCAAAAAATTATTTTAGAATATGTTTGAAGCAAAATGACAATAACTTAATAGAGATTGCTATGTACTTAAGATGTTATTTATGAAACTCATGGTAACCACAAACCCAAAACCAATAACAGATGCACAAAAAAATAAAGCCAAACATAACGCTACAGAAAGTCATTTTTAAAAAAAGGCAAGAGAAGAGACAACTACAAAAACAACCTGAAAACATTTAACAAAATGCCAATAAGTACATACCTAATAATGATTACTTTAAATGTAAGTGGTCTAAGTGCTCCATTCTAAAGACACAGAGTGGAATGGCTTAAAAACACAGGACCCATCTATGTGCTACCTACAGAAAGACCCACTTCGGACCCAAAGACATACAGACTGAATGTGAAGGTATGAAAAGATATTTCATACAGGTGAAAGCAAAAAAAAAAACAAAGGGGGGGGGGGGGTAGCAGGTCAGCAATACTTATATCAGGCAAAATACACATTAAGACAAAGATTGTAACAAGAGACTAAAGCCATTGCATAATGATAAAGGAGCCAATCCAATAAGAGGATATAACAAAAAATATCCACCCAACATTGGAACACCTAAATACATAAGGCAAATGTTAACAGACATACAGAGAAATTACCAGTAATAACACGAGTAGGGGACTTTGATACTCCACATGTCCATGGACAGATTTTTCAGTCAGAAAATAAGGAAACTGCCTTTGAGTGACACATTAGACCAGACGGACCTAACATATATATAGAATATTCCATCCCAAAACAGAATATACATTTTTTTCTGTTGCGTATGGAACATTCTCCTGGATAGATCATGTTAAGCCACAAAACAAGTCTCAACAAATTTATATGTGATCCAGACTAATGCCATGTTGGACAAATCTACCATGAGGACCTTTCTGTGACCAAAAATATTCTCAAGTACAGCTCCTCCCACCCTGATTCCTTTCTTTTGCTTTACCACACCCTTAAGTACACACTCAGGGCATAATGTTCTTGATCTATTTTGGAGATAGGACTTACTAAATCCCACAGTATCCACCAGAAATTATTAGGATGGACAAATGACTTCAGTAAAGCTGCAGGAAACAATATAGAGAAATCTGTTGCATTTCTATACACTAATATTGATGTAACAGAAAGAGAAATTAAGAAAACAATCCCATTTACAGTTGCATCAAGAAAAATGAAACACACAGGAATAGATTCAACTATGGAGGAGAAAGACCTATATTCTGAAAACTGTAGAACACTGATGAGAGAAATTGAGAATGACACAAATGGGAAGATATTCTGTGATAATGGATTGGAAGAATACTGTTACAATGGATTAGAAAAATAATATCATTACAATGTCTATATTACCCAAGCAATCTACAGATTCAATGCAATCCCTATCAAAATACCAACAGTATTTTTCACAGAACTAAAACAATCTTCAAAGTTATATGGAAGCATGAAACACCTAAATAGCCAAAGCAATCTTGAGAAAGAAGAACAAAACTAGAGATATCATAATTCCAGATTCTGAGATATATAACAAAGCTATAGTAATCAAGATAGTATGGTACTGGCACAAATATATAGACACATATATCTACAGAACAGAATAGCAAGCCCAGAAATAAACCCACCATTTTATGATCAATTTGTCTATGGCAAAAGAGGCAAGAATATACAATGGGAAAAAGTCTCTTCAATAAATGGTGATGGGAAAACTGGACAGCTATATGAAATAAATTCAAACTGGACCGATTTTTTACATCATACACAAAAATAAACTCAAAATGGATAAAGTCCTAAATGTAAAATCTGAAACTATAAAACTAGAAGAAAACATAGGTGGTAATCTCGACATCAGCTTTAGCAACATTTTTCTAGATATGTCTCCTTAGGCAAGGGAAAACAAAAATAAACTATTGGACTCCACCAAACTAAAAAGACTTTGCATAGCAAAGGAAACCATCAACAAAACAAAAAGGCAACCTGCTGAATGGGAGAAGATATTTCCAAATGACATATCCAAAAAAGGGTTAACATCTAAAATACATAAAGAATGAGAGGAGGGGCCAAGATGGTAGAACAGCATGGAAGGTTTTTTTTGCATCTCTAGTCCCTGAAATGCAGCCATATCAACACTAAACCATCTTGCACACTGAGAAAACTGATTTGAGGATTAACACAACAATCTGTACAACCTGAACCACAGAACTCATCAATGTGGTGCAGAGAGATGAATGGGGGAGAGAGAAACCATGGAGGACAGGGAGCTGTTTTTGCTTGTGGAGAGAGGACAGACACTGGGGGAGAGTATGGGAAAAGCACCCTCCACCCCGAAAGCAGCTGGAGAAAAGTTGAAGAGTGGCAACAGTCACAGGGATTGAACTAAAATGGGAGAAAGGAGAAAGGAGAGGGTTTAAATTCCATTAAGATTCTATAAACCGGGGAAGTGCAGAGTCTGAAACTCCACAGCTGGACACCTGGCAGTGCCCTGGTGGGAAGGGCAAAACTCCAGGTATGGAGAGGGAGGTCCAAGGAGTCCTAGGGCCACAATGAGAGTGGCAGTCCCCCTTCTGGGAAGACATTTGGTAGACGCTGTGTGTGGCCTCTCCTCAAACAAAGGTCCCAGTGGACCCCAGAGACAACCAAATTTGCTGGTATTGGAACAAGGATGTTAAGGGGGAAGGCTGGTGCCAGATGTGTGTTGAGATTTACCATAATCCCTGAAATGCTGCTGCTACATGATCATGCAAACTTTTTCTGGAGTGGCTGGCATCCAGCCGCAGTCTCTGGGCATGGATTGCCAGCAGCATGGTCTGGGGAATGTTGCTGGGGGCAGGCGAGCACCTGGTCATTGCTCAGCAAGACCCTCCCCCAGAGGGAGGGAGGTGCCGCCTGGCAGACTGATGGCTTGGTCACAGACAATGTAGAAGTAGTGGTGAGTGGACGGAAGCCGGAGAAAAAGGAGGGGTGCTTGATTGCCAGTTAGGGAGAGAACAGAGTTCTGAACTATAGACTGGGTAGCTGGGTGGTGCCATTTTCACCCCTCTTGCACATGTGCATACATGCCTACACATGCCACAACAATCCACCCCAGTAAGCTGAGCAGCACCCTCTACTGGAGAATAGAGCCGTTACACTAAGCTGTGCTCAGTTAGGCCAACCTCACTCTTGAGGAACCCCACAAGTCTCTCCCTCTGCTTAGTTTACAGACTATAAAATGCTTCATATTTTGACTTCTAGGGGAAACTGGATGTAAGTTCAATCGTATTTCATTCTGTTTGCTGATCCATCTATTCAATTTTTTTCTTTTTCTATTCTTGAATACAGAAAGAAAAAATATTTTTACTTCCCATTTTTATTAAAAAGATTTTTCTTTAATTTTTTTCTATATTTTTTACTTTTTTGTAAATTTTTTAAATTCTAATTTACTTTCATCATTTCATTTTATTCTATTTATTGTATTCATTTTTTCAAATGAATTTTTTTCCTTTTTCTTGATCTTTCCCCAGATAAAGAACCAAATACACCTAGGATCTAGCATCCTTTATTTGATTTTTTTTATGTTTTTTTCACTTTTTAATTTTATTTTTATCTTTTACTTTGTTACTTCCTTCAAAATGACTAAATGAAGGAATTCACCCCAGAAAAAAGAACAGGAAGAAATGACAGCCAGGGACTTAACACAGATACAAGCCAGATGTCTGAACCAGAATTTAGAATCACGATAATACTACTACTAGATGGGGTTGAAAATAGATTAGAATCCCTTTCTGCAGAGATAAAGGAAGTAAAAGCTAGTCAGGATGAAATAAAAAATGCTCTGAGTTGCAATTTCAAATGTATGCCACAGCGGTAAGGATGGATGAAGCAGAACAGCGAATCAGCCAAATAGAGAGCAAACTTATGGAGTATGGAAACAGAAAAAAAGAGGGAGACTAAGGCAAAAGAGCACAACATAAGAATTAGCGAACTCAGTGACTTAATGAAAAGGAATAACATCAGAATCATAGGAGTCCCAGAAGATGAAGAGAGAAAAAGGGGTAGAAGGCTTATGTGAGCAAATCATGGCAGAAAACTTCCATAACCTGGGGTAAGACACAGACATCAAAACCCAGGAAGCACAGAGAACTCCCATTAGATTCAACAAAAACTGACCATCAACAAGGCATATCATAGTCAAATTCACAAAATACTCAGGCCAGGAAAGAATCATGAAAGCAGCAAGGGAAAAAAAGTCTACAAGGGAGTGAACCTACAAGGGAAGACAGATCAGGTTCACAGCAGACCTATCCACAGAAACTTGGCAGGCTAGCAAGGCTGTCATTCAAAATAGGAGAGATAAAAAGTTTCTGAGACAAAAATTAAAGGAGTTGGTGACTAATAAACCAGCCCTGCAAGAAATTTTAAGGAAGATTCTCTGAGGGGAGGAAAAGAGGGAAAAAAAAAAAAAAAAAAAAAGACCAAAAGCAACAAAGACTAGAAAGGACCAGAGAACACCACCAGAAGCTCCACTCTACAAGCAGCATAATGGCAGTAAATTCAAATCTCTCAGTACTCACTGTAACCATCAATGGACTAAGTGCTCCAAAAAAAATACATAGAGTAACAGAACGAATAAGAAAACAAGATCCATCTATATGTTGTTTTGTTCAAGAGATCCATTTTAGACCTAAAGACACCTTCAGATTGAAAGTAAGGGGATGGAGAAACATCTATCATGCTAATGGTCACCAAAAGAAAGCCAGAGTTGCCAGAGTGATATGAGACAGTCAAGATTTTAAAATAAAGACTGTAACAAGAGATGATGAAGGGCATTATATCATAATTAAGGGATCTACCCCCTTAAACAAATCTAACAATTATAAGCATTTATGCTCCAAACGTGGTACACCCAAATATATAAATCAATTAATTACACACATAAAGAAACTCATTGATAATAATACCATAATAATAGGGAGCTTCAGCATCCCACTTACAACAATGGACAGATCATCTAAACAGAAGATTAACAAGGAAACAATGACTTTGAATGATACACTGGACCAGATGGACTTAACAGATATATTCAGAACAGTTCATCCTAAATCAGCAGAATACACATTTTTCTCAAGTGCATATGGAACATTCTCCAGAATAGATCACATACTGGGACACAAGTCAGCCTTCAACAAGTACAAAAAGATTGAGATCATACTGTGCATATTTTCAGACCACAACACTATGAAAGCTGAAATCAACCACAAGAAAAAATTTGGAAAGATAACAATTACTTGGAGACTAAAGAACATCCTACTAAAGAATGAATGGGCTAACCAAGAAGTTAAAAAGGAATTTAAAAAGTACATGGAAGCTAATGAAAATAATAACACCACAGTCCAACCTCTGGGACACAGCAAAGGTAGTCATAAGAGGGAAGTATATAACAATCTAGACCTTCCTAAAGAAGGAAGAAAGGTCTCAGATATACAACCTAACCTTATACCTTACAGACCTGGAAAAAGAACAGCACATAAAACTGAAAACCAGCAGAAAACAGGAAATAATAAAGATTAGAGCAGAAATCAATGCTATCAAAACAAAACAAACAAAAAACAGTAGAACACATCAATGAAACCAGGAGCTGGTTCTTTGAAAGAATTAACAAAATTGATAAACTCTTAGCCAGTCTGATCAAAAAGAAAAAGGAAAGGACCCAAACAAATAAAATCAAGAAGGAAAGAGGAGAGATCACAACCAACATAGCAGAAATACAAACAATAATAAGAGAATATTATGAGAAATTATATGCCAATAAAATGGGCTATCTGGAAGAAATGGTCAAATTCCTAGAAACATATAAACTACCAAAACTGAAACAGGAAGAAATAGAAAATTTGAACAGACCCATAATCAGCAAAGAAATCAAATTAGTAATCAAAAATCTCCCAGAAACGAGAGTCCAGGGCCAGATGGCTTTCCAGGGGAATTCTACCAAGCATTTAAAGAAAAATTAACACCTATTCTTTTGAAGCTGTTCCAAAAAACAGAAATGGAAGGACAACTTCCAAATGCATTCTCTGAAGCCAGCATTACCTTGATTCCGAAACCAAAGACCCCACTAAAAAGGAGAACTACAGACCAATTTCCCTGATGAACATGGATGCAAAAATCCTCAGGAAGATACTAGCCAACTGGATCCAACAATATATTAAAGGAATTATTCACCACAACCAATTGGGATTTATACCTAGGATGGAGGGCTGGTTCAATATTCAGAAAGCAATCAATGTATAAAAGAAAGGACAAGAACCACATGATCCTCTCAATAGATTCAGAGAAAGCATTCGACAAAATACAGCATCCATATATGAAAGACCCACCAATAATATCCTCAATGGGGAAAAACTGAGAACTTTCTCTGTAAGGTCAGAAACACGACAGGGATGTCCACTCTCACCACTGTTGTTCAACATAGTATTGGAAGTCTTAGCCTCACCAATCAGAAAACACAAAAGAATAAAAGGCATCAAAAACAGCTAGGAGGAAGTCAGACTTTCACTCTTTGCAGATGACATGATACTCTACATGGAAAACCCAAAAGATTCCACCAAAAAACTGCTAGAACTGATCCATGAATTCAGCAAAGTTGCAGGATATAAAATCAATGCACAGAAATCCGTTTCATTCCTATACACCAATAATGAAGCAACAGAAAAAGAAATCCAGGAATTGATCCCATTTACAACTGCACCAAAAATGAAATATCTAGGAATAAACCTAACCAAAGAGGTGAAAAATCTGGACACTGAAAACTATAGAAAGCTTATGAAGGAAATTGAAGAAGACACAAAAAAATGGAAAAAGATTCCATGCTCCTGGATTGGAAGAACATTGTTAAAATATCCAATACTACCCAAAGCAATCTACATATTCAATGCAATCCCCATCAAAATAATACCAGGATTCTTCACAGAGCTAGAACAAACAATCCTAAAATTTGTATGGAACCACAAAAGACCCTAAATAGCCAAAGCAATCTTGAAAAAGAAAACCAAAGATGGAGGCATCACAATCCCGGACTTCAAGATGTATTACAAAGCTGTAATCATCAAGACAGTATGGTACTGGCACAAAAACAGACACATAGATCAATGGAAGAGAATACAGAACCTTGAAATGGACCCACAAACGTATGGCCAACTAATCTTTCACAAAGCAGGAAAGAATACCCAATGGAATAAAGACAGTCTCTTCAGCAAGTGGTGCTGGGAAAACTGGACAGCAACATGCAGAAAAATGAACTTGGACCACTTTCTTACACTATACACAAAAATAACTCAAAATGGATGAATGACCTCAATGTAAGACAGGAAGCCATCAAAATCCTCAAGGAGAAAGCAGGCAGAAACCTCTTTGATCTTTGCCACAGCAACTTCTTACTCAACACGTCTCCAGAGGCAAGGGAAACAAAAGCAAAAATGAACTATTGGGACCTCATCAGAATAAAAAGCTTCTGCACAGCGAAGGAAACAATCAGCAAAACTAAAAGGCAACTGACAGAATGGGAGAAGATATTTGCAACTGACACATCAGATAAAAGGTTAGTGTACAAAATCTATAAAGAGCTTAGCAAACTCAACACCCAGAAAACAAATAATCCAGTGAATGGACAAAAGACATGAATAGACACTTCTCCAAGGAAGACATCCAGATGGCTAACTGACACAGGCAAAATGCTCAACATCACTCATCATCAGGGAAATACAGATCAAAACCACAATGAGATACCACCTCACACCTGTCAGAATGGCTAACATTAACAACTCAGGCAACAACAGATGTTGGCAAGGATGCGGAGAAAGAGGAACTCTCTTGCATTGCTCGTGGGAATGCAAACTGGTGCAGCCACTCTGAAAAACAGTATGGAGGTTCCTCAAAAAATTAAAAATACATCTACCCTATGACCCAGCAATTGCACTCCTAGGTATTTATCCAAGTGATACAGATATGCTGTTTTGAAGGGGCACATGCACCCCAATGTTTATAGCAGCACTATCAACAATAGCCAAAGTATGGAAAGAGCCCAAATGTCCATCAATGGATGAATGGATAAAGATATAAAGATGTGGTGTGTGTATACACACACACACACACACACACACACACACACACACAATGGAGTATTATTTGTCAATCAAAAAGAATGAAATCTTGCCATTTGCAACTATGTGGATGGAAATGGAGGGTATTGTGCTAAGCGAAACTAGTCAGTCAGAGAAAGACAAGTATCACATGACTTCACTCATATGAGGAATTTAAGATACAAAACAGATGAACAAAAAATAATATAAAAACATGGAGGGGGACAAAATATAAGAAACTCTTAAATATAGAGAACAAACAGGGGGTTGCTGGAGGGGTTGTGTGAGGGGGAATTGGCTAAATAGATAAGGGGCTTTAAGGAATCTACTCCTGAAATCACTTTTGTGCTATGTGCTAACTTGGACAGAAATTTAAAAGTTAATTAAAATTTTAAAATAAATAAAATATATAAAGAACTTACACAACTCAACACCAAAAAAAACAATCCAATTAAAAAATGGGCATGAGGGGTACCTACGTGGTTCTGTCAGTTAAGCATCCAACTCTTGATTTCAGCTAGATCATGATCTCACAGTTCCTGGTATGGAGCCCCACATCAGACTCTGTGCTGACAGGGTGGAGCCTACTTACGATTCTCTCTCTGCCTCTCTTTCTGCCCTTCCCCTGTTCTCTCTCTCTCAAAATAAACATTTTTTTTTAATGTGTAGAGGACCTGAATATACATTTTCCAAAACATACAGATGGCCAACAGACAAATCACTCAGATGCTCAACATCAAAACCACAAAGAGATATTACCTCACACCTGTCAGAATGGCTTGAATCAAAAAGACAAGCGGGGCGCCTGAGTGGCTCAGTCGGTTGAGTGGCCGACTTCAGCTCAGGTCATGATCTCGTGGTCCGTGAGCTCAAGCCCCGCGTTGGGCTCTGTGCTGACAGCTCAGAGCCTGGAGCCTATTTCGGATTCTGTGTCTCCCTCTCTCTGATCCTCCCCCGTTCATGCTGTCTCTCTCTGTCTCAAAAATAAATAAACATTAAAAAAAATTAAAAAAAAAAGACAAGAAATAACAAGTGTTGGCAAGGATGTACAGAAAGGAGAACTCTCCTTCACTATTGGTTGGAATGTAAATTTGTGTAGCCACTGTGAAAAAACATTTGGAATTTCCTCAAAAAATTAAAAAATAGAGCTACCATATGAAACAGTAACTCCATTACTGGGTTTTTGCCCAAAGAAAATGGAAACACAGTTCAAAAAGATATATGCACCCCTATGTTTATTGCAGCTTTGTAATAGCCAAGATATGGGAAGCAACCCAAGTGTTCAATGATAGAGGAATAAAGAAGGTGTGGTGTGTATACACACACACACACACAGACACACACACAGTATTAGCCATAAAAAAGAATGAGGTCTTGCTATTTGTGACAACGTGGGTGGAATTAGTATTATGCGAAGTGAAGTAAGTCGGAGAAAGACAAATACCATATGATTTTACTTATATGTAGAATCTAAAAAACAAATGAATAAACAACCAACCTAAAAGCAGAAACAGCTCCGTAAATACAGAGAACTGGTGGTTGCCAGAGGGGAGTATGTAGGGGCGTGGGCAAAATGGGTGAAAGAGAGTAGGGGATACAAGCTTCCAGTTATACAATAAATAAGTCATGGGGATAAAATGTACAGCATAAATATGGTCAATGGTATTGTAGTTGCATTGCATGGTGACATATGGTAGCTACATTTATGGTGAGCATAGCATAACAATAAACTTGTCAAATCATTATGTGGTACACCTGAAACTAATGTGTCAACTCCAGTCCAATGGGAAATAAAAATTTTTAAATAATAATAAACACTTAAAAGATGGCTCAGCATAGTAAGTAAGTGAAATGGTTTGTTTTAGGTGTAGCAGAACCATGAGTATGGGACTAAATACATGGAACTAAAATGCCTCGATGGAAACTTTGAGAGTAGAATCCTGTCTTGGCTTCTGTCCTCAAGCTTAGAGCTACCAAAAGGGTGCAGCAGAAAGACCAATGGCTCAAGGGTCTGGAAAACCAACTTCTAAAACTCATTTGATTATGGAGCCTAAAACTCAAGAAGCTTTATTCTCTACTTCTAAGATAAAATGAAAATCAAGTCTCACTGTCTCTAAGAGTTGTGAAAATCCTGTGAACTAGTTAAAAGCATTAGAAAAGCCCCTAATCTTTATTATGAAGGAGATAACCCTTTCATTCGGGCAACTCAGGTGTCCGTGCGTGAGCAAAACTCTTATTTTTTTCTTTCCGGGGTCACCTTGTGAGATGAACATCTTCACTTGATCTCTTCCATCAATTGATCTCTTCATTCATGTCAGTTCACCTTGGACATTTCCAATACCCGGTGATTCTATAATTTCAGTACATTCCCTTGTTACCACTACTTAATTCATTCATTCATTCACAAGATATGCAATGAATACTATCAACAATTCTCAAAATGTTAAAATGCTCATATAAATAGCACATGTGAAAGCTCTAGTTAACCCATTAATAAGGTAAATAGGATAGTAACTAAAATAAGAATTTTTAAAATGAGATTTTTATGAAATAACTGATTTGAATACAAAGCTAGCTAATATTGTCAAGTTAAAGCAATAAACACTTGTGATATATCTGAGCCCTAATCAATTATGAATCAGTGCTGTCGAATGTAAGCCCCTTTATGTAATTTTAATTTTTCTAGTAGTCACATTGATGAAATTAATAACCCATTGAATCCAATATATCTCTAATACTTCAGAATGTAATTAGTCGTTAAGATTTATATTCCACTTTTTTTTACTAAATCTTAAAAATCTAGCATGCGTTTTACATTTATGAATTCATACTAGCCACAGTTCAAATGTTCAATAGCCATATGTGACTAACAGCTACCATATTAGCACGGTTCAACATGACATTAAAAGCTTACAAAGTCTTAAGATAATTCCCCTAAATTTATTCAGGATGTTTACAGTTCAAGAATGTACAAAACAAATTTCTCTGCCTTCATAGAGCTTACATTCTGGCATATAGACAAATAATGAATAAACTTAAAATCTAATATGTTAGGACAGATACAGGTTGTAAAGATAAAGTGGTCAGAGGAGACCTCATTTAAAATGTGAAGTTCTGAGCAAAGAGAAAGTTGAAGGAGGGAAGAGAGATGAGGGGATGTACCAAAAAATGTTTCAGAAAGAGCCAACAGCTACAGCAAAGACTCTGACGTGTAAGTATGCCTGACGTGTTTAAGATGAAGCAAGACCAGACAGTGATTGGAACAAACTGAGTGGAGGAAAGTAATAGTAAATAAGGTGGGAGACATAAGAGGGACCAGAGCATGTACAGCCGAGGTTCTCCATCTTGCTGCCCTTGGCAATCAAACAGGGAACTTTAAAAAGTACTGATGCCTGGGTCTTAGTCCCCACAGAAATGTGTCTCCAGGTTCTTATTTCCCACTGAACACAAAATAGTTAAATGGATGCATGGATGGAATGGATTTATAATGTAATGGATCTCCCACATACTCTTTGAGTAACATTGATGCTTCTGTAAGGTAAATCTTATTTACTGCGTGGATTAGAGTAACCCTGACATTCTGCCACTAGTACCCAAATTTGAGAACAATGGGTTAAATGAGAAGTAAACTGGTATTTGAAGTTAAATGGACCAGGGTTGCCATGAGACTCCACTTATTCAACTACAAATTTGGGCCATTGGTGCAGAACTTGAAACGTCTTGTGAGGATTATGTGAAATAAAATGTGCCTAAAACAGTGGGCACTCAATAAGTAGCGGCTACTGTAAAAATGTTTCAGGCAAAGTATTCATATTAGAAAATGGAGTTTTCAGAATACAAATGTGACAGAGTGGAATGTAAAATAGGAGAATGAAGAGACTAAACGTCACTGTCAACACTAGGGGATCTGAGTTAGATGCCAGAGGAATCTGAAGGACGGTTGCCCTCTGACCATCCCTCTTTATCAGCACATCATTTTCTCTGCCTGCAGTGCACTTGATGAAGAGCAGTCCTCAAAATCCTGCAAAGATGGTGATACAGGAGTTTCCTGAGTTCCCTTCATCCTAAAGATACACAAAAAATACAGCTACACAGGAGAAATTTCCTTTAAAAGAAATCCAGAACCAGCCAAGCAACTCCTACACATTGGGTGAACAAAAACCAAAAAACCCACATCAAAATGGGCAGGAAAGTCTGAGTCAAGCCTCTCCACAAGCCCCACTCCCAGCATGGCTACATACAATCATGAAGGAACTCAACTCCTAGCTTCTTTCTGAAGAGAAAAGGGCTTGGACTCCACACCTACCGCCAAAATTTTTAAGACTCTCACCTGAGAAACAGGCCCCAAAGTGCCTAACTCTGAAAGTTAATGGAGCTCACATCCATGATACCAACAAGACTATGTCAAACAAAGAAGAAAATCTTAACAACTGCATGAGTATCAACCACAGTTATCCCCCAGGGTTCAGCACAAAGAAAGCAGAAAAAATCACCCATCTCCCCAGTCTTTCTCTGAAAGGTGTCTACTTTCATACTTTTAAAAGCCGCTGCTAAGGGTCAGGCTTTTAATTTAGCACACATATGGGGGTTACTGTGATCCTGCCCAGAAGCCAGGGAAATCAGCAAATACCTCTCTTTACCTTCTCCCTCTAACTCACTGTAAGTCAGTATCATTTTTTTAAATGTTTATTTATTTACTTTGAGAGAGAGAGGTAGAAAAAGATAATCCCAAGGAGGCCCCTCACTGTCAGTGCAGAGCCCTATGCAGGGCTCAAACTCACAAACCATGAGATCATAACCTGAGCCAAAACCAAGATTAAGATGCTTAATTGAGCCACCCAGGCACCCCTGTAAGCCAGTGTCTTCTTGAAAAGGGCTTGTATACACATCAGTAGGTCCAGTACCTCCCCAAAATGGTTCTCGTATTACCACAGTCAGTGAGCAGAACTGGCTGGTTCTGGTGCCCCCACAAAGGAGCACCATGGCTGCCATACCTAGTGAACAGCCTCAGTTAGGTCAGGCACCCCCACATTCTCCCAAAGCGGGTCTCACCTGTTGGGGGGTGGGCAGCAGGGCAAGCCACATAATCACTAGCATCTCCATAATAGAGCCAGGACTTGCAGTCAGTCATGCAGCAATCATGGCCCAGCCACAATAGGGCACATGTAGCCCCCACAGAAAACACCCCTGGAGTATCTGGCTCTGGTGATTAGGAGGGATTGTGCTTCTGAGCCCCAAAAGATACCTTCTACATAAGGCCACAACTTCAAGACCAGGAGACATGGCTGATCTAGCTAATACAGTAAAACAAACACAGAGAGTCAGGCAAATGAGGAGACAGACAAATATGTTCAAAATGAAAGAACAGGATAAAACCTCACAAAAAGAGCTAAGTGAAATGGAAATAAGCAATTTATGTGACAAAGAGTTCAAAATAATGTTGTAAATATGCTCAGCACACTTGGGAGAAAAATGGATGAATACAGTGGGAACTTCAACAGAGACAGAAAATATATTTTAAAAAAATCAGAGCTGAAGAATACAATAACTGAAATAAAGAATATAAGAGAGTGTACCAACAACTAATTAGATACAGAAGAATGGATCACTGATTGGGAAGACAAAATAATGGAAATCACACAAGCTGACCAACAAAAGGAAAAAACATATACATGGAAAAGAAACTTCATAAGGCTATCAGTTGATTTTTCAGCAGGAACTGTGTAGGCCAAAGGGAATGACACTATATATTCAAAGAGCTGAAAGAAAAAAACAAAAACAAAAACAAAAACAAACCTACAACCAAGAATATTCTACCTGGCAAAGTTACCTTTCCGAATTAAAGGAAAGATAAAAATTTCCTAGACAAACAAAAGTTAAAGGAGTTCATTACCACTCAACTAGCCTTACAAGAAAAGTTAAAGAGATGACCTTTTTAAGAGGAAAAGAAAAGGCTGTAACAGAATAAAATTATGAAAGGAAAAATTTTCACAAATGAAAATAAACATATAGTAGGAATGCCCAGTTGGCTCAGTTGGAAGAGCATGTGACTCTTAATCTTGAGGCCATGGGTTTGAGCCCTACATTGGGTGTAAAAAACATAAATAAAACTTTAAAAATAAGTAAGTAAACATATAGTAAAGGTAGTAGATCAATCACTTCTATAAGGTTAAAAGGCAAAAGTAGTCAATTCAATTACATCTAAAATTTTAGTTAAGGGATCAACAAAACAAAAAGGATGTAAAATATGACATCATATACATAATAAAACATGGAGAGTAAAACTGTACTGCGCTTTTAGAATGTGGTCATTTTTTTATTTTAGAGAGAGAGAGAAGGTGTGAGAGGGGGAGAAGGGGATGAGGAGAGAGAGAGAGAGGATCCCAGGCATGGGACTTGATCACCCGACCCTGGGATTTTGGCTTGACCTGAGCCAAAATCAAGAGTCAGAAGCTCAACCACCTGACCCACACAGGCACCCCTAGAATGTGTTTTAATTTAATAGGCCATTGACTTATTATAGACTGCTATATACTTAGGATGTTATATATCAACCTCATGGTAACCACAAACCAAAAAGCTGTAATAGATACACAAAAAATAAAGAGAAAGAAATCCAAGAATAACACTAAAGGAAGTCATCAATCACAATGCAAGAGAGCAAGAGAAGAAGAAAGGAACAGAGAACTGCATAACCAATCAGAAAACAATTAACAAAATGGCAAAAAGTACATACTAATAATTAATTTTCAATGTAAATGGCCTAAATCCTTCCATCAAAAACATAGGGGGATGGAATGGTTAAAAAAAATAAGACCTGGGTGACTGGGTGGCTCAGTCAGTTGAGCATCCGACTCTTGACTTCAGCTCAGGTCATGATCTCACAGTTTGTGAGTTTGTGCCCCACATCAGGCTCTGTGCAGTGTCAGCATGGGCCTGCATGGGATTCTCTTTCTGCTTTCTCTCTGCCCCTACCCCACTTGCACTCACTCTCTATTTCTCAAAATAAATAAACTTTTTTAAAAGTTTTAAAAATGAAAAATGAAAAACAAGACCCATCTATATGCTATCTACAAAAGGCTCACTTCAGACCTAAAGACACATACTGACTGAAAATGAAGGGATAGAAAGATATTTCATGCAAATAGAAGAAAAATCAGACAAAATAGACTTTATATCAGACAAAATAGACTTCAAGACAAAGACTGCAACAAGAGACAAAGAAAGGCATTAAATGATGATAAAGGAGTCAGTCCAACAAGAGGATCTAACAATCATAATTATCTGTGTACCAAATATCTAAATATATTTAGATAATATATAAAAAGTATATATTAACAGACATAAAGGGAAACGTCAGTATTACAATAATGGTACTTTACTTACTTCCATCAATGGATAGGTCATCCAGACAGAAAATAAGGAAACAGCAACTTTGAACAACACATTAGACCAGATGGATTTAACAGATAAATATAAAACATTACATACAAAAATAGCAGAATACACATTTTTTTTCAAGTGCACATGGAACATTCTCCAGAACAGATCACATCTTAGGCCACAAAATAAATCTCAATAAATTAATAAGATTGAAATCATAGCAAGCATCAAAACTGAACACAATGCTATGAATTTAGAAATAAGTTAAAAAAAATTTTTTTTAATCTTTATTTTTGAGAGGGGTGGGTAGGGGCACAGAGAGAGGGAGACACAGAATCCGAAGTAGGCTCCAGGCTCTGAGCTGTCAGCACAGAGCCCGAGGCGGGGCTCGAACTCATGAACCGTGAGATCATGACCTGAGCTGAAGTTGGATGCCCAACCAACTGAGCCACTTAGGCACCCCTGAAATAAGTTTATTAAAACACAAACATGAGGACACACACAGACTAAAAGTGAAGGAATGGAAAAAGCTATTCCATATAAATGGAAATTAAAAGAAAGCTGGGGTAACAGACATTATAATTAGAGACAAAGAAGGGCATTAAATACTGATAAACAGGTCAATCCAACAAGTTAATATAATATTTGTAAATATTTATGTACCCAAGACAGAAACCCCTAAGTATATACAGCAAATATTAATAGACCTAAAGGGTGGACTAAATAGCAAAAAAGTAAATCCCGGGGACTTTAATGCCCTACTTTCATCAATGAATAAATTATTCAGACAGAAAATCAACAAGGAGGGGCATCTGGGTGGCTCAGTCCATTAAGCGTCCAACTCTTGATTTTGGCTCAGGTCATGATCTCACGGTTTGTGAGATTGAGCCCTGCATCAGGCTCTGCACTGACAGTGTGGGATTCTCTCTCTCTGCCTCTGCCCCTCGCGTTCTCTCTCTCTCAAAATAAATAAGTGAACTGAAAGAAAGAAAGAAAGAAAGAAAGAAAGAAAGAAAGAAAGAAAATCAACAAGGAAACATCTGCTTTAAAGGGCATGTTAGACCACTTGGATTTAGGTATGTACTGAACATTCTATCAAAAAGCAGTAATACACATTTTTCTAATGTGCCCATGAAACATTCTCTGGGATACGTCATATGCTAGGTCACAAAACAAGTCTCAATACTTTTAAGAAGACTGAAATTGTATCAAGTATACAATGGTATGGAACTAAAACTGATTATAAGAATAAAACTGGAAAATTCACAGATAGGTGGAGATTAAACAACATGCTACCAAACAACCAGTGGGTCAAAGAAGATATCAAAAAGGAAATAAAAAATATCTTGAGACAAATGAACATTGAAATAAAACATACAAAAATTATAGGATGCAGCAAAAGCCATTTTAAGAGAGTTCACAGCAACAAATACCTGTATCAAGAAACAGAAAAAATATCAAACAAATAACCATTCTTAAGGAACAAATAGAAGCAAAAACAAAGAGAAGAACAAATAAAGCCCAAAGTTACTAGAAGGGAGGAAATAACAGATTGGAAAAGATTGATGTCATTAATATCTGATTGTTTGAACAGATAAACAAAATTGACAAACCTTCAGTTAGACTCACCAAGAAAAAAAGAGAGAGGGTTCAAATAAATATAATTAGAAATGTAAGAGGAGGGGCGCCTGGGTGGCGCAGCCGGTTAAGCGTCCGACTTCAGCCAGGTCACGATCTCGCGGTCCGTGAGTTCGAGCCCCGCGTCAGGCTCTGGGCTGATGGCTCGGAGCCTGGAGCCTATTTCCGATTCTGTGTCTCCCTCTCTCTCTGCCCCTCCCCCGTTCATGCTCTGTCTCTCTCTGTCCCAAAAATAAATTAAAAACGTTGAAAAAAAAAATTAAAAAAAAAAAAAAAAAGAAAAGAAATGTAAGAGGAGATGTTAGAACTGATACCAGATATACAAAGGATCACAAGAAAATACTATGAACAATTATATATCAACAATTTGACAACCTGGAATAAGTGGATAAATTCCTAGAAAGATACAACTTACCAAAACTGAACCATGAATAGAAAATCTAAACAGGCCAATTACTAGTAAAGACATTGAATAGGTAATCAAAAGCATCCCAACAGACAAAAGTCCAGGAACAGACAGCTTCCTTGGTGAATTCTACCAAACATTTAAAAAGAATTAATACCATTAATTCTCAAACTCTTCCAAAAAAGAGAAGAGGAGGGAACACTTGGAAATTCATTTACCAGGCCAGCATTATCATGATATGAAAACCAGACAAGGATACCACAAGAAGTTACAGGCCAATATCCCTGATGAACAGAGGGGCAAAAATCCTCAACAAAATATTAGCAAGCCAAATTCAACGATACATGAAAAGAATCATTCACCATAATCAAGTGGGATTTATTCCAGGGATTCAAGGACAGTTAAATATCCACAAATCGATTAGTGTGATACCCTTTATTAACAAAATGAAGGATAAAAATCATATGATTATCTAAATAGATGTAGAAAAAGTATTTGACAAAATTCAAAATCTGTTCATGACAAAAAACTCTCAACAAAGTGAGTACAGAGCAAATGTACCTCAACATAATATAGATCATATATGACAAACCCACAGCTAACATCCTACTCAATGGTAAAAAAATAAAAGCTTTTCCTCTAAGATCAGGAACAAGAAAGCCCACTCTTGCCACTTTTGTTCAATCTAGTATCAGAAGACTTATCCAGTGCAAGTAGGCAAGAAATAAAAGGTAGCCAATTGGAAAGGCAGAAATAAGACTGTCACTATTTGCAGATGATATGCTATTATATATAGAATACCCTAAAAACTGCACCAAAACACTACTTGAACTAATAAGTAAATAAGTATTATGGATAAAAAATCAATATACAAAATATGTGACATTTCTATACACTAATAGCAAATTACCAGAGAAATTAAGAAAACAATTTTATTTATAATCACATCAAAAAGAATACCTGAAGAATGAATTTAACCAAGGAATTAAAAGACCTGTGCAATGGAAACTATACTACATAGATTAAAGAAATTGAAGACAAAAATAAATGGAAATATATTCCATGTTCATGGATTAAAAGAGTCAATATTGTTAAAATGTCCATGTTACCCAAAGCAATTGACACATTCAGTGCAATTCTTATCAAAATCCTAATAGTATTTTTTCATGAAAATAGAAGAAATAATTCTGAAATTTGTATGGAACCACAAAGACCCTAAAAAGCCAAAGCAACCTGGGCAAAGAACAAAACTGGAAGTATCATGCTACCTGATTTCAAGCTATACTACAAAGCTATAGTAAACAAAACAATATAAAAACAGATGTGTAGATCAATGGAACAGAACAGAGAGCCTAGAAATAAACCCACGTTTTTATGATCAATTAATCTATGACAAAGGAGCAAAAAATACTGTGTAGAAAGGGCAGTCACTCTAATAGATAGTGTCGGGAAAACTAGAAATCTACATGCAGAAGAATAAAACTAGACCACTATTTTATACCACACAAAAATTAACACAAAGTAGATTAAAGATGAATGTATGGCATGAAACCATAAAACTCCTGGAAGAAAACATAGGTGGTGAATTCCTGACATCAGTATTTATACTGATTTTTTTTTAATGTTTATTTTTGAGAGAAAGAGAGAGACAGCGCATGAGCAGGGGAGGGACAGAGAGAGAGGGAGACACAAAACCAAGCAGGTTCCAGGCTCCGAGCTGTCAGCAATGAGCCCGACGGGGGTGGGGGTGGGGGGGGGGGGCAAACCCACAAACCGTGAGATCACGACCTGAGCCAAAGTCGGTCGCTTAACTGACTGAGGCACCCAGGTGCCCAGGTACTGATTTTTGGGATCTGACACCAAAAGCAAAGGCAACTAAAGCAAAAATAAAAACTAAAAAGCTTTTAAACAGAAAAGGAAACCATCAACAAAATGAAAAGGCAACCTATCAAAAGGGAGAAAATATTTGTAAATCATATGTTTGACAAGGGGTTAATATAAAATAACTCACAAAAGTCAATAGCATTAAACCAGTCTGATTCATAAATGGACAGAGGGACTGAATAAACTTTTCCAAAGAACTACAAATAGCTAACAAGTATATGAAAACGTGCTCAACATCTCTAATCAAGGAAGTAAAAATCAAAACCACCATGAAATATTACTTCACACCTGTTAGGTTGGCTATTACAAAATAAAATTAAAAAATACATAAGAAATAAGAGGTGTTGGTGAAGATGTGGAAAAAGGGAACACTGTGCACTGTTGGTGAAAATATAAATTGGTGCAGGGGCGCCTGGGTGGCGCAGTCGGTTGAGCGTCCGACTTCAGCCAGGTCAGGATCTCGCGGTCCGTGAGTTCGAGCCCCGCGTCGGGCTCTGGGCCGATGGCTCGGAGCCTGGAGCCTGTTTCCGACTCTGTGTCTCCCTCTCTCTCTGCCCCTCCCCTGTTCATGCTCTGTCTCTCTCTGTCCCAAAAATAAATAAAAAACGTTGGAAAAAAAAATTAAAAAAAAAGAAAATATAAATTGGTGCAGCCACTATCAAAAACAGCATGGAGATTCCTCAAAAAATTAAAAATAGAACTACCATGTGATCCAGCAAATCCACTTCTGGGTATATATCCAAAGAAAATAAAAATACTAACTTGAAAAGATATATGTTCATTGCACCCTTATTTACAATAGCTAAGATAAGGAAACAACCTATGTGCCCATCCATGGATGATATATGGATAAAGAAAATGTGGTGTGTGTATATAATGGAATATTATGCAGCCGTAAAAAATGAAATATTGCCACTTATGGCAACATGAATGGACCTTGAGGGTAGTATGCTAAATGAAAAGGTCAGGCCCCAGAAAGACAAATATTGCATGAGCTCACTTGTAAGTGGAATCAGAGAACAAATTGGTGGTTGCTGGAGGTGGGGGGTTGAGGGGTAGGCAAAATAGATGAAGGGGATCAAAATGTACAAGCTTCCAGTTATATAATAAATATATCGTGGAAAGTAATGTAAAACATGATGACTTGAGTTAAGAAAACTATATTAAATATTTGAAAGTTGCTAAGAGATATTAGATCTTAAAAGTTCTCATCACAAGAAAAAATTTTTAACTATGTATAGTAACAGATGTTAACTAGTCTTTTTTGTGGTGATCATTTTGTAATATATATAGTTGAATCATTATGCACCTAAAACGAATATAAAGTTAGAGGCTAATTATACCTCAATAAAAATAATAATAGTAGTAGCTGAGGACTTTCTGAACCTGGGGAGAGAACTGGACAACCAAGCTCACAGAGCTAATAGCATGCTTTTATCTCAATGCAAAAAGACTTTAAGACATAGTATAATAAATCTGTCAAAAATCAAAGATAAAGACTCCTAAAATGAATAGTCAAGGAAAAAAAGATAATAACCTACAAAGGAACTTCCATTAGGCTATCAGCAGATTAATCAGCAAAAACCCTAGGTGAGGAAAGAGTAAATGACAATTTCAAAGTGTTGAAAATAACGTTTTCCAGCCAAGAATATTTTATCCACCAATATTATCCTTCAGATATGAAGAAGAAAGATTTACCTAGACCAAAAAAAAAAAAAATCTGAGGAAGTTCATCACCACAAAACCTGCCTTCTAAGAGATGCTGAAATAAGTTCTTCAAGCTGAAATAAAAAGGCTAATCAGTAACATGAAAACATACAAAAGCATATAGCATCCTGGTAAAAGTAAATATAAAACCAAACTCCAAAAACTCCAATTCCATAATAGGATAGTGTATTAACCACCTAACTATAGTATAAGAGTCCAAGGGAAGGCATATAAAAGAGTATAAAAAGAGTAAACAGTAACATCAAAAAAAGAGTAAATAGTAACATCAAAAATGCAAAGGGGAAGTAAAATAGTGAAACTTTTGTAGATGATTGAAATTAGATTGCTATCTGCTTAAAATGGACTGTTTTGCCTATGTAAGATGGGTCTTATGTGAGCTCATAGTAACCATGAGCTCAAAGTCTAGAGTAAAAGGACAAAAAATAAAGGGGAAACAGAGCATATCACCATGGAAAATCACCTATTCACAAAGGTAGACATAAACAAAGGGGATACTAAACAATGAAAATACAACATAACTAATAAACTATTAACAAGATGGCATTAGTAGGTCCCTACATACCTATAACTCTAAATGTAAATGGATTGAATTCACCAATCAAAATGTGCTGGAGGCATCATGCTTCCTCATTTCAAACTATATTACAAAGCTATAGTAATTAGAACAGTATGGTACTAGCATATAAACAAACACGTTGGCCAATGAAACAGAATAGAACTCAGAAATAAATCTACATACATATGGTCGATTTACAACCAAGGAGCCAAGAGCATATAATGGGAAAAGAATGGTCTTCAATAAATAGTTATTAGATAACTTGGAAGCCACATGCAAAAGAATTAAAATAGAGCCCTATCTCACACCATACACAAAAATAAACTGAAATTGAATCAATTCAAAAGACTTGAATTTAAGTCCTGAAACCATAAAACTTCTAGAAGAAAACATAGGGAATAAACTCCTTGACATCAATCTGGGCTATGACTTTTTGAATTTGACACCAAAAGCAAAGGTTAATAATGGGAAAACAACTGCATCAAACTAAAACGCTTTTGTGCAACAAAGAAAACCATCAACAAAATGAAAAGACAACATAAAGAATGGTAGAAAATACTTGCAAATTATATATCTGATAAGGGGCTAATATCCAAAATATGTAAACAAGTCATACAACTCAACAGCAAAACAAATAATCCAGTTACGAAATGAATACAGAAACTGAATAGACATTTTCTGAAAGAAGACATCCAAAGGCCAGTGGGTACATAAATAGGTACTCAACATCTCTACTTACCAGGGAAATGCAGATCAAAATCAAAATGAGATTTTTACCTCATACCTGCTATAATGGCTGTTATCAAAAAGATAACAGGTAACATGTGTGGTGAGGATATAGAGGAAAGGGAACTCGAGTGCACTGTTGATGGGAGTCTAAGTTGGTACAGCCATTATGGAAAACAGTATGGAGGTTCCTCAAGAAATTAAAAATAGAACTACCATATGATCTAGCAATCCCACTGCTGAGCATATATCCAAAGAAAATGAAAATGTGAAGAGATAGCTGTGCACTCATGTTTATTGTAGTATTTCCAAATACTACAATATGGAATAGTAGTATGACAATAGGAAAAAAATGGAAACAACCTATGTGTCCACCAATGAATGAATAAGGAAAATATCGTTTCTTCCTTTCTCTCTTCCCCCTTCCTTTCCCTCTCCCCCTCCAGCCCACACATACACTGGAATATTATTTAATCACGAGGAAGAAGGAAAGCCTGCCTTTTGTGACAAATATGGATGGACCTTCGATGAATAATGCTAAGATAAATCAGATAAAGACAAATAATATATGATATCACTTATATGTAGAATATAAAAAATTAAACTCATAGAGAATAAAATAGTGGTTACCAGTGGCTAAGGGATGGTGGGAATAGGAAGATGCTGGTCAAAGAATAAAAACTTCCAGTTATAAGATGAATAAGTTCTGAGGATCTGATTTAAAGCATGATTATTGTAGTTAATAATACTGAATTATACACTTGAAAGTTTCTAAGAGTACAGATCTTAAATGTACTATAAAAAAGAAATGGTAATTATGTGATGAGATCGAGGTATGAGCTTATCCTATTGTGGCAATCATTTTGCAATACATTAAGTGTATCAAATCAACATATGTGCAACTGAAACTTACACATTATTACTCATCAATTATATCTCAAAGCTGGGAGTGGAAGGATAAATGAAATGAATGAACGTTTATTGTAATTAATTACATTACATTTCTACCATCTTGGAAAGGAATCCTTGTTTTAAGATACCTTTTAAGGATGTTTTTCCAAATAATTAAATTATATAGTGCTAAATAATTGGAAATAATCACAAATTCTTAGAAGTCAGAAAGGGTCCTCAATAGTTGTTTGTGAGAGTCCTAACTCAAAAGTAGATGAGTCCTAACTCAAAAAGATACCATTTAGAAACCCTCCACCTATTAAACTTCTACAGTGGTATAACCTACTGGTTATTCATGAGAGGATATCAGATTAGACCTACTGGTAGAAAGATCACTGACTTCACAATCAGGCACACCTGGGTTTAAAGCCCAGTTCTGTCACGAGTGTGGCAAACCTCTTCCTGTCTCTGAACCTCAGTTTCCTTATCTATAAAGTTGGATAGCAAAACCTACACTTCATGAGTTTGTGAGGGTTAAATACTCTATGGATGCAAGAGGCATCAAGCCGGGCCAACAGATGGTACCCAGAAATTATCAGTAAGTATGTAATTATATCCTTCTGTACATTTCTCCTTTTATCATTTTACATTACCACTACAAGCAATTTCTATAAGACTCTTAAATCTCTTTTATAAAAATCATTTAAAAAAAATTCTCTCATAAAATTTGGAAGCCAAGGGACGAACATAGACAAGAAGCTACATTCCATAAGAGTGGGAAGCAAGCCCTGTATACATGAGCCCCGAAGGTGAAGTTGGAGCCCAAGGACAGTAGTGTATGAATGGGCCATTTTGAAAATAAGGAGCCATTTTTGACTACTTTTCTTGCCCTATAGTCTTGGTTTCATGCTGTTTCCTCTAAACACTCTGACATTATAGTCAACCAGCAAGTTCAACATAGCAACTTTTAAAATGGTGAGAAAACGTGGTTCTTATTTCAAGAACGTGCTCCCAGGAGCATCTGTACCAGCTCTGTATTCCACCTGCTTTTCTTCTAACTGTGCTTGTTATGCATGCACATTTTTAGGCCAGCTAGGCTGGTAGTGGAAATGAATGAAATGGCCAGGTATACAGCAATAGAGGGTGAGAAGGGACAGTGGTGGACTGGAGGGGAGATGGGAGGACAGTGTCTGAACTACCAACTGCTGGCTCAGAAAAGAAGATCTGACATGGCACATTCTAGGGTTTACCAAGAAAGGTCAGGAATCCCTATTCTTATGTGGACACTAGTGAGTTTTAAATGCAACATAGCATTCAAAATTGTTTTCAATATCCCACCGGCCACACATCTGCAGACAGATCTAGCCCACTAGCCTCGGGTTTGTGGATTCTGCTGAGCTAAATGTGAAGATTGTAAGGGAAGCAATTTGGGACCACTCAAGTTAGTCTCCCAGGGCCCTTTTCTGAGTCACTGCTTCAAAGACCACAGGTTGACTGCTTCCTCTTTAAAGAATATGGTCTTATTTTTTCCCAAAGTTTTTATTGGATTCTCCAGGTCCACAGGGAGAATTTTTACCTGACTTTATGCTTCAGGCTATGCTCTGCTAATACCTTATGTGATAGCTGTTGTATAGGCATTATATAAGCACATAACCTAATGGAAATCTGTTCTTAGAATCAGGGCTAGAAAAATTTTAATTTAAAGACAAAAGTCTCATCCCCTCAAATCCCCAAAAGCCAAACAACAGTGATTCTCAGATGTTATGGATTCAAGAGTTTTGTGGGAGACTGAATCTGTAGGCTTTGGCCCAAGAATCTGCCTTTTAAACAAGCGTTCCTGTGGTTCTGAGGCAGGCAATTCCCAAATGACATTTCCAGATATCACAATTTAGCCTTATCCTTAGAATTGCCTCTTCGAACACTTGGCCAGCATCTGGAGCCCCAACTGGTGGGAGGAAGAGCCCTCCATGATCAGCTATTATTTATGCTCTAGGATGAATTAATTCTCAGTTGCCCAACAGCTGTTCAGCAGGAAATTCTCATACAATTCAAGGATGGAATGAAGCTCTCCAAGTTGAGCAAACTGGTATAGGGTTATTTCCACAGGCCATCTGGCCAAAGGAGTTTTCATGTCCCATTCTATTTATCCCAGCTGCCGAAAGTCTCCTCCATGCTAGGAAAATGAGTGAGGACCAATAGATGGATAATAATCATATCAATGGCAATAATGAACACCAATGGATTTTCTTTATCAAGTGAATTTGACCTAGTGGTTAAGGGAATAGGATTTGAATAAGGTAAAGGTGGGTTCAGTGTCAGCTCTGCCTCTAACTAGGAACCGTGATTAAGGTCTCAACTTCTCCAAGTCTTGGTTCCCTCCTGTGGAAAATGGTAAGTCTTCTGTAAGTCTTTTGTTATTAAATAATACAAAACAAGCAAAGCACATAGCATAGTGACTGGCCCATCGTAGCTGCTGTATTTTGATTAACTGTTACTCAGGCCAGAAACATTTGGGTTCTTTACCCTGAGGAAGGTAGGATTTCAACTACCAGGAATGGATATGAGCAAAATAGACATGGCTCCTGCTCTCATAAAGCTACTTTTTAGGTGACTGCAAGAGAATCGGGATGGTTTCTCTAAAGAAATAAACCCACCTTTGATTTACCCAGAAAAATTTTTCTCCTTCTCTATTTCCATGATATTTCATTTATACCTCTTTTAGGAAACCACAATATACTATAATATACCTGCTTATTTATCTTTCTTTTGACTACTTGACTATGAACTTTTAGAGGACTTGTCTGTAATTTTAGAACTCCTTAGGCCATTGAGTGACTAAGAGTTGGGATGTGTTAAATTTTTGTTGGATTCAGATTCACCAATGCTAAAGGATGAAAATAACTCATCAAGGCAATGTCTATAGATGTTGGTCTTAAGGGTAGAATATGAATTCCTACGGTTTTTAAAGTCTCATTAGCTCGCCTTAGAAAACAAAGGGAGAATAATTTATCTGCCAGTTTCCACCTTTCAGTTGACAGAGGTTTGTTCCATGGGACATTGACTTCCCTTCTTGGGTCCACAGGCAGATTCTCCAGCCTCCCCTGCTTTAAAGAAGCCCCAAGGCAGCAGGCTAGAGGGCCTATTAGGGTTTGTCCTTGTAAAGTTGTTCAGAGCTCACCTAACAGAGGTGGTTGGATTGGAACAAGTAGCCAAAGGCCCCAGATTCAGCTAATACATTGATACATTTGGAGGAGAGTCCCTCAGAGTTTAAAGGAGTGGTAAAATACAGGAGAACATTTGGTTTGAGATTCTAAATCCCCATAATAATTTTTGGTGTGAAACTTTGCTTTCCAGGAAACAGAAGTATCCCTTTCTTCATGCTTTTTGAAAGGTAATGGCAGCTGATAAATCTTGAATTTCTTTCCCAAGCCATCCCAAATGTGATTAGAGGGACTCAGATGAAATAACGGAAAATGCCACATTTTCTCTGTTAAAGACGTTGCCCATGAAATATTGTCCCCTACTTCACTCATCACGAGGAACACTAAATGAGGTCATGTGTGTGCACACACACACTGCAGTCTGGGAAACTCCACAAATGTAAAACAACAACACAGATTCCTCAGGAAGAAGAGATACCACATTAGAGGAAAATAATGTTAGCCTTTAATCTGAGAGTCAATTTTAGCATGTAAGAGGATGCCACATAGCTAAGGTTGATTTCCTGGGGTAACTACTCCAAGTTTTATGAACTTAAAGGTTTGGGGAAATTTCAGCACTTAAGGCTTTTCTTAAGGAGACTCTGGAGGCAGAAACAACTTTTCTACAATCTTTTCAAAACTTTGCCCCAGTCAATGGTTTCCTTAAATACACCCAAAGAATAAAAGGAAGAGGGGTATTTTCAATTTGACAAACATTTATTGAACACCAGACACTATGCGAGGTGCTACTAACATGTAGAGACATAATCCTTGCAACTATCCCTTCAAAGACTTCAAGGCAGCAGTGAGTGGCATTTGAACTCAACTTTGAAGAATAAGTGAGATTTTCTTTGATAGATGAGCTACAGAGAAGAAGAGGGAAGGATGTTCCAGAAGGAAAGACTAGTACAGGCAAAGGCAAGGAGATACAAAGTAACAAGGTTGATTTGGAAGCTTGAACCTAACTAGGCACAGGACGGGACTAACTCTCAAGCTAATAAGCAATCTTGCTGGACTTTCTACAGGTTCTAAGCTCAAAAGCCACCTAGAATTTGTCCTCTTTCAGCAGTCTTCTTATGTTTACCAACAAATACAGCCTCTCAAGAGCCTTTTGTGCTTTCATCTTTTAATCAGGTCATATGGGATTTTTATATCTCAACAAACCAGAGAGTAGAAAGCTGAAAAACATTTCCAGACAATAACAAGTTTGCTTATGGAGTAAGACCACTTTTTCTAAGTCTTTCTAGTTCCATCTGTTTATTTATGGGCTTCACAAGCCAGAAAAAACTTAATTGCCCCATCATGCCTTCCATGTTTCTGAGAGCTTGGATGATAAGAACACTGGGCCCTGGAAAATCAGTTAGGAAAAGAAAGAGCCAGAGGAATCCAAAGTCTTCAGACTTTTCCCTGAGTTGCTTATAGAGGCATTCATGGTGAAGAGTAGCAAAAGAGGGAGGTCCTTGACAATAGGGGGTGAAGAGCAGTCACATGAACACTTAGTTTTCCTAGAATCTTTTGTTGATTCTGAGCCAAAGTTCAAGGCAGAATGTCTTCGTAATGGCCCAAAGGTGACAAATAATTAATAGCTTAGGCACAGTTACTTTTGCTCTTAGGAGAATCACAAAGTTAATAGTAATAATAATAATAATAATAATAATTTATTGCCTACTTAATGATAGCAATATATTTATCATGACTACAATTTGTAGAACATTGTCTACGGGCCAGGCTCTACATTAAGCATATCAAATGCATTATCTCATTTATTCCTTTCAACATCTCTAGAAGGTAAATTATATTATTATTACTTCATCAACAGATGTGGAAGCTGAGTATGGCCTAGACTATACTGGTCAGTGAAGATTTCGTTTGTTTGACATTTCACAGCTCAACTGTAGTTAAGTGAGACCATGTAACTAACGTGTTCTGGCCAATGGACTCTGTGCAAAAGTGAAACACAGTTTTTTCAGAATTGAGCCCATGAGGGGTGGCTGGGTGGCTTAGTCGGTTAGGCGACCGACTTTGGCCCAGGTCATGATCTCACGGTTTGTGAGTTTGAACCCTGCGTCGGGCTCTGTGCTGACAGCTCAGAGTCTGGAGCCTGCTTCTGATTCTGTGTCTCCCTCTTTCTGTACCTCCCCTGCTCGTGCTCTGTCTCTGTCTCTCAAAAAATAAATAAATGTAAAAAAAAAAAAAACAAAAACGAATTGAGCCCATGAAAAGCCCATATGTACTCCACCCCATTTCCTTCTCTTCCCCTGGGCTCAGGTGATTAAGGAGGGCAGGAGTGCCACAGAAACTACTGGCTGTTGGAACCACCATCAAGCTGGTCCTGTGAGTGACTATGGGGAGCAGAGCCTTCTCATAGATCTGGGATATATATGTACCAAGAGCAAGAGATATGCCTTTATTGTATTAAGCCACTGAGATTTCAGTGTTAACTTATTACTGCTGCCTAACCTAGCCTATCTTGAGAATACAGTGAGGCCCTAAGAAGTTTAGTACTTACCCTAAGTAATAGATCTAGTCAAGTGATTGAGTTAAAACCAGAATCAAAATTCCTGATACCCAGGCAAGTCTTTCTACTACACAAATTCAAATCTGACTGTGGTAAAAACCATAGTTTCTATTGCATCATTTACCATGTGTGTAGGAATGACTCCAAAAACCTATCCATGAAAGACCCAGCCCATATGGGATGTCTTTCAAAAGCAGCTAATAGATTAGCTCTGACAGGGAAGGCTGGTTAGAGGCAGATGTGAAGACTGAATTCCCAAGCAGACCCTGCATGTGACAAAGCTGAAATTTCACAAAAATCAGAGTACAATCAGGGGGAATTGCTTAATAGCCTCACAATGTGACATGAATTTACCATAATTGAAGGCCTGGCCCTCAGGCTTACCCAATTTGGTCAGCAAACCTGATACAGATTCATTGCTCTGGGTTCAACTTGGAGTATCCAACCCACAGAACACTTAAGCCAGAAATCTAATATGTCAATTTATAATAAGAAATATGACTATCACATGACTTACAATGATTTTTCTGTCTTAATTAATTAGCCCATATTCACAGTTGACATGATTGATCACTCATTCATCCTTGAAACATATACTTGACCTGGCTTCTGGGATATCTCACTCTCACTCTCTTGGCTGTTTGTTGGTTTTTCCTACCTCACTAGAAGCTCATTCTCAGATTCCTTTGTTGATTCCTCTTCACCTCCCCATCCTTAACATTGGAATGCCCCAAGGCTCAGCTCCATGAACTTCTCTTTTCATTCTGCACATTCCCCTGGTAATTTCTTCCAGTCTCCTAGCTTTAAATTGCATCCACATGCTGATGACTCTCAACTTCACATCTCCAGCTCTGACTTTAATCTTTAACTCTTGGCTGTCTGTTCAATATCTCCACTGGGATATTAGAGGTCTCAAAATGAACATTTCCAAAACTAACCTCCAAATGAGCGTTTCCAAAGCTGATCTCTCTCTTTCTTCACCAACAAACAAGCTCCTCCTGCAATTTCACCAGCATTAACCCACAGCCTTAGACATCATCCTTAGGTCCCCTTGACTCCTCAATTTCTCTCACACACTCCACTTCCTACCTTCCAAAAAGTTCCGCTGTTCTGTCTTCAAATATAGCCAGAATTCAACCAGTTTTTTTTAACCACCCACATTGCTACTATCCAAGTCACCATCATCTCTTTCCCTGGATCACTATAATAGCTTCCCAAATAGTTTCCTTTTCACCTTGGCCTACTTCCTCCCTCAAATTCTTCCAACACAGAAGTCAGAGTGATCGTGTTAAAACCTTTCTCAGATCACATCACTCTTCTGTTCCAAACCTTCCAATGTCTTCCCATCTCATTCAGAGAAACAGCATTTATTGTAATGACCTATCAGGTCCCGTGTAAGTTCATTGTCCCCCATTACCTATCTGATCATGTTTCCTATGCCCTTCCCTTTGCTTGTTCTACTCTAGTCACTCTGGGCTTCTTGTTATGCCTAGAACAAGCCAGGCCCATCACACTATATATCTATAGTAGATATATACTGCTGAACTATGTTCAGGAACTTGCTTGGTGAGTATGGATTTAAGCAAAGGAGGATATCTGATGAGTCAAATATTTTAATGACATCATTTTAAAACAGAGATATACCTGTCATTGGGACCAGAGTGTTACAGACTGTGTGGCCATGGATTGTGCATTGCCAAGGTTAGCTCTCCTTACCTCCATGGCTAGCGAAATAATTCTCCTGACAAATGAACATATACTTTTGTTCAAACATATTGTCACTACTAGATATTAGCCAAAGCTTGCTTTGGTCTAGGAACTGTTCTGCCTCTTCTATAGGGTCACATTGCATCTTTTTTGTGCTGATTGCATAATTTAACTCTCAAAGAACAACTTCATGTGAAATTCCCAATTTTGAAGTTTTTGAAAGCACTGCCCCTTTGTGAAGCAGGGAGTGTTCATGACTGAGTCTTTCACCTCTTCTTACACTGTGGACATCATTCATCACAAATATAACATCAGCAATTTTATGATTGCCAAACCCAATGGTTATTTTTAGTCCCAATCTCATCTCTTTCTTTTCTGGATTTGATGCTATTTTGAAGCTCCCTTCTTTTCGAAGTTCTGAATCCCCTTGGCTACTGCAACCCCACAATCTCATTCTCCTCCTACCTCCCTATCCCCTCATCTATCTTCACTGATAAGTGGTTCCATCCTCAGACCACTGGCTGTCTTACTCTCAACAAAACAGAACTAAACAAAATTCAAAAATAAAATTAAAAGAGGAAAAAAAATTCAGACATCATCAAGCAGCTACTTCATAAATATGAACCTTAATGGCAAACATTTTTCCTCACTGAAAAAAAATTCTAAATTCATGTCCTACTCAGGTCAATTTTGTCTTAACAAAAATCATGGCTAGAATTCTGATTCTCATTATAGGCTTCCTCCTAAGAGAAAAGTACCATAAATAGATTTTTTTTCTTGATCCTGGGGTGGGGGGGAGAAATGGGTTAAAGAGAAATTCCATAACTAGGGGCCATATCAAAGAGGTTATCAGGAATAATATGTAAACTCCCATGCTACAGTAGAGAGGCAACTAATGAAAACCCAATGGAGAATCCAGAATAACCAGTATTGAAGAGCTATAAAAGCCTCCCAAGTCAGGATGGACCCCAAAACACAGCACATAGTGTTTGTATCAGTTAGTTTTTTGTTGTGTAACAAACAACACAAAATCTAATGGCTTAAGACAACAACCATTTATTCACAATTTTGTGGGTCAGAAATTTGGGCTTGATTCAGTTGGGATGGCTCATATCTGTTCCAGGTGTTGTCATCTTTGCTTGCTCATGTTTTTGTAGTTAGCTGCTGGTTGATGGACTCATTTGATATTCAGTTGGCTATTGGTGGGGACAATGGATATAACTAGGCCATGTACTACTCATTATCTATCAGGCTAACCAAGGCTTAATAGGGTCCTAAAGTGAAGCAAGTAAGGGCAAGCCCCAATGCAAGCACACATTTCAAGATTATTCTTTGCATCATGTTTATTATTGTCCCATTCACCAAAGCAGGTCAAATTGTTAAGCCCAGAGTCAGTGAGGGAGGGGACTACTCCACTAGTGTGGATTCAGGGAGGGTGACTATAGTGGATATATATTCTTTAGGTTTATTTATTTTGAAAGAGAGAGAGAAAGAGGGAGAGGGAGAGAGTGAACGCAAGCTGAGGATGAGCAGAGAGAGAGAGGCAGAGAGAGAATCTGTTCTGTTATCACAGAGCCTAATGTGAGGCTCAGTCCCACGAACCATGAGATCATGAAGTGAGCCAGGAGCTAAAGTTGAATGCTGAACTGACTGAGCCACCCAGGCACCCCTATAGCGAATGATTTTAAAAGAACATAGTGTTCTTTAAAAACAACAACAAGTTCAGAGACCCCATACTATAATTCTCAAAGTAAGTTTTTCATTATAAGGTTAACACCTGTGGAAGAGATTTCTTCTTGGTGCAATTTTGCAGAAAAACATATTTCACTACAATTTTGGATTGCAGTTCCTTTTTCTGGGAGTGTTCCACAAGACGAGCAAACATTTCTAATAAATTTTAACTTGACAAACAAGTGATGTCTTGCAATGTGAGTGCATGGAGCCAAATATCACATGATCACAACTGAGCCAATGGTTCTTCTCTCTCTCTCTCTCTCTCTCTCTCCCTCCCTCCCTCCCTCCCTCCCTCTAGCTAGCTGCAGGATGATGGATGATCATCTCCTATGCTTGGATACTCAGTCTTAGGCTGCAGTGTTTGGCAGAAATCAGTGATTTTTCAGAACGTTGGCAGGTACCTACAACTGGCACTATTGTATTTTTTGTCACTTGAAAGCACCTATGGACAGTCCTTTGCTTTTCCATACAAGAATAAGCTTAGGAATGCTTTGCTTCATTCTAGGTCATGCTGCCTGCAGATATAGACCCTCTCCCATGCTGCCTTATTACCAGTTACATATACATTACATACAGTGTATGAGAAGAGTTTATTAATATTGTACTATAGTCAACATCCACGCAAGCACATACAATGTCCCCCATGCAGAAAAAGGTTGAAAAGAAAGGCAATAAGAAGAAGGAGATGATTGCGCCAGAAGTTAAGAAGGAAATCACTGAGAAGTACAAACAAGGTATGTGAGTGGCTGAAATTGCAAAATTTTATAAGAAGTCTACATCCTCATCTTGTCTGCAGAGAAGGAGGAGAAAAAATCAGAGGAACCTCTCACTTCAAATGAGATTAGGGAGATGCATAGCACAAATGTGGGAAACAGTGCAAAATTTTGCAGAAAAGCCCCACCCAAATAAAGCTGTCGCAGTGCAAGTAATGAATTTGTTTAATGACAATGCAATGTCACATTTCCTCAAAGTTCTCAAAAGGAGGCAAAAGCAAGTGTCATTGGATAGGTTCCTTGTTACAGTTGCACAAAAAGAAAAAGATTCTATTGAGCCAATAGATAGTAGTGATTCCGTTAGTGATAGTAAAAGTCATCCTACACAATAACCCTCCTCTCTCATCTCCTTCACACCAGCCAGGAAGGTTTTCAAAGGTATGTGCAGGTTAATTTGCTTATTTTGTTTATATTTTGTATTTTCTTTATTATTTTATATTATGTTACAGTATTGTAATCATTTTTTTATGAATGTTTTTGGGTTGTGGAATGAATCTTCTGAGATTCCATTATTTCTCATAGGGAAATTTGCTTTGATATACAAGTGCTTTGGATTACAAGCATGTTTCCAGAATGAATTATGCTCAAAACCAAGGTTTTACCATACTTAAAATATTTTTTTATTCTGCACTGCTTATTCATGGTTTTGGTTTGGTTTTGGTTTTTTTTTTTTTTTGTCTCTCTAGTATCCTTTCCTTTAGAGAACCACTTTTCTCCCATTCAGTGGTTCTGATGGGATTGTCAATTATAGGGCCAAATCCTAGTCCCTTCCACCCTGCACTCATGACACAGGTCTGGTAAGACTCAGAGGCTGGTCCAGAGGTGAACACATGACTAATAGAGTGAATCATATGCCTTCCTTGGTAGTAATAGAAAGATTTGGGGTTGGTTGGGGGAGAGAAGGCATGGTAGCAGGAGGAATGAAGGCCTTTTTCTGCTGGAAGATAAATCTGGAGCTGAAAGTCAGTAGCCATATTTCCCAGCACATAGGAACATCATTCTGCAGAATGAAACTAATCAGAAAAAATGCTAAAGATAAGGAAGGCAGCAACCCACTGGTATTTAATTCTGGTTCCAGTTTGTGAGGTCCTGGTTCCTATAGAAATTCCTTCCATTCTGCTTTACCCCAACATCTTTTTCTGATAAATGACCCAATAAACTCCCTTTCCTTTAAGCTAACTTGAGTTGTTTCCATAATTTGCAACCAAGACCTCTGACTGATTTGAAACCCTATGATAGCTATTAAGTAAACCCACCTTCTCATTCTGGCCCAATCACCATCTTCAGCTGTCAACTCTTGAATGCTTCAAAACTTCACGGGAGAAAATTCTGTCATAAAGGAGACATAGAGAAGGAAGGAAAAGGAGCCTGAAGGAAATGAATGGACCACTGGGATAAGGAAACAGACAGGATGAAAAATTACCACTCAGAATGGCCTGACAGAAGAGAAAGGAGACAGATAAATGGGGGACTCTTGCCAGCCAAGAAAGGAAATGAAAGGATAAGAAAGATGACATCAAATGCAAAGAACAGTATTGCCTGATACACTCATAGGAGTAGGAACTCAGAACAATGGCTTTGGGGTTGTCAGTGGTTGTCTTTTGGAAAAATATACTTAGGATCATCATGAGAAAGAAAAAACAAAGGTAAGAGTGAAGAGCAAGCTACTGTGCAGCACATTAAAATGAAAAATGCGTTGTGAGGAGAATTACTTCTTGATAGAGGCACAGTCCTGTTACTTTTAAACTTTGGTATTCTATCAAAAATCCATTAAGTGATACAGGTTTATCCTCACACAGAAGCGATATTATATGCAGCTTTCCCCAAAGGATCACATTGTAAAGTATAATCTAGGACAATTATGTTCCAACTCTGCTCCCTGTGGTATATAACTAAATTCCTTTTTGGGCTGCCTATCTTGTTTTCTAACACCACCCTCAATTTCTTCTCCCCAACTTTTACATTTGTTTGACAATGTTTCCCACAATCTCAGTCCCCTCATAGTCATCAACCACCGGGTCCAGACCAAAGTTTTACTTTCAAACACATCCTCGTTCCTTCCCAGAACCATTTCCATTATGACACACATGATGTAAATACTCTACCAAACTGATTTTCAGTGTGTGTGCTATTATCTATGTGATTTGTTCACAATGCTTTAAGTGGAGAGGACAGGGCTGTTGGGAAGCTAAGGGGAGCATGACTGACAGCAGTTATCAACAACCCCCAACCTACTCTAAGTACAGAATCTTTGCTTATACTATGAATTTGCTTGAGCATGAAATAAAATCATTTATGCAGAAATGCTTTGGTAAGTAACTCCAAGTTGAAATGAGTCACAATCATTAATTATAAGGTATTCCCTACCTTTATTTGTTTACTCAGTGTAGTTTATTTCCAAATTATATGGAAGGGTTTCATGACTAGTGACCTGCTAGACTTGCACCGCAATGGTCCCACCTACTGTGTCCACAAGAGGTAAACCTTGGCATCATGGAGATGTGTCTGGCATACATGTCCCGGCCCAGCAACTCCTTTGTGGCTGCTTCTCGCAGATGCCTCCAGCATCCAGAGCTACTCCCTCCAGTTTTATTCAGCTCCCATCAACCCCACTCCCCACACTGGCTTTAGCCTCAGGCGCCCTGACCTGGACAAGATACTTATTGAATAAAATAGAGATATTAATATGAAGAAAAGAAATATTATAGAAACAAATGTCAGAATGAGGGGCAACCTGGGGCTCAAGGGAAAAATGGGAGGAAGCCTTGGAAAACAGAAAATCTTCACAGAGTTGGTGAGAAGCATGGGTCTGAGAATCATAAAATCAGATTCAAATCCCAGATCCGCCACTTATATACTCTATGACTGAGCACATGACTGCTGCTCAGTAAAGAGTGACTGAATGAATGACCAAAGTTAACTTAATTCTCAGAGCTTCAATTCCTCAGATGCAAGGTATGGAAGCAAATATCTACTACAGAGGGTTGTTGTAAACATTAAAGGTAACATCTAGTAAATGAATAGGAGAGTCCCTGACACAGAATTATTGCTCAATAAAGAGTATCTACTACTACTACTACCATTATTATTATCCTCCAAAAATGATGACAGGGGCACCTGGGTGGCTCAGTCAGTGAAGCGTCCGACTTTGACTCAGGTCATGATCTCGCAGTTTGTGAGTTCAAGCCCCGTGTCAGGCTCTGTGCTGACAGCTTGAAGCCTGGTTCCTGCTTCGGATTCTGTGTCTCCCTCTCTCTCTGCCCCTCCCCCACTTGTGCTCTGTCTCTCTCAAAAATGAACAAATGTAAAAAAAATTTTGTTTAATTATGACAGAAAAACATATCCATGATTCCCTTAAATAGTTGACCCACATGACAAGGTATTCAACATTATAATTGATATAAGTGATAAAAGTGACCTAAGTGATAGCAAATAAATTGCAAGAAACTCCAAATTTTTCATTTTTTGCCTTGGGACAAAAAGGAAATATAAACCCGAAGTAGGTCATCATGATCTTGTTTTAAAATTTTTTTTCAGGAAAAAAAAGAAAGCGAGTTCTATGAAATTAAGTCCATAGTCAAAGAATGAGGTCTAGGACTCAGGAAACTAATGCTCAAGCCCTGATTTTGTCTCTAACTAGCTCTTCCTACATTTTGGTTCTTCAAATGAAGAAGCTGGAATCAGAGAAAGTGACTTCTCAAAAATAGTGAATGCTTTCTAGGTCCGTTTCAGTGTGAATCAGAATATGGTTCTGTGAGTTAGCCAAGGGGTGGTGGGAATCAGCATTGATATGGTCTCCCGAAGCCTTTTTTGCTTCAGGAAAAAAGCAAAATGATATGGCCAAATTGGTGAATCAACTGATAATACATTTATTACAAACTCCACATGGACCATTTCCACCTGACTGCCTTGGGCTGTCAGTCAGCTTCTGGCTTACCTGGGTTTTCTAGCACTGGTCATTGAAGGAGACTTAGGGGAAAGTAGAGTCTGCCTTCCATAAGGAGGCACCACAAAGAAGCATCAACAGTTAAATCAGTAATTTCCTGGTCAGAATAATCTGGAGAACTTTAAAAATTATGGATTCCTGGGGGCAACTTCTTAAGATTCTGACTCAATGCATCTGCCGTGTAGCCCAGAGTCATGTAGTTTTTAAAAAGCTTCCCAAATGTTTATAATGGGCATCCAGATTTGGGAACAATGGTCTCCATAAAGAATCACAAACTCAAATTCCTACGGGACCCAGGCAAATCAGCTTAAGAATAGTTTTCTAGGTCCATATTTCACTTTCCCACTTTTGAGATAGAAGTGAATTTAAGAATTGCTTCCCTTTCCTCTTTTAATCCCACTGTAAGAAAAACAGGACAAAGAGAATAATAAATGATAACTGACAGTCTGAATGCTGGGGGGCAATAGGGAACTGGGGAAAGTGCAGTAATCTGGAAACTTACACTCCATTTAAGAAGAGTACCAGCACTCAGCCCTAGATAATCATTGTCTTGAAGTAATGCATGCCCTAGATACCCAGACCTCTTCATCCAAAGGGAAAAAATGTCTGGAATCTGAATTTTGATGTGAAATTTGCAAATTTCTTTTTTTTAATGTTTATTTATTTTTGACAGAGCATGAGTGGGGGAGAGGCAGAGAGAGGGGGACAGAAGATCAAAAGGGGGCTCTGTGCTCACAGTAGTGAGCCTGATGTGGGGCTCGAACTCATGAACCGTGAGATCACAACCGGAGTCAAAGTCAGATGCTCAACTGACTGAGCCACCCAAGCACCCCTGAAATTTGCAAATTTCTAAATGTTGGAAACTCATTATTTTATAAATTGTTTGAAAGAAACAAAACCTATGTGCAGAATTCAAAGAGTCAACAAGCCACAAATTTGAGATATCTTATCTGGATTTGTACACTTACTTCCTCCTACAGCAGGTACAGGGCCGTGGAGGCAGTAGTCATAGGTTAGCTCCCTGTTCTAGTTCTGTACCGAGCGAGTCTAAAACCTTTCCGAGCTCAGATATCTCATCCAGCAAATGGGAGCAAGAAAACTTGATGCGCACAACTGTTCTGAGGATAAATAAAATCATGAACTGTAAAATGCTAGCTCTCATTACTAAAGTTAAAACAGAGAACAGAGTCGCATGCAGTAAAATGTTCTCAGGGAACAGAGACTGAAAAGTTTTGTCTGCGGGTTGATCCTAGAAAAAGGGTTGTGTCAGAGAGTTTTGTGTCCAAAAAATGACAAGATCAGAGACTTCAACTCAGCAAGGCCCTTGCTTTTGGCCTGATTTTGTTTCCATCCTCTCTTTGTCAAATTGTGAAAGGTGATAGCTTGTCTCAGCAGGAGTCTGCAAGGCTCAGATGCTGGATTCCTCCAGTCTCCTGACATCATCACCTGCCACAGCTGGAGGGAATGTGGACAGAGAAGGAGTCTATTGGGAGGGCAGAGGCAAGTGAGAGGATACAGGACCTGTGCCCTGAATATAATGAATTCAAAGACAGAGGATGGAATGGGTGCTGATTAAATGCGAGGAGGCTCCAAGTCCAGAATGTCGGATTGAAAGCCATTTCACTGATGTGGAAAGTCATCTTGGCACCAGCTCGTAAGTAAAGAAGAGAGGCAAATCTGTCATCAGCTAAGCCTTGCAGAAAAGTTTCAGGCCCCCAAGCCCAGTAAGTACTGCTTCTGGTGGAAGTTGTCAAGTCAGACTGATAAACTGCTGGGCTCCTGCAGTTTATTGAGCCTAAAATGAGTGTAGAAGGTCAGATTCTCTCAGAGTTAAGTTACCTTCTCACATCTTCCAGCTGAGAAAGAGCTGGAAATGAAAAGCTAGGACCTGCCTTATTGCTATCTCGTCTCTTCTAGAGGTGACTTCAGGAATTATGCAAAGTTTAATTAAAACAGAAACTCTGGACCTATTTCATGCCATGAACACCCTTAACTCTCTATTGAAGCCCAATAGACTATTTGTCAGAATAAGGTTTGTAAATGCTCCAAATAAAATGTATGAATACAAAGACAACTATATTGAAATAGAAATTATCAAAATATTAAAGATACTTGTGAAATAGCAGGCACGTGGGTGGCTCAGTCAGTTAAGCATCTGACTCTTGATATTGACTCAGATCATGATCTCCTGGTCATGAGATGGGGCCCTGCTTTGGGCCCTTTGGGCCCCATACTCGGCCATACTCTGTGCCGAGTATGAAGCTTGCTTGCTTGAGATTCTTTCGCTCCCTCTCTCCTCTCTCTCTGTCTCTGCCCCTTCCTTGCTCGTACTCTCTCTTTCTCTCTCAAAATAAATAAATAAACTTTAAAAAAAAAGATGTGTGTGAAATAGTAATAATAGCGCCATTTTCAAGTAGGCTTCATACCCAGAGCAGAGCCCAATGCAGGGCTTGAATTCATGATCCTGAGATCAAGACCTGAGCTGAGATCAAGAGTCGGACATTTAACTTACTGAGCCACCCAGGCTCCCCAGTAGTGCTTCTTTATTAATGAATTAAACAACTGTATCTAGCAGTAAGTCTAAGAACTTCCATAATTAAAGTACTGATGGGTAGTAATGAGGATCAACAATATGTTGAGAGATTTACAGCAAACAAAGGCAACTAACAGTGCTCTGAAAAATAAGCCCTAATAAAGATAGACACTTCATATCAGGGGAGACAGAAAGAGGAGAGTTAACTCTGCCTAGGGAGGGGGAGTAAAGGGGTGGGTTACGGGGAGTAGCGGGGTGCCAAGTAGAGGAGGGGAGAGTAAAGGGGTGATCAGGAGTTTCCAAAGAAAAGTGGGGAAAGACAATCAGCTTTGGAGACTGAGTAGCAAGATGGGATTGATATTCAGACATAAAGATGCTTATAACCAGAGGTTTCAGAAAGGTAAGTTGAGATCCATTTGGGAAATTCAGAATTTGTTCTTCATACTTGAGGAAGTAGGAATCCACAAGAGGCATTAAGAGGAGGCATAACGTGGGGTACTTGAGTGATTCAGTTGGTAAGCGTCCAACTCTTGATCTCAGCTTGGGTCTTAACCTCAGGATCATGAATTCAAGTTCCACATTGGGCTCCATGCTAGGCATGGAGCTGACTTAAAAAAAAAAAAAGGCATAAAGTGATCCAATTTACATGTTAGTAAAGCAACTGGAAGCCATGTGAATTTCTTGTGAGAAAGGTTCAGTGACTGAGAGCAGATGGTAAGATCATCAGGTACACCCCATTAGACAACTTCCTATAAAGACCCAGACAAGAGAAGACAAGGGACCAAACTTGGGAGGCTGTAAGAATGAAGAAGAGAAAATAGAATCTTGTAAAAGATTTGGATCTAGACTTGAGGAGTAAGAGAAAAGGAGATGTGAAAATAATTTCAGGGTTTCCAATGGGTGCTATTAAGATAAATGGACAGCACAATAGAAAGAAGTAGAACTGAGAAATCAGGTAATTAGGCAGGTTAGGAAGATGCTGACTTTTAAGTGTCTATGTGTAATCTAGGAACAACTGTATATTCAATAACTGGAAATATATAAACTAAAAAAGGTAGTGATGAGTGACAATGAAGATCAACAATATGTTAAGATATGTGTATCAACCATACTGTTATATGAAAACGTGTGTGGTTTCTATTATTGATGAAATCATAGGTATCGCTGATACTCCTGTGGTTTGCTGCCTACATTTGTAATGGAAGGGAATTCTATATCTCAATTAGAAGTTAGTAAAGATGTGACCTTTTTACCTTCCAAGTTCAGAGATCACTTAGGGGGAAAAGCTCAAGTTAAAAACCCCTATTTGTAAGGTGATAGACACTGATTCAGTTGGCCCCTCTCTTCCTCCCTCAGCAGACAGGCAAATGAATATAGTTCTTCAAGTCCTTTACTTTGGCAAACTACAAATTTTTGTTGACTGTTGGACAAAATATTTGTAAAGAGGGTAGATCTCATCTAAATATAGAAGAAGTATTTATTTTCTACAAACTAAATTTCAAATTCAAGACTCCGTATGACCAAGTTGGTAAGAAACCCCATGTCAGCCATTCTTGGCAATTCTCCTATTCACCCAGCTTTGGGAATCTGTCATAATTTCTCAGTCTCATATCATCCAGGAGGAGACCTGTGGGTTGATCATCTGTCCACATAGGCCACCCATATGATGTCTGCTGTCCCTTTCTGACAGCTCCTTCGGGTTCAATGGTTCTTTGTTGCTTAAGACATAGGAATTTTCCTTTAAGTCAGCCTAAGTCCTTTCTTCTGAAAGGCACCACATGGCTTTTCCTCTCTAGAACTTTCAACCTCTCTGTCATTGTTCTGCCATGTATTTTATCCAAGGCCATAAAGCATAGGGCAGGAAAATGGGGGAAAGGGAAAAATGAACCACAATAAGGAAGTTAATATTTAAAATTATTATCCACCCACATATTTCTAAAATTCCACTTTGGACTCAATTTCAGAAGAAAATTGATGCATTTTATACATTAAAAAAATCTCTACATAGAAATTTTATGATTTAGTCAAAATTGCCATTACTCAATTTGTTGTCCCACCTTATTCATCAGATTTTATCCCAAATAATTTTAAATGCCATAGGCAAAAAATAAAATCCATTTTCAACAAGCAAGGAATTATAGCTTTGGGGATATTAAAAATATGTCACAGGAAGGATCTTCTCAATATGACTCAAAATCCAAATGCAATAAAAGCAAATATTGATAAATTTGACTACATAAAAATGAAAGTAATATACATGGAATAAAAAAACACCATAAGCAAAGTAAAAACATAAGATGCTGGAAAAAGGGGAGGTTACAAAATTTGGGGCTTACAAAATTGGGGGTTAATTTCTATAATCTCTGAAGAGCTTCTAGAAGTGAAGAAGGAAAAGACCAACATCCCAATGAGGGAAAAAGAGGAAATAGAAAAATATACAGGAAAACAAAAGAAATATAAATAACCCTAAATATAATACAAAACTCTCAATCCCACACATAATAAGAAAAAAACAAATTAGAATCTCACAGAGAAACTCCCCATCTGGCCACTATGGAGCATAGGTTTATCCTCCTACGTGAAATTTTAAAAACATTAAAATTTATGATACAACAGTTTTTAGGACAGTGGTCCCTGAGAGAATGGAAACAAATGAGATGAGCCCTCTGATTGTCCAGGCTTACTGTTTGGAGAGAGCTTCCATACTGCCATGCAGAGAGAAGAAACCCAGGTAGAGCTTAGGAGTCTCCCTAAATTGAGAAGATGGAGTTGATAGTCCTATAAAGTCACATGATTAGAATTCACAGCACTACCTGTGGGAAGGGACCTACACAAAGAGCTTCTGCATTTTGCAGATGGTCCCCCTTAAATCTTCAGCGGAATACTACTCACTAAATGCATGTGAGCAAACTACTGAGACAAGAGAAATAATCACACAAAAGCAGCAGGGTGTCAATATACCCAGAGATCACAAAGGGAAGTGAATAGTTTGTGTTCCATCAACCACAGTGGTAAACCCTGTAATGAAGGGAGACTGGATAGAATCTTCAGAAAATTATTGCCTCTGCAGTGGGGAAAAGTTAGTCTGATACTAAAGACTGTTTTGCATAGGTCTGATAAAGTTTAAAAGCAAGACTTAGAAGGAACAAACTATTTCCAAGGAACATAACTGCATCCCACTGAAAAAAAGCTCAAGAATATAGGAATGCAAAAATATCCAGGATCCAACGACATAAAACTCATAGTGTCTGGGAGCCACTCCTAAAATTCCAGGCATGCATCAACGGAGGAAAATGCAAAACACATAATGTGTCATAAATTACAAAGATAGAATTAGTGGACAAAAATCGTTAAAAAACTGTTATTATAAGTATATGCCTTATGCTGAATAAAGTAAATTGAACATGGTAAGTAAAGACATGTAAGATTTTTTAAATATTTTTAGAAAAGAAAAAAATATAATTATTGTAATAAAAAAATCGCTAAGTGAGATTAACAGATTATTAGACCCTATAAAATTAAAGCTTAGTGAATTGAAAGACCTAGTAGTAGAAACTAGCTGAAGTGAAAAAGAAAAAGAAGACTGGAAAAAATTGAATAGAGCATCAATGTACGCTGAAGAAAATTTAGGCAACCTAATATAGAAAGTTCCTGAGATAAAGAAAAAAAAAAAAGGTGTGGAGGGGTGCTCCTGTGTGGCTCATTCAGCTCTAATAATTTCCGCTCAGGTCATGATCCCAGGATTGTGGACTCAAACCCCACATCAGACTTTATGCCAAACATGGAGCCTTCTTCAGATTCTCTCTCCCTCTGCCCCCCTCCTCCCCCACTTGTACTCTCTCTCTCTCAAAAAATAGAGGGAGGGAGGGAGGGAGGGAAGGAGAGAGAGAGAGAAGAAAATACCCCCAAAAAGAGAAGGGGGTAGAAAATATGAAAATATATGGGAAAAGAATGGTCACAAGTTTCCCAAATATGATAAAAACCATAAAGACCTCAACAAGTCCCAAATACAAGAAATATGAAGCCTACTCCAAGGTCCATCACAGGTAATTGTTTACAGCCATGGACAAAGAGAAAAATCTTAAATATAGCCAAAGAATAAAAACACACTATGTAGAAAGGAATCAAGATAAAATTAGCAGCAGAATTTTCATCAGAAATACAGCAAGCCAAAATTCTTTACAGCCTACAAGAAACCCACTTTCACTATAAATACAGAAATTGATTAGAAGTAAAACAATGAGGGGGCGCCTGGGTGGTCAGCTAAGCATCTGACTTCAGTTCAGGTCATTATCTCAAGGCTCATGGGTTTGACTCCCACACTGGGCTCTGTGCTGATAGCTCAGAGCCTGGAGCCTGCTTCCAATTCTGTGTGTGTGTGTGTGTGTGTGTGTCTCTTTCTGCCTCTTTCCCACTCATGCTGTCTTTCTCAAAAATAAATAAACATTTTTTTAAAATTAAAAAAAAAACACGAGATTTTCTTTAAAAAAACATAAAAGAATGGGAAGAGATATAAGAGGCAAACAATCAAAAGAAGACTGAAGTGACTATATTAATATCTGACAAATTAAACTTCAGGGCAAAAAATACCACCAGGGTCATTTCATAATGGTACAGTGGTCAATTGGTCAAAAGGATATAGAAGTCTAGATACTTATGTATGTTACAACAGAGCTTCAGAACACAAGTAAATCTAAGAGAGTTCAAACAAAAATAAGTAAATTCACAATTATAGTTAGAGAATACATCACCTCTTGCATAAAAATTGTGAGAAAAAGTAGACAGAAAATCAGTAAGGATATGAAAGACTTGAACAAAGACTATCAATTAACCTGATCTAGATAATATTTACAGAACTCCCAACAACAGAATACACATTCTTTCCAAATGTACATGAAACATTTGTCAATATAGACAATATTCTTTGTTGCAAAATAAGACCCAACAAATTTGAAAGGATTTAGAACACACTACACTCTCTGATCACGAGGCCATTAAATTAGAAATCAACAGAAAATGTGATGAATGCCTGCAAATCATTTTGATAATCTACGAGTCAAAGAAGAAATCAAAAGCAAAATTAGAAATTATTTTTAACTGGCAAAAAGAAAACACAGATCATTAAAGTATGTGGAGTTTGGGGCGTTTGGGTGGGTCAGTTGGTTGAGCACCTGACTTCAACTCAGGTCATGATCTCATGGTCCATGGGTTCGAGCCCTGTGTCAAGCCCGGTGCTGAAAGCTCATAACCAGGATCCTGCTTTGGATTCTGTGTCTCCCTCTCTCTGCCCCTCCCTTGCTTACACTCTGTGTGTCTCTCTCTCAAAAATAAATAAACATTAAAAATTAAAAAAAAAAAGTTTGTGGAATTCAGCTAAATAAGTACACAGAAGAAATTTACAGGACTGAAGAATAAGGGTCTAAAATCAAGGACCAAATTTTTCACCTGAAGAAACTGGGAACAGAAGAGGCATTTGAACCTAAGGTATGAATAAAAAAGGAAGTATAAAGATCAGAAAATGATGAAATAGGAGAAAAATATGGAAAAACACTAACAACAAAAAAAAGAAAATTGCAGGTCAATTGCCCTCATAAACATAGATGTAAAAATTCTCAACAAAATTGTAGCAAATTGAGTCTAGCAACATATAAAAAGTACCATAAACAATTACTAAGTAGAGCGTATCCCAGAAATTCAAGGTTGTTTCAATATTTGAAAATCAGTCAGTATCATTCACCATTTTAACAGATGTTATTTCAGTAGATGCATAAAAAGCATGTATTTGACAAAATCTGAAATGTACTCCAGATAAAAATTCTCAGCAAACTAAGAACAGAAGAGATTTCCCTCTATCTAATAAAGTGCATTTATAAAATGTAAAAAATCCATGTAAAAAATCCTAAGAAATATATTTTTTAATGATTTAACAAAGTTGTAGGGTAGAAGAGCAATACACAAAAATCATTTGTATTTCTATATGCTGGCAACAGATAATCAGAAAATAAAATTTGTAAAAATATCTTGGACAGTAGCATTTAAAAATACAAAAATTTGGGATGTATTTGGAAAAAGATGTACAACAGCTGTGTACAGAAAACTACAAAATATTACTAAGAGAATTTAAAGAAGACATATTAAGTAGAGAAATACATTGTGTTCTTAGATCAGAAGAATTCTCACTGTTAAGATGTCAGTTCATCCCCGAATTGATCTATAGCCTAGAAGGATATGGAAATGCAAAGAACAAAATACAGCTAAAACAACTTTGAAAAAGAGTAACAATGTCAAAGGATTTACCCTGATTTCAAGGGTTATTGTAAAGCTACAATAATTAATACAATGTCATATTGGATCAGAATGGAAAAATAAGAGAATGGAATAAAGAGTCCAGAAATAAACGAACACACACAGTCAACTGATTTTTGACAAAGGTGCTAGGGCAATTAGCTGGGGAAGAACAATCTTCTCCATAAACGGTGCTGGAGGAATTGACTAACCACTTACAAAAGGCGGGGGGGAGGGGAAGAACCTTAACCTTTACTTCATATCATACACAAAAATTAACTTGAAATGGACCACAGACCTAAGTAAAACTAAAAGTATAAAACTGCAAAACGAAAACAAGAAATTTTTAATAATCTGGATTTGGCAAAGATTTCTTAAAACACAAAAAGCACGAACTATAAAGGAAAAGAATCAACTGAACTTTATCCATTTTAAAACTTGTGTTCTTCATGAATCACTGTTAAAATGAAAAATCAAACCACAGACTAGGAAAAATATTTTATACACACACACACAGAACAATGGACTTTATAAGAAACACTTGCAACTCGGTAAGACAAACAACCCAATTAAAAATAGACAAAAGATTTAAATAGACACTCTACCAGAGAGATTTGGAGAATAAGCACATGAAAAATTGTTCAACATGAGCAACAGTTTCACAGAGAGCAATTTCACACTAATGACAGCCCAGTCTTAATTTCCTGTCATTGTTACTGATTGTCTACATGAAAGGAATGTCTTAAGGAGGTAAAGTTCAGTCCCCTGCTGCCTGTTTCACTAGTACCAAACTATCATTTCACCTGACAGCATTTTAAATTTTTAATGTTTATTTTGAAAGAGAGACAGAGAGCATGTGAGCAGGGGAGGGGCAGAGAGAGGGAGGGAAAGAGAATCCCAGGCAGGCTCCATGCTGTTAGCACAGAGCCCAATGCGGGGCTCAATCTCACAAACCGTGAGATCATGACCTGACCCGAAATCAAGATTTGGGCTCTTAACTGACTGAGCCACCCAGGTGCCCCACCTGACAACACTTTTTTTTTTAATCTGAATTTTCTTCAGTATCATCTGCAGAGACCTTAATCCTATTATCCCAGGAAGATCAAGGGCATGCAACAGGTTCTCTCTCAATTCCTCTGTACTTCAAATATCTGCAGAATTACTGGGAATCACCTCCTTTGCCCTGTTTCATATACAATGGCAGACCTCCACCCTTGCAAGGGGGCCCCTACACCAAAGCTCAGCTCGTTCCTGCCTCCCTTTGCAGAGCCTTCTATCACCTCCACTCAGGTCTTCCTCTCCACATGTTCCTTCCTCCTAGTCTGCACATCTTTCCACCCACAGACATGTTCCCCCAGCACGAATGCCCCCCTCCAGCTACCATCCTACATTTTTCCTCTCCTGGGCTGAAAATTAGTTGTTGACTTCTCACTCACACTTCAGCCCAGAGAAATCTGTCTTCTATACCTAACACCCTACTATGTGGTATTCAAAATCAGAACCACAAGCAGAAGCAGGATGGATCCTGAGTAGCTGTTGGTTCTGATGAGCTTCCAGATATGTCCATAATTCAACCAGTCTCTCATTCAGTGAAGATCAGCCCACTGCCTACTGTGTGCCAGGCACAGTTCTGCATTTATCAGTAGTTTCTAGATGTACCAGGAAATAGCGATGCAAAGGATGCAGCAGTAAACAAAGAAGACCAAATCTCTGGTCTCTTCGGCTAACATTCTAGTGCAGGGGGACAAACCAAAAAGGCAAACAATAACACAGTTAGACAACATATGGCATGTCAGCTATGAGAAATGCTATGGTAAGAAAGTCGGGGTGGGGTATGCAGTGCAGTGCAAGTGGGAGAGATGATGAGGCAGGATTTTATAGAGAATCTTTGGTGTATGGTGGTAAGGGGAGAAGATTCTGAAGCCAAAGGACCTGAGTTCTTATCCCTCGTCTCCCATTTTTTAACTGTGTTTCCTTAGGCAAGTCATTTAACCTCTTGGTGGCTTGGTTTCCTCATCTGTGAAATGGGAAGGATGTTTGAAACTATGACATTTATGATTAAATGAATCCTATATAATGAATCGTATATATATATATATATATATATAGGATTCCTATTTATTCCATAGGAAACTATGACATTTAATGATTAAATGAATCCTATATATATATATATATATATATATGAATCATATATATATAGGAATCATATATGATTCCTATATATATATATATATGATCGCCAATCATATATGATTCCTATATATATATATATATATATATATATATATATATAGGATTCATTATATAGGATTCATTTAATCATAAATATATGAGAACAGTGCCTGAGGTCACAGTAAGAGCTCAAAATGTTGGTTTATTAGCACTATTGTTCATTCATTAAGTGTTTACATAGCACTCATTAAGCTGATAGATGTTATTACGTATATTAAAATAGTGTAAGATGCATTCCTGACCTCTCAAGAAGCAAGAGTGCACACAAAAAAAACCACAATACAAGGTGGGTATACCCTCTAATCTTTCAGAGGGAGAACATCACACATTGTCACTACGTACATAATATCAAGGTGCTCTGAAAGTATCTGCTCATCCAGGATCTCTCTTTGCCTTCATTACTGTCATGAGAAATACCATTGCCCCCATTATAACTGTAGGAGAACAGAAACACAGAGATATCACCCGAATCCCTACCTAGTCCTCAGTGGCTCAGCCTGGAGGTGCAGTTGAAGTCAAGTAGCAAGTGTACTGGCTCAGAGTATGACCTTTGACACTGCACAAACTTGTGTTTGAATCAAGGGCTACTTATCAATTAACTGTGTGACACTGGACAAATGATTTCACCTCCTAGAAGCTCAGTTTTCTCATGGGCAAGAAAAGGACAATTAATTCTATAGCTGCATCAGTTTCGTACAAGGATGATATGAGATAATGTATATTAGGCATTCTGCAAATCATTCAGCCCATAATAAGCACCCAATAAAATGGTAGATTTAAGAGAAAACAAGACAGGGGCGCCTGGGTGGCTCAGTCTGTTAAGCATCTGACTTTGGCTCAGGTCATGATCTCATGGTCCGTGGGTTTGAGCCCCGCATTGGGCTCTGTGCTGTCAGTTAAGAGCCTGGAGCCTCCTTCGGATTCTGTGTCTCCCTCTCTCTCTGCCCCTCCCCTCTCACTCTCTGTCTCTCAAAAAATGAATAAATGTTAAAAAAAAAAAAAAAAGAAAAGAAAGAAAGAAAAAAGAAAACAAGACAAAGCAACACATCTCCCTCTCAGGTCTATCAGCTTGTACTTGGTGAGTACTTTGCATGGAGCCTCCAAGTCATCTTTAGATTCATGAGATGACACCACACATATATCAAAGTGTATAGAAATGAAATACAGGGATGGGGCTCCTGGGTGGCTCAGTTGGTTAAGTGTCTGACTTCAGCTCAGGTCATGATCTCACAGTTCGTGGGTTCGAGCCTCGCGTGGGGCTCTGTGCTGACAGCACAGAGCCTGGAGCCTGTTTCAGATTCTGTGTCCCCCTCTCTCTCTGCCCCTTCCCTGCTCACACTCTGTCTCGTCTGAAAAATAAACAAACATTTAAAAAATTTAAAAAAAAAAGAAATGAAATAAATACATTCCTTCTCAAACCAATACTTGCATGAACTTCTCATTTGCTTATAATCTATAGTGCCAAAAGACCATTTTTTAAATAGAGGTTGGATTTTTCTTTCTTTTTTTTAAATCTGCACACAAGCTATGCTCGCCAAAGATTTTAAAACAACACAAACTAACAGTGCTTCACTCAAAATAAGAGCTCTTGAAATTTTCTGTATAAACTGGGTTTCATAAATCATCTCAAAGTTTAAGGGAAACCTTCAATATAAAGAATCTTGGGAGTGAATCCTTTCAAAAAAGCAATGGATTGTTGCTAGATTGAACGAGTGTATCTATTTCAGCTACTCCTAGTGTATAGATTTTCAAACATCCAGCTGAGCTAAAGTGGCACATGTGACAGGCCGGAAGCCAGATATCTTTCGCTAAGGTAAACTAACAGGAGAGACTGTAGGGTGGGGATGCATGGGTGCACAAATAGGTTTGTTTTCAATGGCAGAATCAAAGCTTAGGAAATTCAACTTCCACAATTTTGGGAAAATTGTTCATAGAAGACTTTTGGACTAGAATAGGTTCTTAGAAAGAGGAATCTGCTCTGAAATTATAACAATGACCTGGTACAAACCTCTCAGACTTCAGCACCCTGGAAATAACCGACATCAATAACTTTGCTCCTAAACTCCCCCTACATGTCTCGGCTTGCAATTGAAAAAGACAGTGTGATTAGTAATAGTGCACATTTGTATGGAACTGCCTGTGATCTTCGTGCATTAGAGAAGACTTCGTCAAAGATGGCAGTGCACTGGTCTGAACCAGCAGCAGCATGTGAGGGAACCCAATTAAAAGGCAAAATGAAAGATGAGGCCAGATATTTTTAGCAAGTTGCAACAAGACGTGAAGGCACTGATGTAGAAATGGATAAGCTGAGCACACAGGAGATGTGTATTCAAAGTAAATTCTCCTCTAAGTGGCTTTTATGCTCAGTTAAATGCAGTTGAGGCACTTGCCATTTAAAATAATCTTTTCCAGATCAGATTCTTACCATGTTTTGCAACCTGCTAACTTGGACCTTTTTTTTTTTTTTTTTTTTTTTGCCCCACAGCTTCTAGAAGCTGTTCTAAATCCCTGAAAGAAAAGGAGGAGGAGGGGGGACTTGATTGGGGTGGGCTAGACGGCTGAGGGAGGTGATAAAGGAAGAAGCATAATCATTCTCTTACACACTGGAGGATACCTGCTAGGTTGCCCTGCATCATCATGAGTTCATTGGACTGGGCTCGTAGAGAACCAAGGTGGCTCTTGCTGTTGGAATAGTGAGGCCCTTCCAGCCAGTGTCCTCCTAGAAATGGGTGGCTGCTCCAGTCACTAGTTGCCCTAGCAATAGCTTGGATCATGCCCATGGGTATTAGAGCCTGGGTGTTTTGATCCTAGTTCCTCTATTCACTAGCTGTGTGATTTCAGGCAAGTTACTTAACATCTATGGTACCTATGTCCTTTTCTGTAATACTACAATTGTTACATAGGACCTCATAACTCTGTTGCGCAACTGAAGGAGGTAATACATGCACAGCCCATGGACAGAGCCTGGCACAGAGCAAGAACTCTGCATGTCAGCAATAAGCAGATGCCATTCAAGCGGCATCAGGGCCCCTTGCCCTATGGAGGTGTTCTTGGCATGATAAGAAGAGATGGCAATCATAGAGCACTTACTACATACCAGGCAGTCCAAGTTCTAAGTGAGTTACCACAAATCGACTCATTTAAGCCTCATGATGCCCCTAGGAAGCAGGTGTGATTGTTGTAACAATTACCCCAAATTAGTCTCCAAGTGAAAGACCGAGGCAGGGTTTGCGCCCAGTCCTCCCAGAACTCATGCATATGACCTCAACACTGTGATGCTGCAGTAACATGCCATTAAAAAAAATAAAACAAAGTGACATCCATAAGCGGGGGGGGGGGGGGGGGGGGGTGTCAGTTAAACAAGTGGTCAAGTACGTATGTCCAAACTATAGCGTTAGCCTAAAAAGACCTGCACAAGTCAACCGTCATTTATTCACACCATGGGCGGTGACGGTTTCTTCAAACTGCAACGTGAAAATTAGCAAAGGAACAGCCAGGGTAATTTCCTATGGTCCCCAAGGCATCAAGTGTCAACTGCCTAAGTCACTGAAACCAGAAACCTAGCCGTCATTTTGAATTCTATCCCTTTGAAGATTCCTCATCCAATGCTCCAACATTCCATAGTTCTATAGATTCTGTATCCAACATTTCTCTTGCTTCCATCCCTTCTTCTGCATTCACAACATTACTTTCGGTTCAAGCTTATCAATTCCCTTTTGGATAACTGGGTCAGACTTCTGACCTTTCTCCCTGACAACGTTCTTGCTCAGCCCTACCCCCAAGAAATCCATCTTCTTTATGGCTGTTGAAAATCATAGGAAAACACAAGACTTATAATATTCAGCCTCTGCATAAAGCCCTAGCATCTACAGAATAAAATCCAAACTCCTTATTAAGTCCCTTTATGAGCTGACCTTTTCATCTCTTCTCTCTCCCCCAGATATAACCACACATGCATCAGTAGATGCTGTTTCCTCTGAACAAAAGCCCTCTCTCTCCCACATGTCCTTCCCCATAGTTTCCACCTCCCGTAGGCTTCATTTGGAAAGCCCCTACTCAATCATTAGATCTCACCTCAAACATCACTTCCTCTAGGAAGTCTTCTGTGACTCCCCTAGGTAGAGTTAGCTGCCTTTACCTTTGTGCCTATAACAGCCAAATCTTAACTTTCCCCCTGCCATTAGCATATAAGTTCTTGATGGCAAATGCTCTGTGTACACAGTGTATTGTCAGCCCCAGAACAGTCTCTGGCATGTAGTAGGAAATCAACAATATCTATCGTATTATTATAGCCTTGTCTTATTGCAATATAGTTGCTTGTTGATGTACCTGCCTCCTCCACAGCAATGTTAGCTCCTGGGGGGAAAAGAGAGTTTCTTTCGCTTCTGTATCCCAACACCTATCACAGTGCCTGGCAACAAGTGAGTGCTCAAAGTTTGTTCAATGAATTCATGCACAGATGAATGAATGAATAAAACACACAGCCCTCTAGGATCCCCTTTCTTGTCAGTAGAGCCCAAATCTACTGTTCTAGTAGTGTTTGTTTAGAGGAAGCTCTCTCCAGAAGCAAATCCAGCTGGAAGATGCCATTATAATACAAACCAGATTCAGAGAGACCAAAATTTACATTAGTTGCATGTGTCATGAACATAAAAATATTTATATGTGGAATCTCAATTTTAATTTGGAAAACTAATAGCTTTTTCAGGATGCCTATTCAGTGTTTTTTTTTTCATCAAAGAGAAAAACTTCAAAGAGCTGTGATTTGATGAGTGGACTACAAAGGGCAGAAGTCCCACTCAGGTGAGGGTTTAGAGAGAACTGTTTTTCACAACCGCTCCCAGGAAATGATGCTTTCATTACATCATCTCCTTGTGAGGTGGGTATTAGAGTCACCACTGTCGTGGATGAAGAAATGAACGCAGAGAGAGCTTCAGGTCATAGAATAACCCCCTGGTATAGCGTACCCTGGGGTCTTATATTAGGTCAGGGTGTAGACCAAATATGTCTAGTTATGTCCCTCATACTCCAGAGTGATAGGTTGTCTTGTGGGAAATTTGCTCTAAGACGAGACCTGGCAGAGGTCTTGGTACATCTGCCAAATGCATTTCTGCTCACCTTAACACTTGAACTGGCTCTGGAAACAGAGCAGTGCAATTCCATTTACTTCATTGAGCATCTACCATGTTCATCATCTACTCTGTCCAGCACATAGTGTGATTTCTATAAATTGGGAGGGGAAAAATGACCCTGAAAGACACATGTATGAATAAATGTGTATATGTAGCATATTGCACTGTGATATAAGGGGATACTTCTTATTCCAGGCTACTGCCAAAATATTTAAAAGCCACCACCTAAAAAGTTATTATGAAATCCAACTTACAGATGAATAAACTGAGGCACAGAGATCTTAAATAATCCACCTAAGACCACATAGTTCGCCAGTGGTAGGACCCATTTTAACAATGTATAACTCAATCCTGGACAAAACAAGCTTTACTGATAAGTAAATGAAACATACTGCCAGAGAAGAGACACACGTGTTAATAATTGTGTCTTTTTTAAATAACAGTAGTTGAACGACAGTATAATGCAACTTCCTAATTTTACTGTGAGACTTAATATTTTCCAGACTTACTGATTTATTAACTGTCATAACCCTAGCCACAGTGTGAACTCCAACTAAATTTTCTTTCCACTTTTCATCACTTCTAAGCTTGGTTGGAACACTTATGCTGTGGCTTCATTTTATTTTTATTTCTTTCCTTGGTTATTCCAGGCACATCATTTCACTGGGTGGAGCCACAGGCTCCCTCCCCGGATCCCTCTACTTTTCTGTGAGGTGCAGCCTTCCTGTGGCTAAGCCCACCAGCCCAGTGCACAACTGGCTGTCTTGACAGACCTGGGTAGCAGAGTGTCTGAGTGGACAGTTTTGCACATGAACAAGGCACCTGGACAAACAGATTTGAACTTGTCAGTTCCAAAGGCAATATTGCTCCTCTGGATCATTTTCCTGGCTACAACCTTGGCCACCTCACAGAGAAATTCCTTCCCAACTCAGTGTCTGTAAATCCCTAAGAATGCCTCTCATTAGCAAGACAGACTTCAGACTGGTTTTGACAATTTGGAAATACCTCTAAAATGATAGCTTAATGATTTTATGTGTGTTTCCTCTTGAGCCTCTACTGTTTCTTCAAGACTCACATATTTTTAACCGTGGCAGAGCAAAGCCCTAATCTTGTCCATTAAATTCTTTTGCCTAATGAAAAACAATCAAGCAATAGTATCTAAATCCAAAAATTTGCGGGGGGGGATGCTATACAGGCAACCCCACCCATACTCATAAAGCCAAGGTTTCCAGTTGAGGGTAGGCATTATTTTGTGGGACTATGGAGCATCCTTGAATGAGGAGCTGTCACACAGAGATGGGTTATGATAGAGCAGAATTCCTTCTAATCGGGTTGGACCTGCTGCCCATGATGCTGGGATACTGGGGAAAGTTTTGGCCTCTACTGTATTGGGAAAGGGGCAGTGGCTCTTTCAGTCTTGTCTCCGGGAAGATATGGGCTTTAAGGGGAGACAAGATTGGCTACATAAACTTTCAGATGAGTGAAAAAAATAAAAAAAGTAAGATCCCTTGTTGAAAAATTAATAATAATTTCAAGATGGTGAAAACAGAATGTTAAACCAGTAAAACTCAGACCCTGTGAGACCACACAGGTTGCATATTCATGAGACTCACCCTGAGGTTGAATTTTTAGCACCCACACTGGCCCTGTCACCTGGAAATTGAGGCATTAAATAAAAGGAATATTCCTCTAACCCCACCCCTGCTACCCTGTGTACACATTTTTACATGGAGACTCTGTTTATCATGCTCCAATATGGTTATAGAAGAAGCTTTAACTAGCATTTAATATATACAAGGCTCTGGACTAATCGTTTTACGTGCATTGTCTTGTTTAATCCTGACAAAAATCCCTAGGAGGTCAGAACTGTTATTCTCATTTTGCAGATGAGGAAACTAGGTCATAGGGACAATAATTTATTTGCCTAAGGTTATGAACTGGAAATTAGCAATTTAAGAAAACAACAAAGATCAGAGAGGAAATAGATGAAATAGAGACTAAAAAAGATAATAAAAGATCACTGAAACTAAGTTGGTTTTTAGAAATCACAGTGGACAAATCTTTATACTAACCAAGAAAAAAGAGAGAGGACTCAAATAAAATACGTTGATACCAGAGACACTACAAAAAAAACTACAAGCCAATATGTCTGATGAACATAAATGCAAAAATTCCCAGAAAATATTAGCAAGCCAAATTTGACAATACATTTAAAAATTATTCATCATGATCAAGCAGGATTTATTCCAGCGATGCAAGGGTGGTTTAATATTTGCAAATCAATCAACGTGATACATCACACTAACAAGAAAAAGGATAAAAACCCTATGATCATCTAAATAGATGCAGAAAAATAATTTGACAAAATATAACGTACATTCATGATTAAAAAACTTTGAACAAAGTGAGTTTAGAGGAGCATATCTCAATATAATAAAGGCCATATATGAAAAACCCACAGCTAACAGCATACTTCATGGTGAAAAACAGAAAGCTTTTCCTCTAAGATCAGGAATAAGCAAGGATGTCCATTCTTGTCACTTTTATTCAACATAGTACTGGAAGTCCTTGCTGCAGCTATCAGACAATAAGTAAAAGGCATTCAAATTGATAAGGAAGAAGGAAAACTGTCAGTAATTGCAGATGACATGATACTATATAGAACCCCTAAAGATGCCGTCAAAAAAACTATTAGAACTGATAAAGGAATTCAGTAAAGTTACAGGATACAAAATTAATATACAGAAATAGGTTTCATTTCTATCCACTAATAGTGAAGAAGCAGAAAGAGAAATTAAGAAAACAATCCCATTTATAATCGCACCTAGGAGAATACCCAGGAATAAATTTAAACAAAGTGAAGGACATGTACCCTGAAAACTGTAAGACATTAATGAAAGAATGACACAAATGGAAAGATATCCCATGCTCATGGATTCAAAAAATTAATGTTAAAATGTTCATACTACCCAAATCAACCTAGAGATTCAATGCAATCCCTGTCAAAATACCAATAGCATTTTTCACAGAACTAGAACAAATAACTGTAATCTCATATGGAACCACAAAAGACCCCAAAGAGCCAAAGCAATCTTGAAAAAGAAGAACAAAGCTGGAGGTATCACAATCCCAGATTTCAACATATACTATAAAGCTGTAGTAATCAAAACAGTATGGTACTGACACAAAAATAAACACATAGATCAGTGGAACAAGATAGAGATCCCAGAAATAAACTCACATTTATATGGTCAATTAATCTACAACAAAAAAGGCAAAAATATGCAATAGGGAAAAGACAGTCTCTTCAATAAATGGTTCTGGGAAAACCGGACAGCTATAAGCAATAAAATGAAACTGGACAAGTTTCTTCCACCATACACGAAAATAAACTAAAAATGGATTAAAGATCTAAATGTAAGACCTAAAACCATAAAACTCCTAAGTGGAAAGGTAGGCAGTAATCTCTTCAACATTGGCCTTAGCAACTTCCTTCTAGATAGGTCTCCTCAGGCGAGGGAAACTAAAGCAAAAACAATCAAATGGGACTACATCAAAACAAAAAATTTCTGCATAGCAAAGGAAACTATCAAGAAGACAGAAAAGTAACCTACTGAATGAGAAAAAAATATTTGCAAATTATGTATTTGATAAAGGGTTAGTACCCAAAATATACCAAGAACTTATACAACTTAAAACAAATAATCCAATTAAAAATAAAAAGACCCAAATAGACATTTTCCAAAGAAGACCTATAGTTGACTAAAAGACACACGAAAAGATGCTCAACATCACTCATCATTAGGGAAATGTGAATCAAAACCACAATGAGATATCACCTTACCCCTGTCAGAATGACTACAATAAAAAAGATAAAAAATACCAAGGGTTGGCAAGGATGTGGAGAAAAAGAAACCCTCAAGCTCTGTTGGTAGGAATGTAAACTGGTGCAACCACAAATGAAAAATAGAATCACCATATGCTCTAGTAACTCCACTAGCAGGCATTTGCCAAGAAAAACCCACAAAACTAATCTGAAAAGATATATGCACCCCTATGTCTACTCCAGCATTATTTGCAATAACCAAGATATGGAAGCAACCCAGGCATCCACTGATAGATGATCGATAAAAAAGAAATGCTATCTATATACAACAGAATATTAGTCATAAAAAGAATGAGATTATGCCATTTGCAATAACTCTTTGCAAGTGAAATAATTCAGAGACAAATACCATGTGATTTCACTTATATGTAGAATCTAAAAAACAAAGAAATGAACACAGACTCTTTTTTTTTTAATGTTTATGTATTTATTTTGAGAGAGGGAAGGAGGGAGGGAGAGTGAGAGAATGCACATACGAGGGGCAGAGAAAGAGAGAAAATCCAAAGCAGGCTCTGTGCCATCAGTGCAGAGGCCAACAATATGCTTGATCCCATGAACTGGTGGATCATGACCTGAGCTGAAGTCAAGAGTTGGACGCTTAACCGACTGAGCCACCCAGGCACCCCCAAACACAGACTCTTAAATACAGAGAACTGGTGGTTGCCAAAAGGGAGGTGTGGAGGGGGATGGGTGAAATAGATAAAGGGGATTTAGAGATACAAAATTTCAGATATAAAATAAGTAAGTCATGGAGATGAGAAGTGCAGCATAGAGAAAATGGTAAATAATATTGTAATAATGTAATATGTGACAGATGGTGACTACACTTATGGTGAACACAGTAATGTATAGAATTGTTGAATATGTTGTACCCCTGAAATTAATATAACATTGTTAATTATACTTCAATTTTAAATGATGAAAAAAATTAAATGAAATTTTAAAACAAGAAAGTTATGAGTAAATCTTAAAAGTTCACATCACTAGAAAAAATTTTTTTAATTAAGTGTGGTTATGGATGTTAACTAAACTTATTCTGGTAATCATTTCACAATATGTACATATATGAAATCATTATGCTGTATATCTAAACTAATACAGTTTTCAACATCAGTTACATCTTAATTTTAAACATAGAAAATGTTGTTGAGGTTGTGGAGAAATTGGAACCCTGGTGTATTGCTAGTGGGAATGTAAAATGATGCAGCCACTTGGAAACGGTGTGGTGTTTCAAAAGAAAAAATTAAACATAGAAATACCGTATGATCCAGCAATTCTGCTTTTAGGAATTGAAAGTGAAAGGCAGGGACTCAAACACTTATTTGTATACCCATGTTCATAGCACTTGTTCACAATAGCCAAAAAGTTGGAGCACGAGTGTCCATTGATAGTGGAATGGATAAACAAAGTGTGGTGTATACATACAATGGAATATTACTCAGCTTTAAAAAGGAAAAAATACATACAAAAGAATATTATTCAGCTACACAGTATGGATGAACTTTGAAGACATTATGCTAACTACAATAAGCAGTCTCATCACAAAAGGATAAATACTATATGATTCCATTTATATGAGGTGCCTAGAGTTGTAAAGTTCATAGAGACAGAAAGTGGAAAACTATTTGGGGAGGGAGGATGGGGGAGTTCCTGTTTAGTAGACTCAGAACTTCAGTTTGGGAAGATGAAAAGAGTTTTAGAGATGAATGGTAGACCAGTTGCACAGCAATGTGAATGTACTTAAATGCCACTGAACTCTATAGGTAAAAATGATTAAAATGGTAAGTTTTATGTTGAGTATTTTTACCACCATAAAAAAGCACTGTTTTCGGGGAGGGGGGGGGTGCGGGGTATTCAGCCTAAAGATGGGACTGGAAGTAGGCAAGAGAGGTACATGCTACTGGAGAAAAATTTAAGGACACATGAAAGAACTCAGTAATCAAGATAAATACTAATTTAATGCAATCTTTTAAACTTTTTTTGAGATAATTGTAGATTTGCATGCAATTGTAAGAAACAGTATTCCTGGGGTGCCCAGGTGGCTCAGTTGGTTGAGTGACTGACTCTTGATTTTGGCTCAGGTCATGATCTCAGTTTGTGAGTTTGAGCCCCACATCGGGCTCCATGCTGACACTGCAGAACCTGCTTGAGATTCTCTCTCTCCTTCTCTTTCTCTCTGCCCCTCCCCTGCAAACCAAATAAATAAACTTAAAAAAAAAAAAAAGGAATAGTGCTCCTGGTACCTTTTACTCAGTGTCTTCCAATAGTAACACTTTACAAATCTATAGTAAAATACTGCAGCTAGGTTACTGATGTTGATACAGTCAAGATACAGAGCATTTCCATTTGCATAAGGTTTCCTCATGTTGCCCCAACTTCCCTCTTCCCACCTATAGTCTAAAAGATCCTCAAAGCCCCATCTCCCCATCTGGAGAATTAGAAGAAAAATGTGGTGTGATCCATTCCCTGAAACACCTTGTATCTCTGATGTTATTTCTACCTCTGGTAATGTGATTTATATATGGTTTACAAGAATAGTCTTTGGAAAACCTCTTTGCTAATAGGAGGACATTGTCAGAGTGATGGTTCCTTCCCCTTAAATCCTTCACTAGAGCACACTGTCACCGCTCGAATTTCGTTGCTCTAGATGCTGCCCTGATCCCTTGAGACAGACACTGCTTGTTGCATGCCCAACAGACATCTATGCATTTGCCTTTTCCTCTCCTAACAGAATCCTACTTTTATTTGTCCTCCTCTGAACATCCTGTTTGTAGAAAGGCTAGTCTCATATTTAAGTCCACAGAGAATTTTTTTTTGTCTCAGCCAATCATGAGGACCCATGTCTTTTGCTACTGGTGTAGACATAAACATGTGATAAAATTTGAGCCAGTGATACATAGGAACTAATGTCTGGAATAAATGGCCATCTTGCTATCACTCTGAAGACAAATGAAGCCCAGACATCCAGGGCCTACATTTGCCCTCTCTTTGGACAGGTGGTAGGTGATAGAATCAATGCCGTTATTATTCGATCTGATGGGATTGTAAGTTTTTTTGTTACTTACAGCTAAAAGCATCTTATCTGATAGATCCTAATATCCTATTTATATAGGATATTAAGAATCTTAACTAAGAATACAGAATCTTCTGTATTCTTTTTCCTCAGTGACACTAGAGGTATATCTGATACCAAAGTCCATGTTTAGTCTCTCTATTGATCCATACACATGTTACCAATTATTATATTTTAGGACTATTTTAAAAATCTTTCTACCAATTCTTTTAGTATTTCTTCCAGGTATTACAATGGTTGGACATTTCCCTGGCTATCAACAGTTTGAAAACTACATGCTTCTTACTAGGAAAAAAATCCCAGCTGTCCTAGATACAAGTCCCCACAGGGGATTTGTGTAGACTGGGAAAAAAGCGTTACAGCTAGTCAACAAAATGATACTGCATCACACTAGCTTCACCCTTGTCTGCCCACTGTGTTACTTAAATAACAAACACATGAAAGGACAAATGAGCTGATTCTCTAGGGTTAGCCAAGCAGGAGCAGAGCCTAAACCAGAGAAATCCCAGATTTACTCAACATGGCCATATTTTCCTGGGGTGCTTTAGACAACTTACGGATGACACAGCTTCAGACCTTGGCTATTTTGGTTTAGCTACACATGGTGCAAGAAATTGCCACAAGGATAATGATCAGTTGGTATGAGTGTGGTTCTCAGTGCCTGCAGAGTTGCTTGTTTTCACTCTGTGGTGTTGGACCGTCCTCATCCATTCCCCTTATACCTATAAACCCTGTTGGTCAGTCAACACAGGCTTTGTTAACATCCACAAAATGGAAGGAGAGAAACTAGTGTTTCTGAAACATCCATGGGCATGCAAACCACCTGCAATATTGTTCCAATGCAGATTCTGATTCATTATGTCCTGAATAGGACCTAAGTTCTGCATTGCTAACAAGTTCCCAAGTGCTGCTGATGCTACTCATCTGTGGACCACTTTGAGTAGCAAGAGTAGTATCACCAGTACCTGTGATTGAATTCCATGGGATTAAATTCAGGCCATGATGAGGGGGGGTTCCTTTTTGTTAGGGGGCTGGCATGGACCTAGTTAAACAGAATTTGTGGTCAGTCAGACCCTCCCCAGTGGATGGAACCATAATATGTGGAAAAGTAGAAGGTTTCCATGAGAGAGTGAAAAGGACTGAAGATGGAGTATGTCCTGGCATTAATAGATTCCCTGGTTTCAGTGGCTCCTGAAACCCTACTGAATCCATGAGGATTGATTGCTCAACACTTCATCAAATTGCCAGAGCCAATAACTTCTTCTCTTTGCTTAAGCAACTAGAGTTGGATTCCTATTACTTACAACCAAGACTCCTAACAAAAATTGCAATGAAAGAGTTAAGTAAATTATGATATGTCCCTGCAGAAGAATCATACAGCTTTCAAAAAGCATTTCAGAAAACATCGAAATGAGAAAAAAAGTTTTGCAAAGTGCAATATCAATGTACCTATAGAAAATAATAGGTATACAAATCTTGAAGAATGTTAAAAGTCATTTCTCAAAAACATAAATAAATAGTGCTTCTGTGGGCTGAATAATGGGCCCCCAAATATGTCCAATGTCCATGTCCTAATCCCTTGGAAAAGGGACTTTGCCAGTGTGATTAAATTAAGGATCTTAAGATATGGAAACTATCCTGTATTATCTGCATTGACCCAATATAACCTTAATGGTCCTTACCAGAGGGAGACAAGAGAGTAGAGTCAGAGGAGGTGATATGCTGACAGATGCAAAATGGAAGTAATGTAATTTGAAGATGGAGGAAAGGCATCTCAACCAAGAAATGTGGCTGGCCACTAGAAGTTGAAAAAGACAAGGAAATGTTTTTGCCCTCAGAGCCTTCAAAAAGCCAACACCTTGGCTTTAGCCCAGTAAAATTGATCTCAGACTTCTAATCTCTAGAACTGTAAGGTAATAAATTTATGTGCTTAAAGCCACTCAATTTGTGGTAATTTGTTGGAGCAATAAGAAATAATAATGATTGTCTCCATGCTTTCCTCTAATCAATGTGCTACTTTTATAAGAAACAACTTAAGGAATATTGCTCGATATAAAATAAGGGGTGATACTAATAATTTTTTTTTTACATTTTAACATAGCTTGCTTGCTATTATATTCTAGGACTACAGAATACAGTCACAGTACCATCTTTTTTTTAAATATTGTTAATATTTTAATATTTTTGAGAGAGAGAGAGAGAGAGAGAGAGAACACAAGCAGGGGAGAGGCAGAGAGAGAGGGAGACACAGAATCTGAAGCAGGCTCCAGTCTCTGAGCTGTCAGCACAGAGCCTAAAACAGGGCTTAAACCCACAAACTGTGAGATCATGACCTGAGCCAAAGTCAGATGCTTAACCAACTGAGCCACCCAGGCACTCTTATCAAAGTGCAGTCTTATTTCAACTCATATTTCAGGAGAATCTCACTTTGTAGTAAGAGAATTCTGACCCATCATTCCCTTGGAGAATCTCCAGATTTCTGCTGGTAATATCCAACAGTTGGCTTAAAGTGCACCCCAAAACTGACACCTGATGAAAGCCAAAAGATCCACTAACACATTCAAGTCTCAGAGCACATCAAAGGCAGAGCAATGCTAACATCACTTGGAATCTCCACTCTCCTTTCAGTGTATTCCTAGCATTGTGACTCTAGAATCACATTCGGAATCCCAAGAACAACAAATGGCATGACTACCACATGCATGCTGTAGTCTAGCGTAATATTAAAGATCTTGAAACTCTGAACGCTGCTCATGAAACAACTAAAAGAGGATGAAGAGTTCTGGATGGGCATTCCCATCCCCAGGTAGGGACCACTGGCCTCTCTTCTGAGCCCTCATGGCCCTCTGTGTATGTTTTTTTGGTTTTTGTTGTACTTTGTCCACGCTCTCATAATTATCTGTTTATGCATCCATGTCCCAAACTAGACTTTGATTTCCTCTATGGTAGGGTCTACGTTTGATTCCTTTTTTGATTTTCCAGTGTAAGACACTGCCTGGCATAGACAACTCATTTAATAAATGTTTGTTGAATTAAATTGAATCCTAGCTTCATAAACAGAACCTTAGAACTCATGCTTGCCCAAGATGATAATAATTCAACTTTCTTGAATTTATCTTCAAAGAACTTGCTAAAGTAGAGTAACATGATAACATCACGACCAACTCTCTTGTTGGGTTTGAACATGAGATTCCTTCTAGGGGAAACCTGTCAATCTCTGTTTAACTTGAGTCTAGATTTCAAAGGGTAAAATTCAGGTAGTACCCTGGACCTCCAAATGAGTTCATGATATAGGAGAGTTTTATCAAGTCCCCTATTTTCTCTTACCCAGGATTCATTCAAGGTCAATACTGGTTGATGACAGCTCTCTCTCTTTCTCTTCAAGAGGCTTTGCTAAATGTGGATGGAAGTATAAAGAAACTCAAATTATTGGTCCCTTGGGATCTTCTCAAGAGATTACTGAGTGGCTGGCTGGAGTTCCTTTAGCATAGCATAGAATATAAATGTTGTGGCTTCAGAATCAAACTGATCTGGGTTTAAATCCCAACTATAACTTTCAATAGCTGAGAGACATTGGGTGTGTTATTTTATCTGAACTTTATTTCTCTCAGTTAGAAAGTGAGGATAAAATATCAACTTACTGAGATTGTGCAGCATAGAATTCCTATGCAAGTACTCAAAAACTACTAGTTACCATTGTCATGAATAATTATTATTCCACACAAGTGGCTCCAGAGAGGGTAAAGTGTGATGTTGCATACACCTACCTGGCCCAAACTTAGAGGACACATCTCCCTACATATTTCTTTTCTCTGATGTAGACCATCTAACAGTGAGGCCATAAGTAAAAGTGGTTTTATCTTGGTCCATAGAACTGCCATCATCAAACAGAGACCAATACCTAATGGACAAATTGCTGTGATATTCCCATTCTCGGTAACTTTATGCTTATCCATGAAGTTCTTCCTCTTCTTTGGAAATGAAACCATGATTAATTATTTGTGTTCAGCCCATCCTAACCCAAGGCCACCAATATTTTAGGATTAAAAGTCTCAGAAGCACCACAGTTGAGAAATTTCTGTGTCTAGCTAAAATGGAGGATCAGGAACTAGATTTATTCTCCCACCTGAAATAACTTAAAAAACAAACTAATATATGAAGCAATGGGTTTCAAGATATCGGACATCAGTGATGCTCCTTGAGAAATCAAAACAAAGGAGATGCTCCCTACAATTACGGTGACTTTCCACCTGGAGAGTTTCCAGGTTGCACAGCATGGAAAGGAACCCAAGTAGAATTTATCAAACTTTCTGAGATGAAGAGATGAAGTTAGGAGTCCAGAGAGGACAAGGTGGCTAGAGTTCAGAGGACAGAGGACAAAGATGAATGAGCTACAGAGAGCAAGCTTGGGAGAGCTACAGATGATGTCTCTTGAGTCCTGATCAGTACATATATGGAAATAAACTACCCAGACCAGGTGAAAAAACAAACATGAAGGAATTATCAGGAGCACACTTGGAATTCAAACAGGATCAAATAATATTTCCTGTTCTTAGCAGCCAGAATAGAGAATATAACTCATAGGATATTGGGTAGCTACTCCAAAGAGTTTTGTGTCAATAGTGGGGCACAGTTTGCCTTACACTAAATACTGCTCTGGTGTCACCTAACAAAATTTTAAATTAAAGCTTTTAGTTTTATGATTTTAATCATTTTATGATTAAATGGTTTCCAAGTAGCTTAACTGCATTAAAAAAAAATCTCAAGAATATTTGTAGGAATAGAAAAATATCCACCCACCCTACAAGGTACAATTGTCAATGTTTGACATCCAATAAAATATTCCAGGAATGTAAAGAAGCAGGAAAACATAACCTATGATAAGGAGAAAAACCAATCAATGGAAATAAACCCACTAATAATATATGGGATTAGTAGTAAGGGACATTATAATAGTTAATACTTCCCATATGTTTAAATGCTAGAGAAAAGATAGAGCACGGAGGCAAGACATGGAGGAAACTCAAATGTAGATCACTAAGTGAAAGAAACCAATATGAAAAGGCTATATACTGTATGACTCCAATTATGTGACATTTTGGAAAAGACAACACTATGGGGTCACTAAAAATATCAATGGTTTCAGGGGATGAGAGAGTGACGGATAGAAGAGGCAGAGCACAGAGGACTTCTAGAGCACTGAACATGCTCTGTGTGATAGTATAATGACACACAGATATATTATTATATATTTGTCCAAACTTGTAGAATGTACAAAACCAAGAGCAAACCTCTTGGTAGGGCTTTAGATAATTATGATGAATCAATGTAGGTTCATCCAAAGTAAAAAGTGTGCCATCCTTAGCCCATCTAAACTATGGGCTTTAGATAATTATGATGAATCAATGTAGGTTCGTCCAAAGTAAAAAGTGTGCCATCCTAATAAAGGATATCAATCGTTGGAGGAGACTGCATGTTCAGGAGAAAAAGTCATATAGGAACTCTCTGTACTTCCCTCTCAGTGTTAAAGTCTTTAAAAAATAATAACTATCACCCTAGAATCCTACAGCTAACAAACATATATTTCAAACATGAAGATGAATAATGACTTTTTAGACAAACAAAAGCTGAAATAATTACTCACCAGCTAACTTGCACTATAAGAAATGTTAAAGACCTTTAGATAGAACAAAAGTAATATGGATGGAATGTGAATCTACACAGAGGAAAGAAGAGCTATGGAAATAGTGCTATGTAGGTAAATATAAAGACATTTCTCACTATTTAAATCGCTTTAAAATATAATTGACTGTTTAGATGAAACAACATATTCTGCGGTTTATAACACAGAAGTATCTGATGATAATAGTACAAAGGCCAGGAAAGTTGCATATAGCTGTATATAGTTGTAAAGTTCTACTACACTTGAAGAAGCAAAATACTTGTGGACAGCAGGCTGTGCATTATTAAAGATGTATAATGCAGAACCAATAGTAGTCACTGAAATAACACAATAAAGAGTAATTGTCAACAAACTGATAAAAGGGATAAAATAGAAACATAAGAAATACTCAACCCAAAGAATGAAGAAAACTAGGAAAAGGGGAAGAACAGCTGCGACAGGTAGAAAGAAAAAATTTTTTTAATTTTATTTGTGAGAGAGCAAGAGTGAGAGAGAGCAATCAGGGGAGATGGGCAGAAGGAGAGAGAGAGAATCTCAAGCAAGCTCCATGCTCAGCTCATAGCCCAACTCAGGGTTCAATCCCAGGATCATGACCTGAGCTGAAATCAAGAGTCAGACCCTCAACTGACTAAGCCACTCAGGTACCTCGAAAGACATTTTAAAGTCAGTCCCATTACTTAAGAAAAATCAATGCAGAGTATTTTTAGGATAAACTACTCTGTATGATACCATAATGGTAGGTGCAGGTCATTATATATTTATCTAAACCCCAGAATGTACAACATCAAGAATAAACCCTGATGTGGACTTTAGACTCTGGGTGATAAGCATGTGTCAATGTAGGCTCATCAAGTGTAACAAAGGTACCACCTGGTAGGGGATGTTAATAATGAAGGGAAGCAGGGCACCTGGGTCATTCAGTTGGGTAAGCATTGGACTGTTGACTTCAGCTCAGGTCATGATCTCACGGTTTGTGAGTTCGAGCCCCACATCTGGGCTCTGCGCTGACAGCGACTGAGGTATGTGGGGAAGTCTCTGAATTTTACATTCAATTTAGCGGTGAACCCAAAACTTCTCTAAAAAATAAAGTTTATTTTAAAAAAGAAAAGCAAACAGGAAAAACATGAAAATCCCATTTTATTCCTCTTATTTCCACTCCCCTGTGATAGCCTGATTAGCAACTTTTCCTTCTACTTTCTATCTATACACTTACATACCTTACATACATGCATGTACACATATACACATGCAGCTTTTTTGTTTTTTAAACACACGTGGAATATTATAGTATTGTTCTGATACTTGTTTTACCTTATGTGCCTTAAAGCTCTTCCTATGTTAATACATGTATCTTTCCCTCAATCTTCTTAATGGCTACATAAATTCTATAGAAATGTGCCATATTTTATTTAGCTTTTAAACACTTGACTTTCATTTTCCAACTCATATTTCTATAGTGTTTTAATTTTTCCTATAAATGTGTAATGCTTTGTATGGCGGGGGAGGAAAAGTTAAAAAACAAACAAACGTAGGAGCATCTGGCTGACTCCATCGCAAGAGCATGCGACTCTTGATCTCAAGGTTGTGAGTTCAAACCCTATATTGGGTGTGTGGAGATTACTTAAATAAATAGAACTTTAAAAACAAAAATACCATCTCTCGGGGCACCTGCGTGGCTCAGTTGGTTAAGCGTCCAACTCTTGGTTTTGGCTCAGGTCATGATCTCATGTTCATAGGATCAAGCCCCAAGTTGGGCTCTGCGCTAACAGCTGGACCCTGCTTGGGATCCTCTCTCTCTCTATTTCTCTCTCTCTGCCCCTCCCCTACTCGCTCTCTGTCTCTCTCGAGATAAATAAACCTTAAAAAAAAATTTTTTTTAAATACCATCTCTCAAGAGCTGGCAGTCTGGACATCCTCAAGCACTGGAAATGCCACAGTCCCTGGCACCCCAAGAATTTTAGTCATGCCCTTCCTCTGAAGGCAAGTCATTTCAATCATTTCACATCCCTCAAATTAGACCTTCCAGTTCTAAAGGCCTTAAGCTACATGTGAGTTTTAAGAACACTCAACCTGTTATAACCAATCTTGTCATTTATAAAACAAGGTTAATAATATTCATGTCATAGGGTTGTCATGTGAGGAGACGGCACACGTAAAGGGCAGCCCCTAGGATATATAGCTGGCTGTCTCCCAAGAAAACCAGAAACTACAGAAGGGAAGTCTAAGATTCTTTTTTATCTTTCTTAAATTATTTTAGATTTAATGTACACAAGAATCATAATCACCTGGGGTGCTTATTAAAACCGTACATTCCAGGCCTCACCTACAAAAGTTTGCATCTAGTTGGTTTGAGTGAAGTCAGGAATCTGCACGGTCAGCAGGTGACGCTCCGGGTGTTGCTGACACAGCTGGCCCATAGACCCTGCTGGAGAAACTGTCGGGCTCCACTGGAGCTAAGTCAGAACAGGAGCTACTATGGCTGCTAGAATGATGCCCAAACTTAACGAGGTGAAAATGAGGAAAAGAGTGGTCCAGCTTGCATTTTAGTCCCGTTCTGTGACTTCATGAGGAAGGGCATGAAAATACTCAGACAAGAGCACCAAAGGGCAGTTAATCTTGAGCAAATACTGAGGATGTAACCTAGGAATGCGTTAAGTCTCTTACATCTCTGGCCTAATACTAAGAAGTCTTTAGAGATGACTTATGTAATGGCTGGGGATATGAAACCAAGGCTACTGGCCCCTGATCTTAACTGTCAAAGTTTGAGTACAAGCAATAGAACTCTGTTTGGCCTATATTTGGTAGTGTATGCTGCATTCAGTTAGCCAACTGTGCCTGCTTGATTATCTTTCTTAGAAAGAGAGGAAAAGAGTGCAAGTAGAGGAGAGGGGCAGAGGGAAGGAGGGAGAGGGAAGGAAGGGGAGGGAGGGAGACAGCAAGAGAAGGAGGGAGGGGAGGAGGGAGAGAATGAATGAATCCAGAGCAGGCTCCATGCACAGCACAGAGTCCGACTTGGGTGCTTGATCCCAGGACCCTGTGATCATTACCTGAGCCAAAATCAAGAGTCAGATGCTTGACTGAGGCACCCAGGTGCCCCTGTGCCTACTTTATAATCAAGCTTCAAAAGGACTTTTTTTTTTTTTTACCTGAGTTGGCATAATTTAAATAGGTCAACTTTTACATGCACTATATATACAGGTATTAAGAAAGACCAGCACATCCTTAGGTCAATGGTTCATTTAAGAAACATTTATTGAATACACCCTTGTCTCTGGTATACATCTTCACTAGGCTACTTTGAGATTTTCTTCAAATGTCACTTCCCTTGGCAGGCATTATGCTCCCAGGCACAGTGAATTTTTTGAAATGATTTATAAATGTATTCATTCATTTATAGTTATACCTTGACTTGTGCCCCCAGAAATTCAGATTGATGTTAAATATTATACAAAGGATTTTATGGCTTGAAGGAGTTTTATTATAACACTAATCTCAATGTAATAAAATTCACTATTTACATACCTATTCCCCAGATAGATCACAAACTTCATGAGGAGAGACTGTATCTTACTCATCATTGAATCTCAACATATTAAATGTTCAGTAAATGAATATAGACACACATCTATAAGCACAACCAAGTGAAGGCTAAGTGAATGCTGGCCTTCAAAGTAGTACCTTGGGATACAGCACATATTTCCAATAACATACTGTATAGAATCCCTTCCCAAGCTGAGATGATCTTCAAAACAAATTTCAAAAGTACACCAAAAAAAGAACTAATTTAGTTTTCCTTTTGATTTTTCCATAAAACATCTCTTCTCCAAAATGGATCACACATGGCTATAGGCCGTTTCCAGTAGTCAAATTTCTCCTTAAAGGATTAAGAATCTCCACAACCAAAGGTATAAATCTTGTTATAGATGACCTCTAAACATTTTAATCCTGACCTACCTCAGTGACTCCACCCATCTCTCATTCCACCCATTCCCAGAAAGCTACTTCGATTTAGAAACTTGAGCTCAAACCCCAGTCCCACCACCTGTTATCTTATTCATGGGCAGGTTATTTGAGCTCTCAGTTTCAGTAGTGGTTAATTTTACGTGTCAAGTTGGCTGGGCCATGTGGTACTGAGATAATTGGTTAAACATTATTCTGGATGTGTCTGTGCTTCTGGATGAGACTAATATTTGAATTGGTAAATGAAGTAAAGCAGATTGTTCCCCCCAATGTGGAGTAAGAAAGAATTCACTCTCTCTATTTTCTAGCTGACAATGGTCTACTCCTGCACTTGGTCTGGAACTGTACCACTGGCTTTCATGGGGCTCCAAAGAGCAGATCATGGGACTTCTCAGCTTCCATAACCACATGAGCCAAGTCCTTGTGATAATACCTACCTCCCCTCCATACACACACACACACACACACACACACACACACACTACCGGTTCTGTTTCTCTGGAGGACTCTAATACACTCCGTTTCCTTTGCTGTGACATATGGAAAGTAAGAGCCATATATTTTAACACTATGCTAAATATTTTGTATCTCTTATCTCAGTTAATACTTCAGCTGTCATATGATGTAGGTACTATTAATATGATCATCCCTTTACATTCCTGCTTATTGAAAGTTTTTACTTCCTTGAGGCATTGACTTCACTTGAACTAGTATCTCCCCACCACCAACAGACCAAGAGGAAAGAATTTAATGGATCCCAGCTAGTGGTTTGTCCCTTTGGGAAACAAATTCTCTGACAAGGCTAACCAATGATCTGACCTACATGATGGGCTTGTTTGGCCACCTTCCCACACCTGGGACATTCAGCACTGTTCAGGGAAAATTGGTAGTGGTGGGGAGATGTTGGTCTCTTGTTAACACAATGGCAATTTATACTTACAAATCCACTCTTGTCAGGGTGGTAGAGACCTAGACTCCCTGAGACTCAGAAGCTACGGACTTGGCAAGTTCACTGAGGTTGGACTTGTATTTCAACAGAAAAGGTAAAATGCACCAGGGTGTGTTCTTCAGATAATAGTGATCTCCTATGCACTGGTCTTCTGCTGTATTCAAATCCCTGGAACTGTGCCCAGCACCTGGCTATCTTTAAAATAATATGTGAAACGGGTGGCTAAATCCAGTAACTCTAGGCCTCCCTAAGAGGGGCAGCTCCAAAGATAATAGCTCTGAACTAGTCTTTCTATGGCTGTATGATCAAGACAGAAATCCACACATCTAGAAACATGTTCAGTAAATGTTTTTGCCCTTAACAAATTCTTCAGTCCTTCTCTTGAGGTGTAGAATTAAAAAACCCTGGAAGAGTACGGATGAGACTTCTGGAGGAGGCTGGAGCTCCCTCTAGGGGTGAAAATAAAGTATCCTAAAAAACGCAGCACTGGTTCTGCAGGTTGTTTTTTAAGAAGAAAATGTTTTAATGTCATAAAATATACCCACATCACCATAACAACTTCACAGAGTGATAGATTTAACAACACTCCTTTGCATACATGGTCATTCAAATGTTAAGTGCCAGTTATATACCTGGACTGTGTAAGGTACATTATATTTGGATATTTAAGTTGAGGATATGGGAATATGGAGAAATAGGAACTCTTGTACATTGTTGGTGAGAAGGTAAACTGGATACAGCTGCTATGGAAAGCAGTATGGAGGCTCCTCAAAAAATTGAAAAATACAACTCTCATATGATTGAGCAATCTCTTCTGTGTTCATATCCAAAGGAAATAAAATCAGGATCTCAAAGAGAAAAATATACCCCCATGTTCATTGCAACATTATTCATAATAGCCAACATATGGAAACAACCTAAGGGTTCAGTGACAAGTGAATGGGTTAAAAAATGTGACCACACACGCATGCGCGCGCGCGCACACACACACACACACACACACACACACACACACACACTGGAGTACCATTCAGCCTTAAAAAATGAAAAAATTCTGGCATTTGCAACAACATTGATGAACCTGGAGGTCATTATGCTAAGTGAAATAAGTCAGACACATAAAGACAAATACTGTATGGTATCACTTACATGTGGAATCCAAGAGAGTCAAACTCAGAAGCAGATAGTATTGTCAAAAAGAAAATCACAGGCATAAATGGGGTCACTTATGCTAGGCCAAATCACCAGAGGCTTAATACCTAAATTAATCACAGTTTCATCCTCCCTCAGCAATGTAGTCTTCACCAGTCAGTCAGGAATTTTCTAACCAATACCAATGAGGTAATCTGTCACATGGGCCCTCTCTAACCCCCAAAGGAAGAGGAGATAATCTGCATAAGACTCCCTGCTCTTCCCCAAAGGGAAAGTGACCTTTCCTGAAACAATCTTTTTTCTTTTTCCTAATAACTTCTTGCCTCACCCTCCTTCCTATAAAAACCTTCCATTCTGTACAACTTCTCAGAGCCCCCTCCACCTGCTAGATGGGGTGCTGCCTGATTCATGAATCCCTTAATAAAACCAATTAGATCTTCAAATTTATTTAGTTGACTTTTTGTTCTTTAATAGAATAGTAGTTGCCATGGGCTAGGAGTAAGGGGAAAATGGCGAGATATTAGTCAAAGGTTACAAAGTTTTAGGCAGTATGAAAAAGTTCTGGAGAGCAAATGTACTGCATAATGACTATAGTTAATGACACTGTCTTGTATACTAGAAATTTGTGAACAGTAAATCCTAATTGTCACAAAAAAGTGTTAATTATATGAGGTGATGGATATGTTAACTAGCTTGATTATGGTAATTATTTCACAGTGTATATGATATAAAAACATTACATTATAATGCTCATGTCAACATCACAGAAGCAGAAGAAGCTCTTCCTTTTCATCCCCCCTTTTCAACAAAGAATTAGACATCCATGCACAAACAAAAACACCTTGGTAGGAGCTGTGGGTTACAGCAACATACCCAAGAGGAGTCTCTCTCACCACTCTGCCCTTGGTACAGGGTAGAACCAGTGAGGCAGCAAACCTGCCCCAATTCCTCTGGCTGTGGTTGGGAAAAAAAAACTAGAGAGCACTAACCTGGGCAGGTAACCATGGCTGAAAGAAAAAAATCCAAAGTTCATCCTACCCGAGGAGAGATCCCAGCACCTCATTAGAACAAACAAACAAAAAAAGAGTTTGTAGTAGCAGAGGGATAAGAACCTCCCCTATCCCCACCTCCAAAACAATACTGCATGAGGCTGAACCAGCAGGTGGCAGCAATCTCTCCCACAGAGGAGGAGGAGAGTGGTGAGTGAATGCCTGGCTACCTCAGTGGTGTGGTATGGGATGCAATTGAAGAAACCCTTTCTCTCCAACAGCACCAGAGGACTGATATGGGGCCTCCATGATTGGGAGGAAGGAAGAGAATATCAAAGGGCATTAAAGACTAGCTCAGCAGTAAATTCACCCACAAGCCTCTGGGAGTGCCATATGCTGGGATCTTTGGGTAAAGGAGATATTAAAACTTGAGCTACAGTACCACTTTTGGAATACCAAAAAGAGGTGTCCAGTAGTCAGCCTGGTGAGTTGTAAGAATCAGAGAAGACATAAAGGCTTGAGAATTCTGCCACCAGAGGGAGTAAGAAGAGTGGAAAAGGTATATCCAAAGGCAGAGAAAAACCCGCATAATAACAGCATCACTGAACAAAATACCCCAACAGAAGAGAGCTGGCAAATATCTAAAGGGGTATCTGCTACTTCAGAAACAAAACACGAAACTACAGAACCAACACAAAACTATAAGTAACATGAAGAAATCAAAAAACTTGCACAGACAACCCCCATCAAATCAACCTATGGAGGTCTACACCAAGACACAGAATAATAGAAATGGTAAAAAGTGGTGATAAAGAGAATTTTTAAAGCAGCAAAAGAAAACAGTTACATACAAAGGAAATCCCATAAGGCTAGCAGCTGATTTTTCAGGAAACACTTTGCAGGCCAGAAGGGAATTTTATGAAATATTCAAAGTGCTGAAAGGAAAATACCTACAACCAAGAATACTCTATATAACAGAGCTATCATTTAGAATAGAAGGAGAGATAGAGAGCTTCCCAGACAAAAAGTTAAAGGAATTTATCACCATTAAACCAGCCATATAAGAAACGTTAAAGAAAATTCTTCGGATAGAAACAAACCCATAATCAAAAGTAAGAAAATTATGGGGAAAAAATTTCACAGTTACCTAAAACATAATAAAAGTAGATCAATTACTTATAAAAACCAGTATGGAAATTAAGCACAAAAGCAGTAAAATCAAGTGTCTATAAAAATTGGTCAAGGGATTCACAAAAAAAAAAAAGGATATAAAGTATGAGATCATAGACATAAAACATGGGGGAGGTTGTAAAAATTTAGTGCTTTTAGAATGGGTTCAAACTTAAGTGACTATCAATGTAATATAGACTGTTATTTGCATAGGTTGTATGCATATATGTACGCAAATGTGTATAAACCTAATGGTAACCACAAATCAAAAACCTATAATAGATATGCAAAAATATCCAAGGAATCCAAGCATATCACTAAAGAAAGTCATCAAATGACCAGAGGAGACAAATGTAAAACCAGTACTAAAATGGCAATAAGTACATATCTACTAATAATAATTTTGAATGTAAACAGACTAAAAGCTTCAATCAAAAGATATGGGATGGACCAAATGGATAAAAAAAGCAAGACCCATCTATATGCTGCTTACAAGAAACTCATTTCAGACCTAAAGACACATGCAGACTGAAAGTGAAGAGATAGAAAAATATTCCATGCAAATGGAAAAAAAAAACAAAACTGGGTAGTAATTCTTGTATCAGACAAAACAGATTTTTTTTTTTTAACGTTTATTTATTTTTGAGACAGAGGGAGACACAGCATGAACGGGGGAGGGGCAGAGAGAGAGGGGAACACAGAATCAGAAGCAGGCTCCATGCTCTGAGCCATCAGCCCAGAGCCCGATGCGGGGCTCGAACTCATGGACCGCGAGATCGTGACCTGAGCCGAAGTCGGACGCTTAACCGACTGAGCCACCCAGGCACCCCCAGACAAAACAGATTTTAAAACAAAGACTGTAACAATCACTCAACATGGGAGAACCTAAATCCCTAGCAACTATTAAGAGACAAAAAGGAAGAAATTAATGGTAATACAATAACAGCAGGGGTTTTTACCACACCGTTTACATCAATGTCTAGCTCATCCAAAAAGAAAATCAACCACGAAGCTCTGACTTTGAAGGATACATTGGACTTGATGGGTCCAACAGTTATATTCAGAACATTCCATTCTAAAACAGAATATATATTCTTTTCAAATACACATGGAACATTCTCCAGAATAGATCTCATGTTAGGCCACAAAACAAGTCCAACAAATGCAGAAAGACTGAAATCATGTCATGCATATTTTCCAGCCACAACTGTATGGAATTAGAAATCAACCACAAGAAAAAAATCTGGAAAGAACACAAATATATGGATGTTAAATTCCATGCTACTAAACAATGACTGGGTTTACCAAGAAAACAAAGGGGCGCCTGGGTGGCTCAGTCAGTTGAGCATCCGACTCTTGATTTCAGCTCAGGTCATGATCCCAGGGTCATGGAATTGAGCCCCATGTTGGGCTCTCCACTGAGCATGGAGCCTGCTTGGGATTCTCTCTCTCTTTCTCTGTCCTTCTCCCCAACTTGCACGTGCAACTCTCTCTCTCTCTAAAAATAAAAAATAAGAAGCAAATTTAAAAAATGGAAACGAAAACACAATGACCAGGTGCTTGGGGATGCAGCAAAAGCTGTTCCAAGAGGGAAGATTATAACAACATAGGCTTACCACAAGAAGAAAGAAAAATCTCAAATAAATAGCCTAATTTTACACCTAAGGAGCTAGAAACAAACAGCCAAGCCCAAAGCCAGTAGAAGGAAGGAAATAATAAAAATTAGAGTAGAAATAAATGAAATAGAGACTTAAAAACAATAGAACAGATCAATGAACCAAGAAGATGGTTCTTTGAAAAGATTAAACTGATAAACATTTAGCAGGATTCATTTAAAATTTTGGGGGGGGGGAACTCAAAATCAGAAATGAAAGAGGAGAAATAAGAACTGACACCACAGAAATACAAAGGATTGTAATAAATTATTTAAAAATTATATGTCAACAAATTGGAAAACCTAAAAGAAATGGATAAACTCCTAGAAATACATAACCTTCCAAAACTGAATCAAGAAGAAATGGAAAATTTGAAAGCAATGCAGTTGAATCAGTACTCAAAAATTCCCAGCAAATAAAGATCCAGAACCAAATGACTTCACAAGTAAATTCTATTAAACATTTAAAGAAGAGTTAATACCTATTCTTCTTAAACTATTCCAAAAAATTGAAGAGGAAGGAGCTTCCAAATTCATTCTATGAAGTCAGCATTACCTTGATAGCAAAATCAGATAAATACACCACAAAAAGAAAGAAAGAAAGAAAGAAAGAAAGAAAGAAAGAAAGAAAGAAAGAAAGAAAGAAAGAAAGAAAACTACAGGCCAATATTTCCGATGAACCTAAATGCAAAAATCCCCATAAAATATTGGCTAACCAAATTGAAAAATACATTTAAAAAGTCATTCACCATGATCAAGTGGGATTTTTTTCCAAGGATGCAAGCATGATTTAATAGTTATAAATCAATGTGATACACACATAAAAACCATATGATCATTTCAATAGACACAGAAAAAGCATTTGACAAAATACAACATACATGATAACACTTCAGCATAATAAAGGCCATATATGAAAAACCCACAGCTAAAATCATACTCAATGGTGAAAAACAGAGCTTTTCCTCTAAGGTCTAAGGAACAAGACAAGGACAATCATGTTCACCATTCTTATTCAACATAGTACTGGAAGTTTTAGCCACAGTAATCAGACATGAAAAAATGGGGAAAAAGGCATCCAAATTGGCAAGAAAGAAGTAAAGCTGTAACTATTTGCAGGTAACATGATAGTACATACAGAAAACCCTAAAGACTCCACAAAGTAACTGCTAGAATTCATCAATGAATTCAGTAACATTGCAGGATACAAAATTAATATACAGAAATCTGTTGCATTTCTATACACTAATAATGAAGTAGAAGGAAATTAAAACAATCCCATTTACAATTGCACCTAAAATAACAAAATATGTAGGAATAAACTTACGGAAGTGAAAGACCTGTACTCTGAAAGCTATAAAACACTGATGAGAGAAACTGAAGATGACACAAACAAACGGAAAAATATTCCATGGTCATAGACTGGGATAACAAATATCGTTAAAATGTCCATACTAGTGAAAGCAATCCATAGATTTAATGCAATCCCTATCAAAATACCAGCAGCATTTTCACAGAACTAAAACAAGTAATACTCAAATTTGTATGGAACCACAAAAGATCCTGAATAAGCAAAGCAATCTTGAAAAAGAAGAACTAGAAATATCACAATGACAGATTTCAAGATATACTACAAACCTTAGTAACCAGAACGGTATGTTGCTGGCACAAAAATAGACATCTAGATCAATGGAACAGAATATTGAGCCCAGAAGTAAACCCAAACTTTTATGGTCAATTAATCTAAGACAAAGAAGGCAAAAATGTTAAATGCTGAAAAGGTAGTTTCTTCAACAAATGAAGTTGGGAAAACTGGACAGCTACATGCAAAAGATTGAAATTGGACCACTTTCTTATACCACACATGAAAATAAACTCTAAATGGATTAAAGACCTATATATGAGACCTGAAACCATAAAATTTCTAGAAGAAAACATAGGCAGTAATCTCTTTGACTTCAGCTGTAGAAACATTTTTCTAGATAGGTCTCCTGACAAGGGAAACAAAAGCAAAAATAAACAAATAGGACTACACCAAAATAAAAAGCTTCTGCACAGCAAAGGAAATGATAAAACCAGAAGACAACCTACTGAATAGAAGACATTGCAAATGATATATATGTTGAGGGGTTAATATCCAAAATACATAAAGAACTTATACAACTCAACACCCCAAAACCAAACAGTCTGATTTAAAAATGGGCAGAGAATCTGATTAGACATTTTTCCAAAGAAGACATACAGGTAGCCAACAGACACATAAAAAGATACTCAACATCACTCACATTGGGGAAATGTAAATCACGACCACAATACACCTGTCAGAATGGCTGGAATAAGACAAAGACAAGAACTATCAAGTGTTGATGACGATGTGGAGAAAAAGGAGCCCTAGTGCACTGTCGGTGGGGATGCACACTGGTATAGCCACTGTGGAGGTTTCTCAAAAACTTAAAAATAGAATTACTATATTATTCAGTAACTCCACTACTAGGTATTTACCCCAAAAAACAAATACACTAATTTGAAGTGATATGTGCACCCCTGTGTTTATTGCAGCGCTGCTTTCAATTGCTAAGATATAGAAGCAACTCAAGTGTCCATCAATAGATGATGGATAAAAAAAAAAAGATGTGGTATAGGGGTGCCTGGGTGGCACAGTGGTTAAGTGGCCAACTCTTAATTTCAGCTCAGGTCATGATCTCCTGGTTCGTGAGTTCAGGCCCCATGTCGGGCTCTGCGCTCACTATGCACAGCCTGTTTCAGATCTTTGTCTCCCTCTTTCTAGTCCTGTCCCACTCATGTGGTCTGTCTCAAAAACAAATAAATGTTAAAAAAAAAAATTAAAGATGTGGTTTATATACACAATGGAATATTACTCAGCCATAAAAAAAGAAATCTTGCCACTTGCAGCAACATGGGTAGACATAGAGTATAATGCTAAGTAAGATAAGTCAGTCAGAGAAAGGCAAATACCATATGATTTCACTCATGTAGAATTTAAGAAACAAAAAAAGAGACAACAAAAAAACAGACTCTTAAATGTAAAGAACAAATTGGTGGTTGCCAGAGAGAAGGTGGGAGAGGTAATGGGTGAAATAGGTAAAGGGAATTAAGAATACTTATGAAAGGGGTGCCTGGGTGGTGCAGTCGGTTAAGCGTCCGACTTCAGCTCAGGTCATGATCTCACAGTTCGTGGGTTTGAGCCCTGCATCGGGCTCTGCACTGACGGCTCAGAGCGTGGAGCCTGCTTTGGAATCTGCGTCTCCCTCTCTGTCTGCCCCTCCCCTGCTTGCACTCTCTCTCTGTCTCTGGAAAATAAATGTTAAAAAAAATTAAAACAGACTCAACTAAATGCTTCCTATTAGAGACTCACTTCAGCTCACATAAACTCAGAGCAAAGGCATAGAAAAAGATAGTTCATTCAAGTGGAAATCGAAAGAAAGCAGAGGTAGCTATATACTTACATCAGAAAAAAGACTATAAGCCAAAAATGTCAAAAAAAAAAAAAAGAGGAACATAAAAGGTCAATATATAATGATAAAAGAGTCAATTAAGAAGATGTAACAATTGTAGATATTTACATATTCAACATTGCAGCACAAGAATATATTAAGCAAATACTAACACATCTGAAGGGAAAAACAGACGATACATTAATAGAATACTTCAATATCCGCTTTCAACAGATAAATCATCTTGATAGGAAATCAACAAGGAAATGTTGGACTTGAACCATACATTAGACAAATGGACCTAATTGACATTTATAGAACATTCTATCCAACAGAAGTAAAATAGGCATTCGTCTCAAGCACATACAGAACATTCTCCAGAGTAGATCATATGATGGGCTACAAAACAAGTCTTAGCAAATTTAAAGACTGAAATCATACCAAGTGTCTTTTTCTGACTTCAATGGTATGAAACTAGAACTCAATGACAAGAAAGCTGGAAAACCTACAGGTATGTGGAAATTAAACTGCATAGTGTTGAACAACCAGCAGGTCAATGGAAAAATCAAAGAAAAATACAAAACATCTCAAAACAATCGAAAAGAGAAACAACATGCCAAACCTAGGGGATGCTACAAAAGTAGTTCTGTGAAAGAAGTTTATAGCAATAAACGCATATATTAAGAAAATAGAAAGATCTCAAACAACCTAACTTTACACCACAAGGAAGGAGAAAAAGAAAAACTAAGCCCAAAGTAAGCAGAAGGAAGGAAATAACTAAGATCAGAGCAAAAATAAATGCCCAAGAGACCAGAAAAAACAGTATCAACAAAACTAAGTTTTTTCAAAAAGATAAAATTGACAGACTTTCTTTACCTACTGAGAAAAAAAGGTCAAAAAAAATCAGAAAAGAGGAGACATTACACCTGATACTACGAAAATATGAAAGATTATAAGCAATTACTATGAACAATTAAATGTCAACAGTGAAATAAATTCTTAAAAAAGACAATTTACCAAGATTAAATAATGATTAAAAAATATGAACAGACCGATAGCCAATAAGGAGATTAAAACAGTAATCAAAAACCTCCCGATAGGGGCGCCTGGGTGGCACAGTCGGTTAAGCGTCCGACTTCAGCCAGGTCACGATCTCGCGGTCCGGTCCGTGAGTTCGAGCCCCGCGTCAGGCTCTGGGCTGATGGCTCGGAGCCTGGAGCCTGTTTCCGATTCTGTGTCTCCCTCTCTCTCTGCCCCTCCCCCGTTCATGCTCTGTCTCTCTCTGTCCCAAAAATAAAAAAATAAAAATAAAAATAAAAACGTTGAAAAAAAAAAAAAAACCTCCCGATAAAGAAAACCTGAAGACTGGATGGCTTCACTGACAAATTCTACCAAACATTTAAAGAAAAATTAAAACAGCAATCACTGTCAAACTCTTTTCAAAACATAGAAAAGAAGGGAATACTTCAAACTCATTTTATGGGGCCAGCATGACCCTGATATCAAAGCCAGATAAGGACACTACAGAAAAGAAAACTATAGACTAATATCCCTGATAAATGTAGATACGAAAGTTCTCAACAATATAAGCAATCTATTCGACAACACATTTAAAGAGTTACAGTGGGGCGCCTGGGTGGCTCAGTTGGTTAAGCGGCCGCCTTCGGCTGGGGGCATGATCTGGCGGTCTGTGAGTTTGAGCCCCACGTCGGGCTCTGTGCTGACAGCTCAGAGCCTGGAGCCTGTTTCAGATTCTGTGTCTCCCTCTCTCTGACCCTCCCCTGTTCATGCTCTGTCTCTCCCTGTCTCAAAAATAAATAAAACGTTTAAAAAAATTAAAAAAAAAAAAAAAAAAAGAGTTACAGGGGCGCCTGGGTGGCTTAGTCAATTAAGTGTCTGTCTCTCGACTTCCACTCAGGTCATGATCTCACAGTTTGTGGGTTCAAGCCCTGCAATCAGTTTTGCACTGCCAATGCAGACCCTGCTGGGAATTCTCTCTCCTCTCTCTGCCCATCTCCAGTCACACTCAATGTCTCTTAAAAAAGTAAATTAAAAAAAAATAAATAAAAAGATCATACACCATGACCAAGTGGGATTTATCCCTGGGGTGCAAAGATGGTTCAACACATGCAAAGCAATAAATATGTTACACTACATTGATAGAAAGATAAAAATCTTACGATCACCTGAAAATATGTAGAAAAAGCACTTGAGGGGCGCCTGGGTGGCTCAGTCAGTTGAGCGTCCGACTTCAGCTCAGGTCATGATCTCACAGTCTGTGAGTTCGAGCCCCGCGTCAGGCTCTGTGCTGACAGCTCAGAGCCCGGGGCCTGTTTCAGATTCTGTGTCTCCCTCTCTCTCTGACCCTCCCCCATTCATGCTCTGTCTCTCTCTGTCTCAAAAATAAATAAATGTTAAAAAAAAATTAAAAAAACAAAAAAGAAAAAGCATTTGACAAAACACAATGTCCTTTTATGATAAAAGTGATCAACAAACTGGGCGTAGAAGCAACATACTTCAACGTAATAAAGGCCATATATGACAAGCCCACAGCTAACATCATATTCAACAGTGAAAGACTGAAAGCTTTTTCTCTAAGATCAGGAAGATGACAAAGGGTACCAACTCTTACCACTTTCATTCAACACAGTACTGGAAGTCAGCTAAAGCTACAACTTTCCAAATTAGAAAGGAAATAGTAATATTGTTGTTATTTACAGATGACTTAATCTTATGTATAGAAAACTCTAAAGACTCAACAACAACAACAAAAACATTAGAAATAATCAGCTAGGGGGCACCTGGATGGCTTAATCAGTTAGCATCCGACTCTTGGTTTCAACTCAGGTCATGAGATCATGCTGTCAGCACAGAGCCTGCTTGGGATTCTCTCTCTCTGCCCCTCCACTGCTTACTCTCTCTCTCTTCCTCTCTTTCTCACTCTCAAAATAAACAAAATTTAAAAAAAAGATAACAAGCAAGTTCAGTAAGTTCACAAGATGTGAAATTAGCATCGAAAAGTCAGTTGCAATTCTGTAAGCTATTACTTTTTCAGATGTTTTGTTATTAAAGAAAACTATCCCATTCTAATAACATCAAAACAATAAAATACTCAGTAATAAATTTTTTTAATGTTTATTTATTTTTGAAAGAGAGACAGAGTACAAGAGGGGGATGGGGCAGAAAGAGAGGGAGACACAGAATCTGAAACGGGCTCCAGGCTCTGAGTTGTCAGCACAGAGCCCGACGCAGGACTCGAACTCACGAACTGTGAGATCATGACCTGAGCCGAGGTCAGACACTCAACAGACTGAGCCACCCAGGCGCCCCAGAAATAAATTTAATCAAGGAAGTGAAAGATTTGTTCAATGAATATTATGAAATTTTGATGAAAAAAATTGAAGAATACAAAAACAAGTAGAAAAAAATTCCACGTTCATGGATCAGAAAATACTGTTAAAATGTCCATACTCTTTCAAGCCTTCTATACAGTCAATGAAATCCCTATCAAAATTCCAATAAGCATTTTTATAAAAACAGAAAAATAATCCTCAAACTCTTATGAAACCACAGAAGACCCTGAATAGCCAAACCAATCATGAGAAAGAAAAAGCTAGAGGCATCACACTTCCAGATTTCAAATTACATTACAAAGCTACAGTAATCAAAACAGTATGGTTCTAATAAAAAATAGACACATAGACAAATGTAACAGAATCAAGAACCCAGAAAAAAACCCCTGCATTTACAGTCAAAATATTTGACAAGGATATCAAGAAACTTAATGGGAAAAGGATAGTCTCTTCAACAAATGGTGTTGGGGAAACTTGATAACCAAATGCAGGAAAATGAAATTCAACCCCTTTCTTATACCACTCACAAAAATTAATTGAAAATGGATTAAAGACATAAACATAAGACCGGATACTACCAAATTCCTAAAAGAAAACACAGAAAAAAATCCTGACATTGGACTTGGCAGTGGTATTTCTTAGATGTGACATTAGAAGCACAAGCAACAAAAGCAAAAAACAACGGGTACTGTATCAAACTAAAAATCTTCTGCAGAGCAAAAGAAAAAGCAAACAAACAAAAGGCAACATGCCAAAAGGGAGAAAATTTTGTGAAACATCTCAGATCAGGGTCACTATATAAAATATATTAAAATTTCATACAACTCAGGGGGTGCCTGGGTGGCTCAGTCCAACTCTTGATATTGGCTGAGGTCATGATCTCACGGTTCATGGGTTCAAGCCCTGTGTTGGGTTCCCCACAGTCTGCTTGAGATTCTTTCTCTCTGTCTCTCCCAAAATAAATACACCTAAAAAAATTTTCACACAAATAGCAAAAAAAAAAAAAAAAAAAAAAAGTCTAACAACTGGGGACAAGAAACAGATATTTTTTCTAAAAAAGACATCCAAATGACCAACAGTTGCATGAAAAGGTGCTAACATTACTAATCATCAGAGAAATGCAAATAAACATCATAATAAGATATCACCTCATACCTATTAGAATGACTATCATCAAAAAGACGAGAGATGACAAGTATTGATTGGCAAGGTTGTGGAAGGAAGGAAGCCCTTATATACTATTTATAGGAATTCAAATTGGTTCAGCCACTATGGAAAACAGTATAGAGTTTCCTCAAAAAAATTAAAAATACAACTGCCATATGATCCAGCAATTCTACTTTTGGGTATATATCCAAAGGAAATGAAAACAGGATATTAAAGAGCTATGTGCACTCCCATGTTTATTGTAGCATTATTCACAATAGCCAAGATACAAGATATGGAAACAACCTAGTGGCTATCAGTGGATGAATGAATAAGGGAGATGTCACACACACACACACACACACACACACACACACACACACAGAGGAATATTATTCATCCATGAAAACGAAGGAATTCCTACCATTTGTGACAACATGGATGGAGCTTGAGGGCATTATACCAGGGGAAATAAGTCAGAGAAAAACAAATACTGTATGATATCACTTATATATGGAATCTAGAAAAGCCAAATTCATAGAAGCAGAGAGTAGAATGTATTACCAGTTAAGAGATGATGTCCTAGAAATCTAATGCACATATTGTGATTATAGTTAACAGTACTGTATTATATACTTGAAAACTGCTAAGAGAGTAGCTATTAAATGTTCTTGCCACACACCAAAAAATGATAATTATATGGCATGTTAGATAGAGGTGTTAGCTAACAGTCCAGTGGTAAATCACGTTGCAATATATAAATGTGTCACATCAACATACTACATATCTTAAAGTTATACAGGGTTATATATCAATTATATCTCAATAAATTTTAAAAAATCATTCACTACCTTAAATATATGCAATTTTTATCAAGTATACTTCAATAAAGCTGGAAAAAATGGTAAAATTTTTAAAAATATTTTAATATATGGCAACATCACCAGAATGATGTCACAGAGAAACATCTAACATGCTTAGATTACACGGTCACCCAGCAAATATTATGTATCAATTATATAACCAGGCACTTTGTAAGGTACAGTGTATTTGGGTGTCTCAGTTGGCTTTTTTTTTTTTTCCAAAATCACTCTTATGTTGTACATTATGTAACTGCCATCATTCTGTGTATGTTGTACATAATTGTTTTATGGGATGTTAAAATTAAACTGAATCTCAAGAGTGACCTATTATTACCATCCAGAAATTCCTAAAATTCCCCCCATTACATAATTGCTAACAGTAAGAGCATGGCAGAGCTCCTTGTTTGGTCTTAATTTTAATGAATAAAATGTTTTGCAACATGCTTTCTAAAGTAGACTGGAGAGAAAAATAAAATTTTACAAGTTTTCCTTAGAACATAATCCTACAGAAAAGCAAACCCATTTGCCATGGTACTCCCCCAAATGATACCTATTTCCTGTAATTTCACCGAAGGACCAAGCCAGATGAAAGACACAAAAAAGAATGAGCAGCAAGCAGTGAATGAAGAGGAGTTGCAGAATTCTTAATTTTGATGGTGAGTATGGCCTTCACACGATGATGATAGTAAAAGACCGGTTGATCATACTGAGAATTGGCAAGAAATCACACCGTATGTTTATACAAGTTCTGATGAAAGTGAAAAAAAATCCAAGTGAAAATTAATTCAATTCTAATGCACAGATAGCAGCAGTAGCCATCTGTTCTTTACCTACCAAATTTTACTCACCCATCTGATGGCAGTGCTGCACTTTTCCTTGCAGAAACACTTCCTAGCTATTCTCTGTTGTTTAGATGGGGTTAACTCCACTCCCAGAGCCAGCGTTGGGCATGTGACAAAGAGCTACCCATCAGTCACATATTCTTGGCCTTCACTGTTGGTTCAGAAATGTACACATTCTCAAAATTTTTGCTGGAGTAACAGCAGAAGAGAGGACTTCTTTTCCGCTCCATCTTGGAACTGGGAGGCCACCAGGTAGAAGCAGGCCACCTGAGAGTAAAAGCAGAACAAGCGAAGGCAGAGCTGAGAGATGGAGTAGGAGAGTGGTCCAGATGAAATCAAGTACGTGGATCCAGCTGAGACTGAAGCGAAGCCTCTCTCTGGACTTTTTGGCTACAGAACCCAAAAGGTTTTGCCTTTTTTTTATTTAAAAAAAAAATTTTTTTTTCAACGTTTTTTATTTATTTTTGGGACAGAGAGAGACAGAGCATGAACGGGGGAGGGGCAGAGAGAGAGGGAGACACAGAATCGGAAACAGGCTCCAGGCTCCGAGCCATCGGCCCAGAGCCCGACGCGGGGCTCGAACTCACGGACCGCGAGATCGTGACCTGGCTGAAGTCGGACGCTTAACCGACTGCGCCACCCAGGCGCCCCGGTTTTGCCTTTTTAAAGCCAGTTTTCTGTCACTTGCAACCATAAATGTCTTCACTGATTTAACTTGCATTCTTCACCCCGTAAGTCTGTGCATTGCTCCCATTCTCTGTCCCATTGGCTCTAAACCCAGCCTATTCTGGAGGTGCTTGGGTGGCTCAGTCAGTTAAGCATTCGACTCTTGATTTCAGCTCCGGTCATGATCTCATGGCTGGTGAGTTTGAGCTCCATGCCTGGCTGTGTGCTGGTGGCCTAGAGACTCCACAAAATAAACAAACACTTGAACCTAGCCTCTTCTGTCCTAAACTCAAATTAGGACTAAGATAATGGTATACTCCTACAGCACACAGCTTCCTTCAAAATAAGATATCTTTTTTATTTGTTTAATGTTTTATTTATTTTTGAGAAAGAGAGAAACAAAGTGTGAGTGGGGGAGGGGCAGAGAGAGACGGAGACACAGAATTTGAAGCAGGCTCCAGGCTCTGAGTCGTCAGCACAGAGCTGGACACAGGGCTTGAACTTGTGAACCACGAGATCATGACCTGAGCCTTAGTCAGATGCTTAACCGACTGAGCCACTCAGGTGCCCCTTAATTTTTTTTTAATTATTTTTTTATGTTTTGAGAGAGAGTTATACCCTTTTCAAAAGGGTAAGTTGTGTATCTGCAGGAAGAAGAGCTTCTAATTCTCACAAATCCTCTGCTTGATGCCCTTTGATTAAAAATCTTGTTTATTCACCTGAAATATATATTTCTATAAATCAGAGTGCATGCCATTCTGATGAAACTTGCAACTCAGAATCTCCATGGACATATCACTCCTGCCCCAGGAAAGTAGTTCAAAGGCCCAACCAGTCACCATCACCAGGAGTGCCTTAGAGAGCATGTAACTTAGTGATTGTTCCATAGACTCTAGGTTCAAATCCTAGTTCACCACTTGCTAGCTGAGAGACCCTGAACAAGTCACTTAACTTCTTTGCTAAGTTTCCTCGTCTGTAAAATAAGGACCTTCTCCATGCAATTGTAACAATTATATAAGATAACGGATGTAAAGGGCTTAGACCGCTGCAAAGTAACACTGTAGACCTACAAAAAAAAAAAAAAAAAAAAAGGTCAACCATTATGGTTTTGATCATTTGAGGGATCACCAGGTTGCCTGAACAGAGGTCTGACTGTGGACTGAAACACACGTACACACTCTCCCCACCCTGTACCCTGCCTCATCACAAAGAACACTTTATCAGCCTGGGGCAGAACTGGGTGAATGATTAAAAAGTGTCACCTTCTGGTAAAGAGATAAAAACAGTGTGGTGCTTGGCTTTCGATAGGGAATAAAGGGAAAGTGAAGCCCTTTACTATGACTGCAAGCGAGAATTAGGGATAATCTAGTCCAGAGAGATAGGACATCTGTCATTTTGGCAGATCCCAAAATGAGATACAGTATTCCTTTTAGTATGTCTGCCTACCTTTCTCTAACACCAGCTCATTCCATGCATATGTATACAGTGCAGAACATAGACACTTTTCCACAACATCAGTGGGTTTTAAGCTCCCTGGTGTGAAAACTTTGTTCCCTGAAGTATCTATAACCTACAAGACCAAGTGGCACATGGTAAGCTCTCAATGAGCATTTGTTTAATGAGTGGATATGATCATTTCCCTCTTACGCAGCTGTTTAAAACATGGGTGAAAAATTTCAGACCCTGGGCCAATCAGATTCCCACTTGCAGGAATTAGTATTCAGGTTTTGGAGAGAATAGATTCAGGAACAGTCAGCCCTGGCTTTGTAACGGGATATAAAATCTGAGGCTAAGGGCACCCTTGAATGATGGGGGAGGTGGCGTGGGCAAACAGGGCAGGGGCAACTGGCCGAGGGGGGGAGGGGGGTAGAAATGAAGTAAATATGCATAAAAAAAATACAGAGACAAAAGAACCTTGCAACCCTGGAGAGAGAGATATAGAGCTGGAAAGAGTAGCTACCTTAGGTCTGCATTTCCAATTCCTGATTCCTGTATTTCCAGTTTCTGATTCTTCACAAAACTCAGCTTTATTCCCCTCCCTAGGACTTTAGGGCATATTCCTGTGTCCTCCTTTTGAATCTCCCCGCCCCCCCCTTATCTAGTGTACATCCATGTGAACTGGTTTCAGTTTGTACAATCAGATAACCTCTAAAACACTAGGAATTTGCCAAGGTGAGCAAAGAAAGATGAAAATGTTTGGATCTGATTCGAAGCTAGGAACATTTAGTAACTCTCAACTGAAATATTATAATGGCTTTGGAGCCCACACCTAATTTACATAATGAGGTAAATGTTTACTTAGACTCATCCCCTAAGAGTCATCTCTGCCTTTCTAAAGAATTCAGAAGGCTGTTACAGATTCAAAGAGCTTTTCCTCCCTAGTGCCTAATCTATCTGTTGTACTAAAAGTGAATTTGCCAAAAAATGTTTCTGACAAAAGTGAAATGCAATATTTAGAACTTCCCATTAATTTAAATAATTTAAGAGTTTTTATTCAGGAGGCTGGATAACTGTTTTCAGAATATGTAATTTGATTCTCTTAGGAGAACAGTTACCCTCAGGGTTTTTTCACCATAATCTGTAGAATTCTGAAAGAATTTTGTTTTCCTCCCTTTTCAGTTGTGGGACAATAAGCTGATTGACTCTGTGGATAGGACGTGGAATACCTTGGAAATTCTGATCTTCTACCCAACACTTGCCCCATCCACAACGCTCTCCATTTTGCCTCATGGCAACTGCATCCTTCCAATTTGCTCTGGCTAAAAACCCAAGGCATCTTTAACTCCACTCTTTTCCTTCCACTCTGTTATGGGTTGCATTGTCCCAAAATGACTCTGTTATGGGCTGCATTGTTCCAAAAGATTGTCCCCAAAGATATTGAAGTCCTATCCCCAATACCTCAACATGTGAGATTATTTGGAAATAAGGTTGTTGGAGATGTAACTCATTAAGAGGATGTCGTGTCTCAATAGGGAGGGCCCTTAACCCAAGATGACTTGTGCCCGTAGAGGCAGAAAGGAAACACAAGCACAGATGAAGAGCACCACATAATAGAGGGCCACAGCTGCCGGCCAAGAAGTGCCAAGGACAGCTGTCACGCAACCAGAAATCAAGAAGAGACAAGGAAGGATTGTTCCCTATGCCTTTCAGAGGGAGTATGACCTTGTCAACACTTTGATTTCAGACTTCAAGCCTCTAGAACTGGGAGACAAATTTTTGTCATTTTACATCACCCAGTTTGTAGTATTTACCTTTTTATGGCAACTCTAACTAATGTAAACCTACATCCAGTTGGCAAGCAAATATCCTCGGCCCTACCTTTAGCATCCACCCAGGATAAGGCTATTTCTCACCACATCTAAACTGGTCTCCCAGTGAAAGTCTATTCTCAACATGGAAGCCAGGGTGATGCTTTTAACACCTACATCAAAAGATGTTACTTTCTGCTCTGCCTGCAGTGCCTCTTTGAGTAAAGTCCAGAGTCCCCGAAATATTCTAGGTCTTCTTATGCCAACACTCTGTCCAGTGAGTTCTCCCTCTACCTAGGATCAGACTCCCTTCCCCCGACCTTTCCACTCGCTCTCATTTAGCCACACTGATCTCCCTGCTGTTCCTTGAATAGGTCATGCAGCCTCCACCTCAGAGTCTTTGTACTGGCTGTCCAGTCTCCCCTCTGCCTAGAGCACTCCTACTCCTGCCCTACAGGTCCTTCAAATCTCTGCTCAAATGTCATCTTCTAGAACGGTCCACTTTGACCAGTCCATTTAAAATTACTCTCTGGGGGCACCCGGGTGGCTCAATTGGTTGAGCATCTGACTCTTGATTTCAGCTCAGGTCATGATCCCAGGATCCCGGGTTCAAACCCCATGTCAGGCTCTGCACTGGGTGTGGAACTGATTCTCTCTCTCTCTCTCTGCCCCTCTCCCCTGCTCACACCCTCTCTCTAAAACTTAAAAAAAAAAAAAAAAATTCCAACATCACCCATATTCTCAACCACCCTTGCCCATGTAGCCTTTTTCATAGCACTTAACTTTTAGTAAATCATAGAACTTATGTGTTAAATGTTTACTGTTCATCTTCAGTCTCCACCTCCTCAGAAGAATTTAAGAGCAGTATGAGTGTTTGTCTTTTTTATTCTCAAGTGTACCCCAAACATCGATCTAGTAGGCTCTTGATAAATACCTGCTGCAGAGAGGACCACCAAAAGGAGACCTCAGCTACAGCACAGCTCAGCCCTGCACTGGGCAAATCAGTGGTGTGCTGGCACTTCCCCTCTCCAGCCTGCCCCTCTTCCCAGCTCCCTGTTTGGGGATATCACATTGGTAGCTTGGAATCAGCCGTGGTGGAAATATTCATACCACAAAAATTGACAAGCCCTACTAATCAGGCCTTTGTTTTTCCTTCTTCCTTCAGGAGAATTGTTAAACATGTGCCAGCACATCACCACTGCTAACACTGTGAAAACTGTTACAAGGACAATGGAGTTTTGGCTGTGAGACCAACTGATAAATCAGAATTTATCTCATTTGGCTTGCTTTACTCATCAGAAGCTAAATACTATTGAAAGTAAATTCCATGCCCTCGCCAGGATTGACGTGACCATGTTTATCTATTGTGAGCCTTACCAAAAAGAGCAGTGGATTAAATAGTCTCATGATCAAACAATGTATTATGACCACTACTACTGAATCTATATTGAGGACACAAATAAATGTGGATAGATCACCCATTGAAATAATGTCTCAGTTTCACTCTGTTGCTGAATTTAATAGCACAATTATTAACTTGGTGTTAAACTTCAGTTTAATTGAAGAAATGCTTGACAAGGCCCAATCATTGTAATAAAAAATGATGACACTAAAGTAAATAAGATAGGACCTTAGTTCTCAAGGTGTCCAAAGTCTAGCGGGAGAAAATGGCACCAATATTATATGGCAGGAACTAAAGAAGATATATATATATCTGAGCATTCAAGAGACAGAGACCTACAAATAATCAAGACGATTTTTGCCATCATTTAATTTTTTTTGCTATTTTTTTGAGTATCAACACAATATAGCAAAACACAAGCCTGATGATGACAGTTTAGATACAATGCAAACGGTCATTGGGCCCTGCCTTCTACCCACCCTGAAAGGGGTCAGGCTAATGTTCATATGTTCTGAGTGGTGATGGAGAAATAGAGGGGAAGGTAAAGTAGGACAAGGTCAGGGATAGATGGCCACACCATCTCAGGTGACAAGGCAGAGGCTGTTGGATCTGCAGGACTCCAGCTCCATGTTTCAGAATCAGTCCAAAGGAAGCAAAACATCAACTAACCAGGAGATTCCTGGAAATCCCAGCCACACACAGGACCCAGAATTAAGGGGATCATGTATTCAGCTGTTGGGATCATCCTAGTTCACCCCCATTATCCTAATACTGGTCAAGTTTAACATTTGTCCTGGGTAAAAGTAGACCAGTTCAGAGGCTAAATAATTGTCCTGATACTAAGAGCAGACATATGCCATCAGATGGCACCAAAGGAAACAGTACCTTGGGATTCCAAACCAGGTAGCCTAGTCATCTCTTTAACTTTGCAGTAACAGGAAGCTATATTTTATTCCAGTCCAAAACCCCACCTATTCTGGAATTTGGAACATATCATGGGTGCCTTTTTGTAATTTGTGTTTTCCTTCCTCCACTCTTTCATCCTTCACCTGATAACACCTCTCCTCTCTGTAAGAAATATATTCACACACCCTCACTGTGACCCAGCCCCAGAAGGGGCACGTGACAAAGGACTGGCCGGCATTCTCAACTCCAGATCTTTTCCCCATAAGCCTAAAAACAGTGGGCCATTTTTCTGGCCTTGTCTAAAGATCCTGCCTGAGAATAAAGCCAATAAGAATATGTGAGGCATGGGGTGCCTGGGTGGCTCAGTCGGTTAAGCAGCCGACTTCGGCTCAGGTCATGATCTCGCGGTCCGTGAGTTTGAGCCCCGCGTCGGGCTCTGTGCTGACAGCTCAGAGCCTGGAGCCTGTTTCAGATTCTGTGTCTCCCTCTCTCTGACCCTCCCCTATTCATGCTCTGTCTCTCTCTGTCTCAAAAATAAATAAACATTAAAAAAAAAAAAAAAAGAATACGTGAGGCACGATGCAAAGGAGTGGAAGGAGTTACAGAAGTAAGCTGGAACCAGCTGATAATAGAGCTTTTAAGTCAGGTTTTCAAAAAAACTGAACCTTATTTATCGTTCCACATCTTCTGAAGAACCTCACTCTGAAAGAGATACTACATAGTTCTCAAAACTGTCCCTCTCCAGGGGTACCTGGGTAGCTCAGTTGGTTAACCACCCAACTCTTGGTTTCAGCTCAAATCATGATCTCACAGTTCGGAAGCTTGAGCTCCATATCAGGCTCCACACTGACAGCACAGAGCCTGCTTGGGATTCATTCTCTCTCTCAAAATAAATAAGCTTTAAAAAGAAAAAAATAACCTGTCCCCCTCCTAACCCATTTCCATGGCTACTACCTCTCATTTCAGGCCACCATGATCTCTCATGCAGACCACCACAAATCTAAATGGGTTACCCATCTCTGTAATAGGCCAACTTACAAGATATCAGAAAGCTTATTGTATGTAAGTTCAGCTTAAACTCACCTTTCATGAATAGTTGAGATAAAAGGCTTATGCAGTTCCCTATTAAAGTTATCAGTAATTAGTAACCACCCTATCTCACTTCTGTGACCTCCCCTGCTTACTAAATAGATAACTTAGGATGCAAAACGCTCCCCCACCCCCTCTACCAAGATCTGGGCCAGGCAAGACCAACATGTAAAAAGCCATGTACTCACTGTCCTACAGCATCTCAGGTGTCTAACTATGATTGGTCATTTTAAACCCTCTTAGGACAAAGACCTTTAAAATTTATAGGTTCCCGCCAAAACTAATGTCTGTGTATCACAATATATTTGGCTACCATGAAATGCTGTAGATTGTAATTGGTTAAGCAAATAATGATGTGTTCTGACTTGATAAAATCTATATAAGCCCACTGCTGCCTTTGTTAGGGACCATTCTCTGCACTTTTCTCCTTAAGATCAGATCATCTTTGGCCCGGCCGTGAATCTTGCCTCGCTTCTATTTGGCGTCTGGTGGTTTTTTTCGATATCACCCTGTTTCAATCTCCAGGGTCCACCCCCTACCCTTACCCTACATGTCCTCCCACACTCCTCAGAGTTAGCAAAGCAACTAACTGATTCAAAATTCAAATGTTATCGCATTACTTTCCACAGTGGTTCTGCATTGCCTACAGGGTCAAATAGAGGTCAAGACCTACAAAGACTCACAGAGCAGACTCCTGCCTACCTGCTCAAACATACCAGCCTCCTCCATAACCACCCTCCATTTGTTCTCTAAACCCCAGCTCTACACAACATTCTACTCTGAAGCCTTCTGTGCTTCAGTGCCCTGCACAACTACTCCAGCTGCATTTCCTGTCTCAGTCTTACAACTACCTCTTCTACGAAGCCCTGCAACTTCCAAGACACCCTAAGATGGAACTTAGCATGTCTGTCCACCTGTCACACTTTATTGCCTTATTGGTCAAGGTGTCTTCCTATAGCATTAGACCTAAGCCTTTTGAAGAGTTGCTGCTCCCTGAGACTACTTTTCCCTCTTGACCTTCAGCCCATTTCACCGCTAATCTTCCATCCTCCCCCCACGCCCCAGCAGTTTCTCTTTCTTCACTCTGGTCTCCTCAGCCCTCTTTCAGGAAAATCTTCGGGTCTAATATTTAGCAAGCCTAGGTGGTAATGAGAGCAAAAGAATGCATCTTGAATCTGTGAGCGAGTAGTTGTTAATCTTTTCTTCTACCAGAACAGAACAATTACTGTGACAGAATTTCCCCATATCATTTCCGTGGCTCTAGGATATGTCATTTGCTTTACAAAAACACTTCCTTTCAGCCCTTCAATACCCAGCAGAATATAACTGAAGTAAGTGTCATCAAACGATGCTGAGAGGCATTTTCCCAAATAGATTTATCTGTTTCATGTTGGGCAGTTGCAGATGTTGAAATTAAGTGAAAGTGTAAAAGTAATTAATTCTTTGCAGCTAGGTTTAATTCCATGCTATAAATGAGTCTTTGATTGTAGTAACAACCAACCGCACTATTTTCTTAGTGAAAAAAGAGTTTCCAACATCGGTTTACATCAGAATCCCCTTTTCCTTCTGAGTTTTATCAGAATTGTATTTTTTGTTGTGAAAGAAATGTTTTTTGGTCAGGGTTATGGGGATGTAATTTATACACAGTAAAATTCATCAAACTGAGGTGTATGAAAGTAAGCAATGAATACAATTCTGCAACAGCCACATAAGATAATCTTTCCATCACCCCAAAAGGTTTTATTTTAAATTTATTTTTTGGGAGAGTGCAAGCGGGGGAGGGGCAGAGAACATAAGACAGAGGATAAGATGGGAATGGAAACTGGTGCAGCCGCTCTGGAAAACAGTGTGGAGGTTCCTCAAAAAATTAAAAATAGACCTACCCTATGACCCAGCAATAGCACTGCTAGGAATTTACCCAAGGGATACAGGAGTACTGATGCATAGGGGCACTTGTACCCCAATGTTTATAGCAACACTTTCAACAATAGCCAAATTATGGAAAGAGCCTAAATGTCCATCAACTGATGAATGGATGAAGAAATTGTGGTTTATATACCCAATGGAATACTACGTGGCAATGAGAAAGAATGAAATATGGCCTTTTGTAGCAACGTGGATGGAACTGGAGAGTTATGCTAAGTGAAATAAGTCATACAGAGAAAGACAGATACCATATGTTTTCACTTTTATGTGGATCCTGAGAAACTTAACAGAAGACCACGGAGGAGGGGAAGGGGGGAAAAAAAAGTTAGGGAGGGAGAAAACCATAAGAGACTCTTAAAAACTGAGAACAAATTGAGGGTTAATGGGGTTGGGAGGGAGGGGAGGGTGGGTGAGGGGTACTGAGGAGGGCACCTGTTGGGATGAGCACTGGGTGTTGTATGGAAGCCAATTTGACAATAAATTTCATATTAAAAAAAGAAAAAAAGAGGATATGAAGTGGGCTCTGCGCTGACAGGCTGACAGCAGTGAACCCGATGCGGGTATGTTGGGCTCAAACTTCAAACTGAGAGATCATGACCTGAGCAGAAGTTAGATGTTCCACTGACTGAGGCACCCAGGTGCCTCCACCCCAAAATGTTTCCTGTACCCCTTTGTCATTTATCTCCCCTCACTCCCAGCCCCAATGATCAGCCAGTGATTTGTTCCTGTCCCTATAATTTTGCTTATTCCAAAATGTCATGTAAATGAAATCATAAAGTTTGTAGCCTTTTTATTCTGGATTCTTTCACCTAGAACAATTATTATTTTGATATTTATTCCTGTCACTACCTGTATCAGGAACTGATTTCTTTTTGTTGCTGAATAATATTCCATCCTGTGGATGTAACAGAAGATTCATCCATTCACCTGTAGATACTTTGTTTCCAGTTTTTAGTGCTAGAAATAAAGCTGCTATAAATATTTGCATATAAGATAGTGTGACAATATATATCTATTTATCTTCAGTAAATACTTAAGTGAATGTTTAACTTTACGAGCAACTGCCCAACTGTTTTCCAAACTAGCTGTACCATTTGGCTTTCCCACCAGTAAGGTATGAGGGTTCCTGTTACAGAGCTCCACATCCTTGCCACAGTTTGGTTTTTTGGTTTAATGATTTTAATAGGTGTGTTGTGGTACCTCACTGTGGTTTTGAACTTTATTAGTTTTAATCCTTTGATTGGAATACTACTGAAGCCAGTAAGTCTAGAGATCTAGAGAGAAAATACTGCTATTAGTGCAAGAAGTGGTTCCCAGTTGTAATTATGGGACCTGAAGAAAGCACTTGAAATGCTAAACAAATTTGAACCACTGATCATATTTCTTATCTTGTTACTGAGAAGGACTATGCTCTTCTACCATAGGAAAATTACCAACCATTGTTTAATAGCATGTCAACATTTGTAATTAAAAGCAACAAATACTTATTGGAACCATATTTTATACAAGGCTATACGTGTAAGTCATTACTTGTTTGGTCCCCAATATCCATTCTTCTCTGTTTTCTTAGTTAGACCTGGGTATGGGGCTAACTGGAATCAAGATTACATTTTCAGTTTCCCTTACAACCAACTGCGGGCACATGTTGTGAAAGGGTCACGTGGCAACTTCTAGGAACCTCCCTTAAATATAGTTGGCATGAGGCCATTGTTCTCTTCCTACTTTGTTCCTTCCTCCTGACAGCGAAAGCTAAAGAAACCACCTTGACAGTGAGGCCATGCACAGAGAAGCAAGAAGATGAAGCAGCCTGAGTTCCTGAGAATTTTGTAGATCACACCAGCCCTGGACCATCTACCTTGGGACTCTTATAGGAGATAAATAAATTTGTATCTTGTTGTGGTAGATTGAAAATGTGTTCCCAGTTCTTCACTTCATTATCCATATCCTTTTCATCATCGTGGGCTGAGTGTACTGTGCACCCTCTGACTTTGGGCTCAGCCAGTGTAACCACTTCATGGGTAGAATAGTGTGCTGGTTCTGAGCCTGAGCCTATGAGGCTCAGCATTTCTGCTTGCCATTTTGTGCACCTTCCTTTACCAAAAGAATAGTCCTGGTTAGCCTGCCCCTCCCCCCTCCAATCCCAGGAGGAAGGAGGCCATCCTAGGCAACCCACAGACTTTCATTGACAAGCAGAGTTGCCTCAACTATCACAACTGGAGAAGTATCCAGTCAAACTCAGCCTAGACCCACAAAACCATAGCCACTAATTGTAAACAATTATTGACTTAAACCGGTGAGTTTTGGCATGGTTACTTAGGAATACCTAATTGATACACTTGTTCAAGCTATTGTCATTTTGCCTCGTTATTTAGAAACCAACCAAATCCTAATTATCTTACATTCCTTTGTACCTGACTTAAAGTCCAAGCCCTCCAAAAGCATACAATCAACATGGGAAAATAGGAACCAATAAAAATAGAACTACCCTTACAACTCAGCAATTGCACTACTAAGTAACCAAGGGATATAGGTGTGCTGTTTCAAAGGGACATATGCACCCCAATATTTATAGCAGCACTATCAATAACAGCCAAAGTATGGAAAGAGCCCAAATGTCCATCGATGGATGAATGGATAAAGATGTGGTATACACACACACACACACACACACACACACACAATGGAGTATTACTCGGCAATCAAAAAGAATGAAATCTTGGGGCGCCTGGGTGGCGCAGTCGGTTAAGCGTCCGACTTCAGCCAGGTCACGATCTCGCGGTCCGTGAGTTCGAGCCCCGCGTCAGGCTCTGGGCTGATGGCTCGGAGCCTGGAGCCTGTTTCCGATTCTGTGTCTCCCTCTCTCTCTGCCCCTCCCCCGTTCAGCTCTGTCTCTCTCTGTCCCAAAAATAAAAATAAAAAACGTTGAAAAAAAAATTTAAAAAAAAAAAAAAAAAAAAGAATGAAATCTTGCCATTTTCAACTATGTGGATGGAACTGGAGGGTATTATGCTAAGTGAAATTAATCAGTCAGAGAAAAACAAATATCATATGGCTTCACTCATATGAGGACTTTAAGAGACAAAATATGAACACAAGGGAAGGGAAACAAAAACAATATAAAAACAGGGAGGGAACAAAACATAAGAGACTCTTAAATATGGAGAATAAACAGGGTTACTGGAGGGGTTGTGGGAGGGGGGATGAGCTAAATGGGTAAGGGGCACTTACAAATCTACTCCTGAAATCATTGTTGCACTATAAGCTAACTAATTTGGATGTAAATTTAAAAAATAATAAATTAAAAAATAAATAAAAACAAAATGAAGTATCAAGAAGAAAATAGGAACCAAGTTAATTTAATGAGGCAAGTTTTAAAGGCTGCTGTAACAAATGGATATATCCATATAAAAAATCAAAAAAAGAAATTTGACCCTGCATTTCATACACAAAAATTAATTTGAGATGGATCATAGACCTAAACATAAAACCCAATGTTAAAATAAGTTTCTAGGCCAAAGATGGAGCCGCTCCTGCCCAGGGTGCCACACCCAGCGAAATGAAGCTCAGATAACTTCCATGTCCCTATAAACCTTCTGCTTGACCCCATAACACCGTACATCCCGTCAACCAATCCCCAGACACCAAGCCAACTCTGGACTCTACTTCTTTCCTTGATCCTTCTCACCCCAAACACAGTTGACTATGAGGCCCCAGCCAATCAGATATTTTTCTCTTCCTTGTTCTTTACTCTTTACCCTGTACAAGTCTTCTGTCTTCCGCCCCATTTTGCACTTCTCCAGAAGGAGACTGTCTGCTTCACGAAGTGTTGAAGTTTGTATCACCCAAACGGTTTTCTTTAATCATCTTTTAACACCAGAAACATAAAGGTCATATTTCCTACTCTAATTATACTGAGTGCTCACAACATGCTGCTTTGAAAGAGGAATTTATAGAATTCACTAAATACTTACATGCCAGGTGCTGAGAAACATTTTGGCGTGCATGATTTTATTTAATTCTCAAACACGCTGTGGCCCCCTATCCCTCCACATTTGTAGGGGATAGCTACTTTTCTTTACCTAACATCCTTTCCCCTTATTTTGCTAATGGCACCCGAGTTTCCTCGGAGGACCAACTTCTCTCTTACACTCACTCTGTGGTTTCTCCAGTGGTTCCTCTAGCAAACATTTGAAATCCTGATGATGGTCCCAGTTCCTGGAACCGCCATCTCTAGGACTACTCTATTATTCTGCTTTTATCTAGATGGGTGGTTCCTAAATTTTAGCATGCATAAGAATCACCTGGGGAGCTTATTGAAACAGAAGTTTCTGGACCCCACACCCAGAGATTTTTGATTGGTAGTTCTGGGGCAGGGTTTAGGATTTGCATTTCTAACGAGCTCCCAGCTGATGCTAATGCTGCCGCTGGTCAGAGGAGCTGAGAGCTTGCTAAAAATGCAAATTCTGGGCCCTACCCCAGACCCACTGAATCAGACTCTCTAAGGAAAGACCCAGAAATCTGAGTTTTAATAAAATCTCCAAATGATTCTTGTGCAAACCAAAGTTTGAAATGCACTGTTCCATTAGTGCTCTTGAACCCTGGCTACATAGTAGAATCACTTGGGAAACTTTTAAAATATTCAGAAGCTCAGGCATCTCTCTTAGAGAGTCTCATTTGATTTTTGGAAACATCTCATTAGAGACAAGTTTGCAGCGAAGGGATGAGAAAAGCAGTTCTGAATCATAATGTTTTCCTTAGGAAGGAAAATAGGGCCCGTGTCTGTGCCTGCGGAAGTTGGGTGGGTGGAGAATGGGGGTAAGGGAACAAACACTTATTTTCTTAGATCATTAAGCAGCCTTCCAACATACAAGTTCTAATGGCTGTGTAGTATTCCATTATGACCTATGCACTTTCTATTGAACATACACTAAGTACCAGACACTGATTTATTTACAGTCTGTATCAACTCTGTTTTACCCACAAGAAATCTGAGGTGGAGAGAAGCTGCATTGATTGTTTGGACCTGAAACTGCCTGACTCCCATACCAGAGGTTCTCAATCTGGTTCCTCATGTGAGGCACACTGAAATTACACAAATGGGTAATTTCCCAGGTGGTGGACACGTGGAGGTTGGGGGAGGGTGCAATACTCAGAGTATGGAAGCTCCTGCATGTTCCCCATACCTTGCCCTATGCACCTCTTCCATCTGACTGTTCCTGGGTACGTCCTTGTGTAATAAACCAGTAATCTAGTATGTATGTATGTATGTAAAAATAAATAAATAAATAAATAAATAAATAAATAAATAAATAAATATCTGGATTCTACACCACACTAAAGGAATCTAAATCTCTTGGGGGAGGGGGCTTGGGGGTTGAGCATCTATTTGGGTTTCTTTTTTTACCCCAAATGACTCTGATGCACAGTAAGGATGAAGCATTCTGCTTCTCGTGTTGATGGTATCTATACCTATTTCTGACCACCTTTTCCCTTTTTTGCTTTAGCAGTGTCATTCTCTCCTCCCTCATCTGTCACTTCACCAAAGTCCTTAAGGAAAGATTCAGATGGTCTAGAGTGTGTTCAGCCAGAATGTGGTAGGGACCAGATACATGATGACGGTCTGTGACATTCAGAGAGGCTCAAGTCCTTTCTCATTGCAGTGAGAAGTGGTGGGGGTGGTAAGGGCTGTCCTCCCAGGGGGTCAGAGGAGCGTGTGTATCAGTGCAAAGCATAAAGACACCGTTGAAAGGACACTGAATCAGACAGTAATTTTGAGCGTGGTCTGATGATGGCCCCCTTACAATCAGCTGGTTTTGGTCAACAGAGACAGAAAGGAAAGACAGTGTACCTTTGCCCTACCATTAGTAATGCTCTCTGGGAAACAGAACTGTAGGATTGATGAGGGACCCAGCCAGTAGCCTTGCACTGTAACCACACTTGTTCTAAAAAAAAAAAAAAATGTGTTTTATATGCAAGAGAGTGTATACATGTGCACATGCAAGCAGTCTCTCTCAGTGCTCCCCATACACACACATTAGATTACCTCTATCAGAATAATTCATAAAGCAATGAAGAGAAAAGTAGTAAATAATGTTTAGAGGCAGATAAACTTAACAATATTTCAGTTAGTGTACATATTTTCCAACCAACATATTTCTAAACATTTCTTCCTTTTCACCAAAATGGACATTTGTTTTTCTTTTTTCCCTAACTGATGGCTATTTCCAAATTCCAAAGTGCTCAAGGAACAAAGTTCTGAGCAATGTGTGTCCTGTATTGGCAAGCTAAGTTAGATGGCCTTTATTTTGTCATACAGAAGCGAAATGGTGATACTGACAGCCACGAGTTAGGAAGGCTGGAGACCCTGGATACAGGTATAATAAAAGGGTTCATTTCATCCAGTTCAATTTCACTCATTCATTTATTCACTCACCCATTCAACGTTTACTAAGTACCTGGGTGCCAGAAATTATGTCAAGCCCTACTAGAAAACAAGGGTAGAATAACAAAAAGGCTTTTGAGGGGTGCCTGGGTGGCTTAGTCAGTTAAGTGTCTGTCTCTTGGTTTCAGCTCAGGTCATGATCTGAGGTCATGATCTCTGCTGGATGCAGAGCCTGCTTGAGATTCTCTCACCCTCTCTCTTGACCCCTCACCCACTTGCACACGTGCATTCTCTCTCTAAAAAGTAAATAAATAGATAGATAAATAAATAAAAATTAATTAATTAGTTAGTTTTAAAAAAGGCTTTGGTGTTTAACCAAAGAAAGGCCTAGTAACAGATCTGAGTGTTTTAGGAAGTGGTGATGAGACAGAAAAACCCAGAAGCTGTCAGCATCACTGTCATGCTACCCACCTGACCCACTCTCCGGGCTCACCACCATTTAAGAAACCACAAATGTGGACACTACATGCTAACAATAAACATGGGTCTTCTAAACTCCCCTGCCATTGCTTGACAGTTTCTTTTCATGCCTCTGCTCTTTCTGAATATGGAAAACTCTGTACGTGCCACTATATCTGTCATAACATCACATTGCTAAATGACATCCTGCTCATGTTGCTCACCATGTGAAAGTGTCACGTGTGGAAATTCAGTTTTGGAGATCAAAATATTTCATCACATAGGGATTATCATTTTCACATCAAGTTGCACAAAACATCATTGTAAGATAGTTGTGCAAAGTAATGAGCATTTGGAAGACGTACCTTTTCAGCATTTGCTACCTGGAGAAAGGTTTAGATAATTTGTAACATTTTGGCAGCTGAAGGAACAGATGGCATCTTTCTGACCACATCAGGGAGAGGACAGTGAGCATTAGCCAGCTGGCAGAGAGCCACCTGAGATTAATTCATAGGAGAATCAGAAATGAAGCATTAGCACCCAAACAGCTTGTCAATAATTTGTTTCCTTGAAAGAAAATGGAAACATTCATACATTATCTTTTTTTCTTTAGCTGCCACTAAAAACATCTAAGGTGCAGGGGTATATTCTGTTCAATTCATTCAGGCACATGACTAATTCATGAATAACTAGGTAATATATACTTATGGTATATACTTTTTTTTTTTTTTGAGAAAGAGAGAGAGAACAGGCATGAGTAGGGGAGGGGCAGAAAGAGAGGGGAACAGAGGATCTGAAGCAGGCTCTGCGCTGACAGCAGCAAGCCCAATGGGGGATTCGAACTCATGAACCAGCCTAAGTCAGGAGCTCAACCGACTAAGCCAGCCATGTGCCCCCCCCCATGGTGTATAATTTATTTGCTTTTATTTTATTTTTATTTATTTTGAGAGAGACATAGAGAACAAGCAGGGGAGGGACAGAGAGATGGAGAGAGAGAATCCCAACTAGGCTCCATGCTGCCAGCACAGAGGCTGATCCAGGGCTCGAACCCAGGAACTGCTAGAACATGACCTGAGCATAAATCAAGAGTCAGATGCTTGACTGTGTGAGCCACCCAGGCACCCCTCTATGGTATATACTTTTAAAAACATCTTTCTTGAGATATAATTCACATAGCACAATTCACCCATTCAAAGTATACAGGGGCTCCTGGATGGCTCAGTCAGTCTCTAGTTTTTGGTATTATGAATAATGCCACTATGAGTTTTCCATGTAAGTTTTTGCATGGACATAGGTCTTCATTTCTCTTGGGTAATGCTTAGGAGTGGAATTGCTAGATACATGGTAGTTTTGTGTTTAACTGCCAGATGGTTTTTCAAAGCAGATGCACTATTTTACATTCCCACCAGCAATGAATGCAGGTTCCAATTTCTCCACATCTTTTTTTTTTTTAATTTTTAATGTTTATTTATTTATTTTGAGAGGGAGAGAGCGTAATCAGGGCAGGGGCAGAGAGAGAGGGAGTGAGAATCCCAAGCAGGCTCTGTGCTGTCAGTGCAGAGCCTCAGGTGGGGCTCGATCCCATTAACTGTGAGATCATGACCTGAGCCAAAATCAAGAATCCAACACTTATCCAGGTGCCCCTCTCCACATCTTTGACAACACTTCTTATTTTTCTGTTTGCTTATAACCATCGTGGTAGCTGTGAAATGGCATCTCACTTGCATTTGTCTTTTTACGTTTCTAGTGATTTTATTAAGAAGGTTTTTTGAAGGCAGAGAAAGGTTGTGAGACAGTATTTTGTCAACTTTAAAGTCTATCTTAATATATTTTTTGCCTACCTCTCTTTGTAATAGTACCTATGTCTTTCTTTGGGGAACCATCCTTTATCCACTCCCAGTCTATATAATTTGAATAGAGCTGACCTCTTCTCCCTACTTCCTGAATGGGCACGTGAATCAGGCTGGCTAATTAGATCAGGGTCTGTTAGATCAGGGTCCAGTCAGGAAAGAGGAAGCACACCAATTATGTGCATAGAGAAAATCTAATCTAAACAGGTATGAATAGGGGTACCTGGGTGGCTCAGTCGGTTGAGCATCCGACTTCAGCTCAGGTCATGATCTCACAGTCTGTGAGTTCGACCCCGCATCGGGCTCTGTGCTGACAGCTCAGAGCCTGGAGCCTGCTTCGGATTCTGTGTCTCCCCTCTCTCTCTGCCCCTCCCCCGCTCATGCTCTGTCTGTCAAAAATAAATAAACATGAAAAAAAACTGGGAAAAAAGTTTAAAAAAATAAAATAAAATAAAAAGTATACAGGTATGAATAGGTATCAAGTAGTCAACCAGGTAACTAGCTAAAAAGAGAACTCTAAGGATTCTAGGGGTAGCAACTGCATGAAGCAGCTTCTGTTTTTAGGGCAAGGGGAGAAAGGGAAGAGGTTAGACTTATTAAAACTTAGAAGCTTGGAGAAGGAGTCCTGTGAAGCTGAAACCTCTGAGGAGGTAGGCTTTAATCTATTGGCGCTGACGTCTCGCAGCCCATAGGAGGGGCCCCACAGTGCTGCTTCCCAGACAGACCTCAGAAGAATGGGCTCCAGCCAGCTAGTGCTGATGTCTGGATACCTGGCTGAGGGAGAGGGGTGGAGGTAATACAGCTCTTTCTGTAAGCGTTGCACATTGGATTTAGGGATCATTGGTAAGAAAGAAACAGCTGCTGCTAAAGCAGTGACACTTGTAAGAACCTCAAGGAATCTACGGTAAACTCACAGGAAGAAGCATGTTCTTTTTTCCTCCACATTCCTTTCAGGTCCTGCCTGTGGCACCCCGCATTGGCAGAATCTAAGAGAAAGCAGGTGTCCCTGGAGAACTGTGGTTTGCAGAGCTCTGGCTCCATCATCACCACGGAGAGCGTAGAAAAGTGGGCTTGGAGCTGGATGATAAACCCCTTTGGCTATTCAGCATCCATATGCCCCCTTCTGTATACATTTCAACTTTCATGTAACAAACAACTCCCTGTTTCACCTAATGTGATGCAATGATCCTTCATACAAATGAAGATGTTTGCACCTTCTTTACAACATGAGAAGATACAAAGTCCTAATGGTCACTGTAGCTATCTCTGAGCTATACTGCTCACCCCTCCATTTCTGTCTCTGTCCCACATGAAATCCTGTTACCTAAAGGTTAAACAGTAAAGTTAACATCAAATAAACAAACAAAGGGGTATCTGGGTGGCACAGTCGGTTAAACATCTGACTCTTGATCTCGGCTCAGGTCATGATCTCACAGTTCATGAGTTCAAGCCCCGCCCTGGGCTCTGTGCTGATGTTGCAGACCCTGCTTGGGATTCTGTCTCTCTTTCTCTCTGACCCTCCCCCTCTTGTGCTCTCTCTCTCTCGCTCTCTCAAAATAAATAAAATAAACTTTAAAAAAAATTTAAAAGAGAAACAAAACACTCATATAAACTAGGGAAAGGAAGAGAGAAAATAGTGTGCATGTGTAAGTATATTATACTATCATATATAATGTATACGCATACATAATGTATAAGCACCTATATTTATATTACTTATATTACATTAATATATTACTAATGTACTTATGTGTAATACACATAGATATAGATGTGTACGCATATAACAAGCAAGGAAGAAAATAATCATTGCCATTAGAGACATAATTTATGTAACTGGTCAAAAGGCCATAGTTGATATTTTAAACTTCCTTCTTCCACTTGTATTAGTTATCTTTTGCTGCATAACAAATTACTCCAAAACTTAGTGACTTACAACAACAACAAATGTTTATCTCACATAGGTTCTGTGGGCCAGGAATTCAGGAGTGGCTTAACTGAGTGGTTCTGCCCTCTGTGAAATCACAGTCAAGGTGTTAGCTAGACTGCTGTCATCAGAAGGCTTGAGGAGGGCTAGAGGACCTACTTCTAAGATGGCTCGCTCACACTGCTAATAAAATGATGCTGGCTGATTGCAGGAGAAATCCTCTCCTCTCCACATGGAATTCTTGGTAGGGCTACTCAAAAAGCCTCGCAGCATGGGAGCTGGCTTCCCCCCAGAGCAAATAATCCAAGAAAACAATATGGAAGCCATCATGTTTTTATGACCTAGCTTCAGAAGTCACACACCATCACTTCCATAATAGTAATATCCTATGTTTACACAGGTCAGCTCTGTCCAGTGTGGGAGAGGACATACAGCTTATGAATTCCAGGAAGTGAACATCTTTGGGCACTATCTTAGAGGCTGGCTACTGCAACCACCTGTTCCATATTTCCTTTGACCTCAGTCAGAATCTCAATTTGTTTCTTCATTGGTGAGGTAACAAAACCTTCATTCTTGAAGGTCTGTGAATACACAGATCTGCCTCCCTTTGCCTGTAGTAGTTTCTATTAACCTTGACTACTGGACATAGAAACACTAAGAGGCATCTTAGAGACTTTCCTAGATTGCAGAAATAGTCCTTCCCACTCTCATTCTATAACAGCAATCCAGTTTGTTCTTGGAAACTAGGATCAATCATTCCATCAGTAGAGTAACTCCTTTCATTGCCTGTTGGTTCAGAAACATAAGAAAGAAATCCCCAGTTGACCTGGTGTCAGTATTATCTTCCAAAGCAATGGAATTATTGTTGTGTCCTTGGTAGAGGTATTCCTCCTTTGGACACAGGACCTCCTAGCCAGCAGAGCTCAAAGTTGTGGGGAGAAGGAAGCAAAAATTCTCTGAGTTGTTTATGAGACAGTGGGAGGATCTACTTCTACTGTTCCTTAATTCTCGTACCCATGTATTCTAGTTATGGGAGAGGCAACCATACATTGGTCTCTGATTCAAAGCTTATATTACATCTTATAAGAGAATATCTATTCTTTACAAGTGTTGTCTCCAAATTGGCACTGTAAATAATTATGTTTAATTTTTTTAACATTTTTATTTATTTTTGAGAGACAGAGAGACAGATTGTGAGCAAAGGAGGGGCAGAGAGAGAGGGAGACACAGAATCCAAAGCAGGCTCCAGGCTTTGAGCTGTCAGCACAAAGCCCGACTCAAGGCTCAAACTCACCAACTATGAGATCATGACCTGAGCTGAAGTTGGATGCTTAACTGACCGAGCCACCCAAGTGCCCCTAAATAATTATGTTTATATAGCAAGATCATTTAATACCACAAATTCCTTGACCAGAAGCAATGTCAGTGGAATACCAAGATGGCAACTAAAGCATTTTGTTAGGCGATGCTGGCAGAAGCATTATGGGAAAGAGAAGGAAATCCGTATACAGAATAGGCTTGGCTTCACTAAGGATGCATTTCTATTCCTGTCATGATGGAAAGGACACAGTGTAATCAACCTACCACCAAGTAGCTCATTGGTTCCTTCCCTCTACTCCCCCAGGGATGGGGCCATACTAAGGACTCAGTATTGGTCTCTGGCATGTTAGGTACTCACAGTAATGGTAGCTAGGTCAGCTATGTTGTTGAAGCCCATGTATAGTGTCCATTGCTGCCACCATAACTACTTTGTTCATGAGTCCAACGAATAAGCACTCAATTGGCAGGGGAAGAGGCTGACATTTATAGAAAGTGCACCTTTGTCCACCTGATTACTGAGAGCATCCTATACAATAAATACCTATTGATGGGCATTCAATTGACACACATATATCTTTATACTCTGTGATCATTGTGAAAAATCTATTCACAGACCTCTTCACCAGACATCTTTCCCACAAATCTTCCAATCTGATTCTTGCCAAACCCTTAACTATCTAGGTAAGCCATTAAGTACCTGCTTATAAGTACCTGCTTATAAATCAGTGCAGTTCTATGATTCTGACCATTTCGGAATCCAAAGTGGACAACTAGATGTATTGTTCAAAGTTCTGGCAATAAGGGAATTTCCCTTCATTGCCATCTTTCTGGGCCATCAGTGAATGGGGCTTTAATGTTGCAGTTACGCACTTTTGGTTTGGGGCAGCATATAGTGTGAAAACACCTATAAACCAGGCTCGGGTTTTTTTTCCTTTTCAGTCAACTGATCATAACAAAATTCCTTGAGGTCATGAGTTGGGGGAAAGGAGACAATACAGCACAGTTTGGTTTCAGAGGAGTGTGAGAGACTCAGTCATGCACCTTACTTGTACATGATGGACCTGCTTAAGTCTGATCTCTTATGCACCATTTCCACTTCACGGACATGCCCAACCTCATGGTTTAATGGGCAGATGACATCCAGTTAATTACAGGAAGTTCAGGTTGCCTGGTCATTTGATGTCCTATGGCTAGTTCTTTATCAGGACCCAGAAATAGGCTTATGGCACTCTGTCAAAGGATAATCGTTATCTGCAAAAGAGGATATGCATTTTCTTCAAAACCTTAGAAGTATGTGCCATGATTCTTCTATGGTACTTGCCAGAGACTCCACATGCCTACAGACACAAGTATCATTGGATCTGGTGGCCCAAGCAGAAAAACAGCTTGCAGTGAAGCTAGATTTGCTGCAGAGCTTTATTTTGCTCTAGTTTCCATTCAAACTCCCAGTGCTATGGGTTACTTAGTAATTGGGTCAAAGTAACATATTAAAATGTGGCATGCTTTGCCTCCAATACTCAAAATAGCCTACCAAGATTTTGTGCCCTGCACCGCCCCCACCATGTCCTGTTTTGTTTGTTTGTTTGTTTGTTTGTTGAGTGATACATGGTTGTGGTGTGGCAATGTGCGGCTAAGAGGGTATTTTGACATGCTAAAGATCACTGGACTCTCAGAAACTTTACTGAGGTGGCAGACCCCTGAATTTTCATAGGGTCTATCTTCCCACCCCCTGGTTCATAAAGCTTCACAAAGATATTTGTAGTACTTGCTACATCCTGTTCATCAAATTCAATTTGCATAATTCCATCAATGTCATGGGTCAGTGTGATATTTTATGCAATGTCAAGATGATCAAGATCTCTGCAGACTATATTATGGCTAAGAGCAGGTAAGCTGACGTAGCATGAAGCAAGATGGTGAAGTCGTGCTGTGGACTCTGTCAGGGAAAAACAAACTGCTTTTGGTGGTCCTAGCAAATAACTAAAAATGGTGGGGGGGGGGGTGCATTTTCCATATTACATTTAAGGAGCTGTGTGGATTTGTTCCAGCAAAGGAAATACATCTGGAAGGGCTGCTTCAAATGAGTCACCTTCTGATCAACATTAAAATAATGTAGTTATGCTTTAAAGTCCATCTGCCTTCTGCACAGACCGAATAGATGAGTTAAATTGAGATGTAATAGGAACCAACACTTCTGCATCAATCAAATGTTTAATGATGATTGTAGTCTCTGTAATCCAACACGTCCTATTCTTTTGGTTTACCATCCTGGTAGAGAGGAGGAATTCCAATAGCTTCCCCTTGACTCTTCATAACCTAATGACCCTTAGTCCATAAGTAGGGAGCTAATATGGTTGCCTAATATGTTTTTAACAATAATACATTCTGGAACTGGGGGAAAAACATGGGGAGGGCTCATGGGCCCACTGAGCCCACTGTGATTCAAACTGAGCCTATAACTCAACTTATCACCTGACCACCATAAATCTCCACTTTGAATGTCAGACCAGCAACATATGGGTCCCTAGCAGTTAGCATCAGTTGAGAACCAGTATCTAATAATCCCCCAAAAGTCTGGGTGTTTCTATTTCCCAATGCACATTCACTCTAGAAAATGGCCACAGGGAAACTTACAGCAATGCTTCAGGGACCTTCCCCAAGAGAACCCAGCCTCCCCTTAAATTGAAGGGCTCTGGGCCTCTGAACTGGTTTAGGTCTGGAAACTGGATGAGAAGCTATGGCTATCCTTTCTGATAGACTTGACTTCATTTTCACATATTTGACAAATATGTATTAACACAGCCTACTCTTAGTATACTCTTTTTTCCCCCTATACATTGTCATAAATATTATAAAGGAAAACCAATGATCTAGTAAGTTCTCACAAAAAATGCAATCGTAAAAAGTACTTCACGGCTCTCTGCTCCTCCCCGTTCGACAGACAGCGGCATCTTCTGGTGCAGTGCCAGCCGCGTCCCCAAGACACGATGGTGAAGGTTGGAGTCAACGGATTTGGCCCTATTGGAGTGCCTGGTCACCAGGGCTGCTTTTAACTCTGGCAAAGTGGGCATTGTCACCATCAATGACCCCTTCATTGACCTCAACTACATGGTCTACATGTTCCAGTATGATTCCACCCACAGCAAATTCCACGGCACAGTCAAAGCTGAGAATGGGAAACGCGCCATCCATGGAAAGCCCATCACCATCTTCCAGGAGCGAGATCCCGCCAACATCAAATGGGGTGATGCTGGTGCTGAGTATGTTGTGGAGTCCACTGGGGTCTTCGCCTCCATGGAGAAGGCTGGGGCTCACTTGAAGGGGGGGGCCAAGAGGGTCATCATCTCTGCCCCTTCTGCTGATGCCCCCGTGTTTGTGATGGGTGTGAACCATGAGCAGTATGACAACTCCCTCAAGATTGTCAGCAATGCCTCCTGCGCCACCACCTGCCTGGCCCCTCTGGCCAAGGTCATCCATGAACACTTTGGCATCGCGGAGGGACTCATGACCACAGTCCAGGTCATCACCGCCACCCAGAAGACATGGATGGCCCCTCTGGGAAGCTGTGGCATGATGGCCGAGGGGCTGCCCAAAACATCATTCCTGTTTCTACTGGTGCTGCCAAGGCTGTGAGCAAGGTCATCCCTGAGCTGAATGGGAAGCTCACTGGCATGGCCTTCTGTGTCCCCACCCCCAATGTGTCCATCGTGGATCTGACCTGCCTCCTGGAGAAAGCTGCCAAATACAAAGACATCAAGAAGGTGGTGAAGCAGGCATCAGAGGGCCCCCTCAAGGGCATCCTGGGCTATGCTGAGGACCAGGTCATCTCCTGCGACTTTAACAGTGACACCCACTCTTCCACCTTCGACGCTGGGGCTGGCATTGCGCTCAGTGACCACTTTGTCAAGCTCATTTCCTGGTATGACAATGAATTTGGCTACAGCAACCAGGTGGTGGATCTTATGGTCCACATGGCCTCCAAGGAGTAAAAGCCCCCTGGATCACCAGCCCCAGCAAGAGGAAGAAGAAGAGAGAGGCCCTCAGCTGCTAGGGATTCCTTGCCCCAGTTCAGTACCCAACACACTTGAGAATCTCCTGACCTCCAGTTTCCATCCCAGACCCCCTGAAGAAGGGGAGGGGCTTGGGGAGCCCTACCTTATCATGTACCATCAATAAAGTATACTGTATCCAAAAAAAAAAAGTACTTCACAACTTCTTACTCAACACGTCTCTGGAGGAAAGGGAAACAAAAGCAAAAATGAACTACTGGGACCTCATCAAAATAAAAATCTTCTGTACAGTGAAGGAAACAATCAGCAAAACTAAAAGGCAACTGACGAATGGGAGAAGATATTTACAAATGACATATCAGATAAAGGGTTAGTATCCAAAATCTATAAAGAACTTATCAAACTCAACACCCAAAAAACAAATAATCCAGTGAAGAAATGGGCAAAAGACATGAATAGACACTTCTCCAAAGAAGACATCCAGGTGGCCAGCTGACACTTGATAAAATACCCAACATCACTCATCATCAGGAAATACAGATCAAAACCACAATGAGATACCACCTCACACCTGTCAGAATGGCTAACATTAACAACTCAGGCAACAACAGATGTTGGCGAGGATGCAGAGAAAGAGGCTCTCTTTTGCATTGTTGGTGGGAATGCAAGCTGGTGCAGCCACTCTGGAAAACAGTATGGAGGGTCCTCAAAAAATTAAAAATAGAACTACCCTACGACCCAGCAATTGCACTACTAGGCATTTATCCACAGGATACAGGTGTGTTGTTTCGAAGGGACACATGCACCCCAATGTTTATAGCAGCACTATCAACAATAGCCAAAGTATGGAAAGAGCCCAAATGTCCATCAATGGATGAATGGATAAAAAAGATGTGGTATATATATACAATGGAGTATTACTCAGCAATCAAAAATAATGAAATCTTGCCATTTGCAACTATGTGGATGGAACTGGAGGGTATTATGCTAAGTTAAATTTGTCAGAGAAAGACAAAAATCATATGACTTCCCTCATATGAGGACTTTAAGAGACAAAAAATATGAACACAAGGGAAGGGAAACAAAGATAATATAAAAACAGGGAGGAGGACAAAACAGAAGAGACTCACAAATATGGAGAACAAACTGAGGGTTACTGGAGGGGTTGTGGGAGGGGGGATGGGCTAAATGGGTAAGAGGCACTAAGGAATCTACTCTTGAAATCATTGTTGCACTATATGCTAATTTGGATGTAAATTTTAAAAATATAAAATTAAAAAAAAAGTACTTCAAATGGATTCATATTCAGTATTATTGATAAACCTTATGTCTTGAAATATTAGCTAATGAAGCCCTTTAATGGCAAAGATTTTACAATATTTTATCTTCACCATCCTTTACATTTTGGGTTTTTTTTCCTGTGTATATTTTATAATGTACAGTAATAAATCTACATGGTTTATAAACATACATTTATAGGTAGACACAAAATTCTTTTACTGACAAGGATATATGATTAAATGTTCAGAGGCCACCAATCTAGGTCCATATGAGAAATCAGTTCCTAAGCTCAGTCCAGACACCCAATCCTTTGCCTTTATTCCTACTTAGTTCTGGATCTGAAATTATATAGAGTTACACCAAATTACTGTATTTTCTCATTTACATCTAAACTAAGAATTCTTAAGAAAAGTTACAGCACAATGACATATTTTTATAACATTTTAAACAATACAAACTATTCATTCTCTCCATTCATGAAAATCTATTAATTAAACCTGTCAAATCACAGCCAACTTGCCTTATTAAAGGCAAAGACATAAAATATAATATCTTAACTCTATGCATAAATAGAAAACAGGAAATCTTTTTACTTTTGAAACTTGGCTGTTCTTTAATGACTTCTAGCTTCAATTTACATACTTGGGGGGGATGAGAAATGGCTGTGGGGCTTCGAAAATGTAGATAATACAGAATCCTCCCCAAACTCAACTACAAATACTTCTTTTTGAAGTGTTCATAAAAAACAGCAATTTTCTGAAACACTGTTGTTGAGTCTGGCAAACTTCAGAGTTCAAAAGCACATGTACTCTACCTTTATCCCCAACAAAGCTAGCAGCTACCCTCTAAAGCAGGGGTTGTCAACATTTTCTTTTCCCCAAACTGCAAAACGGATTACAATCGCATGTGTATACATGGTGCCATGCCCTCTTCCCTAAGTTATTGTAGAAAAAATAAAGCAAGTAGTGTTAAGGATATCTGGGGTGGTGTTATGAGGGCACTGTTCACAAAAGAATTGTAGTACAAAGATAGGAGATCCTTTCGTTAAGATATTTCTTAAGGTAATATGACTAATATCAAAGTTTTAAAATATTGAATACTATATTTTGTAGTACATTGTATTTTTAATATGTTAATTGAAAAAATTACTATTTTATAAAAATAAGTTGACTTTTCTAGCTCTCCAGTTCAGACACTCTTATTAGGTGACTAGATAGCACTGGTAAGTAAGTATTTTGGGTTCCTGGACCCAATTTCAATGTGTATTGGCAGAGGTAGTTTTTACACATAGAATAAGCAGTGCTCTGACACCAACAATTCAACTCAACTCTGACATTATTTACCTGGAGATAGATAGCATCAGATCCCACGGGTTAAGGGGTCAGTCCTTCAAGACTGTTACCTCCTCTCCCCTCACAACACACTTCAGACCCATACAGGCTGTTACCTGCTCTTCTGACGTCTGGCTATAAATCTTAAAATTCCCATGACACTCTTCTCCATTCAATTAATTTGCTAGAGTGACTCAGAGAACCCAGAGAAACATTTTACTTACTGCAAGTTCATTATAAAAGGCTATTAACTCAGAAGCAGCCAGATGGAAGAGATGTACAGGGAAAAGTACGGGGAAAGGGCAGGACCTTGCAAGCCCTCTCCAGGTGGGTCACTCTCTCCAGTCTCCACCTGTTTATTAACCCGGAAGCTCTCCAAACCCTGTCCTTGTGGGGTTTTATAGAGGCTTTATTACATGAGCATGATTGATTGAATCAGTGCCCATTCTCCTCTCTCTCCCCTCCCCAAAGGTTGGGGGTGGGGTGGAGACTTAAAGTTCCAACCCTCCCATCACAGGATTGGCTCCAAAGGTAACCAGATGCCATCCTTAGATGTTTTCCAAAACCATCTCATTAACATAAAAGACACCTTTAAGCTCTCATTACTTAGGAAGTTCCAACGGTTTTTTGGGAGCTGTGAGTCCGGAACCATGAATAAAAAAAACAAATATATATGTACTTATTAATAACAATATCACATTAAGCTTTGTTAAAAAGAGAAATACCTAATAGTTATGCATTTTAGCATATTGAAAATATCATTTCACCTACTTTATCACTTTGTCTACATTTGACCCAGTAATCCTCTTATCATTGTTGACGAATTTTTTTCTTCTTCACAGGAACTATACAGCTATATTCACTTTTTCCCAGTATCTTTGCCTTCTTTTTAAAAAATGTTCCTGTTAAGAAAAAACAGAAACATGAAAGGACAACCCAAGCACTAAGCTGGCTTGCCTACCCCCGTGTGTTGTTCCAACTGTCGTTAAAGCTAGAACTTCACTGTTGATCCAGAAAAACATCTCTGAATTCAACTGAGAATAATATTTCTGTAGAAAAATTTAAATGGTCTCAAATTTAAGAGCAGTTATTTTAGTCATTAACAAGAATTTATTCATGATGTACTTCATACCTGATCATGACACTCTAACGATACAGATTAAGAACCGCTACTCAGAGGTGTCACAGGCAGCACAAAGTCAGGGGCTAATGGGCAGATCCCACCTTTTCCATATTATACTTCAAGATCTCAGCACAGAAACACTGTAATTTTGGTCTGATGGATGATTAAAACACTTGAGAAAAGGGCTGAAAAAGATGACTTGGTTATTCAATTCCTAATAGAATCGGCCCTTAAAACATTTTATAAACAAAATATAAAATGTATTTACTACATAATCTGTTATTTTAAATTCTGGTGACCCTTTAGACACCTTTTAAAAAAAATTTTTTTAATGTTTACTTTTGAGAGAGAGACAGAGTGTGAGTGGGGGAGGAACAGAGGGAGAGGGAGACACAGAATCTGAAGCAGCCTCCAGGCTCTGAGCTGTCAGCACAGAGCCCGATGCGGGGCTCGAACTCACAAAATGTTAAGATCATGACCTGAGCTGAAGTCGGATGCTTAGCAACTGAGCCACCCAGGAGCCCCCCCTTTAGACACGTTTTATTTATTTATTTATTTATTTATTTATTTATTTTTAAAGTTTATTCATTAAAAAAACATTTTTTTTTAACATTTATTTATTTTTGAGACAGAGAGAGACAGAGCATGAATGGGGGAGGGTCAGAGAGAGAGGGAGACACAGAATCTGAAACAGGCTCCAGGCTCTGAGCTGTCAGCACGGAGCCCGATGCGGGGCTCGAACCCACGGACTGCGAGATCATGACCTGAGCCGAAGTCAGACGCTTAACCGACTGAGCCACCCAGGCACCCCTAGACACGTTTTAAATCAGATATTCATAGTCTATCTTAAAGAGAATGTTATTTTGGATTTTTTACTCTTGAATTTAATATTTGCTTTAAAAGAAAATCACCCTCCCTGTTGGACAAATGAAACTCAAATCTGTTTGCTTCCCCTAGGGCCTTATAAACAATTAAGAGACTCCAGGGGAATTAAGTGAAATGATCTTCAATCAAGAATTATCTTACTAGGGTGCCTGGCTGGCTCAGTTGGAAAAGCACACAACTCTTAATCTTGGGATCATCAGTTTGAGCCCCCACGTTGGCTTAAAAAAATTTAAAGAGAGAATTATATTGCTAGATTAATGCAACAAATATGAGGGTAAACACCTGTGGAGCCTCACAAAATGTACTTCCTACACACTCCATGCTTCACTACAGCAAAAAAGAAAACTGAGAGGAAAACAAAGAATCTAAGAAACAAATAACAAAGTAAATTTCTGGATAAAGGCAAGAAATGTCTGGATGACAGCTGAGAAACATACTTTGAAAACTTTTCCACATTGGAGGACAGAGGGCTGTAGAAGTATCTCCAGGGGTGAGGAATTACCTGGTATTATATAGAAAATTGTAAGTTCTGGGGCACCTGGGTTAAGCATCGAACCTTGGCTCAGGTCATGATACCACAGTTCATGGGTTCGAGCAACATGTCATGCTCTGTGCTGACAGCTCAGAGCCTGGAACCTGCTTCAGAGTCTGTGTCTCCCTCTCTCTCTGCCCCTCCCCCACTCATGCGCGCGCGCGCGCACACACTCTCTCTCAAAAATAAACATTAAAAAAAGAAGAAAATTCTAAGTTCCTTTAACAGTTATTAGAGAATGTGGCAAGACCCAGTCAGATGCTAAAAGAAAATGAGGACATTATTAACTTTGGAATAACAACATAGCGTAAGAAATAAATTCAATCATAGCATGCTACTTGGGTCAGTGGTGAACAAAGTTTATAGTCATAATAAAAAATACTTTGAGATGTATAAAGATTGAAATAATATATTAGAAAAATGAAGGAGTAATACAAGTAAGCAAAATTTCCACTTTCTAGTAGAAAGTCAAATAATGGATGGACCAAAAGACAGCACCATATTATTATTTGAGAATATAAATTCTACAACCACTGCATGAATGAGGAATGTTCCATTGTAAATGTGAAAAGGGACGCCCACTTTTTTTTGTCACAAGCCTTTTGTACGATTTGATTTTTTTACATGATTTGCATACCCTGGGGGTACCGGGCCAATGGTGAGATAGAAAAAAGACAAGATTTTTACATTGAAGAACAATCTCCAAAATGCCTAAACCCATCCACTCTGAGTTGTTTTTATGAATAATTTTAGGCAAAGGCCTATGAGTCAATATTTATTTACAAAAATAATAGTCTTTTATTGTAAGTACTTCCACAGTTTTAAAAAGAAATTTATTTTTCACATTTAAATGTCTTTAAAAGTATTCAAAGGATTATCATTCTGCATTCTTCTTTTCAGAAAGTACTTTTGAGGTAGATCTATTCCGGATTCTTTTTCTTTTTCTCTTCTTTTCAGAGGCAGATGATTTTGTATCCTGTGCTCTTTTCTTTTTCTTCAAACAGCTAAGAGGATTGGGGCCACTTACTTTCTTGTGTTTTTTCTTTCTCCTCTGTTCAGGGTTTTTCACTAAACCCTTTTCTTCTTTGAGTTGCTTGATACTTTGTTTCTCGTGCACTGAGACAAGCTGACCTGACTCTACTGCTTTAACAAAAGCAATTGTTTTGGGAGAAGGTTTGTCCAAGACAATAGTGTTCTGAATAATAAACATGAGAGGGACTCCAGGCTTTTTCTTCACTTTCATAGACAAATTCTGATCCTATTAAAAAGAAAAATAGCACTATTCAGTTCAAATATGTCAATTAAATAAGATGCCTTAAGTGGAAAAAATAGAAGAGATCACAAGTTTTACTTTTCAAATTGGTATGTCTCACTAATAGAGTAAATTTTATGATTAAAAAAAAGGAAGATAAACAAGAAATCTGAGCACAAAGAGATAAGTGGCAACAATGTGACACTGGATCTATCAAGATTCTACCACCAGGAATTACAAACTGTCACAAAGGTAAGAATGTTAGGCAATGCCCCACTTTCTACTCCTAAGACATGCTTCAAAAAGGGTCAAGAATGTTCAGAGGTTGAAGGGATAGAAATAAAATAAGAATTCATGGACTCAGATTCTAGATTCAGCTCTGCATCTAATTTAGTGATTTTATAATTCTAAAAGAATACGTAACCAAATCTGTATGTATGTGAACTTCTTCGTTAATATCAACCCTGAAAGTCTCTCCTTCCCCTCCTGGTCTTTAAAAGCCAGAAACAGTTCTATACTGGTGGTACAATTTCAAATAATATAAAACACGACTTTTTGAGAACTAGTATAAAATACAGGAACATGCAAAAACACTGATGAACACAGAATGTAAAATATTTGTTCCACTTCTCTTCAAGAATGCTGACACATATCATCACATCTTTTTGTCAATAACTATTAAAAAAATACTTCAGTAATTAAGAAGAAAAATCAATATGCTTAAGGTTCTCTCCTCAAATTCTCTAATGGCATGACAACTGCTTTTATTGACTGCAAATCAACTTAAAAGCTTGTACTTTAAAAAGTTGAAACATTCTATCAAACCACTTCCATCTAATTTTTTCTGATTATATGCAGCTCCATATGAAATAGAAACAGAAATGATTAAAATTGACTCTAATTTTAAAAGCAGTATCACCTGTGTTGCCACAAAATAATGATGAGGATTTCCCTCTTCAACCATGGAGAGCAGACATTCTGATCCACTCACTGGATTCTTGAAATGGGGACAATTTCGGACTTGGCATTTTTGTGCAATCAGTTTTGCCCCATATAAGTCTTTTCCCAAAGTTTCTAACTCTTTTAACACACACCTGAAAAAAAAAAAATGTTATTAGCAGCTCACAATTACAACATACATTTCAGTGTTCACAGAAGTATAGAAAAATAGTTTTTACGAAATTTAAACTATACCATCACGATCTGAATGTGTTATGTGTTGGCCCCAAATATATGGTAGCCGTATCACTCTTTAAAAACCTGGAAAATATTTGGGGCACTTGGGTGGCTCAGTTGGTTAAGTGTCTGACTCTTGATTTTGGCTCAGGTCATGATCTCACAGTATATCCGGGGTGTGGGCGTAGGGGTGGGGTGACAGCGCGCGGGGCCTGCTTGGGATTCTCTCTCTCTATACCTCTCCCCCCACTCTTTCTCAAAATAAATCAACGTTTAAAAAATAAATAAAAACCTGGAAAACACAAACACCAAGTTGAAGGAAAAACAGTTAAATCTACTGAGCATTTATTACGTGTCAGGCAGCATGCTAATTGCTCTTTACATACATTCTTGCTTCAATCTCAAAACAGCCCTATCAGGCACCTAATTTGAAAGTTATCCTTATTTTAGAGTACCTCACTCTGAGAGATTCCAAGTAACATGCTCAAACACAACTCTTAAGTGGTAGAGTCGAAATGTGAATCCAAGTAGTTGACAACACATACCTTGCCCCAACCTTAGCGCTAGATGCTTCTACTTCAAGTACAAATTGGTACACCTTTAAACGATTCTCAGTACAGAGAAGTAAAAATTTAAGTCATCGGTTTAATAACAATCACAACTTCCTTCTTCTCTCTGCGTTTTCATATTAATAGAAGCCAATGTTTTTTAAAATGTCAGCTATAAACTACCCATATCAAAATGACACAGTGATAACAAATTCTATTAATTTCTACTCCTTTTCACATCCCCATTTCTGCACCTCTTGAGGAGTCAAATGTCAGCATTTTAATAAGCTCTCCAGGCACTTCTTCTATCACACTAAAGAAAAAAATAAAGAAAATAAAAAATTATGAGAACCAGTTAGTCAAAGATTTCTGAAACTCCAGTCAGCCCTTGCCAGACTCTACCTTGCCTCACTCCCTTTATCATCCATTTAGTTTTGTTTAAGAAAAGAGATTTTGCTTTCTATTCATCAGTTTTGAACTTTTTGGAGTTTCAGGCCCAAACTCCCATGTATTTACTGGATATTTCCTACGGATGTACACCATCTCTTCAAATTCGTGTCTAAAATCATGAAGATTTAGATCAAGAAGCTCCTGGGTGTAAGTCAGAATTCCTAACTGACCTTTTCTTCCTCACCCATAACCCTACCCCATCAGCTGTTGGTATCTGTCTCAGGAATGCCTCTTTGTAGAGCCCTTGGGCTCCAGCCTTTCTTCTCTGAAGTTTAGGTTCCCATTATTTCTTGATTGGACAACCACAAAACGAGTTCGCCGGTCTTCACCTTCTTGCTTCTCCAACTCAGCCCTCACAGTTACAATCAGCTTCTCTAAAAGACAGTTATCAGGTCTGATAGCATTTATCTCTTCATGATGCACACCAAGAACCGACACAATACTATGCTTTAAAATAAGCATAGTACGGGTGCCTGGGTGGCTCAGTCGGTTAAGCGGCGGACTTCGGCTCAGGTCATGATCTCGTGGTCCGTGAGTTCCATCCCTGCGTCAGGCTCTGTGCTGACCACTCAGAGCCTGGAGCCTATTTCGGATTCTGTGTCTCCCTCTCTCTCTGTCTCAAAAATAAATAAACGTTAAAAAAAAAATTAAAAAAAATAAAATAAGCATAGTACATATGTATATATATTATATATAGAATATATATTATATATATTTTATATATGTACATAATATATATAGCATATATATATAATATATAGCATATATATATATAAATATATATATATGTTATATATTATATATATATAAAATAAGGTGGGAGGGTGGATAAGGGAAACAAGATTGGCCATTTCAAGAATTCCCAGAGCTGGGTGACACACACTTAATTATACTAGTCTACTGCTGTGTATGAATAAAATATTCTGGAAGTTAAAATAAATTCTTTAGGGAAAAAATGCTACAGAACATAATTCCATATAGTACTTCCCAGACTTTTTTGTTACAGCACCATGTTAAAAATGTTGGTATTTCTATGGCACAGGGATTAAGGGACAGGTGGTATGTAACCAGGAGGGATGAACTCAGGGGCACAAGCTAACTAAGGACTTGTCTGGCAGTGCTGAAGGCTAGGGGTAACAAATTGTGGGGTACCTACAACCATTATGAGGCACTACTTGACTTTGGAAAGCAGTTCATGGAGCGGTATATGTGCGAAAAGCAAGCCAATAATATTGTATTCCCAGTAGAGCCCATTCCTTTGTGTGCATGTGCAGGTCTAAAGAACTGGATGGATGGTACAGCACGTTAACAGTGGTCACGGTGGTATTACGGGTCATTTACATTTTCTTTTTTTACTTTGTTTTAAAATATAATTTATTGCCAAGTTGGTTTCCACACAACACCCAGTGCTCATCCCAACCAGTGCCCTCCCCCATGCCCATCTCCCACTCTTTTTTTTTACTTTTTCAAAGTAAATAATCTACAAGGGGAACAACAAAACCCTTAAGTTTCTTTTTTTTTTAATTTTTTTTAACGTTTTATTTATTTTTGAGACAGAGAGAGACAGAGCATGAACAGAGGAGGGGCAGGGAGAGGGAGACACAGACTCAGAAGCAGGCTCCAGGCTCTGAGCCATCAGCCCAGAGCCCGACGCGGGGCTCGAACTCACGGACCGCGAGATCGTGACCTGAGCTGAAGTCGGACGCTTAACCGACTGAGCCACCCAGGCGCCCCAAAACCCTTAAGTTTCTTAATAGTTCCTGTCGTAGGTTCGATTTCCCTTCTTCCCCAGCGTCATTTCCAATTACACCCTGTGCTCTCATCTCTTTTTCAGGCATTTTACAACTCCATTTCTTCATTTAGGAGGTCTTTCTCTCTTGTCTGTCACCCAAACTAGTCCTTCCCCTCAGAACTGAAAGGTGTCTGGGCTCAAAAGTGACCTCCTCTATGAAACCTTCCATGATTCCATCTCCCCACCCCCACCCCCGGGAGGTTCCCAGGCTGAGGAAGTCACAACACGCACGAGTCAAAACGCGCCCGGAAGGTTGGCCGTTTGTCCTGTTCACCAAGTTATCCTCAGTGGCTACAGCCGTGCCTGGCATAGGGCTGGTACTTAATAAAGACAGTTCAATAAATAAATGACCATGGGCAAGGCTCTTAGCCTCGAGCTGCGAATTATCTTTCTGGGATTCGGAGATGTTAGCTCGCAGGGCAGCTGTGACGCTTGAAAATTTTTCATTTCCACTAGAAACAGCTATGCGAATAAGAGCAACCACTTGAAGCGGGTAGATTTTGGATACCAGTAAGTGCTCTCCACACGTTTGATCCTTAAAGCAACCTTATTAGTTCACGGTCTTTTCCTTACAGATGAGAAATCCCAGGCTCACAGAGATTAACTTGCCGGAAGCCACAAAGCTGGCAGGACTGGGACCAAGACTCGAAGCCAGATAGCACTACATAAAGCACGGGTCTCATTCGCCGGGCCAACCACGCGAAGATTCGCAGTGCACTGTACTTTCTACCTACGTGGTAGACACTCGCCTGACCTCCTCAGTGCCTCCACTTCACTGTCAACTCCTCGTGGGTGGAGCGTTTTGCACGTCGTGGCCTCGTCTCTACCACACCCGCAGGATCCCCGGGCCTCCTCCCCGGACCCGCCGGGCCCACCTGGTGGTGCACAGCTGCGTCTCCCCCATGAGGTAGCGGGGCAGCTGCTCCCGCAGCTGGATCCGGCCGCGCAGCGCCGCCTGACAGAAGGTACCGTCCAGCAGGATCTGGTACGGCTCGCGGACTCCGAAGTTATTGCGGAAGAAGCCGAGATGCTTCTTGGCGTGTTTCTGCCTCGTGATCTTCATGCCTGGCTTACCGGGACCGAGACCAGGGCACCAGAAGCCCGTAGAAAACGCTTACCCTACAGCCCGCTCCTCCCGGAAATAATGCACCCTTTGCCCCCGGAAGTAAACGCCCCCACTTCTTGGGCACGCCCAGTGGTTGTGCCACGCTCAGACGAGCGCGCGCTTCGCTCCTGGTGTCAGCGCTTTAAGATGCTCGCCCTCCCGGCAATGCGCAAGCTTACTGCGTTATCGTGCGTGCAGTCAGCCTCTCAAAGATAGGCAGTGTGATGATAATCAACGATAATGTTGAAGCTTAATATGCTGCAGGCAGTATTCTAAGTAATTTACCATATATTATGCCCTTTAATGTTGATAATTTTCAAGTGGGGAAAGGAAAGGGATTGGAGTATACTGGACAACTATGGGCAGGTTTGTACTAGTTGCCCTCCCTCAAAGAAGTTAGGCACGTTTGCTAAGGGCACGTGGTTCTATAGTGTTAGAACTGTCACTGGAAGCCAGGACTGAAGTTAAAAGCCGCCTGCAGTACAAATGATCTTGCTACCTACCAGTACCCATCTCCGCCCCCCCCCCCCCCAAGGAACTGCTGTCACTGAGAGCCAAACTTATGAAAGAAGATAGCCTAACCCTTCGTTGATCGAGTTAATCAGAAAATTTTGTTCCCTAGCAGCTAATTGCCAAGCATCCACTTCAATTCAGAACAAGCTAATCAGAGAATGGGGAGAATAGAATTTTGCATTTTTGTCCCAGGTCCTCGAATCTGTCCCAGATCTAGTTCTGGCTATTGAGAGAAAGAAACAACACAGAAAATTGATTTACAAAGTGATGGAGATGTATTATTTGCATTGGGGTTTTTATTTGAAGATATAGGTTTATGGAATTGGAACTAAGAATTTCTATAATGTGTGCCCTGTTCTGATTCCCAGCACATCACTTAGATGGCTGCTTTTATTTCACTGAAAATTAATTTAGGAATTGGAAGCTATAAAATGTTATTATGGGATTGGATGCATGGTTCTTAAGTATAATTGCTCACTGCTTTCCAGGTTGATTCCTCTTTATCTCTGTATGCCAACTCCCTACCCCAGCTATACTCCCACCACAGAAATTATACCACCCCAGCCTTGCAAAAACAATTAAAATATTTTTAAAAAATAGATTGACAGATTTATCTACCACCACCATTCCATTGGATCATATTTCACTTATGATAATTAATAAAGGGAAACCTCACTATAATGGAGATGGGAGTTGGGTAGAGGGAGCTCTCACACCCCACTACTCTTATTCAATAACAGACCCCACAAAGAAGAGACAGACCTTGTAGATGGCTACCACTTTACTACCCCAGCAGTAGGAAGGAAGACTTTTCTTATCCAATCCCACCAACAGCCCAGCCAATGAGATACAGTCACAATTTAGCCAATGAGAAGCCACTATACTTCAGGTTTTCAGTTTACTCCAGTGGACGTTTTGTTTATATCAGCCTTCCCAACCTCTAGATTACATCTATAAAAGAGCAGTACCTCTTCTTTGTTCCCCAGACTTGCCTATGGTTTTGGTGTATCTCACTTGTCTGGTACTGTAATTGTTTGCTATTGCTGAATAAAACCATGCTTTTTTCTTGGTGAAATAACGGGCTTAAAGTAACTGGTTTGATTTTTAAGGTTAACTAATGAGAAAAATGTGGTGCAGGACTAGGGCTTTGAGTCCGAGTTGTTTTTTGTGTTTTTTATTTTTTCAATTTTTTTTAACTTACTAAACTATAGCATAATTATTTTTCAAGCTCTATGTATATGACAGTGCCATTTGCATACTGGATCCTTATTTCACAAACATGAAGACGGTTTACAATGGTGATTAGCAACTTTAAAACAGAGTTTTCTACTACAGCGGTGTTTCTCAAAACATAATCCTGGGATATGCAGAAAAAGCTCTTAGGATGCTTGTTTAAAATGCTGATTTCTGATTCTGAACAAGTATTGCAGGATAGGGATACTATTCAACAAGGAATTGCCCTGGGGCGCCTGGGTGGCTCAGTTGGTTACGCGCCGGACTTAAGCTCAGGTCATGATCACCCGCTCCATGAGTTCGAGCTTCGTGTTGGGCTCTGTGCTGACAGCCTGGAGCCTGTTTCGGATTCTGTGTCTCCCTGTCTCTGACCCTCCCCCGTTCATGCTCTGTCTCTTTCTTTCTCAAAAATAATAAACGTTAAAAAAAAAATTAAAAGGAATTGCCTTTAATTACAACCTTCCCAAGTCATTATTATGCATATTAATGTTCCTGAAGATTGGTTTGTAGTAGAGCATCACTGTTCATCCAATAGGATATTTTCAGTAGGTAGTTCACCGAACACTTTCTGGTCTGAGGTCAATGACCTAATATTAGAACATCAATATTTGGGCACAACCCAGGCACAAGACAAATATTGCCATTATTTGTTGAACTAGTAAAGATTCTTAAATTATCTTATATCATCTTAAATTATTCTTATAATATCTTTGCTAAAAATTTTAATAGCCATTGAAAATAATTTTGACCTTATGGTCAAACGTCTCAGCATTGCTGGCTACTAGCTCTTTTCTTAGGTCACTTTACTGGACATTTTCCATGCCAAATAGACATTCAGCTCAGGTAGGGAATTAATTTATTTTTCTTTATTTATTTCATGCTCTTCATATTCTTTATTATGTCTGGATCAAATATAATTTATAGTGCGATTTGTTGTACATGATTTTGAAGATTTTTCTTCATGAAATTTTGATGAAGCCAAGTTGACAGAATGATTTATTTTTGCAAGGTGTGACTAATTCCCAAACAAGACTTTTTCATGAAAGATTCATGGCCTAAATGGAATTAAATAGGTAAACATTAAATACAATTCATAAAGGTTATTTTGTTTAATTTAATAAATGTTAGTATTCCAGATAATTCACAGAGATTTCTATTGTGAAATTATTCTGCCTTACAATCATATTTAAATATTTATAAACATTTGTTAACACCCACTAGTTCAAAAAGAATACAATGTTCTAACATTATGTAGCTAACATATGCTCTAAATAGGTAATTTCCCTAAATAAATCATTTAAAACAACTTAGGTAAACTGGTTTGTATTGAGGGCCTACTAAATCCTTCAGTAGGATCCCCTATGATAGACTCCATCCTGGATTTGCTTACTGTGAATTTTCATACATGGCAGGCAGGCAGTGTTTTGAAGGTTGGATCCAGAGGCCTCTCCTCCTTTTAAAACATTTTTTATGTTTTTCAAAGTACAAAAATGCCTTTTATAACAAGTGCAACAATGGAACAACACAAAGATATTCATCCCTTCTCTCCTTGCTCAGATAACGCACTAACAACCTGCTGTCCTTCAGCCATTTCCCATATTCATATACTTTATACATCATTTGCATACATACATGGAGAGATTTTTGCTACTTATGTTATTCAAACATGGCATCATATTTTGTCACTTCTATACATTTTGCTTTTCTCACCCAACAATCCTTGTGGAAATTCTTCCTGCCTCTACACCCCAAGTCAATTGGCATAGTTCTCATTCATTATTTTTAATGGCTGACTGACATTCCCCACAAAATCATCACTTATAACATGATGTGGCACAGACTGTGAATCGTCACTCAATATCTCTTCTCTCTCTCTCTCTCTCTCTCTCTCTTTTTTAGTAATAGAAATTTGATTTTATTCTGGACATTAATGTGCCCATGGAAAAGAATCTATTTCCCAGCCTTCTGTGTAGCTAAGTATAGTCATATGGTTAAGTTCTAGCCAAGGCTACATAAGAGTAAATGTTACAAAGACCTTCTGGGAAGGCTGTTTAAAAGACACCAACTTGGCTCAGCAATTGGCACTTTTGTTTTTTTCCACTTTCTTCCTTTCTACTCTCTGGAATTTGGATGTGATGAATGGAACACTAGACGCCTATTTTAGTCCATGAGGTAACCTGGAGGATGGAGGCTATGTGCTAAGCTGGAAAGCAGATAAAGGAAGGAATCTATGTCATTTCCAAATCTAGACTTTCTATGTCTGGACTTGTTTTACATGAGAAGAAAAACAAACTTTTACCTTGGTTTAAAAAATATTATTTTAAGTTTTTTCCCCACTTTTGAGACTTTATTTATTTTAAAGCAGCAGTAGGATTACAACAAAATTAAAAAGAAGATACAGAGATTCCCCATATACCTCCAGCCTTTACACATACACAGCCTCCCTCATTACCAACACCACTCACCAGAATGTTTTTGTTGTTGTTGTTGTTGTTTGGTTGATTGGTTGTTTTTTTTTTTACCTGAGGGTGAACCTACAATGGCACATTCAGTTTCTTTTATATGCAGCCAAACCCACTCCTAACTGATAAAGTTAAAACTACTTGCCAGAATTTTCTTTTGACAGATGTCTTTGATGAAACTTTGATGTTGCTTAGTGTTTGCCAATACAATTACCCTTCCTTTGAACAGGTTCAAAATCTCAGTTTCATATTTTCTGTAAAAGGTAGACTCTTTTTCCAAAGTAAAATAAATTAAATCCTTTTTACTTGCTATAAAAGCTATCTTGACATTTGTTTCTTTTGAAAGTATAAACAATTTGATTTGAACTGGATATGTCAGTGGGATGAATCTCCTGTTGAATAAAGTTAGTTAAATATGAAGAACCCCAACTGCTTGGGCAAGAAATATCAAGGAAATGTTAATGTCAACGTACTTGTCAATGAAAGCAAGCAAGCAGGATTTCTGTCTGTTGGCCCAGCTAGTACCAGTGAGCTCTCCCTCCAGGGTAAATGACAATAAAGAAACTGTCTCTTAGAAAAAAGTTTCAAGGGATTTCTGTTTGTCAAGGATATTTTTAAACCAGACAGTAATCAGGAAGTATCCACCATTGGTTATCAGATGGCCATAAAATTAGACTAGCAAATTTGCTTGCTATAATAAATAGTCTCTTTGAATGAAATCATACAGAGAACACATATTGCCATGTGAACTAAATTGAAAGGAATTTTCAACTTTTTACCGTTAACAGATCTGAATAGTGCTCTACATTGGGATGTTACTATAAAATGTTTAATGATTTTAATGAAAGTGGTAAAACCAAAAACTGGTAGAGAGGAGGAAAAGTTAAAAAGTGGCAGCAATGTGCAAACTGTTTTACTTTGATGCATAACAAACTGCCATTTGAAATTTAATTAAATCATAACTGAAAGTGGTAGAGAAGTTTGTATCGTACAGGGTCTTTCATTTTAACTTATCAAAGCATTTTAGATTAATGAATCCTTGTAAAATTACTCTAGGTAAACAAATATTATTACTGTTACTTAAAGGAGTTTAAAGATCAAAAATTACGTCAGATTATGGCATTAAAAGGATTTTCTAAAAACACGATTTATTTACATTAAACAAAATGCTGAAGACAACCATTTTGCTCATGCTTTGGTATATATTTTTAAGCAGCAGGAGGACTTCACAGCAGAAACTGAACTACTGGTGGCAAGAAATTAAACAAACTTTCAATAATGCAGTAGAATATTATTTCAAAGTCTCATATTTATAATTAAATCACATCAATACAAGGTATTAGTTACATGATATTATACAAAGTAAAAGTCACTCTTAGAATCCGTGCAAATGTTTTCAATACTAGATCACTTTGTTTTAATATTAGTTGGTAATTCATAAATCAAAATACTGAGATGAGAAAGTCAAATGTTGTTTCTAAAATTATTATTCTAGCAAACATACAGAAAATGCCCACATGCGGGGTCTTATGTATAAATGAATATTATTTTCTTTTTATTGGCTCTCTCTTTACCCTTTCTATTGTTCCTTTCATAGTACTGAACAAATCACTTAGCTCTTCAAACAATAGGCTCACAGTTTCATTCCACATGTACACAGAAGGAAGCATATGATTTAAATTGATTGCAATAAGACTAGAGAGAAAGACCTTTTTTAGGGGGCGCCTGGTTGCCTCAGTCAGTTGAGTGTCCAACTTCGGCTCAGGTCATGATCTCAGGGTTGGTGAATTGGAGCCCCGCGCCAGGCTCTGTGCTAATAGCTCAGAGCGTAGAGCCTGTTTTGGATTCTGTGTCTCCCTCCCTCTCTCTCTGCTCCTCCCCTGCTCGTGCTCTGTCTCTCTCTCCCAAAAATATAAACATTAAAAAGAGAGAGAGAGAGAGAGAACTTTCTACCCCCTTGGTTGGGGAGAGGTTTTCTTTTTCTTGCAATAAACATTAAAAAAAATGAAGTGCATTGTGTCCATTGCTACTGGCAGCAGTTTTGAGTTTATAGGTAGCCAGTCTGTGGACAGAACTAAAACATGTCAGAAGCCAGAGTCAAGAGAATCATAATGACATGGAACTGGAGACTCTATGCTACTTTATTTGGAATATGTACTCCCAACCTAGACATTTAGTTACGTGATAGAGTACATTTCCTTCCTTCTTGTTTAAAATAATTAAATTATTTTTTGGTGTGTACTTGTTTTTTGTTACTTGCAGCCCCAAGTGACCTAACCAATGTTTATTTGTTAAATCCAGGCCCCCCAAAAATGTATTTTAAAAGAAAAATGACACAGGCACCTGACTGGCTCAGTTGGTGGAGCATGTGACTCTTGGTCTCAGAGTTGTGAATTTGAGCCCCATGTTGGGTGTAGAGCTTACTTTAAAAAATAAATAAATAAATAAAAGGAAAAATGATAGCATTACCTGTATAATACCTTGCTTTAAAGAAATTTAAGATGTTCTGCATATGTTCTTATTTTATCCTGGACAACACCATGAAGAGGCTGGGATGTGGAAGTAACTGTTGCTATTAGCTGCTTTCAACATCTCCCAAAGGCATCTTTTCCACTCTAGTTAAATATTAAGCAAAGTGTTTTGTGTTTTAAGCCCGATGATTTTCTCTGGCCTAATGAATATTTGTGGACTTCTAAACAGTATACTAGCTTCATCCAGAACTTTAGTTTTTCCCTATTTATTTATAATATTTACATGTTGTTTTTATATAATATATAATATAAATATATTTTTATATTATATTATATACTTTATATAATATATCATACAAATATATTATAATATTTATATTATAATGTAAATATTGTAATATTTATATGTTGTTTTTTCTGGCTTTGCTTACATCTAATTTTTGTATTGTAGACCTGGCTTGTTAATTATAATGGCACCATATAGTCTCTTGTGGAGGGGTAGAAACTTCCCTTTCCTCCCATTTCTGTAGAATAGGGAGTTTCTGATCCCTTCCTCATGAGTGTTGTTGGAGGGTAGGCCCCTGTTTCTCTCCATTCTGTTACTTGTGACTCCTGAAAGAAGGAAGGGCTAATGTGATATTTTTGGAGATTTCATAACCATCACATAACCACATCTTCTTCCCAAGGGAAAAAAGATCTCTGTGCTTCTTTCCTAGAAAATAATGTATACAGAAGAGGTAAGAACATACATTCTTTACAGAATCCTTGGCTGAAAGCTTTGCCTGAAATTTTCCTTGCTTCTTTGTTTCTAATGGACACTAGAACAGGACAACCCCTGAGCTCTGCATCATGAATATACAGTTACCTCTGAGAGGGGCAGTAAATAGAAAGATCAGATTACTTTCTACCCTCTTCCTTCACACCAAAGCTAGAACAAAAGCTAGGTTGGTCCTATAGAGGTTATCTGTGAGCCCCGAGCAGGCACAGACGCAGAGCCCGCTCTCTGCCTATCTACTCCGGACCAAGGTCTACTCCGGGACCAAGCTGAGCACTGCTCAGCTCAGAACCCAAGACTTGTCAGATGATCAAAGGAAGCTTCTTTCCATAGAGGTCTGGAAGCAGGCACCAACTGAATAGGAATATATTTACATTTTAAAAAATGTTTTGGCTCCTCTGTATACCAAATAGGAATAAAGTGTCATTTAAAAAAATCCTTTGACTCATCTTTGGTGTCTTGACTGTCATTTCACACATTGAAAGGGATTTAAGAAAGCCTTTGCCAAGTGAGGGAAAGCAGCTCCAACACTGGCTGGTTCTGAGGCACGGACTGGTCACAGTCTGACATTCACTGGGCTGTGTTTTCCTAGTGGGTAGAGTTACTATGCCACAAAGGCAGAACCAGTCAGACTGTTTATTTTTTCATTTTTTCATTCAGGTATGACAGGCTATTCTTTGCTTCCTGTCCCTAGGTGGTAGTCACCCATGGGCACAGTCCACAGCTTGCTTTGGAAGGCCCTCACCATCCTCTCTCTTTTTGCTTCTGACTAAATTTGAAATATTTCCAGCAAATATAGAAGTATGCTAAAAACTTTAGTTCCTTTGACAGAAAGAATGAAGAATGTATTGCTAGGGATACAGGGTAAATTTATTTTCTCTGGTAAATGAATAGCCACAATGACTTAATACTCACAATATCAAACTGCTTTTGGCAGGGTGTGGGCAGAAACACAACTTAATGATTGCAACCAACCTTCTTTCGGTGATCAGTACAGAATATCCTGTGTTCTGCTGCAATCTGTTATTTAATATTTTCTGCAGGCTTTAGGTTTATTTTGCTCTTATTTTTCTAGTATCTTGAGGAGGGAGCTTTCGTTATTGATTTGAGATATTTCCTCTTTCAGAATGTATGCATTTAGCTATAAACTTTTCTCTGAGCACTGAGGTAGCTGTGTCTCACAGATTTTGACATTTTACATTTTCATATTCATTCAGTTCAATGTGTGTGTGTGTTTTTAAAGTTCCCTCAAGACTTCCTCTTTGATCCATGGGTTATTAGAAGCGTGTTGTTTAGTTTCCAAGTACTGTATTTGGAAAATTTTCTGTTACCTTTTTGTTTTGACTTCTAGTTTGAATCCATTGTGGTTGGAAAACATACTCTGTGTGATTTCAATTCTTTTAAATTTTTCAAGTTTTGTTCATGGTTCAGGATATGGTTTATATGTTCCATGGGCATTTGGAAAGAACAAAATGAATGTGTATTCTGTTGTTGGGTGGAATGTTTTATAAATGTTGATTAGATCCTGTTGATGGTATTGCTGAGTTCCTTTATATTCTAGCTAGTTTTCTCTCTAGTTTTTCCGTCAATTGTTGAGAGAGGGGACTTGATGTCTCTAACTATGAGTGTGTATTTGTCTATTTGTCCTTTGAGTTCTAGGAATTTTTTTCTTTATGTATCCTCAGCTTTGTTGCTAGGGAATACACAATTAGAATTGCTATGTGTTATTGTGATTGGCCATTTTATCATTATATGTCTCCTTCTGTCTCTGGTTATTTTCTTTGCTCCAAATTCTCCTTTATTTGATTTTAATATAGTCACTCCTGTTTTCTTTTGCTTAATGTTTGAGTGATATATTTTTTCTATCATTTTACTTTCAATATGCCTATATCATTATATTTGAAATGAGTTTCTTTTAGACAGTCTATAGTTGGGTGGACTGTGGTGGGTTTGTACTATATCAACTTAGCTAAGCTGGAATCATACTTTTTAGAATTCCCTTTTCTGTATAGTTTTGAGCTAGGGTTGGCTGCAGGGGTGTGAGGGAAACAGAGAAGTCAGAGATGACTCCAAGGCTTTTGGTCTAATCAACTGGAAGAATCGAGCTGTCGTCAAATCAGATGGGGAAGACCAAGGAGGGGAGGCAGTGTTTGGAGCTGTGGGAAGGTTAAGTTGCAGGTGCATGTTGAACATATAGTGGAGGTGTTGCATAGGCAGATGTGCATGCTGGTGTGGACTTCAGTCAAGAGATCTAGGGAAAAAAAAATTGGGAATCATCAGTTCTGCATAGACATCTATGGAATGAGTAAACATTTGAAAAATAAGCAATAGGCAAAGTTTGAAGCATAGAAAGAATGTCTTAAATTCCTTATATAAAATGATTTTTGACAGCTGTCAAGTATTGTTTTAAAGACTTGAGTTCTATATTTCAGAGAACTATGTTATAGGTCAACATGATTTTTTTTTTTAATTTTTTTAATGCTTTTATTTATTTTTGAGACAGGGAGAGACAGAGCATGAACAGGGGAGGGTCAAAGAGAGGGAGACACAGAATCTGAAACAGGCTCCAGGCTCTGAGCTGTCAGCACAGAGCCCAACACGGGGCTCGAACTCACGGACTGCGAGATCATGACCTGAGCTGAGCTGAAGTCAGCCGCTTAACCGACTAAGCCACCCAGGCGCCCCTAGGTCAACATGATTTTTTTTTTTTTAATTTTTTTTTTTTAACGTTTATTTATTTTTGAGACAGAGAGAGACAGAGCATGAACGGGGGAGGGTCAGAGAGAGACACACACAGAATCTGAAACAGGTTCCAGGCTCTGAGCTGTCAGCACAGAGCTTGACGCGGGGTTCGAACTCACGGACCGCGAGATCATGACCTGAGCCGAAGTCGGCCGCTTAACCCACTGAGCCACCCAGGCGCCCCAGGTCAACATGATTTTTAAGGAGTATGTTCTACATCATCCTGGAACACTGTACATAAAAATAACTTATTTGTACATTACTCATGTAAATCCTGTATGATTTACATAGCAGCAAAGGGCTATCAGTTCTGATAATTCTGATCAAAGTTCCCATGTTTTAATTAATTTCTGCATAATCTAAGTGGTTAGAGACTGCTATCTACAATTACGTAAGACAAATAGCAATACCAGCTTGCCAATAATTAACAGAATGACGTTGGACAAATCATGACTCAGCTTCCAAGCACGTGTGATGGGACTTAGTACAGCTCTTCATAGTTTACAAGATCAGGAGTGGGGATTAATAAAAATGAAAAGTGAGGGGCGCCTGGGTGGCTCAGTCGGTTAGGCGTCCGACTTCAGCTCAGGTAATGACCTCGTGGTCTGTGAGTTCCAACCCCGCATCGGGCTCTGTGCTGACAGCTCAGAGCCTGGAGCCTGCTTCAGATTCTGTGTCTCCCTCGCTCTCTGCCCCTCACCTGCTCATGCTCTGTCTCTGTCTCAAAAATAAATAAAAACATTAAAAAAAAAAAAAAAGAAAAATGATTAGGCGAGACGCTACATAAAATGTGAAATAAAATGCTGTTATGATCAACTTACTTGACTAATGGACACTGACTAAACATAAGGTGTAAAATATTCTAAAAAGTCTACTTCTCTCTTACAGCATTCAAAGAGAAGAAAAAAAGCCTCAAACACATAGCGCACATGCGCAGAGGATTACTTCGGCGAAGGAGGTGAGGCTGGAAAAAGAAAAGGGAGGCGGAGCCCCACTCCAGTTTTTCCTCTCAGCTCCGCCCCTCGAGCCCCGGACTGTGCATGACGTCAAGTAGAGCTCGTACTTCCGCTTCCGGTCACTCACGTTTCTCTTTTTTCCTGTCTGTCTGGAAAGATGGCGTCCCGCAAGGAAGGCACCGGCTCCGCCGCCGCTTCTTCCAGCTCCACCACCGGCCCGGCGGGGAAAGGCAAAAGCAAAGGCGGGTCCGGAGATTCGGCCGTGAAACAAGTGCAGATAGATGGCTTGGTGAGTGGGGTTCCGTTTCCCCAGGCCCACGTGGGCAGCTCAGTTCTTAGTCGAGTCCTGCCCGACGTGCTGCTTGGCAGCCTCGCCACTGGGCCTGGTGAGACTGGGACAAGTTTTTCCCCTTGGACCTTTCTCTTTCGTCTTTACTTTTTGTTGGGAGGCGCGACAGCTTTCTCTGCCATCCATCGGGGGAGTTGAGGTCTGAGATAGGGAATAGAAACTAGGGGTGAGTGTGACAGATCTTTGAGGTCTTGTTTTGAGATGCTTGGATTTGGAGAAGGACTCTTCGGGGAGACAAATAGGTGAAGGAGGTGTCCAGAAGGATCTAGGAATCTAGGGCTTTTGGAAGATAAAGTAAACTCCATTGCTTCCCCTGCTGGGACCTGACATCTGTAACTTGCTAAGTGGAGATTTACTTTGTAGACACGTCTGAGTTTGTGGCTCAGCGTTTACCTGAAACCATGCAGTGGGAATGAACATCTTTTGTGTTGGCGTCTCCTTTCTTCATCTGTGAATGTTGGAGTTCCTCAGGATTTGGGTTTAGGCATCATTCTATCAGGTCTATGCCTGAGATAGTGTAACAAAGTAGGTAATAGCACACTGCTGGAGCCAGACTGCTTGGGTTTGAGTCTTACCTCCAAAGTTAGCTGAATAATATTGGCTAAGTTAACCTCTTTATACTTATTTTCCTCATTTTAGTTGTTTTGAGGTTTAAAATTAGCCGAAAAATGTGTCAATAACTAGAACAGTCTCTGGGACATTGTAAGTTACCATTTCATCGTAGTTGCTTAATTATTATTACTTGTGTTACAAAAAGTTACAGTAGTAGACACTCCTTAAGTTCCCTTCTTGTGGCTTTAAATATTACTTGTATTCTGATTTATAATTTTTGCCAGACTTGGTTTTTGAATGCCACGCTTGAATACCTTACTGCCTGCTTGACATTGCTATTTGGCTATTTTATAGGCATCTCAAATTTAACTTGTCCAAAATAAGATTATTGCTATCTCCCCGTTCCTTACCCTCTCCCCCTCCTTGGTCTTACCTCAGTCTCTCCCATAGTAGTAAATGGGATTACCATCTACCCATTTGAACAAATCGGAAAACTTCGGCATTAACCTATATTTGTTCTCCCCCCAACCCCCAGCATTCAGTCTCAGCACGTCCTGTTGGTTCCATCTCCAAAATATATCAAATTCATTTGCTTCTCATCTATATGCCATCAACCACATTCACCTGCAATAAAATACAGACTTCTTACCACATCCTTCAAGGTCCTGCTATTCTTGTGTCTTTCTCCAAGCTCCCCTCATCCTTTTTTCTAGGCTGCATTCACAGTGACATTTTAGTTCATTGTTTTCTCTTCCTGAAATACTTCAAGTATTTCTTCCTACTTGGTGGCTTCTTTTTTTCCTTTAGGTTGTTGACTTAAATGCCCCGTTTTAAGAAAGGTCTTGCCTACCAACCCTGTCAAATGTAGTTCCCTCCGCATCATCCTCCATCACACCACTCTGTTTCATAGCATTTTCCACTGCCTGTAACTGTCTTGTTTGCTTTCTTGTCTCCCCCACAGAAATGTAAGCTACTGAGGGCAGGCTAGGGACTGTGTTTATGTGGTATATTCTCAATACAGAACCTTTTAACCAACATAGACAGGATGAATGAATGAATACAATATTTCGTTTTATTCTTATACTATTCCTAGTTCATGTTCTGATACCTTTTACAGATTATTTTCGTGGTATCTCGAATTGTTCTCCTAGTCCTCTTCAGTCCATCTTTCGTACTTTCATTAAAACATTCACTTAATGTGAAAGTTTAGATCTTGTTAGCTTCCTTCCTGAAATGTTTTCAGTGATGTTGCCCTTGCTTTGTGTTCAGGTTAATTTTCCAAGCCTCTTATTAAGTGTACATTCCAGCCACACAGAACTATGATTGACCTCATGTTTAATCACATTTGTTCTTGGCATTTTGTTAATGGACAAGACCAATTTTTCTTGTATTGAACCCTTCCTTCCTTTGCTCCTGTTTCATCAAATCTTCTGTATCTTTAATATTACCTTCCCCTTAACATGTAAATGTTGTCAGGACTCTCCTGTATTAAAATGCTCAGTTCTGTCTCATTTTCATTTAACAGTCTGCGCTCCATTCTTAGTCCCCACTTTTTTTCCCTCTTGAAGTCAATGGTTAAAGAATCGTCTATAGTTGTATTTTTCCATTTTTGCTTCAACTCACTGTTGTTAGAATCTCTACTACTACTAATTCCCTGATTCAGTTTTCAGAAAAATCATTGATAGCATTAGCAAAGAACTATAAAAAATATCAAAATATATCATACGTGAAAAATAGTGCTTATAATACACAATTTAAATAATCACAAAATAAACATCCAGTTACCTGCCATTCAGTGTGAGAAATAGGACATTACGAAAATCCTTGAAGCCTATTCCCTTATTTCATCCTTTCCTCCCATCCCTTCTTTGCATCCTGTAATCACTATTGTGAACTTTGTTTCAGTGATTGTGTTTTCTTTATAGCTTCACCATAGAGTATTCCTAAATAATCTGTTTAGTTTTGCCTGTGTATATTAATAAAATGAATGAAATATGAATTAAATCATACTACATGTTCTCCCATGTCCTGAGTCATATATATGTATATCTCACATTGTTTTTGAGATTAGTCCATTCTAGACTAAGTGACAGTAATTCATTTCCATTACTATAGAGCATCTCATTGTATGAATGTGATGTAATTGTCCTCATCTGACTGATAATGGACAGTTATAGATGGCTTATTTTCCTTGTGTGAAATGGTATCTTTCAAGAATCTTTTAATCATCTGTTCCATTAGACTTGTCAATTTGACTTTTACTGTACCCTGCACAGAGTTGGTGCTAAGTGAATCCTCCGGGAATGGAAGAGTGGATTTTTATTGCAGTCAGGTGATCTCATTGTTCCTAGAAAAGATCAAACTAATTGTTCCTGTTGAACTTTTCCTGTAAAAGCTACCTTGTTCCCCCAGACCAGTTTGAATCTTTCCATGGGCCAGCAAGACCAGCAAGACCAGTGGAATTGGGCTTACCTGGTACCTTGTTAGAAATGCAGAAATACAGTATTTCAGAATCTCAGGGCCCCTTCTTGATCTACTGTATAGAATCTTAATGTTTGAAAAGTATTATTCTGGTTCACATTGATCTCTTCCTTTATCTGAACTTTTTATGACAGTTGTATCTCTCATCCTGGCATGTGAGCATAGACTGTTAATTGATAGTTTATTGTTTATTTTTCCTTTCTCACTGGGATGATCATTTGAAGGTAAAATTATAAAATACTTGTACTTTTCATAGTTCTGGTGCTTAAAAATGATTACCACTGAAATTTACTTCCTTTCAAATTTTGTTTTTCTGTTTTATGCAAAAAGTTACCTTATTTAAAGTTGTTGGCTACCTCATTTCTCTTTTATTGGAAGTAAGGTAGAGGATGTTACTAGTAAATGAAAAAGTAAGAGTTCTGTATCCTTTGTCATTCAGGTGTCAGCTCAGATATTACCTCACAGGTACTTTCTGACTACTCTAAAGAGGCTACATCAGTTCATTGACCCTTTTATCTGACTTTTAGGCCCTTGTTACTGTTGAAAGTCTCTTATTTATTTGTTGCTTGTTTGTCTTCTCACACTAAAAAATACACTAAAATACCAACTTCTGGAGAGCAGGACCAATGTCAGGCTTATTCACTGCAATATTTACAAGTGTCTAGAACAGTGACCGACCCATAGAAAGCACTCAGATATTGTGAGTGAATACAGTTCTGTGGTACAAGAAATTTTCTTGAAAATGAATCATGAGGAAACTGGGTCAGTAAATGCTTTGTAGAGATTAATGGTGTGTTTGTGAGAAACACAGGAGTGAGACCAGTGAACTTTATAAACTTGCCCATATTTCTTCCTCTTTTTAAGCATCAGTGTCATACCTATAAGAAAAATCTCTAATGTTTTTTGAGCACCTGCTATTTACAAGACCCTGTGAAGGAAGGTTTGGTGAGACTATGTCTGATTCTCACAACAGCTTTTAGGGTTGATGTTATCTGCCTTACTTACCTGGTGGTGATTCAGATCTAATGAGAAAATGTTGGTGGAAGTGCTATGTGAACTGAAATGAATAATTCAAATTTGTAAAGGGCTTGTACTGTGCTATGACATGTATGTCTGTACGTTGTGTGTGTGTGTGTGTGTGTATGTGTGTGTGAGACTACATGAAGTTATAAAGACTAGATAACAGTTTGTTAAACTATGAAATGGAAGCTCTTGTCTAAAGTCCATGGCTCAAATAAAACACAGTTTGGCCCCCCAAAAATTGTGTGGCTCTTGGCTTCTTCTTTCAGTTTTCTGACTTCAGTAAAGAATAAATAAGTTGCTTTTTATGTATATTTCAGCCAGGTAACTTGAAAGTCTTTCAAGCACCAAAACGTTTACATTTTAGACATTTTAATTATAAATCTTTTTGCAGTGTATTACGTAAATTTCTGCCTCTTTAGTCAGAATAGTGAATGTGGCTTGTATCACTTAGCTATGTTTTGATGACTTAGTAGTATCATTAAAAACATAATTTATTGCCCCATACTGGACAGTAGTCCTCCAGAATCCCTATGGGTATTCACATGTGTTTATTTCTGTAATGTCCCCTGTTTTTGAATTTAGGTGCCTTGAGTAATTTATCTTTTTAATTGGCTGCATTTTTTTTTTTTTTTGGTTTTGTTTTTGTTGTTAAACTTGTATGGCTTTTACCCTTTTTATTTCCAGCTTCTCATTTGCTACAACGGAAAACCAGATAAGCAGTCTTGTTAGCATTATTTTAAAAAAAAAAATTTTTTTTAACGTTTATTCATTTTTGAGAGACAGAGAGAGACAGAGCATGAGCGCGAAAGAGGCAGAGAAAGGGAGACACAGAATCTGAAACAGGCTCCAGGCTCTGAGCTGTCAGCACAGACCCCGATGCCGAGCTCAAACTCACGAACTGTGAGATCCTGACTTGAGCTGAAGTTAGACGCTCAACTGACTGAGCCACCCAGGCGCCCCAGCATTATTTTTAAAGTGAGACCAGGGGCGCCTGGGTGGCGCAGTCGGTTGGGCGTCCGACTTCAGCCAGGTCACGATCTCGCGGTCCGTGAGTTCGAGCCCCGCGTCGGGCTCTGGGCTGATGGCTCGGAGCCTGGAGCCTGTTTCCAATTCTGTGTCTCCCTCTCTCTCTGCCCCTCCCCCGTTCATTCTCTGTCTCTCTCTGTCCCAAAAATAAAAAAAAAATTAAAAAAAAAAAAAAAAAAAAACGTTGATAAAGTGAGACCAAACACACACTCTGAATGAGATTAAATTAAGTGTGCAGTCTGACATTTTGACCACTTAGTTGTATTTTTACTTTGGCAAGTAAGGTGAGAAACCTAATTTCTTTCGATTAGGAACCTAATCGAAAGCAATAGCTTTTTATAGTAGATAAAAAATTTGACATACATTATTATATTTTAGGAAATCCGGGAGTGGATAGAACCAGGATTAGCTGGATTATACATATGATTTAGTCACTCATAGAAACTGAGTGGCTTTTCAAGAGCATACAGTGAATTTATTCTAGACCTTGGACCCATATCACAAATTGGCATCTTTGATGCATTTTGCTTTCCATTATTACAACTACTTCATACGTTGTAAGGACTCAGCAGATGTTTGCTCTTATGTGCCAGGTACTATTTAAAGTACTTTATATTACAGCATTGAAGCCCTGTAACAACTCTGATTTGGGAACCATTATTATCCCTGTTTTATAAATGAGGAAGCTCATATACATATAGATTATGTGACTTGATGAATGTTAGGATAAGGGGAAATAGAAATACAGTGTTCACAATATAATGAATCTAGTGTTCCTGCTCAAGCATCAGGAAGTGTATTTTCTAAAACTTGGGTCTCTTACAGACTTAAAACTTTAAAATGCACAAGAAAGCTAATATATTAGAATCTTTAGATTTAATAATCTGTCTTATATATATATACATTGTTAACGTTTACTTTTGAGAGAAAGAGAGACAGAGCATGAGCAGGGGAGGGCCAGAGAGAGAGAGAGAGAGGGAGACATAGAATCTAAAGCAGGCTCCAGGCTCTGAGCTGTCAGCACAGAGCCCGACATGGGGCTCGAACCAACAAACCGTGAGATCATGACCTGAGCCGAAGTCAAAACGCTTAACCGGCTGAGCCACCCAGGCGCCCCAATAATCTGTCATGTTTGAGGAGATTATTTGTAGCTAAAAGAAGTCAACTTAGTAAATATTCTTGTTTGGAAAAAGGCAGTCTTTAGCCAACCAGTCACACAGACTTAAGACATTGGGGAATCAACACTGAAGAAAACAGGAGGAATGTTAAAGAGAATTGAGAGGAGTGTTGGTAGGTATTCCTAAGTAAGGTAGTTTACTTTCCTTAGGGTAGGCAGATCTAAGCCTGACTTCTCAGGATGCTTTTAAGATTTAGATAATCTTGCAGACATCCTGGACTTTTGTTCCTTTCCCTTCAGGTCCCAGGGCTTATTGAAATCCATTTTCTTTTTGAAAAAACTTTCTGACCATGATTTCTTAGCTTATGGCGTATACATTAGTGATAACAAGCTGTAGTAATGTTGTTTCTTGTAGCTGCCTTGGGATAGTTTAAGGAGCCCAGCTTACATGGTATTTCTCATGGAGATGATCCATGAGATCGCCTGATTTAATAATTGATAATAAATGAGCATCTCTGGGCCTTAATTTCTTCTTTTATATGAGGATAACACATGGCCTTCTTACTGTAATAAATAGCAGCTTAATATATATAATTTCCTATTGATGTTTAATTATTGCTAGTGACAGTTTTTGTAGTTGGTATTGATTTAAATAGTTGGTATTAGTTACAGTGGGATTCCAAACTCCATGTGTTACCAAGTAATGGAAGATAACAAAAGATTTTAACTTCAGTTGTAGCATATCTGGCCCAGATGAGATGGCATATGTTAACTCTTCAAATGCCTATTTTGACATTAAAAGGCTGTGGGTGCACGATATTTACTGGTTTTTCATCTTTTGTTTTCTTGTCACCTTTGGCTTCAGCTAGCCCCTATGTAATTATAAATTCTGATCTTCAGCTTAATATCCGAGATTTCAAGAGCTTTGCTGAGCAACACCAGGTATTTCAAGTCTCGGCAACATTTTTCTGGGCTTTTAGCTCAGTCCTAGTCTTCATACTGGGGAGACAAGCCTCTACAAAGCATTAGGCTTTGGTGAGGGTCTTTGCCACTCTTATTTTGTGGTCAGATATTCTCACCTGTACTTTACCAAGTCTACCTTAGTTTCTTAAGATGAAAGCTTCTGACTTCAGCACTTAATATGAAAACTTGGTGGTATTTGCTTTTCTCTTGGACGTTAGTTCATAAATGTTTTTTGTAAAATATCATTTAAATTATGGTACTTGGATATTATTTCCTTGGGCAAGATATAAGAAAATATACTTAAAGAGAAAATAGCCCTGGTTGTTCCCATAAAGGACTGTTATACTGTAAAATGGTTATATCCCGTAAAGATTAGATTTAATAGGAAAAGTACAGTGTAATGTATATCTCCATCTATATGGTGACAAACTGTATTTGTTTCAATAAAACTGAAAGGGCTGAAATGGAGACTGGCTTATGCCAGAGTAGTACCCTGTATTTTTGTTAATGTTGGTACCAAGCCCAAAAATAGAAGAGAAAAAAATTGATTCAGTAAAATAGTGGTAATTCAGTATTAACTTAGTCAAAATATAAAACTTTTACTGTTTGAGTCTGAATAGCCACTGTATTTTGGCATAAAATTTTATTTTTTACCCCAAATAGTACCTAAACATTACAGGTATTCATTGTGTCCTGATGATAAATAAGAATTTTTTTTTTCTCAGTACCTTCTATACTTCTATCCTTGTCCCCAACTAGCTTCATTTGATGTAAGTAGAAAATGTTTGTTTATCTATGGGACAATAGTAATGTGCTAAACTATGATTATTTTAACCAAAAACTGTATATATTCGTTGTAAGGGAAGTTTGGAGAAATTACACATAAAGAAAACCCAGAAAGAAAATTACTCAGTTTATAAGCTCATGAGTATAGGTAGCACTGTTAGGATTTTGGGGTTTACTTTTCTAGTGTTTTTCCTGTGCTTTAATAAATACCTAGAACTGAAGTTAATGGCTTGAAGGTTATGCATGATTTTAAAGCATGTTGCCAAATTATTCCTGAATAGTTGCATAGTACAGTTTCTTTTCCCATGTACAGACTATTGGAGTGCTGCTTCTTGGCACTGTTACTAATGGAAAGTTAAGAGTTTTACAGATCTTAGTCTTTATTTTTAAAATTAAGTGTGCAAATTAAGTGTGCATGTTAGTATGCTAACATACTTGTTACAATGATTCAAGTCAATAAAATACTTCCTGTTGTCTGTTAGTGCCATCACCATCTGCCCAAGTCACCCAGGCTTCTGGTATCATCTTTGATTGCTCTGTAGGCTTTCCCTCGGATTCTCTTAAGATCACTCACTTACATAGTGAGTCTGTAACTGTGTTGTCTGCACTATTCATTTCTCACTTTCCTTTCTGAATTACTGCAAAACTCTCATGTGACAGGTCTTACAGAATCTATTTTGTACTTGGCCATCACACACAGTGGTGCTGAGTAGGTAAAGGATAGTAATGCAAAAACCCTTTGGAAAATCCCCATTACAAAATAAAATCCAAGTTGATAGCCTATTAAGATCTTCTTTACCTTTTGTTGTTGGCCTCCAAATGAGGGCTTGTAGTACTGTTTTCAAATTTGGTTTAAGAGTAGCCTTTAAAACAGTTAAAACCAAAATCTTTTCTTTTTGGATAGAAGAAAACCCCTGTTTTATATTTTGTGCAGAAATGCATAATCTTCAGTTCAGTTCTGAGAGACCTCTTGAGAAAGAAGGTGAATAATCACCTTCTCCTGGTATCACTGTGGTGTATTTTTTATACTGGAAAACTGAAGTCCTTTTAATATATTAAGCGTATTTAATTAAACAGCCAATTGGGTGCATATGGTATACAAATTAAAAGACAAAAAGTATGTAGTAAAAGAAGCTCTCACTTTTCATTCCTGTCTTCAACCACCCTCTTCGCAGAGGCAGTCACAGTTACTCTTTTTAGTGTTTCCTTCTCAACTTATTTTAGCCAGCACTGCCCCCTGTTAAGGAAGCAGAAATAAATAGTAATCCAGGTGCCCCTAGATCACTTAAAGGCCTTCTAATTAAACTGTGGTTCCTGCTCCCCAGGATAACAAATGTAAATGTGTTAGGAAGTAGAGAACAGTTTTGAAATTTTTTGGTTTGTTTTGTATGTGAGAGGACATAAATTTATTCCAGCTTAGCTTTTTTATCACTCATTTTACTTTGGAAAAACTCCTTTCCAGCTACACGTGGGAAAATTTGCAGATCAGTTATGTATATTGAGTTGGTAAAGTATAAACTTAATGTTAAAAATAAAACCTCATCATTTAACATTTAATTGCGATTATACTTTTGTATGTTTGATTACATCATTGTACTTTTCTCATGAGTGATTTTTGTGAGGAGAGCAGTGTTACTCTGCTAAAATTCTTGAGACTGCTTTGCCCTTCTCCCCCTTTTCCCAAGTTATTAGATGATTTAACTTCAAAACTGTGGACCATCGATGAACATTAGATCCAAGAGAATAATAATGAAGTATGCTCTTTCAACTGAAATATTATAGAGGTGATATTGATTAAGTGTTTTGGAGCATTGCAACTAATCCCATATGTATCGGGAGCAAAAAAAAAAATTTTTTTTTTTTTTTTTGCTATTGAAGTTACTTAAATTTCTTTCACATCAAAACTGAACAGCAGTGATTTAAATCCTATTTATTATTTGACTCAGCCAGTTATGGAATGGAACCCCTATCCCACTTGAGCCATAAAATGTGTTAAATTTAAGACTAATGCTGCTTTCTGCTTTTTGAATTTACATTTTGGCAGTAACTACCTTCTTTGTTCAGTGTTAGAAAAAAATGATCTAGGCTTAACCAAATAAGAAAACTGCCAAGTTCACAGGTCAGTCAGTGAAAGAAGCCAGAATTAAATGAAAGTCTAGTTATTGACTTTACAGAATATGCTAAGGGGAGATTCTGTGGCATTACAGTTTCTTTGAGACTAAAATTCTTCTATGGTACCAGCTGTTCTTTGACAGTGATTGATGTGAGAAATTCAGGCTGTGGACCTTACCTCCCAGAATCTACAAAACTGGAATAAAGCCAGCCTAGGAACGCCTGACCTCTTCTCCAAATGGCCAGCAACTGGTGCAGTTGGGCCTTGCCTTTCTATTTCAGACCTAAGAAACTCTTATGGAGGGGATCTAGTCCTTACTTTTAGCAGGATAGTGATTTTTTTTAATTAAAAAAATTTTTTTTAATGTTTATTATTTATTTTTTGAGAGTGAGAGAGAAAGTGTGCATGGGGGAGGGGCAGAGAGGGTGAGACACTGAATCCAAAGCAAGTTCCAGGCTCTGAGCTGTCAGCACAGAGCCCATGCGGTGCTCGAACCCACAAGTGGTAAGGTCATGGCTGGTGCCCAAGTTTGTTGCTTAACTGACTGAGCCACCCAGGCACCCCACGGATAATGATGTTTTTAAGGGAACCTCTATACATACATAAACATGCATGCACCGCTGTTTCTTTTTTTAAAAATTTTTAAAAATGTTTTTATTTATTTTTGAGACAGAGAGAGAGCTTGAGCAGAGAAGGGGCAGAGAGAGAGGGAGACACAGAATCTGAAGCAGGCTCCAGGCTCTGAGCTGTCAGCACAGAGCCCGAAGCGGGGCTCGAACTCACACACTGCGAGAACAAGACCTGAGCCGAAGTCGGATGCTCAACCAGCTGAGCCACCCAGGCGCCCCAACATGCACCGCTGTTTCAAAGAAGTCAATTTACTCTTACCTTCGCCTTTTTATTTTTTTTTTTAAAAAATTTTTTTTTTCCAACGTTTTTTATTTATTTTTGGGACAGAGAGAGACAGAGCATGAACGGGGGAGGGGCAGAGAGAGAGGGAGACACAGAATCGGAAACAGGCTCCAGGCTCCGAGCCATCAGCCCAGAGCCCGACGCGGGGCTCGAACTCACGGACCGTGAGATCGTGACCTGGCTGAAGTCGGACGCTTAACCGACTGCGCCACCCAGGCGCCCCTTACCTTCGCCTTTTTAAAGCAGATTTCAAAAAATCTTCTTTTGAAACCTTGTGGTATATACAGATAGTTCTAGATCAAGATGACTGATAAGTCAACAGAATTGGAACTTTGTTGTCAGGTAGTTGATTCTTAATGAGCTATATTTACATCTTACTAGACTGAAAGAAGATCTCAGGAATAAACTGAACAGTCTGGGGAAACCAGTGTCAGTGCCATGAAGATACCTTGCATGTTCTAGTCACTAAATATTTGTTGGATAGGTGGATGGATGAGTGAATGGGTTAGGTGAAATGTTTATTATAGTAGTTGAAGCAGTAGCTAACAAAAGTTTTACCGAGAATTTGCTAGGCCTGTGGGCTGGGTACTTTGGGTGTATTGTTTTTTAATCCTTGCAGCAGTGTTGTGAGATGGGCACTGACTGACTGACTTATCTCCCCAGGAGGTAGGTGATCCTATCTAGTTAACTTGCCTAAGGCCACAGAGCTGGCACTCAAACTTTGAGTTCTATTGCCCCAGCCTCTCAACTGTGCTCTATGATTTTTCTCTTTGTACAGACCAGAGGTTCACATTTGTGTATACATTGATAAGAATTAATTTTTAAGCTTTTACTAAAGTTTTCTCTCTCACTTGAACATTTTTTTTTTTTTTTGAAAGAAATAAAGGTTAGTTTTAGAGTTACTTTGTATATATAACAAATGGAAGACAGCAAATCAAGTGTGAATGTCGGGGCTTCAGCTGGGCACAGTCTCTGGATAATTTACTTTCTTTTGTCTTATAGAGCTTACGATTGAAAGTGGGCTCCTGCTGCTGAAATAGATTTGTTTTTACCCGTTAGAAATATATTGTTCGGAGTGGAATCAGAACTGAGAGAATAGTGGTTTGACGCCATCTAAGGGGTATGCCTGTTCTCTCCTATGGAAGCAGCATGGAGTGGTAGAGAAGCTATGGGTTTGATAGCCCCACAGTTTGGAGTTCCCATCTGTTGGAATACTGTCATGTTTTGAGAGACTTCATATCAGTGACATAAATTAAGAAGTGTTTGGTTATAAAGTCTGAATTACCAGCTTCTGGAGTTAGGAGGAAATGGTCTATCTGCCTAATGTTACCTCCTCTGTAAACCCAGTGCTACCTAAAGTAAGGGTATGGTTTGTGAACTGTTTGTGGTTTGTGTGAGATAAGCACAGGATTGGGATTGTTTCGAAACTTGTATCGCAGCATGATGTTGCTGTGATAGAGTATGATCCTTGGGCTTGTATTTTCTGTGTCTTTCTTTAAAATGTCACTTTTCTTACAAGTTTTATTTTTTTACTACGGTATTGGTCTGTGAGGGACTGGAGGAAAATGAGTTCTTCACCACTGATTGCCTGAGAAGCCCTGTTACAAACGATTTGCATATCTATTTTATTTAGCTAATAGCATCTTCCTATAACCAGAGTCTAATTTATTTAATAGTACTGTAGCTAAAATATTACTGTGATTATTAAATACCACTAGCTGTTTAAAAAGATGAACTAGTGGATTTAGTGTTTTCTTATTCTAGGTACACATAATAGAGTTTGCAACCTGTGAACATTCCTTATGAACTTAACTTTATAAAGGAAGGTTAATTTTTATTTTATTTTATTTTTTCAACGTTTTTTATTTATTTTTGGGACAGAGAGAGACAGAGCATGAACGGGGGAGGGGCAGAGAGAGAGGGAGACAGAATCGGAAACAGGCTCCAGGCTCCGAGCCATCAGCCCAGAGCTATAAAGGAAGGTTAAACATGATGGTATAGTTCTAACAATTTAAAACTCCTTATGTCCCTAATTCTAACTGAACTTTAAACAGATCCTTTTGATGTCTACTCCAGGGAATGTGGGAAACATGCTGCTTTTCTTGGTGAAGCTTTATTGCTATTTGCTCAAAGTTTGAATTGATAGTTTGCTGATTTGTAATTGGTTTACATTAGGCTTCTCTTAAACAGATCTGTTTGTTGAAAGCCAGTCTGTATATCCAGAAGTTACTTCTTTCACCTTGATGGTGTGTATATATGCATATTGTCCAGTCATTTGTGTATGTGAGTGCAATGGCATCTGTGAATAGAGTTGAAGTGTAACCATATCAGCAAGAGATTAGAATTTAAGGCCAGCAGGTGCTCAGGCTTTATAGTGTGTATTTTTTCATCTTCTCCTTTCAAAGCCACTTATTCAGCCCAACCCCCTCCCTTTTTAACATACCTAAAAAAATATACTTAAATCAAGATGTGTCCATATTGTGTCAACTCAGTAGCACTGTCAAAAAGAAATTAGGTTTCTTTGGTGAGACTTCATGTAGTAAATTGCAGTGACTGCTGGATTTTAAAGTCTTTTCTGTTAACTTTTTCTTTATTTGATGTTTTTTGAATTGAAAACAAATGCATACTTATTATAAGTAAGTAAGCAGTAACAGAAATTCATAAGAAAAGATACGTCCTTCCACACCATTCTTGTTGATGCAAACATAAAAGCATAACTGCATGTATATAATACCTTTGTAATTAATTTTGAAAACTCTAACTCTTTGTGTGTCATGGGCATCTTTGGGAGTATGATGAATGCCACAGACTTTTCTTCCAGGAAAATGCCTTAAATATGTAGAAAATATCTCTTAAATACCTAATTAATCTCATTAAATTTCAAAATATTTTAAAATAGTGGGAAAATTTTAAATATTATACTTTTTTGGCTTCTAAAACAGTACAGTTTAATTCTTGATTGCCTGGGCTTATTGTAAACATGAGTTATTATACACTTGAGTTTATATATAGTTATATAAAACTTATCTTATACATAATGCAGGGATATAGCAGTGGTTTTTAACCTAGCTCCTTATAAGCATTTCAGGGGATCTTTGAACTCTAAATTGAGAAGAAATTAGTAGTGGGTCAAATGAATTGTTTCTTCATCAGACTTTTACAAATGTGTACAGGTTTCTAAAGTTAAGGTATTATTTATGCAGAATAAAATCCACTTATTTTAGGTGTATAGTGTGTTGAACTTTTGTAGCTGTGAACAACTGCATAGTCCCCACCACATCAAGGTGTGAAATAGTTGCTTCACCCTAAAGAGTGTGCCCTTCTGCAGTCAGTAGGCCTTCACCTGCCTCAGGCGATTAACTACCTAGGGGTTTTGTTTTGCCTTTTCCAGAATTCCATAAAAATAAATCTTACAGTACATAGCATTTTGTTTGACTTCTTTCATTTCATATAATGTTTTTGAGATTCCTGTCTATTGTACTGATCTTTTGCTCTTTTGTTTTGCTGAGTAGTAGTACATAGAATGGATATATTGGAATTTGTTTGTCTAAGTTTGGTGGGCTTTTGGGTTACTTTCACTTTTTAGCTGTTATGAGTAATGCTGTTGTGAACAGTTGTGGACATATCTTTGTGTGGATGTGTTTTCATTTCACTTGAATTCCTAGGAATAGGAATTTGGGTCATGTAGCAAGTAGTAAGTTTATATTTAACTATAAGATAACTGCAATTACTGTTTTCTACCTTTCCACCAGTACTTTTTCATGGAGCTGTAACTGTTTGGAAAGGTCTTGGTTTCCACTTTCCTGACTTAGAAGTTCAGGACACCATCTTACAATCCAGGACAGAGATTGGATTGCAATTCAGCTCCTAGCTCTTGGGTATTAGACCAGGTCTGATGCACCTTTGGGCACTCCTGTGTTAACTCACAGGTTAATGCTCTGGTTGTTGATTTCTTTGTCTCACTTGGTTGGTTATTTAAACTTTTTTAGAAATATAGCATATTTAACAGAAATACATATCTTTCATGTACTCAAATTGGCATATTCAGGTTCTTCAAATTGGCATATTGCAAGGCCTAACAGTTCCAGACATAGTTCTTAAGTAGTTTACTTTTTGACCCTGAACTTTCTTAGAGTTGCTACCTTTGACAGAGGAATTTTGTGTGGTAGCTTCATAGACATAATTTTACCAGGTAAAGATTACCTCTGACACTGGTATTAGAAATATTGCTGATTAAAGTCTTGGTAATATTTCTTGAAAGGATTTTGTTAATATATTGTTTTATAATTAACAAAAATTAATTGAAATTGCTCATCTTGAATTATGTAATGGTATCTTAAGACATAGCTGTTTGGGTTTATTATTTATATGCCAGTGCTTTTGGTAAAAACACGCAAGTGTGCTGCTACAGTGCTAGTGTTCATCCATCTCTAGGCCTTTTTGTTCTGCTGAAGTGTGACTTGTGTGCTTCATGAAAAGTAAATATTAGCATTTCTGTTTAAACTATTATTTAAAATCCATAGCTCGCAAATATTGGCTTCACCCAAGCTCACTTGCTTGTTCTTCAGTTTTCTCTGCTCAGGTGTCATCTCAGAGAGGCCTGTCCTGGACCATGCTCTTTAAGGTTATCTACCTTTTACTCTCCTTTTTATTTTCTTCAGAGTGCAATTCACAATCTGTAATCACATTCACCCTAATTGTTGTTCTGGTTCTTAAAGTGGGGGAAGCCCCTACACTTTTATATAGAGGGTCTCTGAAGTCTAAACTATTTTCATAGTAATATTTAAACATTATTTGTCATTTTTACTCTCACTCTTGAATGAGTGTTTAATGGAAGTTTCTGAATGCTACATGATGTGTGATATTAAAAGATTGAATGCAGAAGCAGATATGAGAATCTTGTTGTCTTTTATTAAACTAGACATTAATAGGATTCACAAGAAATGTGAAACAATGTTGTTCTATCCTGATTAAAATTTCTTTTTGAAAATGTGAATGTTACACAGAAATGTGAAACTGTCATTTTTTATATCCCGATTGCTTTTATTTTGGAAAAGTTATTTTTCTAACAAATGTATTTTGTGATAGCATGTAATACATTTGTTATTGCCGTTTTTATTTATTATTATTTTCTAAAAATTTTTTAATGTTTATTTATTTCTGAGACAGAGACAGAGCATGAGTGGGGAAGGGGCAGAGAGAGAGGGAGACACAGAATCCGGAGCAGGCTCCAGGCTCTGAGCTGTCAGCACAGCCTGATGTGGGGCTCGGAACTCATGAGCTGTGAGATCATGACTTGAGCCGAAGTCGGTCGCTCAACTGACTGAGCCACCCAGGCGCCCCTGTTATTATTTTTAAGTGAATAAATTATTTTGAACATTTTTCATTTTGAATTTCTAATATGTAAATATCAACGTAAAAATTCTTTCGGGTCCTCAGTAATTTCTAAGAGTGTTAAAAGGAACTTTAGGATTAAAAACTTTTGAGATTTGCTATTCCAAAATATAAACCCTATCAAAGTAAATACTTTTTTATGTGTTTGATTTTAGTTTAATTTTCCCAGTTGGCCTGTCAGAGGTAACTGGCCTGTAGAAGTCATTCAGCACATACCTAGGTGAATGGATAAATGAGTGAATGAAAGAAGCCCAAAATAACAATTCTGGTGATTCTGTGCACAGCTTCCAAATCTGTTTGTAGTAACTGGTCTTTGCAGATATCATATTTGATAGAAAATTACTCTAATTCATCAGACAGCATAATCTTTATTTTGGTCAGATTTAAATTGTTCCCTGGTATGGAATTGAGTTTGGTAAGATTTTGATGGGTCTTAGAGATTGTGCTAAATGTTTCTTTTCAGGGAGGATGGAAGATTTTATCCATCATACTTATTACTCAGATTTTAGGTTTGTGGACTTCTGGTATAATTAATTTATTTGCATATTTTAGATTGTTCATATTTTATCCTGTAATATTGAGAATACTTTGTTGTGTATAACATTTTGGGCAAAGTTAGGTTTTCATTTTTTTAGAAAGCTAGACACTTTAAAAATTAGTATTGTGTTCATTAGAGATGATGAAGTAGTTTACTTTGCTCTTTCAAATTATCTTCACTGAATAATAAACAATAGTGGAAAAAATGTTTCCTCTAGGGTAATTTCAGCAGAGGAGACATCTGTTTACTATCTTGCAAGTTGAGATTCCTTTCTAAGATCCACCCAGCTTGAGAATGTGCAAACCTCAGAAAGCTGGGAGACCCATTCTAGGGAGTTGTCATATTCAGAGACCAGTACTTACTTCGCAGGGCAAATCAAGTAGGTTATTAAACACTTAGACCCAGAGTATGGCAAAGTTTGGGGGTGTAGAAGAATTTGGTAATTCTACTGGCCAATATGTTTCCATCCTTTAGGCTTAATTTGTAGGAAAATTTTTATTTACCCATGAATTTATAGGATAAACAAACCTGGTCAACAATAGCCCATAAGCAGGGTTTTTGTTTTTCGTTTGTTTTTTTTTTTAAGTTTATTTATTTTGAGAGAGATGGAGCCGGTATGAGTGAGGGAGGGGCAGAGAGAGAGGGAGAGAGAATCCCAAGCAGGTTCCGCTGCAGGTGACAGAGCCCTGTGTGGGGCCCGAACCCACAAACCTCCAGATCATGACCTGAGCTGAAACCTAGAGTCAGACTCTTAACCAACTGAGCCACCCAGGCGTCCCACTTCATATGCAGTTTTAAGTATGGGGGCATAGGTCTTAGAGAACACTTGATACTTCTTGCATGGATTGTTGGCATTACCTTCCTTCCTTCTCATCTCTGTGCTGTAGAGATTCTTCCAAGTAGGGCTTGAGTTCCTCTTATTGGGAGGATATTTCTCCTTTTTATATTTGTATTTATAATTTATATAATATATAAATTTATATAATTTATATGATTTATATGTATAAATATATATGTATTTATAAAATATATTTATATTTTATATTTATATTTCTGCTTTTATAAATAAAATGTTCACTTTTGGGTCTGTGTTTCTCAGTATTCTCACTGTTTATCAACACAGGGAGTCTTAAAACAGGAAAGGAAACTTTGTTTTAACCAGTTGTGTGCATTTCAGTCATCTGAGGAACTAAAAAGAGGAAGCCTGGCCCATACTTCCACATTAAAAGTTAGAATGAAGTAGGATGTTAGAATCACCTGGAGAATCTAAAACAAAACCATAAAGAAACAAAATCCCCACAAACCAATATATGAATCTCAGCCCAGATCAATTAACTCAGAGGTTGGATTCAGGCATCAGCTTTTTGTGTCTGTGGTGGTTTTTGTTTTTGTTTTTTTGTTTTGTTTTGTGTTTAATACTGACGGCTCTAATATGTAGCCAGGGTGAAGACTTCTCTTCATTTATTTAAAAAAAAAAAAAAAACCTCACGGGCCATTTTGGTCAGCGAACAAGTGATAATAGAGCTCTTGAGTATGTGGGGTCATTTGTGAACACTTAATAAACAAAATATAGGAGTATGTTTTGTTTTGGAGAATATTAAGCTTTCATGTATCTGTTTTTAAAAGTAAGAGGAAGCATGACAAACAGGGTTAATTGAAAATATACCAGCACTGTTTTAGGGACAGAGGCATATGGTTTGGTTGGAGTGCAAGGAAGTGAAAGGGGGATGAGCTTGACCGAAACAGAACTTTTGTGGTAGAACATTCCCATCTTGTGGCTTGTGAGAATAGTGCTGCTTAAAGATTAGAAGCTGTATTGCATTCTAGCAACTAATGGCGGTTTCCTGTTGATGGTACTTCTAGTGATCAGGGCACAAAACATTTGGCCTCTAACACCATTCTCTTAGAGTCTTTTTGCTGCCTGACCCTGTAACCTTACACTGAACTTTTCTACTTGCACAAAACTCTGCTTCTGCAACCTAGTTACCGGGGCTTCCTCAAGAGCTGTTGCCCCTGCATTCTGTCTGTTTCAGCCTCGTTACTACAAAGTTACTCACTTATTATGAAGTAATTAAAAGTATCTTGAAATTCGAAATCCTATCTCCCCTCCCTGATTTAATAATTTTGTGTCAGAATATCTGTTTCCTTATCTGTCAAATAAATGAAGAAATATTACTGACTTCATAGAGTACTTTTAGGGATTAAGTGAGTCATTGCATGTAAGACACTGACTGGAGTGTTTGATAGAAGTGATTGATAAATGTTCAGCATTCAGTCCTTCAGCAGATCTTTTTGAGTTATCTTTTATGTGCCAGTACCTGTTTGGATGTTGAAGATGGGCGAATAAAACATCTCTTCATTTTTATGAGAATATTTAAGAGGGGAGACCATGAGCAGAACATGGATTTTTGTGTTGTAAATACCAAAAATTATGCAACATTTTTATTTAAACAGTAAATTCTTGTTATTTCTGTAGAATATCAAAAGCTTGTATGTAAATTTGTTACTTCTGATCAGGAATTTCCTTTTGACATCTCCTCTCAAGTTTGAATTGCAAGTCCATTGCATTATTTTTTGAACTAAAGAATTGAGATTTTAGCATGTATATAGGAAATAAGAGCATAAAATGTCAAAGTGAAAAATGAGTTAGCTTAGTTTTGATAAAAATGTTTTTTTTTTAATTTTTGAATGCTCTCTTTTATGAGATTATATTACAATGGCAAGATGACAGATACTAGAGTTGAAATTACTTTAGTGATCACCAAGCCTTTCCTTAAGTCTTTTTATTTTGGATAACCTTAAATGTTAGAGAGAATTCACCCTTAAAATTTAAGTCTTGTTTCCTGATACTGTCATCTGTGGCCCTTATTTTGCCTTTCAAAGTAAGACACATCCTCTAGTGCCTCACTGTTTAGAAAGTGCTCTTTGTGATTGTCCCTGCTGTGGAGAGAGATTTGAATTTATTGAAGTAGTTCTCATCACAGGGTTTTAAGCTTTCTCTCTTACAATTACCCCTTCCTGTGTACACTTACTTATGTTGATCATCTTTAGCAGGTAGTTAAACCATGTGCTTCTCCTTTCTCTCAGTTGGATACTATTACTGTAAATTTTCTCTCTGATCATATAGAGAAGTGACTAGAATAGGTCAGTGATGCTGAAAAGAGATGATAGTTTCTGTTAGTTGGAGCACTGTACTTCTGTTGATGCTGTATGAAGTTGCATTGACTCTTTGGCCAGGCATGTCAAGCTGCTGTGCTGTTTGGTTACATTGCCCTCCTACCCCCATCCCTTTATAGTTCATTATTATTAGCGTTAAGTCAGTGTTACAGTGTAAGTTATTTTTGAACTGTGATAACTCATTGTCAATTATAATAATAATTTCTTCACATCCCAGTTTTATTTGTAAAAGGAAATAAGGTTGTTTTGGCTTGGCTTCTTTGTGAAACTGCTGGGTACTTGTCAGCAACACTCCTTTTTGCACACACGAGCACCAGCTGTTTAGGAATCAGCTCTGGAGTTTGTCCAAACATCTACATTAAGCTTTGCAGTCTTCTAGCATCTCTCATTTACTTTGATTTCAACAGTGATTCAGCGATCTCATTAATAGGATTAAGTATCTACAACCTAGGCAACCTAGACAAGTTGGTAGGTGTGTTTATAATAACTTTTTATTCTCTTTATCCCTTCTTGGTCATCTGTGTTTCTTTTTTAAGTGTGACAATAATTGTAGCCAAGAGGTAAGTTGAATAGGAGTTAAATAGTTCTCCTTTTTTTTTTTTTTTTTTTTTTGATTTTTAATGTTTATTTTTGAGAGAGAGAGAGAGAGCGCACGCACATGAGCAGGGGAGGGGCAGAGAGAGACACACACACATAGAATCAGCTTCAGGCTCTGAGCTGTCAGTACAGCTGGGGCTCGAACCTAGGGACCATGAGATCATGACCTGAGCCGAAGTCAGATGCTTAACCAGCTGAGCCACCCAGGAGCCCCATAGTTCTGCTTTTTTTTTTTTTTTTTTTTTTGACAAAAATCAATAATATCATTTATTACATGTCAGACCCTGTGTGAAGTATTTACTATACATTATCTCATTTTTAATGGTGTCAGTATTGCTTTGGACAGCTTCATGTTGCAAATTAGAAATCAAAGACTTAGGAAGAATAAATAGCTTTTGCAAGGTGACAGCCAGTAAGTGTTGGAGCTGGAACTCCTACCCATGCCTGCGCGACTCTCAAAGCTCATTCTGTGCCTTTGAAATAGAGAGGTCTTTTCTAAAGGAATGTGTAAAATTGTGCACTTTCTTCATTTCATACTCTTGAAGGTCTTAATCAGTTGAGGTTCTTCCACATTAAATTCTTTTCCCTCCTAGGGCGCCTGGGTGGCTCATTCGGTTGAGCATCTGACTTTGGCTCAGGTCATGATCTCATGGTTTGTGAGTTCGAGCCCCACGTTGGGCTCTGTGCTGACAGCTCAGAGCCTGGAGCCTGCTTCGGATTCTGTGTCTCCCTCTCTCTGTGCCCCTCCTCCACTTGTGCTCTGTCTCTATCTCTCAAAAATGAATAAATGTAAAAAAAAAAAAAAAAAGTAGTAGAAAAAAACCTCTTCTCCCTCCTGCTTGCGATCTTTAAGAGGTCTGGATCTTGTTGATATAGTACCTTTATGGGGTCTGTTCATCACAAAGTCTATAACTAATCCATTGTTTTAATTACTGAATTATTGCTATGAACATAAGTCTCCTTGTGATTAAAGTTAAAATACACAGCTTTGGAGTTTGACTTGGTTTAAATCTTGGCTCTTCCACTTCCTGGATGTGCGACCTTTCTCCTCTCTATTCTATTAGAGGTTATTTGGTATATCCTTCTGGTTGAGGAAAATTAGGTAGTGCTGGAGTCTGGGTTCTCTTTGATTTTTCTGTTACCAAACAGATCCTTCTTGGATACATGTTCCCATTGTTGCTTCCCTTGACTTAATGAGATGTTTTGTTCAGGAACCATCTTGAGAATTTAAGAAATTGTTAAGGGAGTGGCCTGCTTTCAGGTTTTCAGGTAATTGAGGACTTTATCTCTATGTTATTGATGGTTTTATCATCTGTGTCAGGAAATTATCCTCCTGTTAACAAAAGTTAATAGGATCACTTCCTCTATAATGACCTTGAATTGAGGTGAAACTGTTTGAAGCTGCTCCTGGATTCCAGACCTTTCAGAGCCATGACCTGAAGTCAAAAATGGACATTTTGGACATGTCTTCAGACTCCAGGAGTTTCAGGTGTACGTTTGGATTATGTGAGCTTATTATTTGTGTCAGAGTAAGAATTGATTTGTAAGAAAATTGGTTCTATTATATAATTCTGTGTTTTTTGCAAACCTACTTGTATGGTTCATTTTTTTCCCCTTGAAATAAAGGAAATAAAAACTGTAAGGATGATTTTTGAAAAAAAATTTTTAATGTTTTTTAATTTTTGAGACAGAGAGAGACAGAGCATGAACAGGGGAGGGGCAGAGAGAGGGAGACACAGAGTCTGAAGCAGGCTCCAGGCTCTGAGCTAGCAGCACCGAGCCCGATGCGGGGTTAGAACTTGCGGACCGTGAGATCATGACCTGAGCCGAAGTCAGATGCTTAACCGACTAAGCCACCCAGGAGCCCCTGTAAGGATGATTTTTCAGTTCACTTCTGTATTTTCTTTTAGGTGGTATTAAAAATAATCAAACATTATCAAGAAGAAGGACAAGGAACTGAAGTGGTTCAGGGAGTGCTTTTGGGCTTGGTTGTAGAAGATCGTCTTGAAATTACCAACTGCTTTCCTTTCCCTCAACACACAGAAGATGATGCTGACTTTGATGAAGGTAAGGGTACTCATTTCAAAAATCTTTGCAGTGCACACAAATGATTTTTAACACATTTCTCACCATAACCTTTCATTATCTCTTACTGGGAGTCTATCAGGCCAGTCTAGTTCACTTGATTTCAGAGTTTCTTGAAAAAATTAGGCAAATTTGGGGCACCTGGGTGGCTCAGTCGGTTAAGCATTCAACTTCTGCTCAGGTCATGATCTCATGGTTCGAGCCCCGAATTGGTCTCTGTGCTGACAGTTCAGAGCCTGGGCCTGCTTCGGATTCTGTGTCTCCCTCTCCCTCTGCCCGTCCCCCACTCATGCTTTTTTCTCGCTCAAAAATAAATAAACATTAACAGATTATGCAAATTCTTTGAAATGAGGATTTATATCAAAAGATTCATTAGTTTGGCCTTATTTGTAATTTGAGATTCCAATTTTAGTAATTTGGATAGAAACTGTGTTGTTGTTAAACTTTCCCATTATGAAATCAGCTTGCAAATAACTTACATCGTGAAGGGCAAGGATCATCATTATGTGTCCAGTATCCATTTTCTTCTGTAGTGTTTTGTTTTAATGTTTGAGAAGATGAACTTAGCTATCTATTTCAGAAAGAAGATACTCCTTATGCATTTCAGGAGGTTTTTGGGGTTTTTTTGGTGCTACAGGTATAATAGCTTTGTTAGCAAAAGCCAGTAGTAGATAAAACTTACACCAAAGGCCAAGGTCAATAACCTGAAAGATTAAAAAAAAAATCTAGTTGAAAGTAATTTCTCACTTGTCTCAACACTCAGGGATCATTTTCTACATAACTTTTTTTTATTATGATAAGAACAAGTAGTAAAATTTACCATTTTGAGTATATATAGTGTTAACTATACGCAGGTATCATGGAACAGATCTGTAGAACTTTTTCATCTTGGAAAAACTAAAACTCTGTATTTGTTGACTAACTGCTCCTCTTTCCCCCTTTGCTAGCCTCTGGCAACCATCCTTCTGCTTTCTGTTTCTGAGAGTTTGACTTCTTTATATCTCATATAAGTGAAATTAGCAGTATTTGGCTTTTGGCTTTTTTGAGACTGATTTATCTCACATAACTTAATGTTCTCCAGGTTCGTGCATGTTATAGCATATGACAGGATATCATTTTTTAAGGCTGAGTAATATTCTATTGTATGCAGTACCACTTTTTCCGGGGCGCCTGGGTGGCTCAGTTGGTTAAGCGTCCGACTTCAGCTCAGGTCACGATCTCGCGGTCCGTGAGTTCGAGCCCCGCGTCGGGCTCTGGGCTGATGGCTCGGAGCCTGGAGCCTGTTTCCGATTCTGTGTCTCCCTCTCTCTGACCCTCCCCCATTCATGCTCTGTCTCTCTCTGTCTCAAAAATAAATAAAAAACGTTAAAAAAAAAAAATTTAATACCACTTTTTCCTTATCCATTCAACTGTTGATAAATAGATTGTTTCTGCCTCTTGACTTTTTTGAATAATGCTCAGCTATCTCTTCAGGGTCTTGTTTTCAGTTCTCTTGGATATATTCCCAGAAGTGGGATTTGGTGGATCATATATTCTATATTTAATTTTTTGAGGAACTTCCATACTGCCTTTTAAGTAGTGACACCAGTTTACATTCTCCACCAATAGTTTGCAGGGGTTGCAACGTCCTCACATTCTCACCAACGTTTGTTATTTTCTGGTTATTTATTTTTTTGATAGTGATAGCAACTGTACTAACAGATGTGAGGTGATGTTGTGGTTTTGATTTTCATTTCCCTTATAGTGATGTTGAGTATCTTTTATATGCTTATTGTCTGTATGTATTCTTTGAAGAAATGTCTATTAAGGTATGTTGTCCATTTTTAAGGATTGTTGTTCAGTTGAAGAAGTTCTTTGTATATTCTGGATATTAACCCCTTATCATATGTATGATTTGCAGATATTTTCTTCCATTCCATAGGTTACTTTTTACTTTTTCACTCTATTGATTTGTTTCCTTTGCTGAAGCTTTTTAGTTTGATGTAATCCATATTGTCTGTTTTTGCTTTTGTTGCTGGTACTTTTGGTATAAGATCCAAGAGATTATTGTCAAGACCAATGTTAGGAAGCTCCTTCCTTATATTGTCTTCTAGGAATTTTATGCTAGTACCATTCTGCTTTGATTACTGTTGCTTTGTAATATGTTTTGAAATCAAGATGTGTGAGGCATCCAGCTTTGTTTTTCTTTCTCAAGATTTTGGCTATTTAAGGTCCTTTGAAATTTCATATGAATTTTAGTATTTTTTTTTCCTATTTGCATAAAAATACCATTGGGATTTTGGTAGGGATTACATTGAATCTGTAGGTCAGTTTGAGTAGTACATTTTAACAATATTAAATCTTCCTAGCTATGAATAAATGCCTTTCCATTTATTTGTATTGTCTTAACTTTCTTCCAACTGTTTTATAGTTATCAGTGTACAAGTTATTCCCAATTGTTTTTATTCATTTTGATGCTGTTGTGAAATTTTTAAAAAATTTCCCTTTTGTCATTTTTTCTATGTAACTTTAAACTCATGACTTTTCACTTGGATAAAATGTTATGTAAGATTTCACATACTCATGGTACCTTGAAGATATTAATAGACACCAAATATAACCTTGCTAAGGTTAGTACCTTGATATTGCAATTTGGTCGACAAAAATCCTTTTTTTCATTAAAGTAATACCTTTAGAAACCAACCAAGGCTATTTTATTCTAGGCACTTGAGTATTTGTGCAGTATGTGTCTTTTTTTTTTTTTTTTTTTTTTTTTTTTTTTTTAAAGCTGACTGAGCTTTCCTTGTTTCATCTGAACTACTATAAAATACTGGATTACGGTTGGAGATTCTCTGTAGTAGTAGATATCTCAGTTCCTCTCTTTACCAGCATATCTGGAGGGTGCTTAATTACATTGCAGTCATAACTTTTTATTTTTTTATTTTTAATTATGTTTATTTATTTAAAGAGAGAGAAAGAGAGAGTGCACGTGCATGCAAGCTCCAGGGAGGGGCAGAGAGAGAGGAGGGAGAGAATCCCAAGCAGACTCTGAATTGTCATTATGGAGCCCGATTTGGGGCTTGAACCCATGAACCATGAGATCATGGCCTGAATTAAGATCAAGAGTTGGATGTTTAACCAACTGAGTCACCCAGGCTCTCCTACAGCAATAACTCTTTTAGAGCTGGAAGACCAGGGGAGAAGACAAAAGGATTGTTAACATAGTTTTTTTTGGTTTGCAAGTGAGGAGTCTGAGAGGTGCACTTGAAGTGACATACTCAAGTTACTGTGTTAGTGGCACAATTGGGAATAGAATCCATTCCTGCAGAGTTTATATTGTCACATAATTTTCTCAGGTAATTTATTCTGTCTTATAAAATTCTCAGTTTTATGTGCAAGAAATAATCAGTGCAATTATGGTAGATGAACAAAGCAAAATATATTATTAATTTTAGATCTTGATCATTGGATGCTGACTTCTCTTATGGGCTTTCAGGTAATTGACCAATATGCTATTTCATTAACATGTACTTTAAGAAGCTCATTAAAAGTTATGTTAACAACCTGGAGATAAGAAATTTCAATTTAGCGTCAAATAATAAAAAATTTGTTGGGAATTGTGTGCTGTGTATTGTATGTACATTGCGTGTAATTATTTGTTACTCTGCACATTTGAAGGTTTTATCAGTCTCATTTTCTAAATTAGGAAACTGATGCTCAGTAAGACAAAGAACTTGTCCAAAGTCATTTAACTGGGAATTTATAGAATAGGGATTGAAATCTTTGGCTGTCTGTTTCCAAGTCTCATGATTTTCCTGCTATATGTTGTTGCTTTTGGACACTTAGTGAAGTGGAAGCCAGTGATTAAAAGGGTGTAGAGTGGGGAGCATCATTACTTTATGTCTGAAATCTGCTTTTTGGATAAAACAATTAAATTTGTTTTTCTTGATTTATCTTTAGAAGCTGGTAGGATTTGCCATTTTTCTTATATGTATGAAAAGTCTAAGATAATACTTTATATTTCTGCCTAGCCTTGTATAGCCAGTCTTGAATTTTAGGTTCTCTCACATAATTCACTTAATTATCTGAATAGGCATTAGTATGTAGTCACCATTAGATTTTTATCATACCTAGATAGGAGCTAAGTTTTTTCATTATATGGATGTGTCTTGGAATAGAATTGTTCTGAGTATTGATTATTTTAAATCTTTAAATCTTTCTAAACATCCATTGTTTTGCTTCTGTTGTTGTTATTTTTTGCCTACTAAAACTAATATCTAGGGAAAGATCTTTTCTTCTGCCCTTCACCCTTTGGAAGTAAAGTACTCACAAAATATTTCATAATTTTAATGGTTACATATTTTGAGTTGCTTAGGTGTTTGTTTCTGTGTTTTTATTTGGTGCCTTATGTAAAGTGGAGAGTTTTAATCTGTGGTCTAATGTGAAATGTTTTAAATTAGGGGCTGGCAAGCTACAATCTGTGGGCCTGCTTTTGCATGTAAAGTTTTATTGGAACACTGCCATGCCCATTCATTTATGTATTTTCTTCTGTGGCTGTGTTCCTGCTACAGTGGCATAGTTGGGTAGTTGTGACAGAGACCATATGGGCACCAAACCTGAATTTTTTTTTTAAACTGTTTGGCCCCTTAAGAAAGTCTGACCACTTCCTTCATACACACACACACACACACACACACACGAATATATATTCATTCATATACGTGTGTATATATGTACATATACACACACATGTGCATCATATATGAATATATAGTCACATATATTCATACATATGTATATGTATACATATATACACACATACATATACACACATACTTTTTTTTGTTATTTTTTTCTGTCATAAGTTTAAAGAATAAGGTAGTAAATAGTACTCTCTTTCCATCATAAATAGATGACTTTTTTTTGTTGCTTATTCCTTCTAGATACTGCTCTTAACATTGACTCTTAAGTCTAGAATGTATTATGAGCACTGTAATAAAAACGTTGATGGGGTGCCTGGGTGGCTCAGTTGGTTAGGTGGCTGACTTCAGCTCAGGTCATGATCTCATGGTTTATGGGTTCAAGCCCTGTGTTGGGCTCTGTGCTGACAGCTCGGAGCCTGGAGCCTGCTTTGGAATCTGTGACTCCCCACCTCTCTCTGTCCCCTTCCCAGCTCATGCTCTGTCTCTCAAAAAATAAATAAGCGTTAAAAAAATTAAACAAACAAACGTTGATATTATTAGGTATTTGTTTGTGCATCTGGAAAGTATCAGAAAATGTAGTGTTTCCTTTATTTTAACGCAGAGTACTCCCCCCACCATACCGAGCTCTTGGTGTTTAGGGGAACTGTGTATAGATACTGGGAAGAAAGACATTCAGTTCACGGTTGTAGACTTGTGAATCAGGTACAGGTTTCCGCGAAAGTGGAGTGTTTCTGTGAAACCTTTGTCACAAAACGAAGAAGCAGTTACCATTAATTTATATGGAAAAAATTTTGAGCATTCCCAGACCCCAAAAATAACCTCTCTTAGGCTTTTCTGATACCTTAGTACACATCTTGCTAATGGATACACAGAATAAATGAAGATGAAGCACAGATGCTCACACAGTTCTAAGCCATGGCGACTTGGTGCTTGGGGAGGATTGGGGGGGCCACTCTCACTGCTTGCCTTGTATGTTGCCTCTAACAGTTCACTGCAAAACGAATACTGAAAGTTGTTTTCACTTTTCGCCATTTTTTGTAAAAGTGGAAATTCTCTTTGGATTTCTTTCATTCAGTCTTTTGTAAAAGTGAAGTGGTGTACCGTCTGGAACTGTGAACTTCCAAAAGCAGGGTATGCCGGTATTACGGAAAGGTAATGAATGGTATGAGGCCAGAAAACTTGGGTGGGAACCTCAGCTCTGTAGAGATCTGTGTGACGCTGAGTGACTTTAGTTCTGAACTAGTTTTTTCCTGACTGTGTACTATCTTTTAGCACATATTAATTGCTCACTTATTGAGTACTAGAAACATAGCTGAAGGATAATTTCTTTATGAGATTATGAGATTAATGCCACCTTGGATTATGTTACAGTAGCATGATTCAAAACCAAGAAAACTTGTGGCATGAAGTTTTTCTTTTTTGTTTCTTTCCATGAATTCACCTTTTTTTTCCACATGTGATAACTTTTCCTTTAAGTGGCTTTAATCTTGATATACTTTTGTATTGCAGGATTAACTTTCTAGTTAAAAGTGAGGTAACTCACTCTCACCAGAGAACATAAGCTTTTTAAAAATTGAGTGGAAAGGCTCATATTAAAATTCCCATTAGGGGGCACTATTATCAAGCTTAGGAGAACTGGAGACTAATTTGTTTTCTTAGACATGCAACCCGAGGCTTGCTAAAAGGGAAAAATATTTTCATCTGATAAGATTCAGATACTGTTTTATACAACCGAATTCCTTAAATATGTTATAAAGTGCACTGAATTAAACACAGATCCAATAACTCACTGTCTTGTTTTTCAGCCGACTAAATCAGTTTAATATTGCAGGTGATATAAGAAGCTTACTTTTTTTCTGCTTCAGAGCCAAATCCATAATTTTCATATTTGGAGTGGACAAATTTTTTATTTTGCTCTCTTTAAGTCCAAAGGATGATCCTTGGACTTCAAATAAGTTTCTTTCAAAAACGAAGCATGAAGACTGTGTTGTACTACTAAAATGCAGTTAGGGGAATGAAATGATGCCTAATTTACTCAGATAGTATAAACATGTGCAGCCTGCATAATTTCTGAGGTAATTCCACACATTGACGTGATATTATATACACACAGATAGCTTATGGCTTTTTTGTTCATTTTCAGGTACTTGAAAATTATTTTTTATTACTCATGTTTGGTGTTAAAGTAAGAAATATTGGTTTAGACTGTTACACATAATTATTTTGTTATCATTAGCCTCCAAAAGAAAAGCAGTGGTGTAGAGTATTAAACAGACTTTTCAAAGGCTAAATAGGAATTGGCAAAAATGTAATTACAGTAAAATGCATTGGGAATAATTTTTCACTGCATAGGTAATATTTTTGTACCATTGGGTTCAGAGAGAGTAGGTTTTGTCTAACTACATTATTTGCAACACTTTCCACATAACTAAACCATAGTTTGCATTGGAGAAAATCTCTGTTTAATCACTTGCTTCCTGAACTCTCACCTTCCTTCTCTTTCTTCTTAGTTTGCCTGCAGCCCACACCCAGGGTAAAACTGCTTGAAACGTCCTCCATAATTACTGTTTTGGCTTTGTATTGCTTTTGAGTTCAGGGAAGAGTTGAGTCAGGGTAGAAAAAAACTTTCATCTTTTTTTTTTTTTTAAATAAGATGGGGACATTGTGTGACAAGACTGATATTTATTATTTTGTATTATCTTCTGTCTGTGTGAATAATCAGTGATCATTGTGATCTGTTCGACAGATTCATTTTTTAAGAAACCCTATTTCTTTTACTGCATTTTTCCTAAGGAGCTTTCCTTGGTGCAGATCTGGGAAATATATACAGACAGTTTTGGAGGGTGTTTTGAAACTTATTGGAGAAGTAGGAGCATGTTTACTTCGTGACCTCAAATCATTAAGAGGTATCATAAAATGTTTCAAATATCTCAGGAAAAGAATTAGTTCTTAATAATTCATTTCAGCATTTATTGAGCAAATTACATTGAATGGTTGGTGGAAAAGATCCAAAGATAGGAAATCCTGGTTACTGCTTTGAAAGATTTTAAGTGGGAGAGAAATATGTAAAGAATTGTGAAACAGAATTGATGAGTCTAGAGTGAGGAACGACAAAAAGTGATGGGAACACTCAGATATGAGCTACTAATTCCTTTTGGGGGATGACTTAACAGGAGAGGTGAAGTTTGATTTTGTAGATGGGTGTTGCTTGTATTTTAAGTAATTTTTAAGGAAGTTAATGTCTTGTGAATTTGTTCTAATTATTGACATTTCTGGGCCCTCATAAATAACACAAGCATCTCTAGAAATAAAGAACAAATTATTTAGTAGGTATTCAGCTTTTTATTGTTCAGTGACAGTTATGTTGCTTGACAATATTTTTCAAATTTTGTTGCTGATTCTATATCCAGGTGTAGAAGCTGTTTTTGACATCTAGACTCTTCTGATACATAAAGGATGCCTGATGATAATTTAGTGCCATGTTTATAGAAATCTGGGACCCATGCTGCACTTAGCTCTATTTAAAATAATAAATGTTTAAATGTGCTATTTAATGAATTTTAAATATTTAATAAAAACATTTCATGTATGTTTCATTTTAAATGAAACTAGGTATAGGTAGGTAACTAGAGAGAATCTATACACTGAATTATGATATAATTCTCCTGGGTACTCATCTCTTTGTTGTTATTCATGGTAGTATTTTGAAAATGTTAAACCATTCACATTTAATGGCTTATCACTGAATCTTCAGGGCAATGAACTTTAGGTTATTGCTTACTTAAATTATTTTGATTGCTCAGAAAGCCTATGGTTTGTGATTTGAAACTAACTTGAGAATCTTACTTTATAGGTTTAGTGTTTGGTTTACTAAAGTGATTAGAATATGAGCCATACAATCCAGATATGAAGCCTCAATCCCAGTGTTTTTATGCCCTTTTTGTTCTTTTCGTTTGGATATTTCAAGATATTAAATATAAGAGGATAAAGTCTAGCTTCATTTTAAAAGTTTGACGAAATTTTGTTCATTTGTTTAATGTTTCAAAATTTAGGTTTTTTTCCCTTTTAAATGAGTTGAGGAACTCTTACGTATGGAAGGATATATACTATTGAAAATGTGGTCAAGGTAAAAGATTTTTCTGCTTAAAGAAATTAAAGTGCTTTACACTATACCCTCCCTTGGTCCCTAAAGTGTAAGTGCTATGGTTTGGAAAGGAGCCAAGTAAAACGTGTTCAAATTTTGTGCAGACTTAAAGTAATACTTTAAGATTTGAAAATTACAGGTGGATACAGTACTTAAATAGTATTTAAAATTCCTAAGTTTCCCAAGTCTAAAAGTGTAATCCTTAAATTACTATTCCCAGTGGTTTACATTTTAATTAAATAAGAATTGTCTTACTTTTGAACCCAGCAACTTTAGGTATAGATATTTGAATTTATTACTGAACTTTAAGGTAATAACCATTAAAAATGAACTGTTTGGGCACTAATTAAAATGTCAAAAATCTACAGTTACAGTGTGTAACCAAAGATCCTTGCTCTTTCTATTTTTCCAAAAATTATCCTAAGCAACACAGTTCAGGTTTGCTTCCTATCTTGCCCAGAAGTGCTAACTAGCTTCCGGCCCCAATTAACTATATTATGCCTGATTTGTAAGTTTTATAGAATGATAGATTAATTATAATTAGATTTGATGTTTTGGTGCTAATGCTGAGTTTTCCAAACTGCCCTTTATATTAGAAGAGTGGTATCGTCATCATGCCGTGCTCTGTTTTACGTTTATCTGTGTAGGTGAAATTTTCATACACCTTGAAACTTTTACTCTTCATGACTTACGTTATTACCACTTTCAGAGTGGTGTTTTCCTACCTTTATCTATTCCCACCTTGAGGGTTATTTGCTGCTGCTTTTTTTTTTTTAAAGTAGTAATTTTCACTGAGTGCATTTTAGATGCTTTCTGATATATTTGAAAACAAAGGTAATCTTTATTTTGGCGTAAGTAACCATAATAGTATAAGTTTATAATGCAACCCTACATTTCCCCACTACCCTCACTCCCAGACACATTCACCCTTTGTTTTCTCTAATGTTGAACCTACAGACATTTTATTATACCGTATAGACAACCTTTCTTCCCTGCTTGATTGGTGAGAAGATCACAAAATTATTCCAGTGGTCTTTGCAGAAATATATCTGTCAAATGCCTGTTTTGTAGAATTGGACAGTGCTGACCTCAAAGAGGAAGTTTTTGATGGCAGGACCCCTCCACTAGCAGCAGTGGCTGTGGGAGTCCGGCAGCACAGAGGCGTAGGTGGAGCTCTTTGGGCTTGCAGCAGCCTGCCGAGGAGAACCCAGCAGGCAGCAGCAGCCGTGTCCGCAAGCCCCTGGGGCTTCCAGGCTCCTCTGCTCTCACTTTACCTTCTCCTTTATATGTCTTTATCCCTTTGTTATTCATTCATCAAATCAGTATTGCGTTGGGAACTATGTGCCAGGCATGTCCGCTGGCTGTTGTGTACTTCTGCTAAGGATGTTTTCTGAAGTGATCATTGTTTAAAGAATTTAACTATTCTAAGCAGTATGTTTGACTTGAAGCATGGGAAGATTTGTTAGCACGTTATTTTAGGGAATTGGATTATTAGTATAAAGTCTAGATTATGTTACTATTCAGGTGAAAGTATCCAGAAGATATTTTTGTGTAGTTGGAGAATGACTTGGGTTTACAAGTATGTATCTACAAATCTGTATATCTCCAAGTTTGCAACTCAGAGATTCTGTTGCTTTGTTACAGTAATTTTGTTCCTAAAAATGTATAAGTCATCATGTATTTTTTACTTTCATAGTGGAAATATATATATATATTTTAATATATATATATATTTTTAATATATATATATATTTTAAATCTCAGTAGTGACTCCCAGGATTTTAGATGAAAGTTTTTCTGTCAATAATTTTAATCTATAAATAAATGTACGTGGTTTTAAAAGTCTGTTACCGAGACTCTTTTGGTAATGTGAGTTACTTCTCCTTAGTTTTAAAATTTCTTCTTCTCCTATCACTCCCATCACCACTCCTGTCCTGAAAATATAGTAAGTCAAGACAAAACACTAAAAAAATTTAGTACTAGAAGAGAGTGAAAGGCTTTATGAAGAGAATTAACCATTTTCTGTGATGATCACAGGAGGAATGGGATGGTGTGGACATAATGTGAAATATTAAGATCGCTGTAAGCCGTATCTGGGTTGTTTCTGTGCTCCTTTAGGAGATATTTGACATAACTAACAGTGAGACTATGTTGTTTTGTCAGAATCCAGGCTTGAATTTCTTTCGAATTGTCTGTTTGTCCTGTGGGGAGCCTGGTAAAAAATTATGTAGCCAATTTCACATATATGGAAATGATGTGTGCACACATAAATACCATTATAAGTCTTAGTTGAGAGAATTCCTAAAATCATTTATAGACAGATCTTGCAAACTTTTCTGAAGGGGATAAAAGGAAGGACATTTAGACTGAGTTCTGGCTGAAGTTTTGGTAAAGTTCTGGCTTAGTACTAATTGAAGTCATGGGTCTCTCTAGCCTCAGTTTTCCCATTTGCAGAGTGGATCACAACAGGAACTTTTGTAATTCTTTTAACAGATGAGAAACCGAGACTCAGACCCAACTTTAAAATTAGGGGCAAATTCAGAACTAGAAACCCTAAAATGAAATGTGTAATCCACTGCAATTTGGGAGTGTTGTCAGTAATCTGAGTATTTTGTCGAAATCACTATGAATGAATGATATGGGTGACTGCAATTGTGACTTGTAAGCATGATGTATTTACTTAAAAGTTTACTTCTTGGTGTTATCAGTTAATGTTAACACTACTGGAATCAAATGATTGTTGAATTTAACACTAAACATCAGAGTTTCCCAAGTTTGTGTTCGTATACTCGGTATTAAATAAAAATAAAGGGCAATTCTAATCTTCAGGTCAACAGAAAGCTAATGGTGGTTTGATATATCCATTTAGCTCGGACACTGGAAACCCATTTAAATACTGAAAGTACAACTTCTAATATTTTGTTACATGGAATGAAGAAAGTAAGTATAGATTAATCTGGGTAGATTAAGGGACGCAAATGTGTTCTTATGAAATGCCACTGAATGCAGTTACAAACAATAGGTTGGATAGTTTAATTTGACTTAGGAAATCAGTGTTGACTGACACAGGAAAACTTTCTAGAATACATTGCTTCTTTGCAGATGACTTAAACAGACAGGAGTGATAAAGACTGTCATGTGAATTTCCTTCTTTACTGAGTACACAGCATTGTTAAGTGGTATATTGTGCGATGTTTCCAATCTGCTGTAACTGCCATCTGCACAAGCGGAATGAAAGACAAGAGAACATGGAAAGGAAATGGATCAGTTAGTTGTAAGGGATCTGTGTGAACGCTGGGTGCCACTCATGAAACACTGAGCAGTTAGTGGTTTTCCTTTGTAACCAGTGCAACTAGCTGTCTGTAAACTGGAGTTGTGCACCACGTGCAGCTCTCACAGTTCATCTTTTGGATGTCCTGGTGTGCACCTGTGGTTGAGAGCAACTAGGAAATCCAGGGACTGTAACTGTGCTCATGCTACCCTTTTCTTATTCTTTATCTTTGGATGTAATCTTTTTGCTGCTTTGGTGTTTGGTACCACTGTTGAGGTAGAGGTAATAATCCTAGAATGTTTACTGTACCTAAATGGAATTTTTTTAGAAACAAATTATGCTATAAGACATGTTTCCTGAGAAACATTTAAGTACTTTTGAAAAAAGTAAGACCTATAGATAAGAAAACAGCTTCAAAATCTTACAAGTTATAAGCAACAGAGAACCATGTGAATGATGGAGAGGTTTTGTATGGGTGAGAGGAACTGACTGGTAGAATCTAACCTGTGTGCCTATGTAAGTGGATAAATCTCTCATTTGAATCTGAGGTTTATAACTTGTAAACAGTTCTTTTTATGTCTGTATGGTTACCTTTTTGATGTAAACATGTGAGCTCTTATAGTTAGTTATGAGTCATCTGGTACCTACTTAGGAATTAACATATACTTATATAGATGACTAATAATACAAAGCCACCGTGGTTTCTGTGGTTCTGTGGAACCAACCATGGTTCCAGTTCTAAAACATTTAAAATGAGACTGCTGTCTCTTTTTAAATTTTTTTGGACAAAGAGTTGTCTTATCAGAAAACTTCAGTAACTTAAGCAGATCCATAACTGGGGGGGATTAATAACAGAAAGTTTTTGTTGACACCAGGAAGTAGATTAAATAGTGCAGTTGTGGTAATGAGTACCATATATGATAAGCCTGAGCCACCTGGGTTTTATTAGGCTGCTTGATACTTTGATCACAATATTATTTCAAGGCTTGTCTATTTAAATTGCTAAGGTTTCTTGTCATCTTTGTGATTTAGACCATAATTTCTTTCACTGTGAAGAGATTTTTTTTTTTTTTTTTTAAAGAAAGACTACTCAAGCCAAAATTGTAGGGAAGTGCAAGTTCAACAGCTAAGCAAGCTATAGAATGCGAAAACCTGTTAAACATAAGATTAAAAGCTTAAAAGTATAGCAGTTGAATATCAGATTCATCTGACCTTGCTTTTCTTTAGCTTTCTGCTTGGATCATAATTACACTTTTGTTTATCATATATGGTAGTGGAGTATTATAAGGACATTTGGCATAATTCAATTAATTGTTTGATATAAATATGTGCATTTAAAATACATGTTTCATGCTTTGAGATTGTGGTACTGCTATCGGTTTTCCTTAGATGATAGTAAGTGGTTTTGATGAACATCTTTGAGAATTTATGGAAAGATTTTAACTACTTCACCCAAATGAATGAATTATATAATAATCACAGAATTTAATTTGTTTGATAAATTATCTTGTTTTGTCTTTGAACTTGAAATTTTAAACTTTATAGTCTGATACAGATGAAAGAAATTTTTCGTCATCACAATCAACAGACTTTCCATCTACTAATTTTCTTTACCATAGAAATAGTCTTTCATAGGTATTTAGTGGTATTTTTCTTTTGTATTTAAGCAAATATTTTGGCTTGGGAAAATAAATACTTATTTTGACTAGTAAAGGGAGAGGACAGGGTTGATACAGTAATTTAAGGTACTGTTGTTCTTAGCTTCATATAGAATAATCATTATTAAGTACCATTTTGGAAATTTACATTTAAAATGCTTTATACGTGTATTCATTAATTTTCACTGTTTGCTTTTTGAATACTCTTAAAACTGTTGTAATTTGGCTTGAAGTTTCCATGTCCCAGTGTAACTTTTAAGCCTGGCTAAGGGCACTTAAGAATATAGTGGTCTTCTTTTAATATATCTGATTTGCCTTTGGCAGTGAAAGGAGTATATGGAAGTGGCAATTAACAGCCTTTTTCTTTTCCTTGATAAGACAAAGGAGTAAAGTATTAAAAATAGGAAAAAGATGTGAACGTAGGAAGAGTTGCTTACCAGGAGTTTATAACATTCTTATTTTTGGAAAATAAGGGAGGTACTTGTAAGTTTTAAGGATATGTGACTCATTGATTTGGGAAAGGTGAACTCATATAAGAAGCAGAGAGGCAGGAACAGGCATGTGATAACAGGCTTAGAAAAATGAGAAGGTCTGTCAATTAGAGCAAAAACTTATTTCAGGGCAATAGTATGAAATAATAGATAGGGTCAGATTATGAAAGACTGAATGCTTGAAAAAGAAGCATAGACATGAAGCAGCTGTTACTCATTCTAGGTTCCCCAACAGAGGTATGATAGTATAAAATCAATATTTTATGGCTAGAGGCAGGAAAAACAGATGGATAATGAGGGTTTGAATGAAATATGGGCAGTAGCAGTAAGAATGGAAAAGTGAATACTAAAGAGATGGAAGAAATGGCAAACAATTGAGATCAAGGGTATACACACATTTTGAGGATTTGACTTCAGGTACCAAATAACTTTAATATCTGACATATTCTAGAACTAAATTTCTTATTGTCATCCCTTTCCTTCTTGCATAGTTTGTAAAAAGCACTAGTTCTGTGATAATGGTACGTTTGACAGAGCAGATGGGTATAGTAAATGTAAGCCGTTGTTAGCCAGCAGGGGGATTTCTGCTCTTATTATAATTATTATTACTATATTTAACATTACTAAAATATTAAATAAGATTTTTCAATTGAGAGAGTTGTTTGGTCCATTTTGAAAGTACATACATTGTTTGGAGTAGTCAGTGTGAGATAAATGTGAAATGATATTTTTAGTTCTGTCTTAATGTAACCTTAACCAATATGAGTTTGCTCTTTAGTGAGTCACACACAGGTAAAAACTACACCAGGTGGAGTTGTCGCACAAAGGAAACGTTATTTGCGTCAAATAAGGAGATCACGGGGAATAACTTTCAAAGTCATGACTCCCTGAGCAAGGGTGAATGGGTTCGTTTTATTTAGGATTAGGATGAATATTTAGATAGAGAAGTCTTGTCATCATATGTAGAGATGGGCATAAGGCTGCGCCTGCGCCATAAGGAAATGTGCCTATACATATATTGTGTGTTATGTAGGAAAGGCTTGTGCTCCTCCTTAGGCAGAGATTTGAGTATTAGATGAGGTAAAGGTAGTTGTCTGTCATTCTAGAAGTCACTTCATGGTCCATCTCTGCAGGTGTGAATTAGGGTTTTACCCTCAGACTGGTCTGGGTGATCTGGGCCAACTGGCGGGAGGTCGTTTTAGGGCAGTCGCTATCACTTGAGGTGTGGGTTTGGTTTCCATTTGTCTGAATTAAGAAATTAGCTGGAAAGAAAAGCTTAAGGAAAAATGTGGGACAAAGGTCACTTCGTTAAAGCAGGTGGGCAGTAAAGGTCAGGTCTAGGAGTCTAGCTGGTGACATTGAGAGGATTAATCTTTTTTATTATAAAGATCCATTGGACAACTAAGATCTACTAAGATCAACTAAAAATAGAAATAAAGTAAATCTACTTCACTCTTTAAACAGAACAGTTCATTCATGGTATGGGATTCCTTAGACAGTTGTGCTCTGACTTAATGATAGCTTTGTAACTTGTTGGATTCATTCATTTAACAGATATTTACTGGGTGCTAGCTATCTCAGGAGCTTTGCCAGATATTGAGGAATAGAAAAATGAACAAGTGGAGGAGAAAGACATTAGACAGTCTAATTACAAATAATTACAAGTTGTGCTAAGTACCATGGAAGGAATAAACAGATGCTTTAATGGGTGGTGTCCCACCTTAAACAGGCCTCTGCAAAGAGTCTCTGATATGGAGGTAAATTCAACTGAAGGATAAAGTATATTCAGTTGAGGTGAAGGATAAGAAGGAGCTAGCCGGGTGAAGAGCCTGGAGTAGAGGAAAGCCAAGTGCAAAGGCCACACCTGAGGTGGGAATGAGCTTAGCATTGTCCAGCAACTCTCCAAAAGCTAGTGTGCCTGAATAAATCCTGCTAAATGAGAAGCAAGGGGCTATGTCATTGAGAGCCTTTTAGGAGTTTGGGTTTTATTAATTAAGCAGCAAGAGGCTATTGAATTGAAGATTCTTAAGTATATGCAGCAATCTAGTTGAATTGATGATTATCATATTCTTTGTAATTCTGTGACCTAATCAAGACTTTCAGTATTGCGTTTGAAATATTTGTGGAAACATAGCTTTGTGATTGGATTCATTAGTGATAGTGTTTATTCCAAGAAAGTTTATCCATGGCTACTAGATAACCTTCACAAACATAAAATACAAAGTTAGTCTGCAGTCTATATGTTTTATTAAAATTTGCATTTTGGAATAGTTTTCGATATACTAGAAAGTTTCAAAGATAGTGCAAAGAGCTCCTCTGTAGCCCTCAACCAGGCTTCCCTAAGGTTATCATCTTACATTACTGTGGCACATTAATCTAATTAAGAAACCAAGATACGTAAGATACATTACTGTTAACTAAACTCCAGATTTTATCCAGATTTTATCCAGATTTCACCAGTTTTTTCCCTTTAGTCATGTCCCGTTAGTACCCTCTGGTCTGTGACCATTTCTCAATCTTTCTTTGTTTTTCATGACCTGGGTAGCTTTGAGGGATACCCTGTAAGTGTTCTGTAGAACGTCCCTCAGTTTGAGTTTGTTGCATATGTTTTTATGGTTAGACTAGAGTTACAGGTTTTGAGGGAAAACCCCACAGCGATCAAGTGCCCTTCTCAATTACATTCTGTTAGAGGGTAGAAGGATACCCACCCGACACCACTGGTGATGCTAACTTTGATCTCGTGGTAAGGTGGTATTTGACATCTTTTTTGAATTATACTGTCTTGGAAATCTGTATAACTTAAGGAATAATTAAAACACAAATGTTTTGGTTGAAAAATCAGAGTTTCTCTCTTGGAAGAAATAGCTTGAATAATTTTCCTCCTTATAGTGTATTGCTAATGGTTTAATATTTAAACAACATGGGTGAATGTTGTGTGTTATGTGCCTTACTATGTAATTTTTCACATGGATCAGATGAAAATTTTGCTTGTATACTATACCATCTTGGACATACTGTTGGGTATCTAACTTCGTACAGGTGGGTTAGGATCTTTCTCTGACTGAATCTGAATTAGATGTTGGAGAACATTCCTTGTATCTTGTCAGCACTTCCATATCAGGAATAGTTGATAGCAGCAATTAACAGTTCCCATTTCTCATGCTACAGAGTGTTATTGGCATAGTTTGTTTCCACTGTACGCTGCCTTTTATACAAACGGACTCTCCGGAGGTTTGCATTTGGGGTAAATATACCTAGACGCTGTCCTAGAGTATACTACCAATGTGAGAGGTACGCACTGGCATACAATATGAGAAAGTAAGAGATGAAGAAAAAAATGCTTGAAATAGTTTGCTTAAAAATAGCCTTAAATAGCTTCATGTTTCTTTCTTGGATGTTTAAAACATTTCAACTTTTTAAATTCTTAAAGTTAAAAAAATAGGAAAGGATATATTGAAGTTTTAGGGACATCCTTTGGTTTCCTTTTATGCAGTTCTTAAAACTTTTATTTGGTCTCTCTTCATATTTGTTGACTAACCTTACTCTTCAATGTATGGAATAAGACAGCAACTGTACATCCAAATTTTATTTGTTAGTAAAGCAGAAATTTTTTACTAGCTATCAGTAAGAACATAACAGTAAGGAACTTTCTTTTCCCTCTTTTTAACTGGGAAGGTAACAGGCTTCAAAGGTGGCGGTGGGGAGACAGTAATCTTTGAATGTTGTCCTCGTCGTCATCATTACCATTATTGTACATGTCAGCCACATTGTAATTCCTCACATTTATTGAGCACTTGTCATGTGCTAAGCATTGTGTCGGGCACTTGGCATTCCTTCATTTAATCCCTGTGGCTGCTTTATGAAGTAAGTACTGTGCAGTTGTTCCCAGGCAATACATGGTGGCTGGTATAGGGAAAGATTTCAGGAGAGGAAGAGTCCTCAGCACTAGTTTGAACAGTGGGATTGAAGCTCGTTCTTGAAGATAGGTGACTTCTGCTTCTCTCTCTGACCTTATTTCCTGGCACTACCTTTTGCCCTCCCCCCCGTTAAGCCAGCTGTATTAAACCACTTGTTTCCCACCCAAACCAAATATCTATCTTGTTGCCGGATAATCCATTATCCTGTTTTGTCCATTGTCTTTACCACCTTAGCTGATTAACTTCTTGTATTTCAGGACTCAGTTTAGACATTTTCCTCAGATCCCATACATATCCCTGAGACAGAACCTGGCTGCATATTCTCATAGGTCATATGCTTATTCCCTGTAAAACTTATTAGACTTTGGTGTATTTAAGCCTCTTACTTTGAAATGATTTCAATTACAAAGGGTTCTTGTATACCCTTCATCAGTTTCCCTTAATATTAACATCTTATATAACTATGGTGTATTTATCAAAACTAAAGATTGATACAGATTTTATTTAGATTTCTTCAGTTTTCCTCCTCGTGTTTTCTGTTCTAGGATTCGACCCAGGATACCATGTGCTATAGTGGTCCTGTCTCTTTAGTCTCCTCCAATCTGTATCTTTTCCTTGTTTCTCCTGACTCTGACATTTTTGAAAAGTACTCTTAGCTGTTATGTCTGTTGTCTGTCATTTTGAGTTTGTCTGATGTTTTCTCACGATCAGATTAAGATTTTGAATTTTGAGGAAGAATACATGTGAAGTTCTTTTTTCATCTTATCATAATAGGGGGTACATTAACTCCACATGTCTCAGTACTGATGATATTAACCTTGGTTATTTGGTTTAGGTGGTGACTGTCAGGTTTCTCCACTGACAATAGTGAGTGTTTCCCCTAGAATGAATCCTAAGTCCAGTCCATACTCAAGAGGAGGGGAGTTCCACCCCTCAATCGGAGGAGTATCAGAGAATTTCTGGAGTATGTGAAAAGTACCCCAGTAATTAACAAATATTATGAGGACTGTCACACTATATCTTAATTATCTTTTCAGTTACTATTATTTTTACCGATCTGGCTGCTCATTGATGTATTGTTTCCCTTGAGGGTAGAACAGTGGCATGTGGTAAATAGTAAAATCTTTGTTGGATGGCTAGAACTGAAACAGGGAGTTTGTGAATTGCTTACAAAGCTGAAGTAGTTAAGCTTGATCATGTAAGTAGTGAGCGGAGCAGTTTAACAGTGTTTGAATGATGTGATAAAAAAATTTGTTCTCATTTCCTTTATTTTAATTTTGTTTGGGATTAGGGAATGTATTCTTCCCTAATTTTAATGTATTTAGAAAAAGGTATTTTTTCTTCTTAGCTTTGAAGGAATACTGATTAGAGTAAAGCAATTTAACAAAATAAATTTAGACCAGAAGTCTTATTTTATGATTAAAGGTACCAGTTGAATGTTTTCACCATACCCTATGTTTAGAAGGGTGGACTTAACTTGGGAAAGCATATAATTCTAAGTAAATTAGCAGTGATAGAAAAATCCCTTCCCATTTCTCAAAAAAGGTGTTTAGAAGTACCAATGTTATGTTTAACCTAGCTTTTGCATTCAAAATGGACTCTGAACCCTAAACATGCTAAATTTAACTTCCATATTGGATGGCAGTTTTACTTATGGATGCCTTTCTAGGTTCCTTTCAAACTGTCTAAATCTTTGTGTGTTTTTTTTCCTTCTGGTTTTAAAAAGAATGTTGGTCGATCCACTAGAAACCAGAACAGTAAGCCATACTTGCATTTGACCATTGGCGTTTTTGCTAAATGGTAGCTAAAGAATGAAGAGGATTCTTTAAGAGTAACTTGAAAGCGTTAGGAGATTGACAGTTGGCTTTAATCTTTTGTTTCAGCTGCTGTTGCCACTACCCCACCGGGATGAGTGTTCTCTTTTCTCTAGGAAGTTAAGCAGTTCTTGCTCCAGGGCCAGATTATCAATGGCTGTTTAAGATTGTTAAAATCTGAGCCTTGGTGGCTCAGTTGGATGAGCATTAAGTGAGGACTCTTGATTTGGGCTCAGGTCAAGATTCCAGGGTTCTGGGATGGAGCCCCACCTCGGACTCCACGCTGAGCATATGGAGCCTGTTTAAGATCCTCTTCCCTGCTTGGCACGTGTGTGCACTCTCTTTTTCTAAAATTAAAAAAAAAATTCTTCTACTTCATTATTGCCATTAGAAAAAAAATCTACATGTCATTTGCAATTGACTCAAGGTCCTTACCTTTAAAAGAGAATGAATAATCAACACCTGTGTGTTCATTTATATTAGCAATTTTTGTGAAAAATAAGGAAAAGTTAGTGGAATTTAGAGGCATCAAATATCAATGTGACCGATGACAAAAGTTGGGAAATAGAACTGTGAAGTGGGTGGAAATGTAAATCGGTGTCATCAAATCATTATGATTTTTGTAATCCATAAAGTGATACAGTTGGATGACTTAAGAATGGGGGACCTATAACTCATTTATATAACATATAAATGTGTGTATGTAAAATTTATATCTAAATTCTTAATAGCCATACCTCTGTTACTGATAACAAAAATGTCTTGTATCACTCAGTGCAAAAAATCTTAAAACAATGACATTTAGGGGAAAACAGCATTAAAGAGGTAGGAATTAACATGAGAGATTAGGATTTCTCAAAATTGGGGAGGGGGAAGAGGTAGGTGGTGGGGAGCCTTTTGGAAGTAGAGGCTGTTGGATGAACAAAAGGCACTAAGTGATGCAGGATATGTACAAGTTAGTGCTTCAGTTTCTTCATTCGTAAAAGGAAGACAGTCGATACCTATTAGTTGTGATCATTTTGTTCAACACTTTGGCCTTTATAACGTTAAGAGTGGGCAACTATGAAGGCTTTTGAGTATTATGACAATGTTCATATCTGTTTTAAGAAAAAATATTAGAGTACAGGAAGATCAGTCAGAGTATTGGTAATGAGAATGAAGAGAAGGGATAGATATGAGAAATTGGATGTCTTCTGAGTAAAAAGGGGTAGTTTGTATTAGTGAGTAATAGCTAACTTGATTTACAGGCTAGGATTATGAGGATCTGGTATATTGTGGCTTAAACTTATTTTGAATGAAATGTGTATAGTTTAGTTCTTTGAATAATCAGCCTTGTCAAGTTTATTTTATATCAGAGTGATCAGTGTATTAAAGCTGTGGTAAAAATAGCTGCTGTTACAGTTATTTGGTGTGTGAAATCATAGTTGCCTAGGTAGACATGATAGTGGCCCTCTGGTGGAGAGGTCGAGAAATAGGCTCTCCTGTTAGACTGCATTTGAATCTGATCGGATCGAGTGTGATACCGTGTGCCATTCATGGTTGTTCTGGGGATTAAGTGAGAATGTGTGAGGGGCACCTGGCTGGCTCAGTCAGAAGAACATGTGACTCTTGATCTCAGGGTTCGTGAGTTGGAGCCCGACATGGGATGTGGAGATTACTTAAATAACAAAATTTAAAGAAAAAGGATGCATGTAAAACATTAAGGTGCGGTACTTGGTTCCTGGTAAACAGTCAATGAGCAGTAGATATTGCTGTTACTTTTCACAATTGTGGGTACATTTGGGGCATGATTTTGGGTTCACTGTATGAAATACGTAGTATTTGTCTTCCACCATAATTTAATTTAATCAGTTGAGATTCTGCTTATCGAATTTCAAGATCAAACCTTATTGAGTAGACTAATTTGCATTGTATAATATATAATACAAAGTAACCAGGGCAAGTTGAAATTTAGATTTTTAAACAGTATGATATTTAATAGGAACAAATAAAGGCTTAGGCCCTAAGGGAAGAAACATAACTATTACTAATTCAGTGCGAGGAGGACAGGCTTCCCTAGAGGTTTCTGGTAAAGGGGGGTAAAAAAGTTTGTAACATAATGCAATGTGTACCTTTGTAGTGGCTTTACACCTTTTGTAGTGGCTTTTTAATAGGGACAGTGGCTTGAGTACAGATGGGGAAGGTTGTGCCAGTTTAATTCACAGGCTCACTGGTGGAGTGAGCTCCACTTTGTTCCCAGTGTGTGGGAAGATATTTATTGGTAGTAGAACAAAAGAGAACGGGGAGCAAATCTGTCAGCATTGGGGATGGCTGGTGAAGGCAACAAGTCTTCAGTATCCTATATATTTGCAAAGAGGCCTGCATTTTAAAAAAATAAACTTTTCTAAAAATCTCTCCTTTCTTTTAAAAAAGTTTAATCTAGGCCCAGTATTTCCCTTGGGGTGATCTACAACCTGTTGGAAAAGCCATAGTGAGACTACTACTTCTGTGCCCTTACTATATGAATGTGTAATAATATAGGGAGGGTTGGTGTCCTAGCCTTTTTTGTTTGACTGCGTGTACAATCTTAACTATTTTGTTTTGTTTGATTCTTTAAAAAAATTTTTTGGTCTCTGTGCTTTTCATTCTGTTTTTAAAGAGAGGCTGTTCTTTCTATATGTTTTTTAGTAAGATTTACATACCTCACAAATTACTTTGATTTTTGTTTCTCAAGAAGACTAAACATGATACAGGGATTAAATATTTGAGTATATAATAGTAATTCGATATCATTCAAACAACAACAATACACTGAATTGTAAATATTCTGAAGCCCTAGTTTTGGAACCCTGTATTTGAGACAGCAGTAAAAAATTATTTCAGAAATAATTTCTGTAGTGCTTTGGAATCTAATCCTTGAGGTCATGAACTGTGCTTATTTTCTGTTAAATCTTAATCAGTATTCCTAATTATCAATTATAGTAGAACTAGCAAACTTTGAATAGTGTCAGGCAAGAACCATTTACTAGTATTTGGCTGAAGGTAAGGAGGGATATTTGGACACTTTGTCAGCATCCTATTTAAAAACTTTTCAATTTAATCATGTGTACTCATGGCTTCCTTTTTTATTCAGTGGGTTATTAGATATTACTATCATTATTTATTTCGATGTTCATTTTATCACCAGTTTGATCAGCAGGATCCCGCTCAAGGTAGCTGTGGCCTTTTGCAATGTCTCCATCAATTATTTGAGCATCATTCCCTTGCTCTATGATATTACATGGTATTCCAGACTCATTTTGTACTTTCCCCGTCACAACTTTGAATTCAGTCAGTCTTTATTCTCCTTGAGAAGAATGGTATTTAGGTGAGAACGGGGCCCTGAGTGTGCTCGTTGCTGCTGGAGTATCACTACTTTTATGCTGATGGAGTTAGGGAACGTATGTATTTAAGTACACAAGTAAAGTACAGATCAACACATTTAGGTCTATACTTCTGTATTTATCTATATTGAAAACTATGAGTTCACACTGAAATGGCCCAACTCTAGTGTACTAATTTATACTCGTTTTCTCCCTTTCCATATTTGTAATCCCTTCTCTGATAGTAAAAAATTGGCCTATGTTATTCTTAATACATTTACTTACCTGGTTAATTTCTTCTTTATGTAACTAATCTATCTGTGTTGTCATACCTTTTCCTGTGCAGATGTCCTCACCTTGCTCAGACTCTCACTGCACACACCATCTCCATCCCCCACACTCATGACACTTTCCTCACCTCCATTGGGCTCTGATACTGTATGCTAGATCACCCATCTGTGGGGTTTCCTGATCGGATGGGGCCACCAAACGTGGGGTGACCCAGTTGGGTAGAGGCTGGCAGTGTGGGCTGTGGAAGAATTCACTCAAAGCAGAGCAAAGGAGATAGAAATTTATTGAACACACTGTCAGGAGACCATGGGCAGGATAGCAAAGCAAAAACTGTCTGCCACAAAGCGGTGGTGGGGGGCTCTAGCTAAAGGGGGAAGGTGAGGAGGTATGGGGACATATAGAATTTTTCTTTTTTGGTACCTGTGTCTGGGTGTAGGTAACCCATTCCTCGGCTAGGGCTTGTGGATATTTTGAGGTGGGTCACTTATTGCCTGTTTGTATTCAGCAGGGGTGTTGGGGGGGGTGTCACCGTGGACCCTCTACCTTACTCAGGTTTCCATTGTTCAAGTTGGTTGCCTAAAAGTGGCCTCTGTACCATCTATGAGTTGCCTTGCCCTTCCTTTCCCTGCTCAAAAGTTGACTTTTTATGCTGTTTTCTACCATTTTCTACCCTCCTCACTTTACTGAGTCCCTCACACTCCATGTCAGCCATCCTCTTGTGGGGCTGCTTTTTTTACCCTGTTTAGGCTTGGACACCCTCTTCACCTGCTTGGGCTGTAACACTCTGCCTAGGGCTATTGCACACCCCTCTGCCCCCAAGGTGTGGACTTTTTTTTTTTTTTTTTCAATTTTTTTTTTCTTTTTTTTTTTTTTTAATTTATTTTTGGGACAGAGAGAGACAGAGCATGAACGGGGGAGGGGCAGAGAGGGAGACACAGAATCGGAAACAGGCTCCAGGCTCCGAGCCATCAGCCCAGAGCCTGACGTGGGGCTCGAACTCACGGACCGGACCGCGAGATTGTGACCTGGCTGAAGTCGGACGCTTAACCGACTGCGCCACCCAGGCGCCCCTGGACTTTTTATTTAGAAAAAATGTACTATGCACAGGTAAGCACAAAAATTTATGAGGTTGATCCTACCTTTTAAGGCCTTTGCATCAGATGGCATTTTCTTAGTGTTTAAAGATAGTGTGGCCATGATCGCGGGATGAATAGAGGAAGTATGGAGAGAAACTTTTATTTTCTCATTCCCTGTTACTGTGTTGGAATACACCTCCATGAGTTAGTTTTAGCTCATACTTCTTTATTTGAATGACTAAGCTGTCTGCATCACATAGTATATTTCATCTGAACATAGTTTAGTTTTAAGAAAACTTTTAGGGAGAGGTAATAGAACTACTTCTCAAGAATAATTTACATATAGGCCAAAGATTTCAGTATAATAAAACAAAAAATAAAATCATGAAAGAACTAAGGAAAACATGAGTGAATTATTTAATATGCATTCTAAGATTAGATAAGGTCTTCCTGTGTATGGCACAGAACCCAGAAGGCATAAAATTGATAATTCAAAAAAGTAAAAATTAAAACATCTGTATGGCAAAGTAAAAATATTTATAGTTCAGCACTGACAAAAAGCTAATTTCTAAATTAAGTATAAATCACTTTTACAAATCAGATGGGTGGGGAGAAAGAAAACATGTAGATCCCTGGAAACAATGGGCCAAAGATGGTTCAGACAGTTCACAGGAAAAGATTGCAAATAGCTTAACCTTATTTGTAATGTAAGAGATGCAATTTAAAATTACAGCGAAATATCATTGTTCACCCTTCAGATTTGCAAAGATTAAAAAGTTTTGACTGAGTTTGACAAGACTGTGTAGGAAAACAGGCACACTTACATTGCCGATGTGGGTGTAAATTGACTGTATGAAGAGAAATTTGGCGGTACAAGTTTTTCCCTCGTCTCAAAGTAGAGTGTTATATGAAACCTTTTGTAAGCCTAAATGATATGAAGGGAAAAAGTAATTACCATTAATTTATATGGAAAAACCTCTGAGTGTTCCCATACCCAAAAAGTAATCTCTTACGCTGTTTTGATACATTGGGACACATCTTGCCAGTAGATGCATAAAATCATGATATAGCCTGGATGCTCACACAGTTTAGAGCTAGGGCAGCTTGATGCTGAGATGCTCCATATAGGTCCTGAGGAAGGAGCTTGGAGGTCCCACTCCTGCTGCTTGGAGTGCTTGCTGCAAAACAAATTCTGAGCGGTTTTTACTTTTTGCCTTTTTTCTGTAGAAGTGACAGTCTTCTTCAAATTTCTTTTAGTAGGTCTTTTGTAAAAGTGAAGTGGTATAATATGAACTTTTGAAAAGTGGGGAATACCAGTGTCAAAAATGGAAATATTTGCTCACAGTTCTTTACCTTGAAATTTCCCTGAAAGGAATTTGGTTTACCTATTCCCTTACACATATGTGAAATGATTACATAAAAGAATATTTCATCATAGAAATGTGAAATATCAAAAGACTGAAAAATACTTTGTGTCCACCAGTAGGAGAATATTTAAAAATATTAAAATATTTGACATCCATTCAGTGGGATGTACAGAAGTAGGAAAAGCTTTATGAACAGGTGTAGAAAATCTCTGAGACTTTTTTTTTTTTTTTAAGAGAGACAGAAAGCGTGTGTGCATGCAGGAGTGTGGGAGAAAGGGGGTAGAGGGAGAGGGCTTGATCTCATGACTGTCAGAATGTGACCTGAGCTGAAACCAAGAGTTGGACACTTAACCATAAACTGAGCCACCCTGAGACATATTTTTAAAGGAATAGTTTGGAAGGCACTTTTTGGTGGTATGCCACCATTTGTATTGAAAATACATGAATTTAGTATCCTTATGAGTAATAGGCTTGTATAAACATAGACTGCCCCTTTAAGGATATATACACTGGAAAGAAGGTGAAGTTCAAATGAGGGGCATAGGAGCGTGAGGAGGACCTAACTTTTCACTTTGTACGTACTGAATTTTGAAAGATAGGCATGTGTTATTTAGGGGAAAACTACAGAATTAATATAGTGGGCAAATAATTTTACGTTGACTTACTCTGATGTTGATGCTTGCATGCTGTTTCCTTGGTAAGTTATTGCCTAGTGTCTATCTTAAGTGTAGATGACTTTGCATTTGTTGGTTGAACCTCTTTATTTTTTTGAATCTGTGTGTTGGGAGGAGGTTTAATAGATAAAATAAATTTATGTAAAAAATAAATAATTCTTCCATCATGGGTTCAAGGTGATTTAGTGAATTCTCATAGCAGGCTGCCCAGTTTAGTATTCAGCATCCACTTATCAATGCTGCAATGTGATTCTCTGGTCATTATCATGTTGAGGGTGATACCATTTGAAAAGCATTACAACTTTGTTTCTTTCTAGAAAAATGGCTCTAAAATAGTCACCCCTTACTCTTTAGGGAGCCTGTTCTATTAAGCCATCACTTATAATTATGAACAGTTACTGAAGTTTGCTGATATAAATGATGTTAATGTATTTACATTTAGTTTTCCACAAACTAAACATTCACTATATTTTTAGATATACTTTACCTCTATTTGGTTATGTACCATAACCAAATTTGTTATTTTGACTTCCCAATAAATTCTTGCATCATTGTTACTGATGCCAAAAACTTACCTAGCTTTCAGGATACATAACATTTTGTGTTTTTTTTTTGTTTTTTGTTTTGTTTTGTTTTTTATTTATTTATTTATTTTTATTTTTTTATTTTTTAATATAAGAAATTTACTGTCAAATTGGTTTCCATACAACACCCAGTGCTCATCCCAAAAGGTGCCCTCCTCAATACCCATCACCCACCCTGCCCTCCCTCTCACCCCCCATCAACCCTCAGTTTGTTCTCAGTTTTTAACAGTCTCTTATGCTTTGGCTCTCTCCCACTCTAACCTCTTTTTTTTTTTTTTTTTTTTTTTTACATTTTGGTTTAATTGCATGCTTTTCTGGGCATGAACTTTGAATATTTAAAGATTTGGGCCTTAAGGAATCTTCTTTACAAAGTTGGTTACGTTGGCATATACATTAATTTCACTTTATTCCCAAGTAGAAAGAGGTAAGAAGGAATTAAGGTGTTGACGTAAGGATAAAATTAATTTTTTTTTTTTTTAATTTTTTTTCAACATTTTTTATTTATTTTTGGGACAGAGAGAGACAGAGCATGAACGGGGGAGGGGCAGAGAGAGAGGGAGACACAGAATCAGAAACAGGCTCCAGGCTCCGAGCCATCAGCCCAGAGCCTGACGCGGAGCTCGAACTCACGGACCGCGAGATCGTGACCTGGCTGAAGTCGGACGCTTAACCGACTGCGCCACCCAGGCGCCCCAGGATAAAATTAATTTAAGCTTTATACCAGATAGAAGAATTTGGTATTTATTAAGAAGAGATGGTAGAAACCAGTTGAAGACTTGCTACTCTCTCAGTGTCTCTTAAATTTGATATTGAACTACTTTATTTTAATACTTTACCTCAGAATAAATTTATTAAATACATTATTATAAACAGTATTTCTAAATAAATGTCCATCACAATATAAAATGAAAATGCAGTGAGAGTGTCAGGAAAAAGGTTTCTTTTCTGAAGAACAGATTGTATTTTTTCCTGAGTGCTCCTTAATTGTGTTTAATTCTTACTGTTGTACTGAAACATTCTGTAAATGTTTTGCCTAAGTTGGAGTTAGGCTAAATTTTAAAACAATATATTTTTTGGTCAAAGGTAATAAGCTAGGTGGTCTTTTGTATGAATCATTAAATTGGTCTTTACTGATGGTTTAAAAAATATATGTGTGTGTGTGTGTGTGTGTGTGTGTGTGTGTGTGTGTGTGTATGTGGTCTTAAAATATATATTTGTACTTTTGTAAATTTCATGGTATTTTAAAATGTACTGAGAATTTGCTGATAAGGAATCTCGGGTAAGTCTTTATGAAGTGAATGATTCGTTTCCCTCAGTTTCTTAGTCTATTTCATGTTATTGAAATCAGTTGAACTTTAATTAGATTTTTTTTAACTTTTATTAGATTTAAGGAGACTTTCAGAGTGCTTGCAAAATTGTGTGTAAATGTTTCTATTCTTATCATTGTAGTCTGTTAGATATAGTTTACTCCAGTAGGTAAAATACGTGGTGCTAGAGTGGGATCCCAGGGAGGATTCATAGGAGGTTGTTAGTCTAGAAAGCAAGATCTTATCCACCAGTGTAAAACAGTGAGCACTGGGAAGAGGAAATTCATATTTGTGATTTCACTAGTTATGAATAAACTTCTCATCCAAGAGGAATAATATAGAAATTATTGTTTGTTCTTATATCAGACGAAATAGACTTTAATACTGTAATAAAAGAAGGACACTAAATAATCACAAAGGGAACATTCCAACCAGAAGATAACAGTTGTAACAAAGGAATAAATCCAAATCAGCCAGGAGGAAGTCAAACTTTAACTCTTTGCAGATGGCATGATACTCTATATGGAAAACCCAAAAGATTCCACCAAAAAACTTCTAGAACTGATCTATGAATTCAGCAAAGTCACAGGGTGTAAAATCAATGCAAAGAAATCGGTTGTGTTCCTATTCACTAGTAATGAAGCAACAGAAAGAGAAATCAAGGAATTGATCTCATTTATAATTACACCAAAACCCATAAAATACTTAGGAATAAACATAACTAAAGAGGTGAAAAATGTATACACTGAAAACTATAGAAAGCTTATGAAAGAAATTGAAGAAGACACAAAGAAATGGAAAAATATTCCGTGCTCCTGGATTGGAAGAAGAAACACTGTTAAAATGTCAATATTACCCAAAGCAATCTATATATTCAGTGCAACATCTATCAAAATAAAACCAGCATTCTTCACAGAGCTAGAACAAACAATCCCAAAATTTGCATGGAACCAGAAAAGACCCTGAACAGCCAAAGCAATCTTGAAAAAGAAAACCGAAGCTGGAGGCATCACACTCCCGGACTTGAAGACATATTACAAAGTTGTAATCATCAAGACAGTTATGGTACGGGCACAAAAACAGACACTCAGATCAATGGAACAGAATAGAGAACCCAGAAATGGACGCACAAACGTATGGTCAACTAATCTTTGACAAAGCAGGAAAGAATATCCAATGGAATAGAGTCCTTCAGCAAATGGTGCTGGGGAAACTGGACAGCGACATATGGAAAAATTAACCGGGACCACTTTCTTACATCAAGCACAAAAATAAACTCAAAATGGATGAAAGACTTAAACATAAGACAGGACGCTATCAAAATCCTCGAGGAGAAAGCAGGCAAAAATCTCTTTGATCTTGGCTGCAGCAACTTCTTACTCAACATGTCTCCAGAGGCAAGGGAAACAAAAGCAAAAATGAACTATTGGGTCCTCATCAAAATAAAAGCTTCTGCGCAGTGAAGGAAACAATCAGCAAAACTAAAAGGCAACCAACGAAATGGGAGAAGATATTCGCAAATGACATATAGGATAAAGGGTTAGTATCCAAAATCTATAAAGAACTTATCAAACTCAACACCCAAAAAACAAATAATCCAGTGAAGAAATGGGCCAAAGACATGAATAGACACTTCTCCAAAGAAGACATCCAGATGGTGAACAGACACACGAAAAAATGCTTAACATCACTCATAATCAGGGAAATACAAATCAAAACCACAATGAGATACCACCTCACACCTGTCAGAATGGCTAACATTAATAACTCAGGCAACAACAGATGTGGGTGAGGCAGAGAAAGAGGATCTCTTTTGCATTGTTGGTGGGAATGCAAGCTGGTGCAGCCACTCTGGAAAACAGTATGGAGGTTCCTCAAAAAATTAAAAATAGAACTATCCTATGACCCAGCAATTGCACTCCTAGGTATTTATCCAAGGGATATAGGTGTGCTGTTTCGAAGGGGCACATGCACCCCAATGTTTATAGCAACACTGTCAACAATAGCCAAAGTTTGGAAAGAGCCCAGTTGTCTGTTGATGGATGAATGGATAAAGAAGATGTGACATACACACACACACACACACACACACACACACACACACACATACACAATGGAGTATTATTTGGCAATCAAAAAGAATGAAATCTTGCCATTTGCAACTATGTGGATGGAACTATGCTAAATGAAATTAGAGAAAGACAAATATCATATGACTTCACTCATATGAGGAATTTAAGATGCAAAACAGATGAACAAAAGGGAAAGGAAGCAAAAAATAATATAAAACAGGGAGGAGGACAAAACATAAAAGACTCTTAAATATAGAGAACAAACAGAGGGTTATTGGAGAGGTTTGGGAGGGGGGATGGTCTAAATGGGTAAGGGGCATTAAGGAATCTACTCCTGAAATCATTGTTGCACCATATGCTAACTTGGATGTAAATTAAACAATAAATAATAATAACAAATAGAATATAATAGTTATAAATAATTATGCACCCAACATGGGAGCACACAGGTACAAAAAAGCAGTTAGTAACAAACATGAAATAATTGACAGTAATACAATGCTGGTAGGGGACTTTAAGACCTCACTTACATCCGTGGGTAGAACATCCAATCAGAAAATCAGGAAACAGTGGCTTTGAATGACACATGGAGCAGATGATCTAGCAGAACATTCCCTCCTAAAACAGTAGAATACTCCCTCTTTTCAAGTGCACATGGAACATTCTCCAGAATAGACCACTTATTAAGCCACAGAGTTAGTCTCAACATTTGACTGGAACACTATGAAACTAGAAATCAACCACAAGAAAAAATCTGGAAGATCACAAATATATGGAGTTAAATAACATGCTATTAAACAGTGAATGGGCCAACCAAGAAATCAGAGTGGCTATCAAATATATGCAGACAAGTGAAAATGAAAAACAATGGTCCAAAATCTGTGGGATGCAGCAAAAGTGGTTCTAAGAGGGAAGTTCATACAATACAGGCCTACCTCGAAAAGCAAGAAAAATCTCAAATAAAGAATCTAACCTTACACCTAAAGAGGCTAGAAAGAGAAGAACAAACAAAACCCCAAACCAGGAGAAGGAAGGAAATAATAAAGATTCAAGCAGAAATAAATGAAATAGAAACTTTAAAAATATAGATCAATGAAACCAGGAGATGTTGCTTGGGAAAGATCAACAAAATTGATAAACTTTTAGCCAGACTCAAAAAAAAAAAAAAAAAAGAAAGAAAAAAAGAAAAAAAAATCAGGGTGCCTGGGTGGCTCAGTCAGTTAAGCATCCTACTTTGGCTCATGTCATGATCTCGCGTTTTGTGAGTTCGAGCCCTCTGTTGGGCTCTGTGCTGACAGCTTAGAGCCTGGAGCCTGCTTCGAATTCTGTGTCTCTTCCTCTCTCTGCCCCTCCCATGCTCATGCTCTGTCTCTCTGTTTTTTAATAATAAACATAAAAAAAAAAGAAAAAAAAAGAGACTCAAACCAAACTAGAAATGAAAGAAGAGAAATAACAAACAACACCAAAGAAATACGAAGGTTTGTAGAAAATATTATGAAAAATTTACATGGCAGCAAATTGGACAACCAAGAAGAAATGGATAAATTCCTAGAAACCTATAACCTCCCAAAACTGAAGGAGGAAGAAATAGAAAATTTGAATGGTTTAGTTACCAGCAATGAACTTGAATCAATAATCAAAAAACCCTTGGGGCGCCTGGGTGGCGCAGTCGGTTAAGTGTCCGACTTCAGCCAGGTCACGATCTCGCGGTCCGGTCCGTGAGTTCGAGCCCCGTGTCAGGCTCTGGGCTGATGGCTCGGAGCCTGGAGCCTGTTTCCGATTCTGTGTCTCCCTCTCTCTCTGCCCCTCCCCCGTTCATGCTCTGTCTCTCTCTGTCCCAAAAATAAATAAAAAACGTTGAAAAAAAAAATTTAAAAAACCCCAACAGAAGTCCAGGACCAGACAACTTCTTAGGTAAATTCTAAAGATTTGAGGAAGAGTTAATACCTATTATTCTCAAACAATTCCAGAAAATGGAAGAGGAAAGAAACCTTCCAAATTTATTCTGTGAGGCCAATATTACCTTGATACCAGAATCTGATAATCTGACACTACACAAATAATAATACACAAATGATACTACACAAATGATAAATCTGACAGAATCTGACACTACACAAAAAGGAGAACTACAGGTCCATCTTTCTGATGAACATATATGCAAAAATCCTCAATAAAATATTAGCAATCTGAATCCAACAATACATTAAAAACATTATTCACCATGATCAAGTGGGATTTCTTCCTGGGATGCAAGGTGGTTCAATATTTGCATCACATCAAATGGATGTTACACATCACATCAACAGGAGAAAGGATAAAAAAAACCATATGATCATTTCAAGAGATGCAGAAGAAGCATTTGACAGAAGTACAACATCCACTCATGATAAAAACCCTCAACAAAGTAGGTTTAGAGGGAACATCCTTCAACATAAAAAGGCCAACATAGGAAAAACGCATAGCTGACATCATACTCGATGGGGAAAAGCTCAAGAACAAGGCAAAGATCACTCTTCTTCAGTAAGTTTGCAGGCTACAAAATCAATACACAAATCCATTGCCTTTCTATTCACTAATAATGAAACATCAGAAAGAAATTAGGAAAACCATCCCATTAACAATTGCACCAAAAATAATAAAATACGGAGGAATAAACTGCACCAAGGAGGTGAAAAGACCTGTACTCTGAAAAGTATAAAACATTGATGAAGGAAATTGAAGATACAAATAAACGGAAAGATGCTCATGGATTGGAAGAATTAATGTTGTTAAAATGTCTATACTGCCCCTATCAAAGCAGTCTACAGATTTAATGCAATCCCTATCAAAATACCAGTAGCGTTTTTCACAGAACTAGAACAATCTTAATTACACTTTGTGTCGACCCACGAAAGACACCAAATAGCCAAAGCAGTCTTGTAAAAAAAGAACAAAAGTGGATGTGTCATAATCACAGGTTTGAAGTTACACTACAAAACTGCAGAAGTCAAAACAGTATGATACTGGTACAAAAATAGACACATAGATCTATGGAACGGAATAGAGAGCCCAGAAATAAACCCACAGATATATGGCCAATTAATCTTCAACAAAGCAGAAAACAATATGCAATGTGGAAAAGACAGTCTCTTCAACAAAAGGTGTTGGGAAAACTGGACTACATGCAAAAGAATGAAACTGGACCACTTTATTACACCATACACAAAAATACACTCAAAATGGATTAGGGACCTAAATATGAGACTTGGAATCATCAAAATCCTGGAAGAGAGCACAGGCAGTAATTTCTCTGACATTGGCCATAGCGGCATTTTTTCTAGATATGTCTCTTAAGGCAAGGGAAACAAGCAAAAATCAACTATGGACTACATCAAAATAAAAAACTTTTATACAGTGAAGGAAACTTTCAGTAGAACTAAAAGCCTACAGAATGGGAGAAGGTATTTGCAAATGACATATCTGATAAAGGGTTAGCATCCCAAATATATAAAGAACTTAAACAACTTGACACCCAAAAAAAGCAAATAATTCAGTTGAAAAATGGACAGAAGACATGAGCAGACATTTCTCCAAAGAAAACATCCAGATGCTCAACAGACACATGAAAAGATGCTCAGCATCAGTAATCATCAGAGAAATGCAAATCAAAACCACACTGAGCTATTACCTAACGCCTTTCAGAATGGCTAAGATTAAAAAACAAAAGAAACAAGGGTTGATGAGGACATGGAGGAAAAGGAACCCTTCCTTGAGCACTGTTGGTGGGAATGCAAGCTGGTACAGCCACTGTGGAAAACAGTATGGAGATTCCTCAAAAAGTTAAAAATAGTACTACCCTGTAATCCAGTAATTGCACTACTGGGTATGTACCCACAAAATACAAAAATTAATTCAAAGAGATACGTACACCCCTATATTTATTGCAGCATTATTTACAATAGACAAATTCTGAAGCAGCCCAGTGTCCATCAATAATAGATGAATAAATAAAGAAGGGGTGTTTTATATACATGTGTGTGTGTGTGTGTGTGTGTGTGTGTATGTATATGTATACGTTACTGAGCCATATAGATGAATGAACTCTTGCCATTTGCAACAACATGGATGGATCTAGAGTGTATAATGTTAAATAAAATAAGGCAGTCAGAGTAAGACAAATACCACAAGCTTTTACTCCTGGAATTTAAGAAGGACAACTGAAGAAAAAAGATTAAAAAAAAAAAAAAAGATACAAACCAAAAAACAGACTCTTAATTATAGAGAACAGACTGTTGGTTACCAGAGGGAGGGGAGGTGGATGGGGGATGGGTGAAATAGGTGGAGATTAAGAGTATACTTACTTAATGAGCAGAGTAATGTATAAAATTATTGAATCACTGTATTGTGCACCTGAAGCTAATATAACACTGTATGTTAACTGTACTGGATTTAAAATAAAAGAAAAAAATGTACTGGGCCTAATCTATTGAACTGTAAATTTCAAAATAGAAACTGTATACACCTTCCCACTTTTAAGATGGGTATTTCTTTTGTAATCTTTTGATTTATTACGTTTTATGTTTCGGGGAGCCTGGGTGGCTCAGTTGGTTGAGCATCTGACTTTGCCACAGGTTGTGATCTCATGTTTGTGAGGTTTGTGAGTTGAGGCCCACATCAGGCTTGCTGCTGTCAGCCCAGAGCCTGCTTCAGATCCTCTGTCCCCCTCTGCCCCCTCTGTCTCTGCCTCTTCCCTGCTTGCACTTTCTCTCTCTAAAAAAAAATCAACATTAAAAAATTAAAAAAAAAAAAGTTTTAGTAGGTAGGGCCTCCTAGTAGTAGTGTTTTGAGGGAAAATTTAAACAGTTGAAGAATATAATGTGGTAGTCAGGAAATGAAAGTTTAGTACATGTAGAGCAACCAAAAGAAAGTAATGTAAGAGAGTACATACACTTGGAGTATCCTCAGGTGTTTTAAACACACCTTCCCCCTACTGAAAACCAGGTTGGCAGAGAATGGGGAGTGAGTCAGAACTGAAAGGTGACATTTGGTCTTGAACCGGAGTCCATATTAGTGGCATTTCATTAAATGTATAGTATATATGTATATCATGGATAAAATGTGCAGATGGGTTGTTATTTATAAATGGAAAATGAAAGTTCTTATAGTTCCTGAATTAGTTTAACCAAACGTTTGAACTCATTAGGAGTGTCCCATCAAACTTCTTAATGTAGTAAACTTTGTTTGCATCAGGGCTGTTTTTCTTTGATCTAACAATGCTGGGAAACGGGCTGCCTGGATGGCTCAGTCAGTTAAGCATTGATTCTTGATTTCGGCTCAGGTCATGATCTCTTGGTTCGTGAGATTGAGCCCTGCATCAGGGTCTGTACTTGATAGCACGGAGCCTGCTTGGGATTCTCTCTTTCTTCCTCCCTCTCTGACCCTTCCCCACTTGTGCTCTTGCTCACAGGCTTTCCTTCTTTCTCTCTCTCTAAATAAATAAATAAACTTAAAAAAAAAAAAAAAGAATGCTGGGAAACAAAAAGTTTACCTGAATAATATGCATTGGGGTTGAATATATTCTCAGAGACACAACACTATCATTAATTTTGATGAAACCTGCTATGGACTTAGCCGTGATGCATATTCATATTGTTCTCACATTTATTTGCTTCTCAGAGCCTTTAATGTGTTGAGAATAATGGATTTTGCATTCACTTGCTTCATGTAACAAATATACTTAAAACATTTTCTACCTGTGTTTTCACATTCTTTAAGATGAATGCAGAGAGCAGAACTAATCTTTGAGTATTTGCTTATCTAATTATGTTAGACAGTTTTCTTCTATACATTGAAAATTTGAAGAAAAGTAGGTAATGATTAAATCCCAATGTAAATCAGTCTAGATAATGGTAGTTAGGATGAGAGTAATGTTTCAGCAGTCTGGAAGAGTTAATAAATCTAGTACTTCCTTTCCTGGGCTTATTAAATGTCTGCTACACAACCTTCAATAAGTTACTTCAGCTTAGAACTTCTTTTCAAAATTCTTGTGTGCACCCCCCCCCCCCCCCCCCCACATATTTCCAACAAGTGCTATTATTGGTGAGGTTGAGGGATGAAGGAAGAGGAGCTGTTTTTCTTTTTGATTGTTTAATTCAGAAATTTATAGTAATTTAAAAATATAATTAGGGTTATTCCATCATCTGCATTATTACCTCTAAACAGATGAGGCTAGAAAAATTGTTTTCGTCTATATTAATGGATTTTACTCATTTTTAAAAACTTTTTGGAGTATGATTCCTGTACCATACCATTCACCTATTTAAAGTGTACAGTTCATTGGTTTTTTAGTATATCCACAGATGTGTGCAGCCATCACGACAGTCAATTTTAGAACATTTTCATCACCTCACAAAGAAACCTTGTACCATTAGCTGTCACCTCCCTATCCCCAACCTTTCATCTCTAGCCTTAAGCAAACATTCATCTACTTTCTGTTTCTACATATGTCCCTGTTTTGTACATTTCATATGAATGGAATCATATTTTGTGTGGTCTTTTGTGATTGACTTCTTTCACTTAGCATGTTTTCAGGGTTCATCCCCATTGTATCATGTATTAGTACTTCAGTCTTTTTTTTTTTTTCGTATACATGTTTTTAAATTGTAAAATGTACCTATGACAGAACTTGTCATTTAAACCATTTTTAAATTTTTTAATGTTTATTTTTGAGAGAGAGAGACACACACAGCGTGAGTGAGGGAGGAGCAGAGAGAGAGGGAGACTCAGAATCTGAAGCAGCCTCCAGGCTCTCAGCTGTCAGCACAGAGCCTGATGCTGGGCTCAAACCCACGTGCTGTGAGATAGTGACCTGAGCTGGAGTCTGATGCTTAACCCACTGAACCACCCAGGTGCCCCTGGGTGGCCTGTACATTTAAACAATTTTTAAATGTACAATTAAGTGACATTAATTATAGTCATTATATTGTACGGCCATTACCACTATTTATAAAACTTTGTCATCACTCCAGACAGAAACTCTACCTACTAAGCAATAACTTCTCATTCCTTTTCCCTGCAGCCCCTGATAACCTTTAATCTACTTTCTGTCTATATGAATTTGATTTTTCTGGCCACCTTCTATAAGTAGAATCATACAGTATTTGTCCATTTGTGTCTGGCTTTCAGCATCTTCAGCTTTTTTTCATGTTCATATTGTAGCCTGTATCAGAACTTCATTCTTTGTTATGGCTGAGTAATATTCCACATTTGTTTAATTATTAGTGGATGCACATTGGGCTATTATGCTGCTATAAAAATTTGTATACAAGTTTCTGTGTGGACATTATGTAGTAATTTCTGTTGGGTATATACTTAGGAGGGAATTGCTGGGTCGTATGGTAACCATGTGTAATCAATTGAGGAAGTATCAGACTTTTCTAAAGTGACTGGACCATTTACACATTATTATTTTTAAATCAAGGTATTTGTTAATTTTGAGCTATTTGCCTCACTAAAATAATATTACTTCCCATATCCTATTTAACAGCATGTTTATTGCATAATATATTTACAGAAGGACATAAAACAAATGTGGTTTGATGAATGATTATAAAGCCATCATTCACATAACCACGACTTTGGTCAAGAAATAGAACATGGATTGCACACCAGATCTCCCTTAGTGTTACGGCCTGATTACATCTTCCTTGTGTTTTCCCCTAAGTAACTAGTATTCTGACTAATAGTTTTGCCAACTATGTTTATATGCATTATGCATTCAGTTTTGTTTGATTTTGAACTTTATAAATGTAATGACAGTGTGCATTTTCTCTGTCTTCTTTTACTCAGCATTATGTTTGTGAGGTTCATCCTCTGCAGTTTATTCATTTTCCACTGCTGTCTTTTATCGTATGTTGTCAGAGCTAGTACTTGAGCATATTCAGAAGTATCTCACTACTATGTCTAATATGTTTGTGGTGAGTTTGACAGTAGTTGCTTGTTATAAAGTTTTTGGAACTTCCCCCCGTTATTCAAATGTTTCTTTAGTTTTTCCCAATGATATGAATATCATAGAGATAAAAGTGAGGGAAATAGGGAGTTACATTGGACTGGCTAAATATGGTATTTATCTTTATTTTTTATTGCTCTGCACGGACAGTAACATTTTGTTGTGTTGCATTTAAGCCGTGGTCAGGATGTGTCTCTTGGCCTTTTGAAGTACTTTATTTTTAACTATCCTTAACTTGTGAGAGTATGTGGGTAGTAGTTAGACCTGATTCACTGTAGATTAGCGTCTTAGGCAGTGTAGGTTTCTTATTTGAATGAATGATTGCTTTTGTGACCAAATTTCTATTATAACTTTAAATGGAATCATGAAATACATAAATAACTTAGTGACCCTCATTGTTAGAAGTTTTTAAAAATTTAGGTGGTTTTCAATAGATTTGAAAGTTATTCCAGAAATGAAAGCAGCCATGAGAAAAACAGTTTGGAAATGATGTAGTTTTAAAACCCTATAAAAGTACTCCAGATTAAACAAATGTCTCCTGGCCCTCCTAATGTGAAAAAAAATAAATAAATAAGAGCCAAGTAGAAAACACTTCATAAAGCCTGTTAAATGGCTGTATTAATTTTTCTTGAATTCCTCTATTTGTCTTTAGATGATATAATAACAAAATAATGTAATTATAAATTGTAGCAGTTGTGTATTTGAAAACTTGCTGATTGCACTGTTGATTTGTGGATTTTATGATACCAGTTAGTGATTTGTGTCTCTTGCTAGAGCTCCAAGGTTAGGGCAGGCAGGATGTAGATTTGTAGTTCTTTTATTGTATGTAAACGTTGTTGATTCTTACTAATTAAAATTGTTTTGGGATAATTCTTTAATACAGTATACAACCTAAAATGCTTTTTGGAATTGATATTTTGTCAGTGGCACACTTACTTTTTGCATGAGTCCCCCTTAAAGGTAACATGTGAAGTTGTTGAATATATTCCATTTTTCATGTTAACTGCTCAGTCTGTCCACATACCTAACTTCAGGCCTTCCTTATCATGTCTGGCCTGAATTATTGCAGTAGCCTCATAATAGATTTCTTTGTCCAAGGCTTTTCTTTTCCTTTTTAGTCCATCTTCCACTCCAAAATGATGTTTTAAAACAGAAGTCCGAGAGTGTCACTGTCCCCTGCCCCCCCCCCCCCCCCCCCCCCTTAAAACCCTTCTCTGGCACCTTCTTGCCTGCACGGCAATAAAGTCCAAGTCTCTCCCTGGGCTGTGGCCCTTTGAGATTCGTCTCAGGCCTATGTTTCTGCCTTATTTTCTGTTCTTTCTTCTCTGCACATTAGATGCTATGAGATTGTTTACAGAGTTCCCCCCCAAATTCTGTATTTTTCACACTTCTCTCCCTTTTGCATAGTGGTTTTTTCAGGCCAGAATACTGCTTTCACTTTTTCTGCCTGTGAAGCTCTTGCCCATCCTTCAGAAACCAGCACAGGTTTTGAACCTCTGTAAAGCCTTTTCTAATGCCCATCTTCCCATAGTCTCTTGTGCATTAATTCTGCACCCTGTGTTTCTATTGAATTTGTCACGGGGTGTCATTGATGTGGCTTTCTTACCTACTGTGAACTGCTTGAAGGCAAGGCCTGTGTCTCAGCTCAAGGCTGGCTGTCAGCTTTTACCATAATGCCTAGAAATAGAGATGGGTGCTCAGAAAATACTGGTGGAAATCATCTGGAATTGGAGTTGGAACTCACTCTAATGATTTTGATTATCTTTTTCACATTCTCCTGTTTTTAATGTAGCATGGGTGATTTGAGCCCATTTGGTCACTCATCTTTCATTTTCTAGGATATGTAGATTATTCTTTCTGATTAGTAGGTAGTCAAGATGTGCACAGAACCACCACACCATAAACAAAATTCACTCCACAGGGCTTATCATTGACTTTGAACTTGGTGTAAAATCACTTCCTGATGTCATGGTAAATGTTTTATATTTTAAGTAATGTGGTATTAATCCAGAATATGGAACCCAAAATAAGTTTCATAAGTCACACTTGTAAACTATCCCCTAAGGCTTTTGTGATTAGTTCTTTAGTCCAGTAGTTAAGCGTCAGAAATGGGTAAGTATTCATTCCCTTCATTGATGACTTCCTGTGTTTAATAGTAGGATTAGTCTGTGATTGTATTCTCTTTTCTACTGTCGGTAAAGTTTATTATATTAAAATGCTGGGTAAAATGCAGTGTCTCTTTCATGGGTACTAATGGAAGTAGCTGATAGTGTGAGGTGATGGAAACATTTTATTTCTAAACACTTTTCAGTTTGCAGTTGATTTCTATTACTCTAGGGGACTGATCCTTCACAGCTGTTAGAAAATGTAAGTGGGTTCCTCTCCTGCTGTGCAGATCTTTCCTTGTTTGGGAACCTTTGATGGCACAGTAGGGGCTTTTAAAAGCGTCACAAATGTAAGACAATTTATACTGTAGTAAGCATAGAATTTTGTTGTTGCTTTTTATGGCAGAAAATTGGAAGTTAAAAGTAAATGGAGGAGAAAGCTGCTGAGCATGGTGTGCTTGTGAAAGCAGCCTTTTTTGAGTTAATAATGTCATCTCTTCTGATTATCTGGACTTTTTAGTTTTCCTTTCCTGTTTCTTCTACTCCAGATTCTCTTATTGGTGAATTGAAAATAAACGCAGGATAGATTGATGAATCACAGACAAGAATTAGCACACATCCTGTCTTGATTAATGCCTAGGTTAATGTACTGGGGGAGGATGTAATCAGCATTCGCACAGTAGAAGGAGTGTATTGAATAGGTATGTGTTTTGAACTGAAGTGTGTACTTATTACAGAAATATTTCTCCACGTACTCTGCGAGGCCTGGTTGTTAGCACATTGCTGAGAAAAAGAAAGCACTGTGGCTGAAGAAGGTGCTTCTTTATTTAGTACCTTTTTATTCTCATTTATGCCTTTACTACTTAACATGGAGATTAGAGCTATCACATCGGAATACTAACCTTAGCAACAGATGTGATCCTGAAGCACGTTACACATTTTACCAGATGTTCCATTTCTCTTTAGGGCAAAGTTCTGGTTAGTTTCTTGTATCAAAAACACTGTAAGGAATCAGAATTTAAAGTTTATTTTAGACATACTCTGGTTGTTTATAAATAAGAGAAACAAAAGGCACAGTCTTTTATAACCTGAAAGACTGGGTGATTTGCATAACATCAAGTAAGTTGTGCTGGAGCTACATTTTGTAACTATTTTTCTAGTTGATATTGCGTCTGCTTTCTTTATGGAAAAGTTTGGGAAATATGTATATTTCAAGAAGTACCTCTTGTGAAACAAATAGTAAATTAGTATTCTTTGTTGATTGTGCTGCATGTATTTATGATTTGCATATTCCTTCAAAAGAACATTTGAAGCAGATAGGAGTTCTTGCTAATTTGACAATTTAAACAATTTATAATTGAACAAATTGTGGATATTCTTAATCATAACATCTGCAGGATGTTGATTTATAAACACTGTAAAATGCTGTGTTGTTTTCATGCTATGCATACTTCCTGTAGTGTATGCTTACAGTTCAAAAGAATTATTTTCTTATCTATTTCCTTCAATCTTTGAATTTTAGCACTAGTCATAATTTTGAGTCTAGAAAAGATTTCGTGATATTCCACATTTCTGTGTTTTTCCTTCCCATCAATAATGGTCTAGCAGTTTTATGTAACATTAAGGAGTGCTGTTTTATAAAAATAGCAGTAGCATCTAAGGAGAAACGTATCATCTTGTTTGGAAAGACAGGAATAAAATAGCCGCAGAGTAATTTTAAAATGTGTATTAACTGAGAAAAGGGAAGAACCACACTGTCTTTTCTTTTGGAAATTTTGCTTTATTTGTGTTCATTGTACATCTTCACTTTAGGGGGAAATTCAGCAATAATAGTTTTAAAGTAGATGTATTATTTCAGAAGATACACACTCTGTTCTTTCACTTGGAATCAAATATTTTGGAAAAAGCCCTCATGGCTGCAAGACTTCCATCTGGTGAGAAATTGATCCTTTCCTCCCAGTTTTATCTTGGCTCTCTCCAGTGGTTGTAGCATAAGAGCTTCTCTTCGAGATTAAAACAGAACAAAGGTAGGCTTTTTGTTAATAATCAAATGAAAGTTTATAGATTTGTGATTAGTTCTTTGTCCAGATAGGAAGTTATTAGAGACCAGTCATACTTTACATGTTTAAACTCTATTTTACAGTTGTACTTACAGTAGTGGACAATTGCTTATACTTTCCTTCTCTATAAAATGGGAATAATAACAGTATCCACGTCATAGAACTGTTGGGAGGATTATTACAAATATATGTGAAGTATGTAAGCTACCAAAAAATACAGGCTATTACTAGTCATCTTGTGGCTTAAAAAAAATAAATACAGATAGCTAAAATTAGAAACAGTCCAGCATATGTAACCTGCATGGTTATATAAATCACTCAGTGCAGGTATGATCTTAGCATTTATAAAACAGCAACTTCACTATAGCTAGAGATTATGTTTCTGCTTTTGTCCAATTTTTGGTATTGTTTTCTTATATCCTTTTCTGTGAATATTGATGTCAGTCATTTTCTAATTAAAAAATTGTATGATTTCAATAAACATTTTTAGATTATGTCTTCCATTCCTGTCCACACACACCATTGCCAAATTGAGAAAGTTAAGTAGAAATTGTTATGGGCTAACAAATTTTATATGTTGTTTGTGTCCTCTAAATTTTATTTGTTGAAGCCCTAACCCCCAACCTGATGGTATTTGGAGATACGAGCTTTGGGAGGTAACTAGAGTCAAATGAAATCCTGAGGCTAGGATCACAGTCTGATATGATTCAAGTCCTTACAAGAAGAGATATTGGAGGACTTGTGCACTCATTCTCTCCACCATGTGAGGACACAGGGAGAAGTAGGGCAAGCCAGGAAGAAGGCTCTTACCGGGAACTGAAAGAGCTGACACTTTGATCCTTGGACTTCTCAGCCTCCAGATCTGTGAGAAAATAAATTGCTATTGTTTAAGCCGTCTGGTGTGTGGTATTTTGTTATGGGTGCCCAAGCAAAATAATATATAAAGAAGTGAAGCTCAAAATTGGAGTAAACAGGTATGAAGTAGGGTAATCTCTCGTCCTAAGGGATAGAAAGGGCATTGGGACAATGAAAGGGCATTCTGTTTACTGTTTGGGGTATAGCTCTATCTGCTTTTATTTCTGATAGAGCAGATGTCTACTGATGTTTTTGTTTTATGATGCCATCTATAAAAGTTATTGTTTAGTAGATGATAGGTACTCTGAGATCTTTTGACCTTAAATATTCATGCAAGTTTAATTTCTCTGGACAAGCATTTAATGTACTAGTCATAATTCAGTGTCACATGATTATCATCTGAACAGGTCTCTTTGGAAAAGTTCATGCATCACACCTATAGCAAACAGCATATCCTATCATTTCATTTTTGTAGATCCTTGATCAGGTTGTTGAATAGAAGTAATAGGCGACTGGAAGGTTAAGATTTTCTTCCCAAGAAATCAAATATCTCCTGCTCAAGTGGCTTCATACCGCTCTGCAAATCATTAGTAGATTTCCATTTTAATTTTGTAGGGAAGGTAAATTTATTAGGTACAAACACTTAGAATATTTTTTACCTTTTACATATTGTGAGTAATTTAACCAGAGTATGCATGCACCTTCTACTTTCTTGAAATGTGACCTGCGAAATGTTTTGTGAGGGCATTTGACGTGTGCTGCCTCTGGAGACAAGAATATATATTTTTTAATTTTTTTTAATGTTTATTTTTGAGAGAGAGAGACAGAGACAGAGACAGAGCATGAGTAGGGGAGGAACAGAGAGAGAGGGAGACACAGAATCTCAAGCAGGCTCCAGGCTCTGAGCTGTTAGCACGGAGCTTGATGTGGGGCTTGAACCCACAAACTGTGAGATCATGACCTGAGCTGAAGTCAGATGCTCAACTTACTGAACCACCCAGGTGTCCCAACAGGAATTCATCTTTTTAAGGAGTTTTTGTTGTCTGGTTTTGAGAAGTCCTTGGAGAAAGTGTCTCAAACATTGCCTAATCTATAAAAGTAAAGCAGGAGAGAGATGCTTGGAAAGAAAGACATGGTGGTATTGAAATCAAATAAAGTGGCTATTTGCTAATTATCGTTACTAACTTTTTACAGCTTCAAATGAGACACTGTTCACTTAAATTATGCTTTTGACCTCTGTGTTTCAACCTGATTGCTAAACTTCCTTTTCCCAGTGAAATGCTTGAGAAGCACTCTTCTCATCTTTCCAGTACTTTCTTACTCAACAACCTTTGACTGATTTTAATTTTGCATTTTGCTGAGAGCTTAGTGTAGCTTGATCCCTTCAGTGTAATGGACAATTCTGTAGTAAATGGACCCTACTTAATGCTCTTTGATCTGAATATAGCCTTTGACATTATGAATTTCTGTCTTCTGGATCCTCTGCTGCAGTTCCATAGGAACATCTGGTTTACCTCTTGAAATGCTTCTGTTACTGAACTCCTCAAATTCTTGTATCTCTTTTGCTTTTTCTCTCCCTATCTTATCTGTATCTTTAAACTTAACTATCACTTTTGTGAGCATGTGAATTTTGTTATGAATTGAAGAACAGAATGTACTCTGTTTGAACTTTTAGCTCTTGCTAATGTTTTTCTTTTTTAAATGTTTTTTTGAATTATAAAATTTATGGAATAATTTTTTAGAGAATTTGGAAAACAGGAAAAGGTATTCTTCTTGTGTCTCTAATAGTGATTGTTAATGATATGGTATATTTCCTTCAACTTAGAATGTTTTTTAAAATTTAAAGCTTAAAAATTTTAGTTTTAGCGTTTTTACCTTTTGTGTCTGTTTTATATTATAGCACATATAGTGATCTTGAATGATCTTCATTGTTGTTAAAGCTGTACTGTGAAAACTCTTAAAGGCATGAAGGTATCACGTGAAGTTAAATCTTCTGTCACCAGAAATATTAAGTAGTTTCTAATTTTTGATGGCCACTTAATAGCGTAACTTTTTTTGTTTTTCAAAATTTGAATTATCTTACCACTGATTTCTAGCAGAGGAATCAGTTACAGGGCGTAAATATTTTTATGGCAAATTGAAAAGAATGTGAGTTTGTTACCTGGGAAAGGCACCTTTGAGTCCTGGTGGTTACCTTTTTTATGAACAAGTTACTCATGGGACAAATGGAAACACTAATACCTACCTTAATATGAAATATGGGGAGTATCTGATTTAATCATTGAAATTTAACAGGTGCTCAGTAAGTAATTAGGAATTACCATGAGACAACTATTATTACTGTGACTGCCTGAAAGTAGGTTTTATTGACTTCTTTTTTTTTTTTAATTAGAGAAAGGGAGCATGCAAGTGGGAGAGAGGGCAGAGGGAGGGATAGAGAGAATCCTAAGCAGGCTCCCCACTCAGTGCAGAGCCCAACATGGGGCTTGATCCCACAACCCTGGAATCATGACCTGAGCTGAAATCAAGAGTCCGATGCTCAACCACGTGAGCCACCCAGGTGCCCCTTACTGACTTCTTGTGTCATTTTCCCCTTTTCCTCGAAGTTTTTGGTCATTCATAAAACTTTTTCAAGTGGTGGCATCATGTCATCAAAACATTAGTGTGTATAAAAATATATGGTGACTTTTTTGTTGTTGTTGTTGTTGGTAAACCGATAGTTTTTCCAGGACAGATTTGAAATAATACCTTCCAAAGAATTATTTCCAAAAATAGTGTATTTTGTAACTAAAAATGGGCAATTCCCAACTGCCAGAGCATCATTGATAGTACTGCTTTTTGTTTTTTAATGTTTATTTTTTTACTTTTTTTTGAGAGAGAGCAAGTGGAGGAGGGACACAGAGAGAGGGAGACCGCGACTCTAAAGTGGGCTCATGAGGTCAGCAACATGGAGCTCAAACTCACAAACCATGAGATCATGACCTGAGCTGAAATCTAGAGTCAGATGTTTAACTGGCTAAGCCACCCAGGCACCCCACTTTCTTACTCTTTTTAAAGCACAACCAAGCAGATGTCACACTATTAAGGGAACCTTGTAAAACAGCTGCAAAGGTAATGGTAAACACTGTGTTTGGGGAGAATGCAGGGTACCTATGTTGTTTCTTTTACAAAATGACTGTTAAATAATACTGCCTAATATCGATTAGGCATTTACTGTTAAATGTGCATGCTACTGTATATTCAGCTTCACAATTGATTGCAACTGATGTGCAAAGAAGCATTCCTTCTTAGCCTGTATACTGTTCTTATATAAAAGGGAAGTGGTAGGTAATTTTCTTCTTCATTATGGAAAACCCATGGTTGAACAGGAGAGAGTTTTTATTTAACAGTTATTTTGTGAACTGTAATATAGACAGGAAAAAGTGTGTTAGGATCAGTACTAGTAGAGTATAGTTGTGTTTTCAGCAGGAAAAGGGTGTTGCTACCACAGTGCCCACCCACACACTTCTTTATTTACAGGAAGATGCTTCATTGGTTTTAGAGTTTTTCTTCCATGCCCTCCTTTTTTGGTACCTGCACATCTATGAAAGTGGGTTGCAGTTTTTGACTCCATGGTGTCTTATTATTAAAATTGCCAGCCCTCTTTCCTTCTTTTTTTATACTCAGAATTTTAGACTTCATGAAATAATGTTACTTCCTTTCTAATTTTAATTTGGTACAGAGGAAAATAGTGAAAATAATAAAATTAAAATTTCAATCTGAGTGTTTACCTTCAGAATATGCTGAATGAAAAAATCTCACCATGCTTTTCTAGTACTGCCTATGAGGAGAAAGATGTCTGCATGAATCTTTGACATTAGAGAAGAGATTACATTTTTATGCCTTCTTTATGACACAGTCAATGCCAATGAAAGCTATTGCCATTCCTTCAAATAATTTGCTAAAGTGGCATGTTTTAGCTAAACATATAGTATTCCAAGTAGCTTTACAGTGGTAGTTGTGAGTAAAATCACAATTTTTAACATTGAGATTGTGATAGTGGGATGAGTAAAGTGTTCCCACTTTACTAAGCCTTGATAATTGTAATTTGTTTGAGGAAGAAGTTGATGAGATTGCTGTGCATATTTTAAAAACTGAGTCTAAATATGGCAGTAGGTTATAAATAGCTGCAGAGCTTTTAGTAACATCAAGGGGTAGAATCTAGTTCCCAGAATTTCCCTAGTTGAAGTAGTAATTTTTAGGTGTAATGTGTTCCTCGGACAGAGGTTTATATATGTATGAATAAATGCAGGCCTAGATGCAGGATCATCTGACAGTAACAAAATGCTTGTTGCTTTACCTTATGACCCTGCATAGGGTCTGCATAGGGAGCTTCTAATTTAGTAGAACTAGAACAAGAAAAGCAGCCCCTTACCCCTTAGAACACAGCCTATGACCCACGTCACCCTCCATCTGTACATTGTGTGTTAAAGCCCTGGAGATCATGTACATCATCTGTGTCATAGATACGTAGCAGTTTTATTATGGTTTTAATTTTAATTTTATTAAACTTTTATTTGTATAATTAAAAGTAGGATAACAGCTTTTTTAAAACTTGAAATGGGTGGTGTCCGTGAGTGCCAGATGTCTGTTAAATGATCTGCAGATGATACAAATTTGAGAGACACACTTCATTGTCTGAAGTAAAAATAAGGTTTGGGGGAGAAAATCTCATGACTTTTCAAACCTCCTCCTTCTTCGGGGTTAGTCTGAGGCCTTTTTTCTGTGTGGGGAACCCACATAGACTCATTAGTCTAGAACTCTTGTCCCTTCTTGAGCTGTGATCCTTGTTACTGCCCTTACTCTCTGACCACACTTGTTGTTAGGTTTCTAGTCCATAATTTTTAGTGAAACTGACGTTTTTCATTTATCTCTGTAGAATATTCGTACCTACAAGCACAATAGAGATTAATGATTCCAATTTCAAAACTTAGCAAAGAAACATGTAAAATTTTATTCATGGAAGATTTTTATCTGGTCCTCACTAAAACTCTTTATTATAATTACCATGTTATAAGCATTAAACCAAATCATTTTTTCATTTGAGATAAAGTCTAGATGATTTTAAAACTCTATTTTTAAGGGCAGTTTGGTTGTTTGGATGCTTTCCTCTGCTTTATATTATTATATTTAATGGCAGAGCCAAAATAGCAATTCAGGTCTCCTGTTTTCTCAGCCAGTGACTATTCTTTTGCACTGCATTCTTTGGCAAGGTAGGAAGCCAGGTCTTTGACTCCCAAACTTGATTTCCTGGTTGTTATTAACAGAGATAGTTTGTTTATTTTAAAAAATGCAGAGAACTGTATAGGATTGCCCAGATTCTTCCTTTAGGGATCATTTCAGCATTTGTGTATGCTCAGGAACGCCGACTGTCATCCTGTGTGTCTTACCCGCTCTTCTCCACTAGGATGTCAGCTGCAAGAACCTCTTTCTGTCTTCCTCTCCCAGTGCTGGACAGCACCTAAAAGTCTGGCATATTATAGATTGGAATAAATTGTGTGACTCTGTGAAAGAATGAATGCATGAATTCACGGTTTAAGATTTTTCTCCCCCAAAATATGAGGAGGAAGCATCTGTAAGCCATTTGTAATGCCTTTATCTAACGGAGTATTGTAATCTTCTCTGTGAGGTGGGGGGAAATACATACATCCTTTGGGGATAAAGGAGAGTTTGTTGTTGTTGTTGTTGTTAAGGTGATGCTACCTGGTTTGAAAATGCTTTCAAACATTGCAAATACTCTGATTAAACTCAGCTTTTAAAGCAGATACTGTTTGGTTTGCTTTTGGCACAATTTCAAAAGCCTTGGCATCAGCTGCTGGCTCAGTATCTATGGACATTGCTGTGAGGGACAACCTTTTTTTTTTTTTTTTTTTTTTTTTTTTTAATGGGGTGGGAGAAATAATCTGAAATAAGTTCAGGGAAAGTAAAACAAAGATAGCCCTTCCCTAGATAGTTATTTATGCTTCCCTAGATATTTATTTATATATAGTTAGGCAGTTTATTTCTATCAGTGTAGCCCACAGAGGTTAATTCTATTTCAGACATCTGGCAGGATCCTTCCTGCCAATGGCAGAAGAGAATTATTTGGTCTGCTTTGTAGCCTTCTAGTATCTTTCTGTAGTAATTTTCTTGCCTTTCAATGACTTTTTACTCCCCCCTACACATGGTATTTCATCTTTCTTTCTAATCCAAGAGGCTGTCCATAGGAACACATCTTTAGGAGCTTCAGATTACATAGTGACAGCTGATTAGACATGTCTCAGTAATGGCTTCTAGAGATCTCTGTAAAAACTGTAAAAGATAACAGGGTTACTGAGTTGCTTGAGGATGGTGTTACTCTGTGTCTTTAGAGCTGTGTACCTCCAAGGTGCATTTGTAACATAGCAGAATACGACTTGTGCTAAGTGTATTTTTATAGTTTTGGTAAAGACCAGCCTTTCCCCAAAATGTGTATTCTTCTCAAATAGAGAAGGGATCTCTCTCTATTAGAATCACAACTCCCTCCTTGCCTTTACAACAGTCTTAGCTTACAATCCCCATTCATTATCACCTTGTGGATAAGGGCATATGTTTTCTCCTACCCGCTTTGGGGATTACTAGTCTTGGACACAGAGTAGTTTAGGTGAAGCCTCCATCCAGCTTTCCTCATGACGGACTTCCTGGTCTTGGTAGGATAGGGTAAGAGTGACATTCTGTTGTGTATCTTAGTGAAAGCTGGGCTTTCCTCGCTGGTCCTTGGGCCTGTCATTCTTACTCTTCCTGATAGTGTTGTTACCTTTAGTGATCTCAGTGCTGTCCTGCTACTCTTTGGCTATCCCTGAAGTGAATTGATTATTGCTTCACACCTTGTCTCTCCTCCTCTCCCCCTCCCCTCTCCCCTCTCCCCTCTCCCCTCTCCCCTCTCCCCATATACATACAGAGGAATGAATCCCTAAATGGGACCACATTGGCTTGTTCTCTACTGCGTCTCAGTACTTGTTACTCTCTTTTCGCTCTTGATCTCCTTTGAGAATTTGGTGAAGGCTTTAGACCGTCTCTGCCCAAAAGTGCAGATGCATGTGGTTTTGGGATAAGGAGATTTTAAGGGGAAAGGTAACATGGCCTTGTTAAAAACAAGCCACAGGTTTTCTAAACCCCAGATTTATTGTGGCTGCTATAAGGATTTCTGCTTGATGATTTTCTCAGCATAGAACTCTGTATTCCTTGTCCTATAAAAATAAGTTTGGACAAAGCAGAGCAAGTAGGGTAAGAGGCGGGGGACAAAAAAGGGGGTGAATGGACAGTATGGTTATAAGTACTTCTGTTTCTCTAAGTAATATATAGGAAATTATTTTCCCTTCCTAACCTTTCCTTTAAGTCTGGTCATTTGCCATTCTTGCCAGCTGTCCCGTCTTTAGTTTATAGTTATTCTTAAAAGATCGTGTCTCTTTGACTTTCTTCTTACAGCATCTTTAATACTATTTTCTCATCTAAATTGTCCTGATGTTTGAAGGTAAAGGAAACTGTCTTTGGACAGTTGAGGCTGCTAGAGTGGATCCAGTAGGGGCATGTTGTAAAGCTGTTAGCTGTATCTGATTGAATTCAGCTATTTTCCTTTGGGGTGGCAGTTTTCCCAGTAGCCTTTATCTAGTCTCCATATAAGCTGGCATTACTGCTCACTCCTCCCCATCCCGACCCTCATCCTCAGTGTTGTTTTTAAAGTCACCCATTGGGAGGGGACAGGGAGCTGATTTCCTTTCTTTGGAAGAGTTATAAATGGAATCAGGAGAGAGAAACTTCTGTAGTACAATGCAATTATAGTGTTACATGCATAGTAGTAATAGGACACCCAAGATTACCTTTTCTTGAAATCTAATTTCTGTAGCTTGTCTCTTTCTTTATTGAATCTGTTCTTTATTGTACTGAATATAATTAGCTTATAGTTATAGTATGTAAGAAGTATTTTTTTTTTTATTTTGTCATCCTTTTTCATGCTAGATTGGTTTTTGATCATATTCATATTTGGACATAAGAATTCGGTTTCATGAAATGGATGTTACAGATTCATAGACTTTCTTTTTTGTAGTCATACAACCTCTAATCCCCTTCTCTGTTCTGATTCCCGCCTACTCCCATATGGAGATGGGCACGGAGAGTTTATACAACACTTGGTGACCAAGTTAATCAAATCCAGTTTTCCAAAAACTTGGACATTGATCGAGATAAATGCCATACATGACTTCTGGATTCTAAATTGCATTTCTGAAGAACAGGTGATGGTAAAGACCTATTGAGTTTTTCTTGAGATTATTTAGTACACAGAGCTCTTGCTGTAAATGAGTTCATTTAATCCTCTTTTAACTACTTTCTGAAGTAGGTAGTGTTTTTCTTCTCATTTTATAACAGAGGAGACCTAGGCCAAAATAATTTTGCTGTAGATTACACAACTAATAATGTGATAAAAGATGGTATCTTGGCTTGGGCTGCCGTAACAAAACACAGTAGACTGGGTGGTTCAAACAACAGGAATTTATTTCTCACAGTTTTGGAGACTAGAAGTCCAAGATTAAGGTGCCAGCAGGGTTGGCACTTTTCACTGTGTCTTTACATGGCCCAAAGTACTCAGTACTGCCTGTGGATGGAGAGAGAGAAAGAGTGAGAGTGCGCGTGAGCAGGCTCTGCGATATCTCTTCTTATGTGGTGTCTAAAGGGCACTAATCTCATCGTGAAGACCCTACTCTCATGGCCTCAACTGAATCTACTTTCCAAAGGCCTCATCTCTGAATACCGTAACATTTGGGGTTAGGGCTTTAACATAAGAATTGGGGTGGGTCATAATTAGTCTATAGCAGATGGTATTCAGACCAGATTGGCTACTTCAGATTCTGATAGCCTGGTACCCTGTTCTGTTCCCTGCTCCCAGGAGTGCTGGTATCTAGGTTATTTGGTGACCATGGCAAATGCCGGCAAGTTAGTATCAGTAGAACATTCTGTTGATATGTATATACACACTTCTTTAAGATTATATTTATTGCACAATTCTTTTGCCAAAAATCATGGAAAACAAGGGCAAGCATAGGTAAGAAAACAAGTCATACACAGTATCACTCCCTGGAGAACTATTGCCATTACCATTTTAGCATATTTCTTTCTAGTCTTTCTCCTTACAAAGAGGAAGCAACCCAGGTTGTTTACATATTGGCGTTTATATGGTTTATAGTTTTATATATCTGCTTTTTTTAGTAGCATCTCATGAGCATTTTCCCATGCCATTTAGAGATTTTTTAGAAGCATTCTAAATGCCTTGGGGAAAATAAATTTGAGACCAGTTCAGAATGTAGATAGATGACTGTGAGTTGAGTGTGGAAGATGACTCAAAGTGCCCCATATAGGGAGGAAACATACAAATAGTAGTGTTTGAGGGCGGGATGGATAAAGCCAGTGTATACCTTTATAGTGTGTAGTATCTATGGGCCTTTCCCCTGAAAATGCTCAGTAAGCACAGAGCCATGTGGATGGAAGGTAAATTTTTTAAATTGCCATCATCATATGGTTGGAAGTGGAAATCACCATTTTCCAGCTGGGGAAATTAAAGCTCAGAGAGATGAATGTATTAACTACCACCAGCTTGTTGGGCAGCCATATTGAAGAGGCCACTTTTTAGAAGATGGTGTCACTGTAACTTGTTGAGGCTCCCAGCACAGGTGGTTCTCAGCAAATGGTTTCAGAACGAACAGTTTTGTTTGTACACTGCAAATAGTACCTCCCCAAATTTGTTCTCTATTTTGAATATTTACTGCCTACTGCTAATGCATCTCATTCTAATTTTTGAACAACTGGAGTTTGAATTGATAGGGGATGAAATTTTTAATTCATTTTGGCAGCCCTTCTTTTTTTTTGATAACTTGTACAGACTATTTTGTGTGTTATAAAAAACACTCATGAGGCCATTCTTTCTTTGTTTTACCTTAAAAGTGTAGATTTATAGGAAAGGTAAATCAAGTGTGATTATTCTATTATGGAAATGTCTCCTGTTTCTCAAAAAATTACATAGGAATTTTGCTTTGAAACCTTACATGGAAACTTTATATTAGGGTTAAGTACTAGAGAAAGCCTTAACCTACTATGAGATCTGATGTTTTTCTCCCTTTGGATAATATAAATAACCATGTTTGCCTCGTTGCTTTGATTGTCAGGATTCTCAGAGCCAAATTTGTGTATTTTAATAAAAATATCTATGGCTTGCTTTATCTTGTTCAGGTCTCTGCCTCACCTGCAATTTCTTCTTTCTATATTCCAATTTATACTTTGCCTAGTCCCGATTTACTGATGATTTTTTGTGTTTTAAAGCAGGCTACTTCCTGTCCTTTGTGATCCATAGTAAGATATATATATATATATAATTTCCTAATAATTGTGACCTTTCTAGTACATTAACAGCAATCATGTTTTTGAAATATTCCATTTTTTTCCCCTGAATACGTTGAGTGAGGACTTAACTTTGGGCTGGCATTAAAGTAGTGCCTGATGTATTGCTGTAAATATGACAGAGGTGTTCCCTGTCCTTATGAAAAAGCCTGTAACCTAGAATGAAATACATGATTTTCTAAATCTCCTTTGATCTTCTAACATATCATGCTCTTAATTGTAGAAGAGGTAGCATTGGCCAATAGGCTGTTCTTCAAGAGAGAATTCTTCATGGTGTTGGATGAGAAGGTCTATAGCCTTTGGTCCTGTCGAGGTGAATTCACTTTGTATAAATAGATCTTAGATGACATACAGTGAACTTGTGCTCTCTATTACCTGCTTACCTGCATGTGTTTTCATGACCAAGGGCATGCATATATATATTTCCATGCATACGTGTGTGTGTATGTGTATATATATATTTCCATGCATACGTGTGTGTATGTGTGTGTATATATATGTATGTATGTATGTATATATATAAATTCTCATAACCTCAAAGAAATAGGATCTCTTGGCTGTGTTTCATGATTTGGTTAGGAGGGTAACTATATGAAATTGTTACAGGATGTACACGTTATTTTCTGTAAAGAGTCCAGTTTATTTCATAAAAGACTTTTTGAGACATATTAAAACCTCAAAAAACCTGATTTCCCCTAATTTTCAAAGCTCTTACTAGTTTTAAAAGAGTCACCCCCCGCCCACCACTTCCCTTATCTTCAGGTTGGCATTTAGAAGGAATTCTTGGTCAGAATTCATAAATACTCTAAAGAAGAAATTAAACCACCCAAGGCAAATGAACTATTTAAAAAACATTTCTGTAAGATTATAAAGAAAGGCAGAATTTTTCTTATTTCTTTTAAAAATAAAACAGATTAGTTTTTAAGTAGAGTAGAATATATATCAGGCACTTAATGTGAAAAACGAACTGTTACCAAAATCCTTAAGCATTCACGGGGTGGCCTTAATAACAGATGTTTTAACTGGAAAAAAAAAAAAAAAAAAAAAAAGAATGTATGATACAGACTTGGGTGAAGAGAATATGGAAGTTTTAAGACACATGTACCCCATAGTTCTCTCCACCCAAAGTCGACTCTTATTTAAGTCTTTTTTCAAATGCACATTCTGTTTGCTTAAATCTGCATCTGCTGCTGGCTTCGAACACTTCCTGCAACGTATGTGCAGCTTGGCAGAAAGTCTGATATGCAGAGGAAAGCACAGAGTAGTTGGTCTTATTAAATACTGAGGTAAATACCTTCAGAGTTCATAGCTTGTCGGTGCTTACTGGTGTCCCATGGTGCTGCTGGGAAAGAGGCTTATAATTATTTTCTTAAAAGTCCTACTTAGGTTAGCCCTCATGCTAAAACAGATAGGAAGTTTTGATGTATTCCACTTCCCTGTCATGTTTGTTGAAATCATTGAGCTCTGCTGTACAGAGCTGTGGGCTTTTGTTTGCTTGCTTGCTTTAAAGCCATTTGTATCTCTTGATTGAGCTTAGTAGTTTTCTTTGCTGCCAAGAGCATGTGCTGCATCTGGTCTGTGTCCCCCTACTTGTGCTGTGTGAGTCATCTTTGATCCAAGCCACCTCTTAGTTACAAAGTAGCATTGGCATAAGTTTCAAATAGTGACATAGAATGCAGTGTTTTTAGGAGTTTGATTATGTATTTGTGATAACTACAGACTTTGACATTTAAAAACCTTTGAAGGTAGTTTTATCACTTAACATCTTACTGGTATTGCTAAATTATTGGTTGATTTAGTGGTCATACATGTATGAACTGTGTTTTCTCAAAACCTAGAAATTGAGTATTTCTGTTGTGTTTTGTGTGTTGTGCTTTATTGGCTCAGAAATAATTTACACTTTATGAATAAGAAGTGATGAAATTCTGTAAGTGGGTGGTTGCCTGGGCTTTGGAGTCGCAGAGTCTGAAGTCAGATTGAGTCCTGCCACTTTATAGTTTTTCTAAGAGGATTTCAGTAATGGTGATTAGCTCATTAGAGTTCCTGTGAGGAATATGGTCAGAGAACATATGTGGACCACTTAGTGGGAAGTCTGACATAATAAGTGCTCACTAAGTGCTAGTTTCTCTCCTGGGGTTTAGCTCTGCCCTTTCCCTCCAGCCTATATATATGGATATTTTTAATATAATTCTATGACAATATATTTTAAAATAATTTGGATTCATTCGATATAGTATTAAGTCACTAAACGAGACAGTACGTCCATTAAGTTGTCTTTAATTTCTAAAGTTTAAATTAGGTTATTTTGTCTTTTCAAAGTTAATAAGACATCTATTAAACACTTTTTTTTCCCCTTAATCTGACAGACATTAAACTATGCTACAGATTTAACTTTCTGCTTTCAGTCATCCCAACTAGCCAACTGTGGTAGTTCTTTGTTCTTGTTTTTCACCGAGAAGTTATCTTTTAATAGGGTTCACTTCAAATAATAAAATAAAAAAGATGATTTTAAAGACAAGGGTGAGGAATTGAAGGGGAAAGAATGCTGGCTACTTATTCTACTGAACTAAAAAGCTTCTAATCCATTCACTGTCCTTCTCAGTGATCTTCAGGAGAACTCATATCTCAAGCTTGTTTGTTGTTTGCCGGCATAACTCCAGATATAGCATTTAAATATAAAACAACATATTATTTTCAGTGTTTTCATACTTGGAGATAAAAACAAGAGAAAGCCTAGCAAATGTGGTGGATTTTTGAAAGGAATAGTTATTGGGCAGCCTGCCTCAGTTAAGATAGTTTTAGCTCTAGGCAATTTAAAATCGACTGTTTTGCAAAGAGGATATCTGGAAAAAGTGAATATGAATATCCTGGTGCCAGACTTTGAACAGTTATTCAGTATTGTAAACCAGGCTCTCCTTTGCTTGGGAGAGGCTTAACCAATTAAGACAATTGTAAAGATTGAAGAGACTATAAAACTTCAGCTCATTTTGATAATCCTTCCAAATTTTGTAGCACTACCTCAACTGCATTTTACATATAGCTTTTGTATTAGTAATGGGAGTTGGCTTAATGGTAGCTATCAGTTTGTTTTTGAAATTCATTTGCTGTGCTCTGTATCTCCTCATTCTGTAAAGTGTTTGCTTTTTAAGCTAACAATGCTTAAAAAGTTCTTTCTTAAACTTTTCACTATACAATTCTGAGCTTTCTGTTGGATATTACCATGATTTAAAAATAGTCCCCGCCTCCAAAACAGTTTTCCTCTTTCTATTCATCTTTGGGAACTACTCGAGGAATATTTGGTTATATTAACTCAGGAGTATCATTGGATCAAATTGCTACTTGGGCTTCTTTCTGTTAAATAAGAGAATTTTAGAACAAAAGTGAGAGCGTGCCTAACCCTGGACCAATTCTACAAAGATGCCTTTAAATGCTTGTTTCTTATTTCATTGACCTGCATTAACTCTGCAGTAAGGAGTTTGTGGTATCAAGGAGCCTTATTTTTTTTCTTTTCCTTCTCTTTTTTTCCTTTTGTTTCTTTTGTTGTGATTCTCTTTGTTCTGAGGTGTGAGGCACTCCTTAAATAGGAGTGAACTTTATCTCTGCCTGGGCATATCTTGTATGCTCTCCTGTTAAAACTCCAGCCCAGTAAAGAGAGTCCAGCTGGGCATAAGAAGGCAAACATAGTTCTACCTCCCACTCACCCAGAGTCTGTGGGCTGGAACAAGGCATCATCACAGCCACTTCCCGAAAGCATGAGCTTCCTCCCCTTCCCTGTTACCTTTGTGTTGTAGCTACATTGGGTCTCTTGCGTGTGCCTTAAGCACCCACCTTGTTATGACTCCCTAGAGAAACTAGCATAGCCACAAAAGCAATGATGGCATTCACCTGGAAGGTGAGCATCTGCCGGGACCATTCTTTATTTCCTGTGTAGAATTCCCTCGCACGTCACCTTTTCACGATTTTTTCCCTCGTGTCTTTCGTAGTCCAGAGGGGTGAAAGGTGTGAGCTGGTGTGGCAGCTCAGATCAGTTGAGTGGTGGTAGCTGCCAGGAGCATGGTTTTGAGACCATTTAAAGGACGGTCTGCTTGCATTTCTTATCCCTACTTAAGTTTACCAGGGTACTTCTGCAGGGTTTGGTTTTGTGCTTTTTGAAAATGTGGGTGGGAGGAAGAGGAAAGGAAACACTGCGTGGGTGAAGGGAGATAAGAGTCACGCGTCTGTGTCAACATTAGAGGGAGGACACAGATCTAAAAGTCAGCAGAGAAAGCAATTCACTTGGCTGGCTGTGAGTTTTTTCTTGTTCCTCAGCTTGTATATAATAGAAAAAATGTCACTTAAACATTCTTTCTATTGAATCCAATGTAGCTCTTTGTGTACTGCAGGCTCATGTGAGTAGTCCTGGTGAGGACTAGGCCTCAGTGTACCCAGCTTTACTTGGAAGCCCCAGCACCACCCCTGTGCTCATCTTTTCACGGATCCCTTGCAGTCCTTTTAGATCTTTCTTTCTGGGTGTGACGCCTCCAGGAGGACATTCTTTAAGTTGTGGTTTTTAATTTTTAAAGTTGGGGTAGTAAGTCCAAACCAAAATAGAGACTATCCAGAAATTTCACACAGAATAGGCCCAGAATATATTTTTTGTATAATAGTGAAATTCCGGTGCCTTGTAGATTTTGAACAGCAATTTTATCAAGTTACCTGTCTTGTTCATACCCCTTACATTTTAATATTTATTTGCCATATTTAGGTCATGTAAAAACGCTTATGACTTTAAAAATACGTTTTTATTAGGGGCGCCTGGGTGGCTCAGTTGATTAAGTATACAACTCTTGATTTTGGTCCAGGTCACGATCTCAGGGTTTGTGAGTTTGAGCCCCTCATTGGGATCCACGCTGATGGTGCGAAGTCAGCTTGTGATTCTCTCTCCCTTTCTATCTGCCCCTTCAATGCGTGCATTCTTTCTCAGTCTCAAAATAAATAAATACTTGTAAAAAAATAAGTTTTTATTAGAGCTTTGCAAAATCTTGTGTGTCATGATTTTCTAAGCTATAGAATGGCAAAGTGGAAGTGGTCTCCTCACCCACCAACTCTCCCCCTGCCCCAAGTTCTACCAGCATAGAAGCTGTCTCTCCACTTCTCAGTTCTCAGAATTAAATACATTGGAGCAGTGTTAACTCTATAGGGCTACAAGCCGCCTATTCCTCAGTCTCTTCCTAGCTAAAAGGAACACTTATTTTCATTTTTGTCCGAGGGGCTTAAAGTAGGTAAGATTCCGGATGAAGAAGGAATTTGCAGGCTTGCTACTGTTCATAGAGGGTTTTTTTTTTTTTTTTTTTTTACCTCCTGCATCCTGAAAATACTATTATAAAAGCTATTGTATTCAGGCTATTTGGGGAGAGACTTAGTAAGATTACAGACTGCTTTTCAGAGAAATTCATTTTTAAGTATTAATGCATGCTGGAGGCTATGCTTTAGTCTATAGAAAAATTATTACTTATAATTAGCATATTCAGTGAACAATGTGGAGTCACAACATTTTCACTGTGATGAGCTCTTAGATCTTTCTGGAGATAGGAAAGTTAAGCATCAGAAAAAAGTCATTATCTGGATGGCAGGACTCCCCATGGGAAAAAGCGAGGCACTGGTATGAGAACCTAGATCTCAAGATTCCAGATCTTTTCTTTTTTTTCTATTGTTGCCAATTGAATCTAATTTCTCCTTATATTATAGATAAATTGTACATTGACCGATATTTTGGAAGTACTGACTTAAAGAAATCATCCTATCCAGTCATGTGTTGACAATTGTCAATTGCTTGTTACTCTCTCCCCATCTTCTCCTTGTCCCTTTAAAATGAATGGTAAATTTAGTCTGGCTCCTATTTTGTTTGTGATATTAGAACTTTTAACTGTGATTAAATCTCATTTGCCAAGTTAGTGATTTTATTTTAATTTAAAAGAGGGAATTTTAAAGCAGAGAGAGACCATAGCAGTGATTCTATGCCATATTTATGTGTTTGATACGAATCTGTTAAACTAGCTGGGAAGGAAGTCTGTTATGTGCCAGAGATACAAAAATTTAAGATAAAAGATAAATTGATATAAGATTGTCATATTCATCTCATACTTCTTCTTGAGGCCATCATATTGTATGTAAAAAGAAAAACTAAAAAACATATAATTCTTGAATAATTACAAGTTGACAGCCATATTTTATCATGAGAAATAGAACTTTCTTTGAAATTAAGCAGATTTGTAATTTCTTAGCCTAGTAACAAATGTTGAAAAGTAAGATTGTGCCCATCTGAGGAAGGTTCTTTTGTATTTTATGATCCTGAATCCTGTTTGCTTTATAAAACCATAGTGCTATAACCAAGGAAATGACAAACATATAACTTTACATTTGCTAAAACCTGATTAAGAGTTTTAAAAATGAAATGATTAGGGGCGCCTGGGTGGCGCAGTCGGTTAAGCGTCCAACTTCAGCCAGGTCACGATCTCGCGGTCCGTGAGTTCGAGCCCCGCGTCAGGCTCTGGGCTGATGGCTCGGAGCCTGGAGCCTGTTTCCAATTCTGTGTCTCCCTCTCTCTCTGCCCCTCCCCCGTTCATGCTCTGTCTCTCTCTGTCCCAAAAATAAATAAAAAAACGTTGAAAAAAAAATAAAATAAAAAATAAAAATGAAATGATTAGATTCTGAGTTAAGCAAATATATTTATTCCACATAGTTGTGCATTCATTTTAATAGAAATAACCTGGATAGTAGGTTGACTATAAAATTTTCTCCTGTATTACCCATTTGCTACTCATTTTTGGGCTATATTGCTTTTAAAGGTTTTAATCTTTTATTTATTATATTCTCAGTTTGCACCTATTTTTCTAATAATACTGCTTTAAGTTAATAATGCACATTATAGTTATTAATTTGAAGGGAGTAAAAGTCTTTCAACCTTTTCATTCTGCACATGGTGATTAACTTATAACGCTAATGAAAAATTAATATCTATTAGTTAACACAAAAGAACACACAAGAAAAGAGTTCTTTTTAAAATTTAGCATATGCAGCAGGGGGCACCAAATGAAGGCAAAAATGAATTCTTATATTTTAAATCAGCTACAGCTTGTATTCTGTTCGTATTTAAATAATGTGGTAGTTAATTGTTTCCCCATTCATTTTCCTGATGATCTTAACTTCTCAGTTCTAAAATCTGTGTTGAAGAAGACATTGATAACTATTCTCACTTACTAATTCAAATGAAATTTCTTAAAACCAACCAGTATAGCAAATACACAAATTGTTTTCTTAAACATTGACTATTTTTAAGAGTTTTGAGAAGGGAGTGGAAACCACATTTAATAAAGAATTTCATTTTTATAACAAGGCATTATTATTGTGTTTTTAGTAACTTTTCTACAACATGTTATTTCATCAATGAAAAAAAGAAAGCTTCGGGGATTTGAAATGATTTGAAAGCTTAAATTCATTTTCTTTATATGTGAACTGAATGAATTTTAAATCTGGAAACCTGTTCCCTGTAGCTAATAAGTTGTTGTGTAACAACTCATTTCCAAAAAGGCTTGTTTTTAGTATTTGTGGCGTCATTAAATAGATTTTCTTTTACCCCCTCCTCTCTGTATCGTCTAGTCCAATATCAGATGGAAATGATGCGCAGCCTTCGCCATGTCAACATCGATCATCTCCACGTGGGCTGGTATCAGTCCACATACTATGGCTCGTTCGTCACCCGAGCACTCCTGGATTCTCAGTTCAGTTACCAGCATGCCATTGAGGAATCTGTCGTTCTCATTTACGGTTAGTAGGAGTTTCCTTTATTATTCTTTTCTTCCCTTAATGTTATTACTACTATTTTTGCTTTCTGTCTTTTTGCCTCTAAGAGCAGCCTGGCAGGCCTTCTCAAGTAAATACCAACCCTGTTTCTGCAGCAGCCTCAGCAGCAGCTAAGTCTAGACAGGGTTTCCTTCTCTCTGTTTATTTTTCTTGCTATCAGAGCCCTGATGTGTACATTTTGGAATGCTGGAGTAGCTGCTTCATTTTTATTCCTCCGTCTCCCCTCCCTCATTTGAAGGGGCTGGTGGAACTCGACCAGATGTCTAACAAACCCCAATTGCTAGAGTGTCTGGCTCTGTACGTGACTGACCAATCCTAACACAGTGTGCCAAGTTTTTTTTTATACCTCTGACAGCAGCGTACAAAACCTGGACTGTTTCTTAGCACAAAGATTTTTTTCTTTTCGGCCTATTTAATGGTGTTTCCTCAAGCTCTCCAGACCAGATGTTCTGTGCTGTATCAGAACTGTAGGCAATTTAACAGCTTTATAGCCTTCCCCCTCCCCAAACACTCACAGTTTGCCATATCTGGCAGACTTGCATATAGTTTCCAGCTGAGAAGTAAATGTAACGTCCTGAGTATCTGTCAGAAAAAATACTAATGAATACGATCAATCTTATGAGCTGCCCCAAAATTGTTTCAGTATGTTAACAATTGGATTACAGTAAAGAACAAGTTGTTAAAGTGTACTTATATTGGCTGGAAACATTGCATCATCAGACCTTGATGAATTTTCCACTTGTTTCAATCTATTTTGGTTTTCATTTTATCACCTATTGCTAAAAGTTTCACTGTGTTAAGTTTCAGACAACATGAATGTTAACACAGGTTTTAGGCGAATATTGGCGTGCCGGAGCCGTTATCATGCAGCAAGTGCTAAGCTCCCTTACTCAGGGAGTATTTAAGCAGCTAGTTTTTGACAAAATTAGTTTCTCTGAAACTAAAAAGACACTTTTGTGATAGCACTTTCTTGTTGTTTTGTTTTTAGGATCTGTTTTACTAAACTTGGGCAGTGATTCTTAGGATGGATACATTTCGTTTGCGGGGTTATTCATTTAAATTAGTCGACCGAACTGCACAAGTGCATGCAGTGTATTTTCATATTTAATATTCATTAGTATTTTTCTTGTCATACGGGATGAATGTAAGGTATAGAACATATGAGATGTTTTCATCAAGAATACTTGTTCAAGTATTCTTCTTGAAAAGTTCAACTTTTCATCAAGAATATTTGTTCAAGCTGAGGAATAGATATGAGAATCGCTTCATTTTGAATCCTTTATTTTTACTTCAGGGAGGAAGTTCCTCTACCAATTACAAGTAGGACGATAGGGTTCCTACATTTTCACTTAACTATTTGCTGGTTCCAATCTGCTTCATGTTGCGTTCTGATCATTTATTTTGATCTTCATTTTGCAAAGATTGTATGATAAGTGACAGTGTGCCTAGAACCAGTGTCATTCCAGCACTGGTAGTAACAAAATTTCTAGTAAATTTCTTTCTCTTTTCCTTATTTGAGATCCCATAAAAACTGCCCAAGGGTCTCTCTCGCTGAAAGCATACCGACTGACTCCTAAACTGATGGAAGTTTGTAAAGAGAAGGATTTTTCTCCTGAAGCGTAAGTGTTTGGGGGCCTGTGAGGCATATGGTAAAGCATTGGCTGTTTTTTCTTTTAAGGTTTTAGTTTGCCACATTTATTGAATCCATGGTGGTGGTGGCGTGGTAATGCTTCTGCCGTGTGGACGGTAGACGTCTTTTGCATGGCCGAGTGCCACTTGATCTCTCCCTTTCCATGTTTAAACTGTTCTGTATGGAATGTCTCGTCTGTTCTCACTATGGGTGAATTCATTTGGAGTGGGAATTAATTAGCTACTGGATTTGAGGAAATAAATGATTAATAAAGGGAGGTTAGATGAGTGACCGGCGGCTGTCAGAGTATGAGCTCTGTGTCAGGCGGACTGTGAGATGTAGGTCTTACTTTCTGAACTCCTGTTTTGTGGGGCTGGGGGTTGGGGGTGGGGAAGATACAAACAGTTTAAGGTATCCATAAGGAATGTGGGTTTTTGGAAATTTTATGGTTGATGGTATGAACAGAATTAATTAGTACAGCTGTTTTATGATCTTACATAATGGCATTGGAATATTTACATTAAAATTAAAAAAATTCAGAATTCTTTCATTTCCTATTAATTATGGGAATTTTGATTTCTTATTAAAGTAAGTAGCTTTAACTTCATTTAGCACAGGTAGGTTTTTTTTGCTGGTTTCCTAATAGCCTCTAAAGAAATTAAGGGAAAAAATGTTCAAAGCTAACTCATGAACAATTCCTGGGAGTGGTGGTTATAACTAAATTATGAGAAATGGCATTTTTGCTGTGTTCTGAACCATTGTATATAGGATGTCCTGTGAGTGTTCTGCTAGTGGTGAATTTAGTTGTTCAGTCGGCTTTTAAAATGAACTTTCCAGCAACTAGAGTATTTCCCTTTTCTAGGGAATTGTTTTAGATATAGATTATATAGCTTTACTTCCCATGGCATTTACATTTTAGTATCAATGAAATTTTGAAGATACTTGATTACGGAGAAAGAATAGTTTATTTTGCCATGAATCTTGTTTTCTGAGCTTTATAACTCAAACTTGGATCGTTTTCAGTGTTATTCAAATCATTCGACTTATGCTGGACTCTGTGAAACTCGTTTCTCTCCTTTTTTAAAAGAGTGCTAATGAAACAGAGATCCTGGAGAGGGCCTGTAATTAGGGAAAATGTATGAAATAGTCAATTTAACACTTACTTCTGACCACCAGATTAAAGTATTTTTAACATGCTTCACAGATTGAAAAAGGGAAATATCACCTTTGAGCACATGTTTGAAGAAGTGCCGATTGTAATTAAAAATTCACATCTGATCAACGTCCTAATGTGGGAGCTTGAGAAGAAGTCAGCTGTAGCAGATAAACATGAATTGCTCAGTCTTGCTAGCAGGTAAGTGGCCCTGTCTCATGAAAAGTCCCTTTTTATCACTTTCTGCAAGAGATTCTTTCACTCAGAATTAAATCCATGAATCAAGAAAAAAATTACCCAAGCACACTTTGAGGTTTCTTAAGACATAACAACATGTAGTATTTATCCAGCCCTGCTAAGATCCCAGGAAAAAGGCCAAACTGATCAAATGAAAATGTTTGAATACTAATAATTCCTATTATAAGAATGCTCTGATGCCTTTGCTGTATCATTTTTGCTTTGATATGGTAAATGCCCATGGGAGAGGAGTTTGTTTGTCTGTTTGTTTCTTTTGGGGCTTAGCTTTATTTATTGTACACTGTCCTTAGAGGCTTATGGTATTATGTCTGGATATTTAATAATACTCAGGAGAAAAACAAAAATGCTTATTTGTTTTACTGGTGGCACTTGCCCTTGTTCAGATACAGACTGTATTAGTAGTGAATTTCCAGTGTGGATTTTCAACTAAAATTAGAATTTTCCAAACATGACCCTGGCTTTTGCTGTCTTAGACAGTGGTGACATCATCTCCTCCATTGTGACTCCTTTAGCTATCTAGTTGCTAGGTATTTATTGTGTTGGTAAAGTACTCACTGAGGTGTTCCAAACACATTATTTCCTTTATGGAATTAATGTTTCTTTTCCTGTCATTTATTGCTCTTAACAGAAATATAAGCGGAATCGTCTATGTAGCTCCTCTTAAATGCCCTTTAAGCTTGATGTTGGTGATTGTTTTGTGATGGGAGGGTGCTAGCAGCAGACCTGTAGAAATTAAATAGGCCGAGTAGGTACTCAATCAGTATGTATTTGTTGAATGACCACGAAGTGTGTTTTCTTAAGCACACAGTTTGGAACCGAAGCTCAGTTATTTGTCATATTTCTGTAACCTCCAGTAGAAGCTTGCACAAAAGAACATACAGACCTTGTACTTCTTTGTTATAAGACGAGTGGGATAAACCCAGGAGGACCAGAGAGCCCAGTATTCTCCATGCTCTGGAATGGATAGGACTGTGGTTGAACGGCCACTTCTATTGGATGAATCCATCATAGAGGCCACTAGAAAGCCTGTACAGAGGAAGGAGATGGAAACTGCGTGGTAAACGGAGTGTATAGCCAGCTTACAAGGCTAATTTGGCACTAAAGAGTTACTGTGGACTGCAAACATATATTCATAATAGTCCTTTAATTTGTCTCTTTTAGAAGGTCATACTTTTCTTTATTACTTTTACAAACACATTCAGCACACCTGTATTTAAAGCATTGCGCCAAGAACATTCTTTAGCATGCAAGGTTACAATTTGATACATTAAGTATATATGTAGTTACACAATAATTTTAAATTTATTATGTGAAAGCGTTTGCTCGTATAATTTATGCCTTCACCCTTTCTCAAGCTTATTGAGCATACAAAACAAATATAGCCCTTTTGTGCTTTAACATTACCGCTGAGTTGGTCTGTAATGCTTATTTATCCAGAACAGCATTTATAATAGCCAAGAAAATGCTCCCAGTTTGCCATAGCAACTAAGTTCTAGACAAATATTTTATTATAGTTTTATCTTCTGTATTTTATGTGAAATAGAGAGGTCCTTTTCTTTAAATGTGAAATTATTTAAAAGGTAAATTTGTGTTCCTGTTGGAAGGGAAAAAAATGAAGCAACCCTGAGCAGTACCTGTTCTAATGGACTGTTATATTCACCCAAACTGATAATACTATTTTAACAGACTGAACTATAACCTTTGTACATCTCAAATTTTAATTTCTTTTCTTTTTTTTTTTTTTTAATGTTTTTATTTATATTTGAGACAGAGAGAAACAGAGCATGAGCAGGGGAGGGTCAGACAGAGAAGGAGACTCAGAATCCAAAGCAGGCTCCAGGTTCCTAGCTATTAGCACAGAGCCTGATGCGGGGCTCGACATCATGAACCACGGGATCATGACCTGAGCTGAAGTCGGACGCTTAACCGACTGAGCCACCGAGGCGCCCCTCAGATTTTAATTTCTAACATTAATAGCATGCTGATGATAATCAAGTCAGTCGCCATGAAATTTTTTCTAAGAAACCACATCAGAAATCATGCTCTAGCAGCTCCTCAGACATTTTGCGTGGTCTTGCTTTTCACAACCCATATGTGGATACCACTTCTTTGGTTTACCTGATAAATTGGTTCTAGGCTGTGAATAAAACATACTGCATTTCCTTTCATTTAAAACAATTCTGATTTTTAATTTTAATTTTATTGGATGGAAGTTCTGGTAATGGCTGCTTCATAACAGCCTTCATTAATTTTTAAAAATGTGTTACACAAGCCTTCAGCTTTTCACTCTTGAAAAGGTAATTATGTTATTTCCTCTTTAAAAAAGTAAACTAAGGTGGGCATTATACATTAAGGATAAAGATAAATTGATACTACAGCCAGAGTAGACTACAGCACACCTCTGCATGTGTTGGTTCACATCTGTTTAAGTGAGCTGTTTTCAGTTCTTTGTTTACCTTGACAATAAAAGAAAAGGCTATATTATTGAATTTCCTAATAATACCTCCCTGGTTCAGTATTCTAGTTGAACTGGTACTGAAGAAATCCCTGTACAGTTGCTCTTGGTAATGGACCTGATTTCCTGTGAATGTTATCTGTGAAATAGTTAGATATTATTTTAATTCCTTTTGCCCTTCAAGACCTGTTGTGCAGATTTTTTAGTATTTCTTATTGGATATATTTCTGAAGAACATTGTAGTAATATAAATGATATGAAATGTTTAGAGGCCACAGATCTGTGCTTGTGTTCTTTCACGAATTACATATACTTAACAATACGTAACATTAGTGCTTTATATTAAAGACCTTTTGGGGTAGAGAGGGCGAGTCTATTCCAGTAGAATTGCTCAAATCATTGTAGTCATTCTTCAAGATTCAAGGTGTGGGAACAAATAATAGATCTCTCTTCATATGGCAATAACTCTCCCTTATGGTTTTCTCCAGTGTCATTACCCTTCCCGCCATCACCCAGTTAATAGGGTTTGTGGTGATCTTTCTCTTCTCTGAATTCCTTTTGCACTTAGCGTATAAATGACTTTTTTTTTTTTTAAACAACTATTTGCATAGTTGATTGTAGCATTTCTTGTATTTGTTCTAGCTCTTTGGGCCTCAGTTCTTTCATTGGTGAAAATGGAAGGGTCAGTGCCCTCTTCCTGAGGGCTGTCCCATCCCTGTCCCTCCTGCCTTCTGGGGGTCTGACTCCATTCTTCAGTTGCTCTGTGTGTTGTTTTCTGTTATTTATTTATTTATTGACTTGTTTTTCCCATTAAAAAAAAAAAAAATTGACGATGTTCAAGTCCTCAGAAAAATGGAAAGAGTTAAATCTGATGAACACACATAAACTTTTCACCTGGATTTACCAGTGGTATATCCTCCCACATTTGCACCTGCTCTCTTTTTATCTATGTACATAAATGCATGGCTTGTTGTTTGTTGTTTGTTTTTTTGTTTTCCTGAACCATTTGAAAGAATTGCTGGCAGGACACCTGGGTGGCTCAGTCAGCTGAGCCTCGGACTTTGGCTCAGGCCATGATCTCACAGCTTGTGGGTTTGAGCCCCACATCGGGCTCTGTGCTCACAGCTCAGAGCCTGGAGTCTGCTTCAGATTCTGTGTCTCCCTCTCTCTCTCTGCCCCTCCCCTGCTCACACTCTGTCTCTCTCAAAAATAATAAATAAACATTAAAAAAATTTTTTTAAATAAAGAATTGCTGGCATGACTTTTAACCCCTAAATATTTGAATATACATCTCCTAAAAAGGACGTTTAAACTTGTTTAAGTCTCCATCATCATTTTTTTTTAATTAAAAAAAAAATTTTTTTTTTTTAACATTTATTCATTTTTGAAAGACAGAGAGTATGAGCGGGGCAGGGACAGACAGAGAGGGAGACGCAGAATCTGAAGCAGGCTCCAGTCTCTGAGCTGTCAGCACAGAGCCCAACTCCGGGCTGGAACCCACAAACTGTGAGATCATGACCTGAGCCGAAGTTGGACGCTTAACCGACTGAGCCACCCAGGCGCCCCTAAGTCTCCATTATCTTAAGAAACAAAATTACAAAAAGAATGCTTTTTGACGTCATACCACTATTATCCATTTCCTTTCACCTGTTGCTTCATACTCACTTGTTTCTATAGTCATACTTAGTGTTCCATCTGTTCTTTGTTGTCAGAGCTCTCACTGAAGTCACAGAGGACTTCATCACTGTATTACTGGAGATTGTGGACACTTAAGTCTTTTGTATGTTGATGTCCCCCCTTCTTCCTGAAATAAACTTTGGAGCCTCTGAAACTACAACTGTTCTAGGTTACTTCTCATTCTCCACAGTGAACCCTCTTTGCTCATCCCTTAATTTCAGTGTTCTTCAGGGTCTGTCTTCCCCTTTGTGCACTCCTGGGGTGATTTCATTTTATTTCTGCGTCTTTTGCTACCTTAGGCCAGGGCCTCATTATTTCTATTCCTGATTACTTTCACAGTCTCTTAACTTCCTGCAAAACTTCCTGCAAAACTTCCTATTCCTCTTTCATTGTAGTAATCTTGCTAAATGCAAATTGTACTCTCGTATTACTCCTTTGCTTAACTTTCTGGCTGGTTCCCCATTGGCCTTAGAATAGAATCCAAACATACAGTCCTTGCTTCCAAGACTGTGCTGTGACCCTTGTCTGCCTCTTAGTTTCACTGCTCTCTTTTCCCAATCTTGCCCTCAGTGCAGTTCTTCAAAGGCATCATGCTTTTCATGCCAGAGTGTCTGAACATGTTGCCTGTGCCCAGTATCTTCAATGTCCCTTCCTGCCTTCCTTGTCTCCAACTCCTCTTCAAAAATTCAAAATTCAAAATTCAATTGTCACATTATCTGGAAAGTCTCATCTCCTCCTACCAGACTATCTTGTATGCTTCTGTTACATCCCTGTGTTGTGTTTATCTGTTTACATTCCTGTCTTCTCACTGGGATGGGTGGAGAGCAACAATGTCTTTTACAGTTCAATACACAGCATCTGACAGGGTGACTGGCAAAATATGTATGTACTCAATAGTGTGTATTGAAAGAGTACATTTAGATGACAGAGTATTGTTAAATTTTAATCTTGACTGTATTTGGAACACAGTGTGACTGTATAATCAGTGGATGTGGACTAAGTACTCGGAGGAAAAAATGAATTAATTACTCACCTTGACCATTGGCCTAGACATTTAATTAGAGGTGACTTAGAATCAAGCTGTTAAGTAATTAGAAGAAAACAGAAACAAATACTTATCTTGTTTCCAAAGAATAAGAAATATTTTAAAGTTAAAAATGATTCACGAAATTAAAATGGGCTAAGATAAATATGAAATAAAATTTAATTTGATAAAAACACTTTTGCAAAAAAGCGAAACATTTGAATGTTTTGAAAAAGCGTCATTAGGTCAACTGGGCTAAGGTTATGTAGGTAGTTCCAGACCTGAGATTAGAAGGTAAATTTATTTACACACATACAACACACACACACACACACACACACACACACACACACACACACCAGTTCTGTGTTCTTTCATTTAGGAAAGAGCCAAAACTTGGTAAAAAGAATTCAATATATCATGGCTTTTGCTATATTCGCCATGTTGTGCAAACATTTGCTACTAATTCCAAATCATTTTCATCACCCCAAATAGTATCCATTAAGCAGTCATGTCACCCCTCCTTTTCCCATGCTCTGGCAGCCACTCATTATTTTCTGTCTCTATGGATTACTTTATTCTGTACATTTCATATAAATGGAACCATATAGCGAGAGGCCTTTTGTATCTAGGTTCTTTTACATGGTATATTGTTTTTAAGGTTTATGCATGTATCTGGACTTCATTCATTTTATGGCTCAATACTATTCCATTGTATGGACATACCACAACTTATCCATTCATGTTTTGATAGACATTTGGTTTTTTTCCCACCTTTTGGCTTTTATGAATAATACAACTATTAACATACGTGCACAGTCTTCGTGTGAGCCTATGTTTTTAGTTCTCTTGAATAAATATGAGTGGAATTGCTGGGTCATATGGTAACTTTTAACTCTTTGAGGAACCACCAAACTGTTTCCCATAGCAGCTGTACCTTCCCACCACAGTCTATGGGTGTTCCAGTTTCTCTACATCTTTGTCAACACACCACAATAGACTCTTTAACTAATCTCCTGGTTTGTACCCTCCAGTCTGTTCTCTGCATAGCAGCCAGAGTGGTCATTTTAAGATTTAAGGCAAAATATACCACAAACATGAACAACTCAAGGGCATCATTTAATTGGTGTTGAGGGGTCTCATTCACTTTAACTGTCATTAGTGTTTTGTGGTGCAGCCGATGACTTCCCATGTGGGCTTGTCTGACCTCTGTGTTCCAGCCATGGCCGAGACCTCCTCTTTTTGTTGGCCTCGTTCTTGTGCATCACAGGCATTCAGCACTGATGCTGTCTTCTCCAGGAAGACTTTTGTTTGGCTGATTCCTTCTGATTGTTTGCTTTCAGCCTGTCATCTCCTCAGAGGGATAGTGCAACCATACTGTCCAAAGTGTCTCTACCTTCCCTTCCCCGCTTCCCCACACCTAATCATTTGTAGGCTCAGTGAAGATAGAGACCGTGAATGTCTCATTCATCATTGTCTCTATTTGCTAACACTGAAGTCGGAACATAATAGATGTTTAGTAAATACTTGTTTGAAATGAATGAGTGAATACTATTTGTTAACTAGTTATTTTTAGAGTACGTGTATGCAGTAGTAGGCTTTACCATGGTAGGAGTTAGTTGCAGGCAGAAATCAATGAATATGGTGGTCATTTTACAAATCATGAGCATCATTTTCTAAGATGATTTTGGTAAATTAGCTGCAGTAGAAATTTCTGGAGAGGAAAAGAAGTGTGAATGACTGTACTACACATTCTAGGGAGGGCAAGGGGAAAGGAGCCCTCTTCCTTTCCTCATGTAGCTTTACAGAATAAATGCTGTTGTTCTTTTAGAACCTGCTGGATAGAGAAATCCTGTACCAGAAGTCTTAGTGTGTTTGCATGGTTCTTCCTTTCCATGCGTCCTGATTTAAATGCTCTGGAACACAGTTGGGAAGGGGGTGGTGCTAAGGGAAAAGGTGCAGGAGTGCTGAGCTTAGGTTAAACTTGGTTGTTCAGGAAATAAACATTATAGATATCCTGCTAGATATGTTTAACAGCTTCTACTCTGATATATGTATGCTCTGACAGTAAGAAACTGAGCTATTTCAGGTGCTCTGGTGGTTACAGTGTGAGTTCAATATGAAAAGTTTAATAACAATCTGATTCACATTCTTTCCTGGACCCTTGTTATGTGTATGTGTGCTCTCATTCTTTTAGCAAATAGCAGCTCAGTTTAATATCTCAGAAGTGTTTAGAGCAGTGGCAGAGCTATAACTTTAAAGTATGACATGCCAGTATATTTACTTTACATTTCAGCAATCATTTGGGGAAGAATCTACAGTTGCTGATGGACAGAGTGGATGAAATGAGCCAAGATATAGTTAAATATAACACATACATGAGGAACACGAGTAAACAGCAGCAGCAGAAACATCAGGTTGGTGTTATGAAAAAATTCAACAGACATGGAATTCATTCCTAAGTATGGTGCTTTAAGAGTTATATTCAAAACTATCGAAATTATATTTGATAACGCATTGACTATTAGCTGGTAACTATATCATATTTAAAAAGGTTATTCTTGGGGCGCCTGGGTGGCGCAGTCGGTTAAGCGTCCGACTTCAGCCAGGTCACGATCTCGCGGTCCGGTCCGTGAGTTCGAGCCCCGCGTCAGGCTCTGGGCTGATGGCTCGGAGCCTGGAGCCTGTTTCCGATTCTGTGTCTCCCTCTCTCTCTGCCCCTCCCCCGTTCATGCTCTGTCTCTCTCTCTCTGTCCTAAAAATAAATAAAAAAAAGTTGAAAAAAAAAAAAAAAAGGTTATTCTTTATATAGTATGTTCCTCACATATTATTTCTAAGTTGTACTTTAAAATACCTGTCTTAAAGAATGCTGGTGTATTAAGCTCAGATTGTGATGACAGTGTTATGCAAATAAGAGATACATTTATTGAGAAAATCAGAGGCAGAAGAGATTCTGGAGTGTCACAGCTCATTTCTTTACTAACTGTAATTGGTTTGGTAGTGGCTCATTGCAGCATAGTTAGCAATCTTCAGTTCATTTGAAAAACTGAGCAATTGTGATTAAGAGCAAGCAATTTTGATAGGAAATAATAGACCAACCGCTGTGAAATAGATAGTATAATACAGATAAAAACCCTAGAACTACCTGAATATTCTCACATGCACATACACACTGCTATGGCCATTTAGCCTTTTCTTTATTAGTGTTGCTTGAAGGCCACATGATTCTCACAGTTCCTGGAATATTGTTTTTAGGACTGTATTGTTCTGAGGAGTTCTTATAGATAATTATAAGATTATAGAATTATAGATTCATAGATAAGTTGATTCCAGAATGTTCATCTGTGAAAGTGTTTGTATGTGACTACTGTGTTTACATTAAAATGCACTTGAAACTAGGTGTTGTTAACTGTATAATTCTCAGCACAAGTATAACTAAGGGGTTCTGAGAATATTACACTCAAACTTTTTTTTAATATCAGTTGTTCGTATATAGTGAAATTTAAGTACTTTGTGTTTCTATTGTACTTAGAATTTTAAAAACACATATAAATCTATAAAGTACATACCTTTTAAAAGAAAAGATGATGGGTAGTAAAAATGGTGATGGTGAAACACTTATAAAGGGTAGTAGGGGACGACGACAGCAGAAAAGACCAAGCATGATTCTGTCCTCCTGCTGCTGCTTCCTGTAGGTGAAGGTTGCAGCCTGGAGTATCAAATTGTGAGACCGTTGATTCTGGAAACCAGTCTTACAGATATTTTTTACAATTCTAATATGTCTTAAAACTTTGCACATGATGCTTATTTGTACCACCACCACCATTCATAACCCTTTTTAGATTTGTCTGACTTCTCTCAAATCCCCTAATGAGTATAGAAATCTTTGCAAAGGAAGGTACTCCCCCTTTTTAAGAATCCAACGACCTAAACTTTTTACTCGCCCACCTTGGTTTCTCATTACCTGACATTTTAAGGGCTACGTGTGGGATATTTTCACTCTGCTGTTGTAAGCAACCCACAAGTGTTACCTCTTGATTATAATTTGCTCTGTGAGTTTGTAGTCAAGCCATACCTTTAGATGTATCTTCACCTTCTCTTCAGAGAATCACAGGAATCTTCATTTGGAAAGTTTCTGAAGCGTTATCTAAGCTAATATTCATTCTTAGCTATAGGGCTAAAAGCACAGCTGATCAGTAGAAGTGCTTACTACTGTAATAATAGCAGTGATGATGTTACAGTATTAACATCATCAGCATTATTGTTGTTTTGGTCAGTAGGGGTAAAGTTGAAAAAATTCCCCAATGTGATCGTTGATTCCTTTACTTACTACAGTTAAGATAAATGTTACTTGTAACGCCGTCATTTACCCTATTGTCATAAATGGTAAAATCACTCCCCTTCACTCACCAATTATGAACTTCTTTATTTTTTAAGCCCCCGGTTTCCTACATAACCAGTTTGCTTTTTGCATATCATTATAGACTCTCAGAGCGACACTTGAGTTTCCAACAAAGGCATTTTCTTTATTGCCATATTCATTAGCTTCTTAGAAGCAGGAGTTACCATGGGTTACACCATTTTTAAAACTGAAGTTTGAATTCAGAGCAATGGAGTTTTGCTGATCGCGTAATTGACAATGGGTCTGTTTTTCTCCTCAGGTAGGGACAAATAACCAAATAATTTCTCCTCTGAATTTTAGTATCAGCAGCGTCGCCAGCAGGAGAACATGCAGCGCCAGAGTCGAGGGGAGCCCCCACTGCCTGAGGAGGATCTGTCCAAGCTCTTCAAGCCACCCCAGCCGCCAGCCAGGATGGATTCTCTGCTCATTGCAGGTACTGTCAGCTGGTGCAAAACATGGCTACTCTTCTCTCTTCCTTAGGAAGCAGGAGACAAGGAAAGATCTATCAACAGAAAAATACATCATAAAAGCTAGTGTATTTAAAATGGTTGAATGATGAATTTGAATCTAGCACATATACTCTCTGAAACTTATGAACATGTCAGTCTTTGTTATTTCTAAGTTTCTTTCTGCACTTCACTCCTTGTTTAAGCATTTTTTGAGATGGCATTATAAACTTTCTAAAGTGGAAAGGTTTTATTTGAGTCATCTTTCATAGAAACCAAGAAAAAAATGTTTACCTTCTCATAATGCAGAAGATCATTTAACTCGAGCTGCTTACTTTTCATGTTCCAGTCCAGCACTGAGCCCATGTCTGTTTGTGGGTGTTTGAATTGAAAAGGATTTCCCTTAACTTTGACTTCTGTTGTAGCAACATGAATGCAATTCTGGATGTACTTTGTGTGGATGTACTTACCATTTAACACTGCCTTTCAGTGGTTGGTGGAGTCTTGTGTCCTTTGCTAGGACTTGATTGTGCTCTTAATATTTAGCCATGATAACCTGATTTCTGTGTAAATGCTGTTAAATACTGTTTGATTCGATCAGCTAGTTGCCTGTGAGATATATTTGAGTAAAAATCCTACTCAAAAGATGATCTTCCACAATTTATTAATTCTGTTGGTACATTTTCAGTGTGGGGGGAGAATTCCAAATTCCTTAAGATTTTCTAGAATACATATAAGTTAAATTTGGGAAACTGGGACACGTTTTCCTTACTTAAGGTCCAATTCAAGCAGAGTTGTATTTATTATATTTTCAAAGCACATTGCACAAATGTTGCATTAGATTAGATCATTAATTCTAAGACTTAAAGAGCAGTGATGTATTTCTTTCTTCACATGGACTCTCTGCTTCTGCTCTATCTTGGGTTAGAAGAGGAAGAAACCCTTAGTATTTCCAGAGCACAGACTGAAAACTACTGTACTTTTTCATATCTGGGTCAGATAGGTCCATTTAGTTTGCAGTTCTGTGATTTGGTATCTGGATCTCTTTTGTGCCTGGCTAAGAAGAGCCAGTGCTGTTTTCTCACTTGTCTTAGTACAACGTGCGTCTGATCAACATAGTCAGTACCTTTTGATTGATAGCTAATATGTACTTAACTGCTGTTTTTCTTCATTCTCCGTGCAACCAGGAGTGGAAGATAGCCTATTTTCAAAAGAACTTACATTCTTCATTATAAGGATATGGACAAATGGAATTGATTCTTATAAACTCTTGATTCAGAACAAAACAAAACTCTGATGATCCTGCATTCTGATTTTCTTGCTTGACTAGTGTTTTAGGTCATTATAATTTATGGAACATTGTGACTCTCTTTCTCACTTTCCCAAATGCACAGGCCAGATTAACACTTACTGCCAGAACATCAAGGAGTTCACTGCCCAAAATTTAGGCAAACTCTTCATGGCCCAGGCTCTTCAGGAATACAACAACTGAGAAAAGGAAGTTTCCAGAAAAGGAGTTAACCTGGACTCTTGAGATCACATTGGGCCACTTCTTGGAAGAAATACACTTGCATATTGAAGTCTTTCCAGCTAATAATAAAATAATAAAACAACCTTGACTGCCTGCTCATTTGATTTTAGACACATCTAGCCTTTTATTTTTGTTTTGCTTATGCTGTTTGTCTCCGAAAGATAAAACAGATTTGATCAGAAGCTTCATCAGGCTCAGACCTGCAGGCTCCGTCACCTTTTCTACTACCTCTGAGGTGCCACATTTCAACATAGAGTCCAGTGCTGCTTGTCCCAACTCCTGACCCAGAGGCCCTGGCACACTGTGAATTCTTGTGCTTCATTCTACCAAATTGGTGCCCCTGGAAGGCCAGGCCTTGTGTGCTTGCCCAGGCAGTCCTCATCCCCAAGCCTCAAATTGCTGGGCGTGCTTCTTATTGGTCTGTTGTTTTGTTTCCACAGGTGATGGTCTGCCAGTACCATTAATGCCAGGTCATTAATTGGCCACTAGAATTAAGGGAAAAAAAATCACCAAAGGAACCATATTTGGTATGAAAAAGAAATTCATTCTGTGTATTTATTTTTTATTTAGGACTTCATGTTTATCTTTCCATACCATGAAGTATAATTCTGCTGACATGGTGTTTTATAAGTGGGGAAAGAAGAATTGGAAGAACAGTACTCCATGGGGGGAGGGGGACTTTTAATCTCAGATTTGAAAGATAATCAGAAATCCTGCTGTGTGTAACACCAAAATCCGTGAGGGGTACAACTGGCGGAAGTGTGCCTGTGAGACTCTATTTAGTGATTTTCATCTTGAAGACATGGCCCATCGGAAGATGATCAGAGAGAACGGGTTAGGGATAAGGAGAGTTGAGAAGTCTTTTTTTTTTCCCCCCTGGCAGCATTGTTCTGGAGGTACTGCTGAGGCTCTGGGAGCAGGCAGCTGGATGGAAACCTGACCTTTTTCCCTCTGGGGTGTACTTAAACAAGTTGCTTAACCTCCATGTGCTTCACTTTCCTCATCCAAACAAGATGTGAAAAGGGGACAGGCATATTGCCCTGTGGGCGGGTGTGAATATTGAAGAAATTTATCGAAGATTCGGGTGAAGTGCACAGAATGTTCAGTGGTTGGTACGTAGTGGAGGCTCAGTATGGACTGTGATGACGGACGTACTCTCAAGTTCTCTGGGATGTTGGGTTGTTAGCAAGCTCTTGCTTTTAAAAAGCTGTGGCCCTTGAACATTCTCGAATTCAGGTACTTGCTCACATGAATTAATTTTTCTAGGATAAATTCCTAGAAGTGGACCTGCTGGTCAAAGATTATATAAAATTCTAAGGCTTTTTAACTGTATTGCCAAATTACCTTCAAGCAGTTTGCACTCCTGCCCATGCTGCTGCCTGATTGGAGTCAACCCGTACTTGAGTGTGGTCATATTAGGTAGAGGAGAGGTATTGATAAACAAAACTGGTCCTGGTCTCCGTCCTTGTGGATTGTATACTCTGTTGGTTTATTTCCTTGCATTCGAGTTGCCTAGATTTGGAATTCTATTGTGAGTTAAACAAAGCACCCTTGAAGTCTCAAAGAGCAAACTAAAAGGAAAGTCCTTTCAAACGTAAACTTAATTACTATTTTCTTCATGGTGTAAGATTAATGTAACATGATTCAATTAAATTCTTTAAAGGTGTGGTTATTTCTTACATTCCATATGATTATTTCGATACACATAACTGAGAGTAACACATAACTCAGAGTAACACACTTAATGGAAGATTTCAGTAGTTTTCGGGTTAGGAATTACTGTATTGGGAAAAACTGTTTAGGGAAACATGTCAATGGAAATTAAATCTGCACAGTATGTAGTGTTAAGGAAGAGCTTCTGTTCGGTGTTTGATTTGAGTGCTATATTCTGACATTTTTCAGGAACAAATACGTATGGTTCATCTTCTATAAATATTTGCAGTTTCTTCACGTTGAAATGAGAAAAGCTCATAAACTGAGTACCGGGTCTAATAAATCATTCACTTACCCAAGAACAAAAAGACAGAAAAAGCTAGCATGTTAATCTAATGGAAACTTAAATGTGACAAATCAAAAAAGTAAAATATACCTGAATTTGACCCCATAATCATTGATAATGCTTTGTAAGGTTCAAGTAGATGTAGGACTATTTTTAATTGAAAATACCTGAGAGAATGAGTCTTTAGCCTACCCCAGATACCTTGTTTTTTAAAATACCGAGGTAAATGAAAATAACCTTTCCTCCATTTTTGGAAACTTGGAAATTCGGATGTGGTTATCTAATGTTAATTATTTTTGTTTTAATTTCAAATTTTAATGTTTTCTAAAATGTTTCTACGTTGTTCACACTGTGTTTTTGTAACACAGTCTTTGGAAAACCTAATTGAAACCTTCACTTTCAAACCATACTGGCATTGAATGCTGGAGTGGATGTTGGAGTGTTGTGAGAGAATTATTTGAATTTTAAACTCCATTTTATAGTAAACATTTTCTCATTCATATTAGATGTATACCATTTATTAATTTTTTCCCCTTAATCTCATTGGGTGTCTTTTTCTATGATCTATCATAGAAATGGGGCAAGGGTGTTTAAAGAGAAAATACTAAACTGGGGTCAAGCCAGATGGTTGTAGGGCTTATTTTAGCAAATGACTCAAGCGCCCATCTGTAGAAAGCATGATCAAGTCGTCAGTGCCTTGGACAGTGCTTTGGTCCTTCTCAACAGAGGATTCCTTCTGTTGTGACAGTGGTTAGTAGATAAGTAGGGGAAGAATGAAGATCCTGAGCCTCTTAAATTAATGTTTACAAAGATGAGAGGAAAGCAGTGGGTGGTTTCTGCATCCCGTAGTCTAAGACTGCGCAGTGGGAAAGTTAGAAGTGGCTTACTGTGTGGTGACTTCCAAATTAGAATCTGAACTTCTTTGCATGGATTGGAACAGGGATATTCCAGATTCTTGAGACAGGGAGGGAGAGACTGGGGAGCCAGAGCTACCGGGAAATTACAGTTTGCTGGAGCAGACAGCTGTGGCCTGATACCCGTTGACTTGAGCTTTCTTTTTACGTAGGGGGGGGGGGGGGGGGAAAGCCTGGTTGGCCTTACAGTAGAATACATACATAATGGCTATACCAAAAGTTCAGTAGTGATTTTAGGGATAAAAATCCTGCAAGCAGAAATGGTTTCCAAGAGCCACCGCTACCAGTTTGGGGAGTTTGGGCCAATCCATAGGGGTTTGAGCTGTCCTAGACAATTCTTTGATTACCTGTATTCTTATTCTCAGAGGCTGTTAAGCCCTCACATCTGCTGTCACATGATCAGTTATTAGCGTCACAGTTTGATTCAGTACGACTGATGTTAATATTTGCATTTTCTTACAACTGTGGGCTAGGCAACCCATTTTCAATTCTTTGATTGAATTGATGGCAAGCAGTCTACTAAAGATAGGATGTAGCCTCAGAGTCTTACTAACTTAAATATCTCCTGGAACATTCGTGAATTGAGGGGATAGTAGATAGGGTACTGAATCCATCCTTACAGTAGGGTTTGCTGGAAGCCCTTTTCAGTAGGTTGCAGATACATACTTAGTTTTCTTTCTAAGTGTATCTTCAGGGAGAAAAAAAAAAAAACTATAAGAAAATTCTCATCCACTGGTGTTATACTATAAAAAAGGTAAAAATGATGTTCTCTTTTAATCCCCAAATTACTGTTTCTACATTTGGACAAAAGTGAAGGACTCTAACACTTGTTCATCAGACTCGTAACAATACAGGGTGGCCTGTTTCTCCCTATTTAAAGTTTAGTTGATTGCAGTAGGAAAATATTGCTTCTGGCATCTGTGTCAACCGCAAGACATAAACTCAGGTGTCACTTCTATTTCCTTCAGTAATATTTTTTTTCATTGACCCCTTTCCAGGGCACAGCCATTTCTGGCACCTTCCATCTTCCTTTGTGAACATGGAGGCAAAGGATTTGTTTAACTTTTCAGCAGTGTTTACCGCTTCTGACGGTAAATGGTCCTTGCCTTTTCTTCTTGGACTGTAGTCTCTGTTGCCAATGTTTTACTTTGTATGTATTGGAAACAGCTCTTATTTTGTCAGATCCCCCGAGTAATCTTTCCCCACCTTTGTTTATCTTGTCATTTGGCTTTCACTTGCTTAACTCATTCCTAGATTCAATCTGCCTATGATTTGTTAGTTTTGATTCTTGCCCTTCTCCAGTTTGAGGTTTTTAAATTGCATTTTATTTTTTAAAATAGTCACAAAGATTTTAATTTTTCCTTGATCTGATCATGTATCTCTGAATGTTATAATCCTCCAATCAGGCAGGCAAGTGTCCCTGTAACCTCATCTCCTACATCACAGTGGTGAGGGTCTATTTTTCTCTTTGATGCGTGCAGCTCCCATTATTGGTAATGAAAGGTCTTCATGTGCATTAAGGGGAAACTAGACCTCTAATGAGATACAGAGAGGAATTGCAGCTGATGATTTCCACTTCTAGCCCACTGTACTATAACAGAAATGCACTCTCAGGAGGCAATGGGCCAAAGAAATACAAAATGCATGTGCTGCCTACGTAGAATATCTAGTCTGGTCTTAATGGACGCGTGGTATTGTTTTGGTGTTTAGTCCATATTTGCCGAGGGAGACCTTTATTATGGAGGCAAAAGACTCAGATACTTGAAGAAAGTGAATAGACTAATTACACTGCATTTGAAATAGCTTTTAAGGATGATCTCTTACATTGATATATTATTTTACAGTCCACAAAGTACTTGTATATTTTCTCATTTAGCATGGGAAAGGAGGACGCATTATGAAGCCAATGTGCTTGGTACTGAGAATCTGAAAATACTAAGGGACTGAGAAACATAATATAATTCCTGCTTAAAGATGATAAAACCAAACCGAAAAGGTGACTGACTAAAGCAGACCAGCTCCTAGGTGGCAAGTGCTTGGCATAACTTGCCTTCTCAACACAGCTCAAGGAAAGTAGTTCTCATTTCAACATGGGTTCCCCTCTGTGGTGAACCACTCCCCTCCCTCCCCTCACCACTTTCAGGGAACTGTTTCACCCTCTACTGCGGTAATTCACCACACCCCCTAAATTTATAGGCTCCCAGTGTCCATGTTTGTAATTGAACCCTTTCTGATTATGTACAAGACAATGAGAATCAGGGGTTCCAGTGTCCATTCCGGCTCATTTCTCGAGTAGAGCATATCTAACCTCTTGTAACCATTTGTGTTCTAAGGCTGAGTAGCAGAGCAGAGTGTAGGGGAAGAAGCCGAGAGGAGCAAAAATGAAAGCATGCTTCCATGTCCTTAACACTTGGGTTTTCTGTTTGCAGTCCCTTTCTGTCCCTGTTTGCATTCCTGCCCTTGGGTCTCAAAAAGCATATTTGAATCTTCTTACTAACACTGCCTTTTTGTTTCTTCAGCACCTTAGAGTTGGTTTCTGTTGCTTTCAACCTCAAAAATACCTAACCCAAGTCATGTATATGCCAAGGCTTGTTTGCTATTAGGCCTAACCGATTTGAGAAGACACAAACTTAAGAGGTAACAGGAGAATAAAAGTAACTTGGCAAATACATTAATAGAATTTTAGAGCAGGAGGGCACCTAGCCTGATGTCACGGCCACCACAAACCTCCCATCCAGAGATGTGGGAACAGGCTCCAAGAGCTTTCACTATTGTTTCCAAAATAGCCTAGATTGTTGACTCCTTTTTAGTGTTATTCTATGTGTCAGTATTTTTTCTTTCTTGATTTGATATTTGTATGTGTTGCAAAATGATCACCACAGTAAGTCTAGTTAACAGAATCTTTTTCTTGTGATGAAGACTTTGAAGATCCACTCTTCAGCATCTTTGGAATATGCAATATAGTCTGAACGATAGCTACCCTGCTGCACATTACATCCCCATGACTAATAACTGGAAGTTTATAACTTTAGGATTTCTTATACCCGTTTTTGCTCACCCTGCAACCCCCGTCAGCATTTCTTAAAGAGCTCAAATGCCGCCCAGTATACACTGAATCTTTCTGGTAGGGAGATGCTCTCTGATGACACCATGGAGTTGAGGTGTGTTTTCTACAACATTTGGAGCACAAAGGTTGCACATTCTCAAGAAGGAACAAGGAGTTAAGGGCTAATTAAAAACCTCTTGGATATCTGGGTCATCTTGACTGTTCCATCTGGGAAGTGGATGGAAGAGGTGAGTTTTTGCTTCTTTGCTGGAGATTGGTGGTGTTAGCAGGTGGTGGGGTATTCTAAATTTGGTCCGAGATGAAAACATATCAGGCAAGTGAAACTAAGCTAGATTCTTTTGACAGTAAAGTTACTTCTTTAGAGATGCAGATGTCAGTTTTATTAAAGTATAAAGCAGCATTGCAAAAAAAAAAAATAGTTGAGGGTGTATGTGTGTATGTGTTTTTAACAGCTACTCTTAACAGAACACTTTGGAAAAGTATAACTCACCTTTGCCTCTGCCTTCTAAACTTGAGATAGAATGCTGTGTAGAGTCCATTCCCTCCCACTCCCAAACTTAGAGAAGGAGGGAAGCAAGAGCAATTTGTTAGGAACAAAGACATTTGCATCTGTGATGTTCACGTCATCCTGTTCATGCTTCTGTGAATTCACAAATGTACAGAAATTCAGAAATCATCTCTGGTAGGAGAGGAAGAAAGGGAAGGTGTTGATTTTGTTTGTTTGTTTTTTAATTTATTTTTGGGACAGAGAGAGACAGAGCATGAATGGGGGAGGGGCAGAGAGAGAGGGAGACACAGAATCGGAAACAGGCTCCAGGCTCCGAGCCATCAGCCCAGAGCCCGACGCGGGGCTCGAACTCACGGACCACGAGATCGTGACCTGGCTGAAGTCGGACGCTTAACTGACTGTGCCACCCAGGCGCCCCTGATTTTGTTTTTTGACGAAGCCCTGATGTGGCAAATCTCAGATGACAATCTCTCATCTTGTTTCAACGGACTGTGGCAACCGTGGGGCGCTCTTCTGAAAGTGATTAGAGCTTGGCCATGCAAATCCTCCACGGATTCTGAATAAATTCAGTGTTAGCAGTAAATCATTGCTCCCGATTGAAAGTGCACTTGGACAAAAAGATGATTTTCTCCTGATGTTCTCTAGTACTAGATGCTTGCCTCTCATTACCTTTCAGAAGAAAAGTCAACCAACCTACCAGCCAACCAGTAAGAGTGGCATTTTTCCTTAAAGAGAACTGAGTGCTACTTACCCTGTTGGTTTAGCACTTTTGAGTCTCTGTGTCGAAGTCGGCAACTGGGTTTTAGCTCTGCAAATGGAGAATCATTGTGGGATGAAAGTAGAACATAAACTTAACACTTTCCAAAGGGTGTTCATTCAGCAGATAAATGTGCCAAATACCGTGTTCAATACTGGGAATGAAAGTGCACTAAGCCCTGACCCTCAAGGGGCTTACCCAAGGGCAGTGGTTCTGTAAGTGTGGCCCCTGGGGTAGAATCACCCTGAGCTTGTTGGAAATGCAGATTCTCAGGCCTCGACCCAGACACACCAAATTAGGAGCTTCTTGGTTGGTGCCTCACAACCTGCGCTTTAACAGCCACCCTGGGTGATTCCTGTGCTTGCTGGTTTGTTCTGGAATAGTGGTTCCTGGATCTGGCTCTGTGTCATTAATGCCTGGAGAATTTTTGAAAAGTTAGATCGTGAAATAAGGCCCGGGAATCTTTTGTTTTTCTGTTTTTGTTTGTTTTTTAAGTTGCCAGAGATGATTTTGGGAAGGCGTCGCAATCAAGTGACCACTTTTATTAGAAATTAGGAGTAATAGGTCGTGGAGAAGGAAAGGCATTCCAACAGAGCCAAGAGAACCCAGGCTTGCCGAGGAGGAAGCAAAGGCTGGATGGAGCCACAGGCCCAGGGACTTGTGTGCCATGCCGGGGCGGTGGGGGGTGAGAGGGAGTCTCTGGCTCCCAGCAGGGCAGACCAGGTGTGCAGGGAGCCTGATTCAATAGCGGGGCTTTGTTTACCCAACTGTGATTGCAGCAGCCACCTGCAAGCCGCGGTGTCATGTACTACAACAGAAAGGACAGCAAGAGTGAGCCACTTCACAGCGTTGCACCGAACAAAGCCTTAGTGACATGAAATCTGTGTTGAATCTCGGCAGCAGGATGGAGAGGAATTGTGACAATCTGCCTCCTACCTTCACCCTCAGCTTCCCCTAACTAGGGTCAAGGAGCCGGATTTTTTAAAAAGGAAAAAAAGAAAAGGTTCAAATATGTATTGTTATTATTTCTTCTTTAGCAAAAATGTAATTGTTAAACACAAGACCTGTAATTTATGGCGAAAAGTATATTGATGTTGGAGTAAAATCACCACACTGTTCTCTGCCTTTGTATTCAATCGAAATCACATGCAATTCTGTTTGAACTGGTATCTCCAAAGTAGGACCCATTTAATCTTTGGAGAAGTTTCTTGTGCATTGAGCACCATTGGTAGTGTTAGACCAGAGCATGCAAAATGTTCAGCATTCAGAGAAGGGGTTTCTTGAGCACCTTTACAAAATTGGCAGGGAGAAGTGCATTTTTAGCAAACTGCAGGATCTCAGCCTGAGATTCAGAGTAGAGGCTGCATGGACCGCCTGGGGGAAGCCATATCCGCATACCTGGAGGCAATCGAAACAAATGATTGGAGACATTAAAAATAGCGTTCTCTTTCTTACTGCCAATATTCCCTTTCTTCCTCTCTACTTCAATTTTTTTTGGTAGTGTTTTCTGAAATGCTTTTTTTTTTTTTTTTTTAAGAAGCATATAGAAATTTAGATTTAATTTGTTACAGCTTGCATTTAAAACTCTGGAAAAATGAGAAATAATTGGAAGATAACAGTAGCAGCTGCCTAACCAGTTGTTTCAAAATATGGCAATAAAATATTAAACTTGAGACTTGCTATTTTTGTGCATGGATGTCTGTCATTGGTTATGATAGATTTCTAACCTCCCTACCAAGTTAATATTTTAGGAGGGGCTAGGGGAGGATGCTTATGACAAGTTGTGGACTTAAATATTATTCCTGGAGAAAATTTGTAATAAATGAGGCCCTGACTGTAAACTTTACATATACTAGCAATTATTCTCTTTAAAGGGGGGAGGGGGGCGGTGCAGGGAGGGAAAACAGCCAAGCACATTGCTTAATTGACCTGGACTTAAAAAAAAAAAAGGCAGCCTCAGATTTTGGATACTACTATTGGAAAAGAGCCTGCGACTGATTCGGCACATAAATCCTAAGAACTTTGACTTAGAGGGAGAGTGAGCAGTTCTGATGGGAGACGCAGTTTATTTGCATTACAAATGGGAGGTATGGGATGGTTAACGTGTATTAAATGAACATCCAGTGCCATGTGAGGATGGAGTTTCATTATTCCTGTAAATGGAATTAGCCTGCAGCAGCAGCATGGACTATTCAGGTTATTTTAGCGAAAATGGAGTTTCATTTGCCCGTGGAGCAAGGTACAGTGAGTCTCAAATTGGGCATGCCCAGAGCAGTTGTGTGGCCGTTTGGAGGGGACAGGAGATGGTGGCAGTCAGGGAAACGGGGGACTGCAGTGCCTGTGAAGTGTTGCAACCTCTCAGGTGGGGATGGAGGGACTGAAGTGTTTCCCAAATGGGTCCCAAGGAAGACTAGTTTTGTGGGATATTTATAGGTGCTACTTGGGGTGGGGAAGAACCCCAAAAACTTTCCTGAGCACATAACCTCGGGAAAAGTTTGCTTTAACAGCATTAGATTGGGTTCCTCAAGATTTGCACAACCTTTAATACCTAAAGCGAAGTATAAAGTTTTAAGCAGCAGTGGCTGCCCTACAGCTACAGCTGGGTAGCATCTGAGTACCTTCACTTAACTGTGTTGATGTTTTCATATCTTTAAAATAGAAATTTCTAGGATTTGACCTACAATAAATGGCAATTTTATATGGTTCAGCCTAATTCCATTAGCACACCATGTGTGTACAATAATGTCCACCTTATATGATTGTGGGGAGAATTTAATAAGGTGACGTGTGTAAAACTTTCTGCACTCAAAGTAGCAAGCTGGTGGTTGTGTAGACTATGTGACCCAAACAATGACCAACAAGCCCTTGTCTCTAGCAGTAGCTCCTGGACGGTTATGGGATTCCAGGGAGTGTGGTTAAAGAGCTGGGGTCAGCAAGCTTTTTTCTACAAAGAGCCACATAGTAAATACTTACGGCTTTGTGGACCATAAGGTCTCTAGCAACTATTCCGCTCTGCTGTTCCAGTGGAAAAACAGCCACAGACAGTATGGAAGTAAATGGGTGTGGCTTGTGTTCCACTAAAACTTTATTTATAAGACTCTGGCGAAGGTCTGTATTTGGCCCATGGGCTGTAGTTTTCTGACTTACTTTAGACGAAGGAAAACAGTGAGTTGTAAAGATAAGACTGACTTGGGTATTTGGAGACCTAGGTTTTGTTTCCAGATCTGCTACTGCCTGTGAAGTTGACTTTTTTGAGTCTTATCTGGTTTATCAAGTGGCTTTGTATTTTGTGCTCTGATAGAGTTACAAACTAAGAATAGCATGGAAGGAGATGCCATAAAGGCAGTTTGAAACTTACGCAACCATATAGCATTTTTCTAAGGCTATTATCTGTTCATTTATTCATCTGTTCATTTTTAGTATCCTCTGTGGATCAGTCTACATGTTTGTGAATAAGACAGATATTGCCCGTGTCCATGTGAAGCATATATTCTTCTCGGGTATTTATTTTTGGAACATTGTTAGGATTTAAGTGCTATAAGAATTGTTGATTATTCACCTTTTACGGAAAACCCTTTGCCCTGAGAAGAATAGAGCAAGGTAAATGAGAAGGTGAGTTCTTCAAATATAATGTTAGTCCAGAGAAGAGATTGACTTTTCCCAAGATACTAACTGAATAGGACTTAGGATGAAGTCGGGCTTAGTTGGTATTTGAGCTTTAGCTACAGTCTTGTGTATACGAATACTATATTCTGTTTATACAGCAGACTCTGCCTCTAGCCACAGATGTTTCCGGCACCTGGTTAATTTATCCAGGAAAGGCCAATGCTCATTAAGGCTCCCAAGTCCCAGAGCTAAGTTTTATGGGTGGGGAAACTGAGGTACTGAAATTGGTTATGGGATTGGCTCAGATCACAACTGGCTGGATGTAGGACTCTGGCCAACACAACTGGCAGGTCCTAGGAATGAGACCAAGGTCTCCCTCCCTGGGACTCCCTGACTTTCAAGAATGGCTGAGGCTTCTCAGACCCCCATCTCCAATTAGGCTTACGAAATATTAGAGGGACTCAAGTGGAGACCCTGCTGGGAGAGAACCTGTTTTGACAAAGGAGAGGCTTGAATCAGGAAACCAGATGTGGCTTCAGGGCCAGAGAGCTCTGGCAGCATCCAAGCTGTGAGTCCTAGGCTGCAGTCTGTCAGGGACGTGCAGGATATGTGCAAACAGGGGCTCTCTTCTTCCTTTCGCTAGCTGCTTTCTAATGTCCCCTGAGTGGCCCATATCGAGGTTGCCTCTCGGTGGAGACCTATCCTTGAAGCAAAGTGGATTCCTGCCTAGATGGTTGTGATGTCATCTGCCACTTTCAGTTTTACTGAGCACGTGCAGAGGTGGAGCAAGATGTCTCACTCTTTCACCCAGTCGTGGTGGTGGTCAAGCCTGAGGGCGAACTAGAACCTCCCAAAGTGGCCCAGGGGGTTGGGAGGTTGGGAGTGTTAGGCATCGTTTGAATGAGCTTATTTAATACTAGAGTTTACTTTCATACCTTGGATGTGATAAAAAGAGAATCTGTTGGTTTTGTAGTTTGCCCATCTTGGCATTTGTCTAAGTGAACTACCAAAAGGGAAGCTCATTCACATTTTCTTGGCCACTTGGGGCAAGCAGTCATTCTAAAAATTGTTGGGAAGACTGGGAGATTTTAATGTTTATTAAGGAAAAAGAAGGAGACAAAAATAGACTCTTTTCTAGTTGCCTGGCTGAGATGACCAGCCCAGAGCTGGGGATTCTGGACACAGTCATAGCAATAATGTGAAGACTGAAAATAATAAAGTGCTGTGTCTTTGAAAGGGGACCGTCCCAGCTTTCATCAGTGACAAGACTGGTTAGTGAGTAGGCTTTGCATTGTGCTTGGAAAGCCAACTGACTTGGGTTGGCCAGACCTGGTGAGAGCTGGAAATGTCAGAGCAGACCTGCTGCTGGGACCTAAGGTCCCCGAAGCTTAACTCCAGCAAGTAAATAAGTCATAGATGTTCCTGGGTGGTGTGAGGTCCAAGAGGCAGGGCCTCACCAGCTCTACATGTCAAGGTCACACTTAGCATCTGGCTCTGTTCAAAGGTTGTTTTGACTTTCTTTGAAAGGTTAGAAGGTGGTGCAAAACTCCTATTTACATACAATAGTTTTAAGCCACCAAGACTTAGGGTTTTTTGTCACCACAGCAAAACTTAAACTGTCCTGACTTACTAAGCTTCAATATCCTCATCTTAGAATGGAGTAAGATTAACCTCATACAGCTATTGTGAGAATTCAATAAATTAATGCTTATAAATTATATAGCCAATGCCTTACATGTACAAGGTACTCCATAAAAAGTAGCCATGTTGATACTGATGTTGCAGTGTTGAGAACAGTTTTTCCTTCAGCCATTGGCATGGTTACTTAAAATACAAAGGCTCTGAGGAATGGGACATTGATACTGATTCTGTAGGGTATGTTCTCGGAGTTGATTTTCCAGAAGTTGAGTTAGATTTGCTCTGCTTCATCCACACTCTCTTGCATGTCTGCAAGCATATATTCATTTTATGCATATTAATTGAGTACCTCTTACACACCAGGCCTTGTGACAGGCCCAGGAGAAGCAGTGGGGAATAAGTGGGAATTACTGCCCACATCAGCCTGAGTCCTCTGGGTCCTCAGGGAAGCAGATGCCCTTTGGGAGAAAAAGCGGAGGGACCTGGGGCGGAGGGAGGCGGAGAGAACCTTCAGATGGCCCCGCGAAGGAGAGAGAGTAGGGAGGAACATAGGTAGCGAGAGTCTCAGACAGCAGCCCTGTTCTAAGAAAGTTTTGGCCTGTGGGAGGAGCCCCACATCTGGCAGGAATGATCTGCATTCAGTGCTTATCCTAGGTTAGTGGCTGGGAATAGCCTATGGGAAGCAAGGACTTAGCACATCACTTTGGTGGGTTAAGGGCACAGGAGCTGGCACCAGTTGTCACTTACACCCAGGCCCCGCCCTGGGCAGCAGGAGACCTGAGTGGCAAATTTTTAGGGCCACCACACTGCCTTCACGGAGTTTACAGTTTGGAGCGGGAGATAGGTATTAAATAATCACGTAAACAATGAATGACTTGCAGTTGTGATTAGAGCCATGGAAGGGAACTACAGGAGGCCACAGGATGGTATCACATAGAGCCTGCCATTATGAAAGGTTGGGAAGCCATCCTGGAGGAAGGGATTTCTTGGGGCTGATGTTAGAAAGACAAGCAGGGTTGGGCCAGGTGAAGAGAGGCTGGAGGCATATTCCAGACAGAATGAGAGGCAGGAGCATTCCAGGGAGAAACAGAGAGATCGTAGAGTTGATGTCTAGCAAATTGTCATAGAAATTCTGGGGGATTGGGACACCTGGGTGGCTCAGTTGGTTAAGCATCCAACTCTTGATCTTGGCTCGGGTCATGATCACACGGTTCGTGAGATCAAGCCCCACTTTGGCCTCTGTGCTTACAGTACAGAGCCTGCTTGGAATTCTCTGTCTTCCTCTCTATTCTTCCCCTGCTCACTCTCTCTCTCTCTCTCTCTCTCTCTCTCTCTTTCTATCTAAAATAAACATTAAAAAAATCTTGGGCCTTAAAAAAGGATCATTTATATTCTTTCCTGATGTTCTTTCCTTTGGGATTCAATGGTTGTATTTTTTTCTGGGACGAAGAACTGGCCCCTTCCCCACCATGCATACGTTCTTAAGAAGACCCAACTGAGACTTTTTACATCAAGTTTCAAAGAAGTCAGGGTTTATCTACTTCTTGGAGGATTGGGAATACTGGCTTTATTGATAAAGAATTTATCAGGCCACTGATACCAAGGACATCTCAATGTTGAGGAGAGGTCCCAATCATCTCCACTGTATTGGAAAATGGTGAAATGCTAAAACAGGTTATAAAATTAGTCCTGTGAGTGCACCTCAAGTGCACAATATGTCACTTGAATGTTGGAGATGGACAGCAAGAGTCTAAACATGAGGTTGATGGGACACCCCACACTGCCTCCTAGCCATAGGCTCCACTGAAATTTCTGTGTGTGGGTGGCTCTGTGCAGGTCATGGAGATGACAGAGGATGGCTTGTGTACACCAACACAGATTCATGCAGGTTGATGTTGAGTGAGAGGGGCCAGGAGAGATCTAGATCTCCTGACTTTTCTATGAGCCTTTCCCTGAAATCCATCACTTTTCTTAAACACTAGAAACCTTAACTGACTTCTAAAATAGGCTAGTGTCCTTAAAACCTGTTTCCCTTCACCTGACTGCCCCAGCTGGACCCTCTGACCTGGATAATCAAGGACACCTGTCATAAGAGTGTCTCTGATGATTCCAAGCTTTTCAGGACAGGAGACGTATCTTGAGTGCTGACATTGTTTCCATTTAGCTTCCGTGCCCCTGTTGGAGACTTTTGTCTTTTCCACCTCTGCCTTAAATATATTACCACCATGTATAACTCTCAGCACCCTTCTCATGGGAGAATAACATTTTTAATATTACTTAAATCGGCTCTGTGTGATGAAGCGTTCAATTCGGTTTTCTGCCAGTCTGTGCACCTGAAGAATGATTCTTATTAGATTACAATCTGTCTTAGGCTGTATTAACGTCTAGTGTTTTATCTGCTCTCTCTCATGAGAGGAATACTCCCTCTCACACTCCCTCCATAGCTTGTTTCCAAGTCTGTGCATTTCACTGTGCATCTGCTCTTGGTTTACCCAGGCCTGAGTAGCCGCTGACAGTGATTGGCAGAAAAGGGTTTCCAAGAATATTTTAAAAAGAAAAAAAAAGAATGAAAGGGAAGAGGGAAGAAAGGAAGAAAAGCAAACCAAGTAAGAGAGAGAGGGAGAGAAAGAGAGAGAGAAGTTTGCTGAAGAATAGCAAAGAACAAATAGGCCTCCTCTTGCTGTATATGATTGATTGTGCAGACCAAGATGCTGGCCTTTTGAGTTACAGCTACCAGCTGGCACTCGCTGCATCACCCATATGACACCCTTATTTGGAACAGATAAATTCTGTATTCAAAGTGCTGACTGGGGGGGCACCTGGGTGGCGCAGTCGGTTAAGCGTCCGACTTCAGCCAGGTCACGATCTCGCGGTCCGTGAGTTCGAGCCCCGCGTCAGGCTCTGGGCTGATGGCTCGGAGCCTGGAGCCTGTTTCCGATTCTGTGTCTCCCTCTCTCTCTGCCCCTCCCCCGGTCATGCTCTGTCTCTCTCTGTCCCAAAAATAAATAAAAAGCGTTGGAAAAAAAAACAAAAAACAAAAAAAACAAAACAAAAAACAAACAAACAAAAAAAAAAAAAAACAAAGTGCTGACTGGGGTGTTTCTGGCTTGCATTTTCTCAGCACCTACTTGGCTTAGAAGAACAAAAGTCCGGGGTTTGTAAGGGGAAGGAGGGTGAGCGTGGGGCCATCGTGGTTTCTGTGGCTCACCCCACCATGTAAATGGTGGTTTAGATAGAGTCTCGATCCAGAGAGGGTAGGTGAGCCAGCTCTTACCTCCGTTCACTTTGTTGTCTCTTTTCCACTTCCTACTACCATTCCTTCTGGAAGACAAGTCTTAGGCAGTGTCTCTGAACCAATAGAGAAACCATATGGAAAATGTAAGCCCCACAGAATAATTCTCTAGGTGGTGCAGGTAGATGCCTTTTATGACATGATCTTTCTGAAATGGAGCCCTCAAAATAACCCTCCCACTGCTGAAGATGTTCTGTCAACTCCCTACTGCCCTCTGGATATGCCCCACTTTGAGCTCTGACTTTGCCCCCCTGCAATTTGGTAGGCAAGGAACTTTGAGAACTGGCCCCTGAGATACCCTTCAACATCTTGTGCCGCTTCTCTCAGGCACACCTTCTGCACCATATGAGGTAGCAAGCAGAGTCCAATCAGGAAAATAGTAACTCTGTGAGTGCTCACAACAGAAGGGATTGAATGCAGGGCATTAACCAGGTAAAGGGGGGCTGAGAAGACAACAGGCGTTGACGTGGCTGTCAGATTAGCAAACAGAAAGGCATAGGTGTAGAGACAAAGGCCACAAATGGGGCCTTGGTCACCTGGCAGAGGCAGGGATCATGTAGGCCTTCCCTGCAGAAGTCATTGATGAGACAGAGCTGCCTAAGTCAGAGAATGAGAGAGAGAAATATTCTGGATTTTTCTTTCTCCTTCTTTCCTGTTTTGGTTGGCTCAGGCTGCCATAACAGAATACCACAGACTGGGTAGCTTAAACAACAGACATTTATTTCTCACAGTTCCGGAGGCTGGATGTCCAAGATCACCTGGCCTTTCCCCTGTGCATGGAGAGAGAGAGAGAGAGAGAGAGAGAGAGAGAGAGAGAGAGAGAGAGAACGCGTGCTCTTGGTGTCTCTTCCTATGAGATCACCAGTTCTTTCAAATTAAGGTCCTGCCCTTTTGATCTCAGTTAACCTTAATTACCTTTTTAAAGGCTCTGTCTCCGGATACAATCACACTGGGGGTTAGGGCTTCAATATCTGAATTTTGATGGGAAACACTTCAGTCCATAACACTTCCTATCCCCTACCAGGACCTCCCATTGGTCAAAGCGGTGGTTGATGTGGGAACCTGGGAAATGCAGCCTCCAGGGGTCAGGGCCTGTGTGATAAAGACACAGCATAGGGTCAGTGTTGGGTTGAGTTGCACTGGGTGTGTGTGTATGTGAGTGGTGTTCATGTGCTCAAAATTGGGCTTCGAGTAGAAGGGGAGTGGAGAAATGGATGGTGGTTGGGCAACCAAAAGTGTCCAACCTCAGAGTGATACTGAATCTCAGTTTCTGGAACTGTGTTTCTTGCATGTTCATGTTTTCTCTGCCTGGAACCCTCCCCATCCCCTTTTTTGCTTTACAACCACTTTGCCTGGCTGACTTCTCACCAATGCCATTACATCTGTAGGTTATGTTCTTAACTGCCAGGCACTGTTCTAGGCTCTGGTAACATAAAGCCAGTCCAGTGTCCACCTTCATGGAACTTACAATCTGGTTGGGGGGAAGTGAGGGGCGAAAATAAAGAAATGAGCAAATAATCGTACTTCAGATGGGGATATAAGAAGTGGAGAAAAATAAATCAAGGTGGGGAAGACTGGGAATGCCAGACGAATCGGTGGTGTACCTGTATTTAATGCTACATTGGCCAAGAGGTCCTGAGAAATAAGTAGTGTCTAAGCAAAGAATTTAAGGACAGGAGTCCTGAGGGTTGCTATATACCTAATAATGCCCCCCGCCCCCAGATATGTCTACATCCTAATTTCTGCAATCTGTGACTATTTCCTTACATGATAAAGGGACTTTGCAGGTGTGATTATATTAAAGATTTGCAATGGGCAAATTACTTTGGATTCTCTTAGTGGGCCCAAGGCATCACAAGGATGCTTATAAGAGGGAGATATAAAGGTCAGAGTCAGTAGTAGGAGATGTTATGACCAAAGTAAGACGTTGCAGTGATGTGAGGATGGGCATCTAGGTGGCCCTTCTAGGAGTTGGTAAAGCAACAGTGGGAAGCCCATACACAAGTATGGGAAGAATGTTCCAGACAGAGGGGCAGCAGGTGCAAGTGTCCTCTGGTAGGAGGTTCCTGGTATGTTGATTCTATTTTATGATCAGCACTTTTTGCCTCTCCACTCTCCCAACACCCAGGCCTTACCTCACTATTAAAATTGCTGGTTGCTTTGTGTTTCTCCTCCTCTGACTATAAACCCCTTGAAAACAGGGACCTAGAGTTTTTCATTGTTTTGTCCCCAGTGCTGGCACAAAGTGAATACTTAAAAAAAAATGCTTTATTTTAGAAGTTGAAGACTCTTCAGGAAATTCTATCTGTGTGTACAAACCCATGGGACCACATGATGGCCTGTAGAGTGGTTTCTTGGGTATTTATGTACCCACTGTCATCTGGATTGTGGACTGGGCAAAGAAAGATACATGATGGGGTACAAAGACTGACTGTCCTCATGGGTTTGAGAGTACTGAGCCGAGGTAATGACATGGCTTCCCTCGTCATCTATGACGTGGTCACAGGCCTGTTCTTTGTGTGAGGGTATTTATTAGTGAGGGTCGCCTGTTAACAGTGATGGGGGTCAAGAGATCACTGTTGTGGCTGGGGGACACCTAGGCCTTAAGGTCACCACCTCATTAAAGATTTTGCTGCTTAGTTCCTGTGTAATCCTTTCTGAGCCCAGCTGCCATGGTAACTGGGACGTTATCAAAATCTGCAGGGCTGAGGATGTACTCTCCTGCCGTGCATCTCTCCCGGGTTGTTTCTGGCTCTCGCCTGCCTCCCAGCTCAAGCACAAGCCTTACCAGCTGGGGAGAGGCGTTTTCATCAGAGCCCTTGGAAGTTGTTCAGGGGGGGTCATATGCTGATTTTCAGGCCGTCTGCTCACCAGCGTCTTCATTATTTCACACTCCAAATACTTGAAACTGCCGTTGGGTCACCCTCAGCTCCCTGCAATTAACCATTGGCTTTGAAAATCCAGCTGTGCTCAGCATTTCACTGATGATTACAGATGCAGGGAAGGAGGTCGAGGCTCTCAAGTAAGACAGTTGTTGCCGGAGGAGGGAGAAAGGGAAGGTGTCAGAAGGAAGATGAGTGTCTGGGTGTGCGTGCAGGGGTCTGCGAAGTGCTAGGAAAGAGAGAGTCTACCCGAGAGAAAGCACACAGGGGAGAGGAAGATGGGGATGGGCTGTGCACTGGTCATTAGGATATGCCGGGAAGAAAGTGCTCACCAGGATGGGGAGGTGCTGTGAGAACCAGGGCGTGCACACACATGTTTGTGTGTTGGGGTTGCACTTAGAGATGGAGCAAGGTTGAGGGGATGTTTATGGAGTACCAGAGACAGAGCAAGGGCCTCTACCTCTGTTATCTCACTTAGACTTCACCTCAAATATACACGTGGCAGGCTTTATTACTCTCATTTATATGACATGGGCGAATGAAGGCTAAGAAAGGCTACACCGCTTGCCAAAATGGCGCAGGGCAAGGATGGCAAGGTCAGGATTCCAACCCGACTCAACCCGAATGCAGACCTTTGGCCCGCTCTAGGATTTATCAGACATTTAAAAACATTACAAATGTCAGTGATACTGTCCCATGTCAGGCGATGGATCTGCCCACTGGAGTTTCAGAGGCCTGAATAGGCTAGGTCATGCCACAGTGACGAGTGACCCCAGCTTGGTGACCTATGAGCTAGCGGTTTATCTTGCAGTCATGCTGCATGTTCATTGTGGTTGGCATCACTCCATGACCCAGGCTGATGGCACAGCCTCGACCTTGAGAGTTGTGTTGTTTGTAATGTAAGAGAAGCAGAGCATGGTGAACTCTAAGCTGACTTTTCTGCTTGGAAGTGTCACACATCTCTTCTGCTCATGTTTGTCTGGCAAAAATCAATTCCCATGGCCAAGGCTGCTGCCAGTGGGGCAAGGAAATAAATAGTCCTCCGAGAAGAGCATCAGATGCTTTTGAGTATCAGCATGGTTGACCACAGGCAGCTAGCAGGTATCCATGAGGCTTACCACCCCGAGGACAGTTGTGGCCTGGGATATGGCACGTGCATGGCTGGTGCCTTGTGGTCTGTACTGGGGCAGGAGTATGCAGTAGTGAGATTAGGAGCTGTGTCACTGTGGGGTTACCTAGCCTCCATGACCTTGACTCCTCATTGGTAAAATGAAGGCAATAGTATCTTACTCTCACAGTTGTTGAGGAACAAGGGAGATTATAGACATATGGCTGTACATATCCAGCAGTCAGTACATGTTATATCGTTTCCCTTCCTCCTGAGTCAGAGTTATGCTTTCCTTGATTTTCAGATCATATATTAAATTTGGATAAAACCATTGAGAGAAATGATACAATAACGAACCTGAGCTGTGTTCCATTAATTTTTTTTTTAAATAAGCACAATGTGAAAATAAGCTCTTATGTTTCTTTACTGCATCTTCCCTTAGTTATACGTCTGCTTATTTGGAATGCTATCAGCCAGACCAAAATGTTTTCCAACAGAAAAGAATTGAGGATTATGTATTTCTTTTGTGCACAGGGTTATTTCACATGTGTTTTAGAGCAGATAGGGTGGAAGAATATTTAAGCTGTTATTGGGTGTGGTTGAAAACTACTGGCCCCAAGCAGAATAGTTCTATATCAAAACTTCATTTGAAAATGAGTTAGATGAGGGTTTCCCAATATGGGTTCCACAAAATGTCAAGACCTGTTTACACGTATGGTGTGATATAGTAGAGGGTAAACACGGCCATAATTCTTTACTCCTCCCTGTATCATGTCCTTTGCAATGTGACTTTGCAGCTTCTGCCATCAGGAGATGAAAATGCATTTTTCCCTGCTTTGAACTTGCACCGACCGGCCTTCTGCTTTGCTTTGTGGTCCCTAGAATGCAGAAGAAGTGATACTGTCCCAGTCTTGAGCTTATGTCTCAAGAGGCCTGTCACGCTTCCACGTGCTCTATGGAACCCTGTCCAGTCACTGGCACTAGCTTCCTAGGAGATGAGAGATCACATGGAGGAAAGAAAAGTTGTTCCCACTGAGGACATCCTAGATCAACCAGCCACCTGCCCACCTGGCAGGTAACCACAGGCCCATGAACAAACTCAAGTGAGATGGCAACCATCCATGTAGGCCTAGCCCAAATTATTGATGTGCAGAATCACCAACCAAATCAATGGTTATTATTTAAAAATGATGCTTCAGGGGATGTCTGGATGGGTCTGACTCTTGATTTTGGCTCAGGTCATGATCTTGCAGTTGGTTAGATCAAGCCCTGCATCTGGCCCTGTGCTGACAAGGCAGGGCTGCTTGGGATTCTCTCTCTCCCTCTCTCTCCCTGCCCCCATCTCCCTCTTTCTTTCTCTCAAAATAAATAAATAAATAAATAAATATCACTTTGGTGGGGTGCCTGGGTGGCTCAGTCAGTTAAGCGTCTGACTTCAGCTCAGGTCATGATCTCACAGTTCGTGGGTTTAAGCCCTGCATCAGGCTCTGTGCTGAACTCTTGCTCAGAGCCTGGACCCTGCTTTAGATTCTGTGTCTCTTTCTCTCTCTGCCCCTGCCCACCTTGCACTCTGTCTCTCACTGTCTCTCAAAAATAAGTAAACATTTAAAAAAAAATTTTTTTTTAATGTCACTTCGGGGCACTAGGATGTCTCAGTCAGTTGAACATCTGACTCTTGATTTTGGCTCAGGTCATGGTCCCAGGGTCATGGAATTGAGCCCCTCTTTGGGCTCTGTGCTGAGCACAGAGCTTGCTTAAGATTCTCTTTCTCTCCCTCTGTCCCTCTCCCCTGCTCACACTCTCTCTCTAAAATAAATAAAATTTAAAAAGAATTCTTAAAAAAATATACTAAAATTAAAATTAAGAAAATGAAACGTCACTTCAGGGATGATTTGATATGCATCAAAAATTAACTGGCATTCAAGGGAAGAAGAGTTCCTTGGAGAAGTAAATGGGAAATATTGGATTAAACAAAGCAAAACCTATTTTGTTTCTATAACCCTTTTCGTGGGTTTTGATGCTACCCTATCACAAGAAGCTCCAGGATGTTTATGATTATATCTTCCATGGAAAAATCTATCTTCCCACCTTTTTCATGTATTAAGATTTCAGGAAATATTTTTGAGATTGTAGATTTGAACAAATATATTGGGTTCATAGAGTGCTTTTAATCTTTTTTATTGAGTTATCAACATTTAAAAATCAGGAATTAGACACTAATATTTGGAAGTGTAAGCTCTCTGAGGGAAGAGATCATCTGTCATGTACAGTGCTACATCCCTAGTTTCTAAAATCTAGGACATAGTAGTTGCTCAGTAAATACTTAGCAAAATAAAGAGTGAGAGAAAAATGGGGCTGTGAACAAAGGTAAATAAAATCATTGGGGTTTTCTGGGAGGGGCTATATGCCACAGAACAGAATAAGCACCTTGAGTGCAGAACCAAGCTATTTTCAGAACTAGCTTATCAAACTGTTATCTCTGGACCTGAGGTCGGGTCCTGTGCTACGAAGTAGGTGCTGTGGACTCAGATTGTACCTAGGGCTGGTTGGTAGCTACTGCCATTAAATCATAAATTGCTAACTGGTGCAGATGTGTGTTATTTTTTTCCAACTTTACTGAAGTATAATTGACAAATATAATTGTAAGACATTTAAAGCATACATTGTGGTGATTTGATATACATATATATGGTAAAAGGATTCCTTCCATCTAGTTAATGAACACATCTATCATCTCACATATTTATATATTTTTTTCTAGATGTGTGTTATTTGATCTCCAAAATACTTTTAAACCTTTGGACCTTGTCACAAGTATTTAAACATCAGGAGATGGCCCATAAGCATGTGGCTTCTCTTGAAACCTCAGAGGATGTGGCACCATCAGACCAGGAGACATTTCTGGCAGTGATGAGCTGGAGGTGAGCAGGAGCTACCTTCTTCGGTCAGGCACACATTTGCTTGCTTGCCACTGTCCTCATCTGTCCTGGTGCACTCTAATGTGTTTTGTTCCTGGCCTCTGCAGGACCACGGCAAACGTGATCCACCCAGGAGCTGCTAAAGTAGCAGGGTGATGATTTGTCTCCAGAAGGGAAGACTGTGCCTGGGTGGGTTAGCTGTCATCAGATCAGCATGGTCTGTCATACCTCAAAGGGGTCTGACATGTTCTGTTTCCCCAGGAGGCTGGTGGAGCCAGCCCAAGTGTGGGGCAGTGGGAGAGGCTGAGTGAGGCTCAAAACAACTAGCAGACGTGAGATATTTCCCAGAAACCTACTCCGTACCAAGCAAGGAGCTAGGGATATGAAGATGAGTAAGACACACAGAATCCCTCCCTCTAGGACTTCATTCAAGTCTATCTGGAAAGACAGAGCTAACTAGGACAGTTTTTAGAAGCTAAGGTAACTGCACATAATAGCACACATTTCAGTGACACTCACCACTCACCAGCTCTGTTCTGAGCTCTCCACAGAGGGTAGCACATTTATTTCTTAAAACAACCCTGTGAGGTAGGCATTGTTACGTTATTGGGTCCAGAGGGCTGTGATGTTCTTTGGCTTAGTCGTCAGTATTTAAACTGAATCAAGCAGATGAGGAAACTGAGCCACAGAGGAGTGAAGTGACTCGCCTATGGCCACACAGCTGGTCAGTCTCAAGGCTGGGACTCAGCCTAGGAGCTTGAGTGCTACAGTGTTTACAGTCAACCATCCGTTCAGCCCAGCTCAGCCAAGACTTCTCAAGAGAGGTGGGGGTTGCACTTTGAAGGCGAAGGAGTTTGGCAGATGTACTAGCGACTGGAAGCCTTTGCAGGCAAGGATGTGAAACCGAAAGGAATTGAGGATTGGCGCTATCCAACAGTGGAGTGCGAAGCACCGTAGATAATGTGGTGATCGTTGTAAGTGGCCATTTCTCATGCTGCAGAGCTGATGGTGCGTGGACAGCATGTGATGGGGGGTTCAAGGTGGAGGCCTCTTTTCAACTGTCACTTCGGTGAGGACAATTTGAAGCAGAAATAAAGTCACAGGAGACAATGGGAACTTGTATATAAATTCCTGACTCGGAGGAGAGCCCCAGGATTCGCTTTCTTTTGCACTGTGGTGGAGAGTCCCAGCATGCCAAGAGGCTCATCCTGGCAGTTCAGTGGAGCTTCTTTCACAGAACCCATGGTTTCTGGATCTATCTGAGATCATCTGTAAGCTCTCAGCACAGTGTCTAATACAGAGTAAACCCTCAGTCACTGCTCCTTCCTCCTTCTCCTCCATTATTTCTCTTCTTCCTCTTCTTTTCCTTTCCCTCCTCCTCCCTTTTTCTTTGTTCCTCCTGCTTCTCTTCTTCCTCCCTCCCACCCTTCTTTTTCTCCTTATTATTATTTATTCTTAGAATTTGGTAGACATGACCCTGTATCAGACCTCTTTGTGGTTTCTTCTCAGCTCTAAAGAGGGCATGTATCAGTCAGGGTCTCAGCAAGAAACAGATGACATAATCATATTGGGTAAATTGAGGAGTCTTTAAGAAAGGAGGTATTTATAAAGGCTTAGGAAGGGCTGGGGATGCCACAAGGGCTATAGCAATGTCCAAACCTAGTAGCAGCAGGTGCCAGTAATGCCTCGAGACTCCAAAGGCCAGCAAGAGTGTATCAGTTGATTTTTTGCTGTGATAATGGACAACCTCAATATCTTAGTGGCTTATGGCAACAAATATGTCTTTCTTGTGCTTATTACCTGAGGGCTGTGAGCTGGCTGTGTTTCTGCTTGACTCTCCTGGGCTCAGCTGCGCTCAGTTGCACTCAAGTGGGCTTAGCTACACATTCGCTCTCATTGGAGAACCCAGGCCTATGTTAGTCTCTTACTGAGACATGCTGTTCTCATGATGGAGGGCAGAATAAGAAGGGCAGAACCAAACCAGGCAAGAGTGCACAAAATGCTTCTGCTCTGAAGAGAGGGTCAGAGCTGCTTACGTGCCATTGACCAAAGCAAGCCAAATGACCAAGTCCAAAATCAGTGGGGTGGGGGTTATAATCTGCCTTGAGAGAGAAAATGGAAATCTGTGAACAAATGATACAAGAGGGAGGAAGTGGTTACTGGAGCTTGGAGACAGAGTTGTGAGGAGAGGTCTCCCTGGCAGGAGCTGCAACTTTGCGTCCAGAGTACAGCCAGCCATGGAGCACAGAGGAGGGATTTGGGAGGAATAAATGCCTCAGGGCCAAGTCCTCCCTCTCTTCAACATCTGGCCAGTTCTCCCTGTGTCTATCCCCACCTGGAAGCCAAAGTCAAGAGAGCTTTTTCTGTGACTTTATAGGTCAGTTTCCTGGGACAGAGAGCAGGCTGAAAAATGTTACAGAGTGAAACTGGAGAGGGAAATGGAGGACGGTTTGCTTCCTACTCAAGGGCATTATAAGCTGATTCGTAATAGGGATACTAACATCGCAGAAAATGTACCACAAGCATTTCTTAAAAAAAACCAGTGACTCCTCATTCTTAAATAACTTAGAAGGAATTCCAGGCTGACGGTTCACAAAGTTAAAATGGGGGAAAAATTAAGATGGCAATAAATCTTCCTCGAGACCATGTTATAAATCTAGGGGAAAGCCCTTTTGGATGACATAAGGCATAACCTTTAACAGCTAATAGTCTAGAAACTGTTTGCAACTGACCGTTCTGAGGCCCTAAGTGGTTTCCATTCCAACATTGTCATTTATCTTGTGATATTTACTTTACTGTGGTAAGTTGCAATGTTTTTTTTTCCCCCCTCAGAGAGTCTGTGATAAAATAAACTCACAAGAGCAAGATGAATGCCAACTTATTAACAAGCATCACTTAGAAGGGAATAAAGCTAAACTGGCCCAGCAAGAGATGTAAGAGTTTTACATCCCTTAACATCAATCTGGAGGAGACGCTCATCTATGCATTTGTGTGTTACAGCCATGTTGATGTAAGGGCTCCAAATTCTGAAATACTCTTGAGCAGGGTAGTGAATGAGGGCAAGGGATCTGTACAGTGCCCTGCATCTTTCTGTTAACTTTTTTCCCCTCAAATTCTTTCCCACTTCTCCCAGGACATAGTACCATCATGCCCGCCACCCCACCCCTGCCCCCCGCCCCGGTGTCCATATACCCTGGACTCTAGGACCTGGACTCCCCCATCAGTCCTATTTTTTGTGTGTGAGAACAAAACCTAGAGTATTGAAGCCACTGTTAATTTGGGCTTTCTTCTCACAGGTGGCCATACTAGTCCTAAATGATATAACCTTTCGTTGGTACACTGATGATTTTAACTTATAGCTGGCCTACCCCAAGGTCTTTGTGAGGTCCGTGTGCTAAGTGTTTGGAGAAAGGTTTGACACAGGGTCCTAGGGGCTCAGAAAGGGGCAGATCTTATCTCTTCCTGAGGGGAGTAGAATCTCCTCAAGTTGGGTAGCATACCGATGCTCTAGTTTCAAGGTGAGCTAGTCACTCAGCAATTTGGACTACAAAATGTATGTTGCACTCAGTTGGCTCTCTAGGAGGGCCCAGCCCAAAGACACCCCCAACACTACTTGCTGAGGGCTTGGCCACCTCCTGGTTCTCTCTTGGTCAAGGGCAGTGTATGGAAATGTGACTCATCTGAGATGAATGTCATCCATCTGAGATATCACCATCCTGGGATGCTAGGAACCCCTGTGGTCATAAATGGCTGGACAGGAGCTATGGAATCCAAGATGTTGAAGTCATCAATTGAGATATCCAGCAAATTCATTTGGCAAATGAGGAAATGACACAACTAGGAAAAGACAGAGCTAGGACAATGATCTGGGTCTCCTACTTTCCAGTTTGGTGCTCTTTCATGAATATGGTATCTGATGTTGCCTGGTATGTTAGTCCAGATTCCCCAAGAAGCTGATGCCAAGACAGGATTAAATGTGTAGGAATTCTCTTAGGAGAGATGCCTGTTAGAGAAAATGGGGAGGGAGCTGGAAAACCTCGGGAGAGTTAGCAGACCATGTTGCAAGTCAGACTCCAAATGAAGGAGAGAGGGAGGGAAGGTTGGGTTAAAATGGGTTAAAATTTTACAGACTTCTGTGCAGCCTTAGGAGAGCCTAGCAAGGCTGTTGGTGAGTCTTTGACAGTCAGCCCCCAGAAATATGTTGGCTTTGATGTCCTTGATGGGAAGCAGCCCATGGGAAGTGTGGCCTGAGCACAGATGCAACAATGGATTTCAGAGCTGTATCCCTTGGTCAGTTATGGTTCCTGTAGTTAGAGGTCTTAGTCTCATCGCTGCCATAGCTGGCATTGCTCCTCTGCCCACACTTTTACACCTGTAATATAATTTATGTTTTTGTGTATCCCATTCAGTGTTTTTATGGACAATGGACAAGTACAGATAGGTATATTATTTTTGTGAGGACGGACATGGCTGAGTCTTCTCTTTCTTATAGACCTGACAGTGGATTCTGAGACATGCAGTTCAATCAGCTGAGCTGCCCTTTGGTGGGGAGAGGTCCAGTCACTCAACCTGATAAATACAGCCCTAAATATAAATGATTGGATCAAAGCAATTGCCATATCTTTCTTTTCCACATTTGTCTGGAAGCAACTCAACAGGATTGCTGGTGAAGCTCATTGATGTTCTCTAAAAAATTGTATGAGGTGAGACCTTATGCAAATTCCAGCTATAGACATGTAGCTAATTCTTCATCATTGGATTTCCATGTTTCTCTTCTTGTTCCTTTAAGCCAGGGCTGCAAGGCAAATGGAGGACATAAATATGTGTTATATACTGAGGACTCTGACCCTCATATGTAATCCAGAGAACACAACAGTGCATCTGGAAAGACCTGGAGACTCAAGCTTCTAAGGGGCTGCATGCATTTATTCTGCTTAGTGACTACTTAGCACTCTCCAAAATCAGAAATCCTGAAGGTTGGGCAGAGTGGTAAGGGTCTTTGGGACTGGTCCGGGTGGAAGCAAAGTGTATAACAGGTGCTGTGCACCTAACTCCCTGTTTTCTCTTCTCTGATGCTGGTGCTCATATTGCCAGAGGAAGGCATTCATTTACTTTAAAATTCAATAAACATTTATAGCATACTATTTATATGGGGCCACAGAGATGGATAGAACATGGTTTTCATCCTCAGGTAGCTCACAGTGTGGAGGGTTGAACGACTCCTAGACAGAGATTTAAATCCAGTGTGACAGGGCACTGTGAGTATGGTGAGAATAAGAGCCAGTGTGAGAAAAAAAAAAAAGTGCTACCAGAAACCAGAGGAAGAACATATAACTTAACCTGGAAGAAGCATTATTTGGGTCCTATGAGAAAAGGTATAGTCTACCAGTGAAGGATGGGGTGGGAATGGAACTCTCAGCCTTGTGAACAAAAGCACTGTATGTGTAATAAATTATAGGCAGTTTGTGTTGCTAGAGCAATACCTCTCAAAGTATGGTCCCAAGACCACTCAAGAGTTCCTGAGATCTTTTCAAGGGGGTCAGGATGTCTCATTCTCTCATGGTTTTAATGTCTCATGTCTCATTCTCTCATGCTGTATTAAGTGTGATATTACAACAGATTAAATGCAGAAGCAGATATAAAAATGTAGTTGTCTGTTTTTTAGTCAGACAGGTAAGAGATTTGTAAATATGTAAAACAATGTCACTCTTATCACTAATGTTTTTGTTTGTTTTGAAAAACATAGTTGTTTTTCATAAAATATATCTTATATATTTAACATGTAATGGCCTCATTACTGTTAGTTTAAATCATTAATAAAATGTTTTAAAATTTTCTTAAAGTTCTAATACATAGATATAAGTAGATAAATATAGTAGATATAATGCTCAACATTTTTTTAAAGACGATAAAGTGGTTACATTACATTGCAAAAGGGAGAGACAGAAAGGAGACCAAGACAGAGGCTAGGGCTAGTGAGAAAGCAGGCAAGTGGCTGGGACAGAGTAGTTGACAACTGGTCAGTGTAGGAGCTTAGATAGACACAGAGGCAGAACGAGAAGCTTGAACTGTATTTTAAGTGCAGGGAAGCCACTGGGATTTTTCACACAAGGGAGTGAGATGATCTGAGTTTTGTTTTAAAATATTACTCTGGCTGCTTTGTGGAGAGTGGATCATGGGAAGGCAAGAATGGGAGCAGGGAGACCCATTCTGCTATTTTATTGTAGTCCAGGGAAAAGATAATGGTGGTCTGGATAGAAGAGTAACCAGAGAGGTGGATATAAATTATCCAACTCTTGGCATTTTGGAGAATGTGCCTATGGGTCTACGTGACAAATTGGATGTGTATATGGAAAGGGCAGGGAGGGGAAGAGAAAGGGAGTGATTGGGGATGTCTCTTGGGTTTTTGGATGGATGATACTTCCTTTTACTGAGATGGAGGAGGGGCAGATTTTGGAAGCAGAGCAGGAAATCATGAGCTTTCTTTTGGAAATGCAGAGGTTGGGGTTGCCTGCAAGAGATACAAGCCAAGATCTCATCAGGTAGGCAGTTCTATATATGACTCCATAGCTCAGAGGGGAGGTCAGGGCTAGACTGTAAATTTGGGAGGCGTGGAGATATTGGGGTCATTTAGAGCCCAGACCTGGATGAGATCACCAATGAAGAGACAGTGTAGACAAAGAGGTGAGGCTATGACAGAGTTGGGTGTGCTGACACTTAGAGTACAGGCAGGCATGTTGAAAACATGCCAGGCCATGTGCTGGTGGTTGGCCATGCATCATTTTATTCGACCACTTAGTCTCAATTTGTTCCATAGTATTTTTGGTCATCTGTATGCTTTGCTTCTCAAATCTGACCAAAATTGGATAATCTAGTCCACAAGACTCAAGCAGTAATAACTATTGGCTGAATTGAACAAAGGATGAATGTCTTACGACTGTGAGTCCTCACATAAGAAAGCTGCTTCCTGGCACTTACTGTGAGAAGAAGGACACAAGAGAGGCAGCTGGAGGAGGGAGGGAGGCATCTGACTAAGAAGAAGTCTCCTCACCCTATCTGATAGAAGTGCTTGGCAATGAACCCAGCTCTATGAAGAAAGGAAAGCCAGGGACATTGTTGCTGCCAGGAATATTAGGGACAGGCTGCCTTGTTCTGAAATTTTGGCCCATCTAGTCACTGATCTTATACCAGTGTAGAGAGAAAAGATCACAACAGCATGGTGGCATCCTTTTGGTACAGCCCTAATTGTCATGTGCTGACATCAGTAAGATGTTAGAGAATGGACATTGACACTCAGTTTCTATCTTTTTTAAGAACATACTTCAATGTAGATGGAGAGCTGCTGGTAACAAATACTGGACTTCCCTTCTTCCCTTTCTTATATAGAAACTTCTAAATATTTTTGTTTTATATATTTAGCCATTATAACAGAAAGATACATGTGTCCTATATTTTAGATCAAGGGCTCTCTGAATTCTGTATATTTCCCATTTTAAAAATCCCAACAAATTCTAGACATGTAAGTAGATGACATGGGTTCTAGCCTTTTTTCTCTTGCTATGTGATGATCTTGGGCAAGTCATTTAGCCTTATTGAGTCTCAGTTTCTTTTTTTCTTTTTTTTAAGTTTCTTTATTTTGGAGTGGGGAGGGGCAGAGAGAGATGGAGAGAGAGAATTCCAAGCAGGCTCTGCGCTGTCAGAGCAGAGCCCGATCCAGGACTCAATCTCATGACCATGAGATCATGACCTGAGCCGAAATTAAGAGTCAGATGCTTAACTGACTGAGCCACCCAGGCACTCCGGGTTTCAGTTTCTTAGTCAGAAAAAAAAAAAAAAAAGTAGGGGACTGAGGAAGCTTGATATAAAGGTTAGTGAATATTCTAGAAGCAGACACCCTGGGAGTGTTCTGTGAAATTTGTATACACAAATGAATAAATAGGGAATATTTATAAAGGATGCAGAAAACCACCTGGAATATTCAGAGATCAGGCTGTTCTGGATCATCAGACAAAATATTCCATCAGTGATTTGGCTTAGGTTGCAAGCTATATATTGTCTTTATAAACAACAAAGTTAGATGCCCCCAAATCAATTCTTTTAATTGGAATAACAGAGAAATAGCAAATTTTGCAGAAGGGCAGGAGTATGAGTTATTTCTGCAGCCAAATCTTGAATTAGCTAATATTATATTTTCATGTATTCTTTGGGATGCCATATAGTAGGACACATTTGGAACACATATTCAGCAAACATCTACTGAGCACTTACAATGTGCCACTGTGCTAGGCACTAGAGATAAGAAAGCAGATATAAGAAATGGACAATGTCCCTTCCCTCTTAGAGAAAATAGTCTAATGGGAGATACAGACAAGGGAAGATAGTCACAATGCATGTGGGAAGTGCTTTCAGGGAGGAAATACAGAGGAGAGAGCCGAGTACAGATGTGGAGGTGAGCATGTCAAGAAGGTGTCTTAGCTTGGGCTGCCTAATAAAATACTAGAGCTGGGTGGGTTAGACAAAGGGATGTATTTTCTCATAGTTCTGGAAGCAGGAAGTCCCAGATAAAGGTGCTGGCCAATTAGGTTTCTGGTGAGAGCCTTCTATCTGGCTTGTAGAGGGCTGCCTTTTCACTGTGTCCTCACATGGCAGAGAGAGAGGGATCGAGAGAGAGAGAGAGAGAGAGAGAGAGAAGCTCTCTGGTGTCTCTTCTTATACGGGCACTAAACCCAACATGAAGGCCCCATCCTCATGATCTCATCTAAACCTTACTAGCTCCTGAAAGCCCTATCTCAAAATGCCATCACGTTTCAGCTTAGGGCTTCAACATAGACATTTGGGGGGGCATACAGTTCAGTCCATAGCAGAGGCTTCCTGGAAGAAGTGAGGTCTAAACTCATACCTCCTGAAGCAGTTTACTGGGGGAGGGAAGATTGACTTAAGGAGAGACGGAGGCTGGAATCGAGAAATGTTCAAGCTGAGCATCCCAGATTACTTACTATTTTCCCACTTCCTGGGTTTTTAAACAGGATTTTCTCACCACCTGGAGGCTCTCATTCCCCCTGATGACCTTGTACCTGTGTCTCTACACTCTGATCCCAGGCTCTCCCCTCCCCCAAGCAAAGTTCATCTTATTGTCCTGCACACTGTCAAAGCAGACATTGGTGCCTCTCTGGAGAGCTCATTTGTGTCCATCCCATCTCATATTTATATATGTATATATGTTCCTATAAGGAAACAGCTGTAAATATGTGACTGTAAGATGGACCCAAGTAAGCAAAGGCAAGGTCTTCTCTTTTTTTTCGTGCCTCCCCAAAAGTGTCTAGCACTGTACCACCATATACTGATCATTTAGCTTTTACTTAGCAACAAACCATCCCCAAAACTTAGTGGCTTAAAACAACAAACCTTTTTTTTTTTTTAATTTTTTTTTCAACGTTTTTTTGTTTATTTTTGGGACAGAGAGAGACAGAGCATGAACGGGGGAGGGGCAGAGAGAGAGGGAGACACAGAATCGGAAACAGGCTCCAGGCTCCGAGCCATCAGCCCAGAGCCTGACGCGGGGCTCGAACTCACGGACCGGGCCGCGAGATCGTGACCTGGCTGAAGTCGGACGCTTAACCGACTGCGCCACTCAGGCGCCCCTAAAACAACAAACCTTTTATTTAGTTCATGTTTTCTGTAGGTTATCTGTGTGATTCCTCTGGTTTAGGCAAGGGCAGATGATCTTTGCTGGGCTCTTTCAAGTATCTGTGGGCAGCAGGCAGGCAGACTGATGGCTGGTGATCTCAGATGGCATCACTCACATGTTGTAAACCATTTGTAAACAGGGGCACCTTGATTTTCCTCAGTGTGCCGTCCATGATCTGGCCTCTGATTCCTTGTCAACATTTTGTCCATGAACCCTTTAGGCTAACCATCCTCGTTTATCCTTTTCTCTCAGAAGGCAGGGACCATGTTGTTTCGCTCAGTGCCATTCGAGTCCTACTGAATGAATGAATGAAGAAACTTAGCGTGCTGCCCAGAATAAGCCACACTTAGTGATGGGGGTAAGATGAAGGATTCTACCATGCCATTTTGCACCTCTGCAGCCCCACTCCTCCTTCAAAGTTCTGTTCAGATGTCATCTCTTTGGAAGCTTTTCATTATTCCCTAGCCAAATTAATCAGACAGTCTTCTGTGTTTTCACAGCACTTTCGATGGACCTTTATTGTAGCATGAGTCATATGATGCTACTTACTATGTATGTGTCTCTTTTGCGACTAAACTGGGAGGTTCTTGAGGTGATGTGATAGGATGGATCTGCTCATAACATGTCATCGGTGTGTCCGCACTTTGAATCCTCAGTTCAGCCATTTACCATTGTGTGACTATAAAATGGGGTCCACTCAATAACATTTGTTCTACAAATATTTGTAGATTTTCTTCTGTCTGCCAGGCACTGAGCTGACATGGGGGATGAAGTAGAATTTCCATTCTAGGGGATGAAAAAACAGGGAAACACACAACCACATTCTTGCATAATTCTTATGTACTTACACATCTGTGATACGTGATGTGAGAGGGAATAACAGGGACCCACTTAATAGGGTAGCCAGAAAGTCTTCTCCAAGCAGGTAGTTTCTAACTAGAGACTAAGGACAAAGGGAGGCCAACCACATGATCATTGGATGACGTGTTCTAAGCAGCAGGAATGGTAAATATGGAGTCCAAGTGAAGGAAAGACCTGAAGGACAGCTAATATGACTAAAGGCAGGGAGTGAGAGGGAGCATGGAGGGATGTGTCTGGAGACATGGCTGTTTTGTAAATAGCTGTGCCCTCATTATCTGTGTCAGATATAATAGGTGCTTAGTAAAAACTTGCTGGATGAATGAGTGAATGAATGAATGAATAATTGAAAGATTGGAATGGGCTATGACAGGGTGAGAATTTCCCGTGGTTCTTTTCTTTGTCTTCTTGTGTCCAGCAGACTGTGGCACACAGATCTCTTCTAATGGGCTGGGCAATGTGGAGAACACCCTACAAGTGGGTTTTGTTGGCTCTTGTTACTCTACTCCACCCCATTTCACTGTGCTGGGTGCTTCCTCAGGACAGGATCCCCACGTCATGGGATGCCATCACTCTCACCTCACTAACTGCCAATCTGGGTAGCTCTCTTGCCCAATAATAGAACCGATGAACTGAAGTCTCTGGGGATCAATTGCCATGTTCCATGAGCAGCAAACCAGCTCCTGTTGTCTGACCGCCATTTAAATAAGGCTGTTCCTAATATCTCCCCACAAGCACCCCTCTCTAAGATACAGAATGGAGACAAATATGACAGAATCACCAGAGCTTCACTCAGAACTACATCTGTTTCCCTATGACTAAGGCTTTGTCACTGATCCAAGCTTCTTTGCTGACCCTCTTCTCAGTTAGGGTGAGAGCTCTCCCAGGAGGCTTCTCAGTCTCTTATGTAAATGTCCTGCTGGCAGCCCAGCCCTCCCCCCCACTCCACCGCCCCTGCTATAGCTCATTAAGTATGTTTATATACCTGTGAATCCCAGAGGTGGACATAGATTAGCCTCAGGCTGGGGCACCCGGTAGGTCTGAAGCTACCTTCTTTTCTTCTCCTCCCTCCTCAAAAGCTTACTTTTCTCTTCCTTCTCTGAGGAAAAGTCTGGTAAAGGCATTTGAGATACAGATTATTGATGGAGCATAAAGTTTTACATCTGCCAGAGAAGAGCTGAAATTCGAGAGGATGACTCCTTAAGTGTAGGGAGGGGTTTGAAATCATATAACGGGCATCTCTGCATTGCACCCTTGCTTAAAGCTGTTCTTTCCTGGACTGGTGCTCGGTACTACTGGCAGGGTAGGTGGGGCTGAGGCGAAGAGCAGCTGCTGTGCCAGCGAGCAAAACCCAACGAGTCACTCGCCAGCTAACAGGAAGTTGGGTTGCTCTGTCAATTTGTCAGTCACAACAAGACTCGGGCTCTGGAGCCAGGCATACTTGGTGCTGAATCCCATTTGATCATTGACCCGGTCTGGGAACATAGGTCACATTGTCTCCCTGTGCCTTACTTTCCTCATCTGTGAAATGGGTAGAATAATAGTTAAGAGCCCTGATGTCAGAATCAGACTCCATCACTTGCTATCTATATGAACTTTGGCAAGTTATTTTAGCTCCCTGTGCCTCAATTTCCTCGTCAAATGGTGAAAACTATTAGTATACTTCCCTTGCCTGGTTGTTGTAAGTATTACATTGGTTGATTCACAAGGGGCACTTAGAACAGTGCCTGGCACATAGTAAACACTGCGTGGCTATTTGTTATTATCGTGGATATTATTATTGTTAGTGCCTACCGCATAGGTTGTGTAAAAATCAACGAGACAGAGAGCGTGTAGGACCTTGCCTGGCACGGGATGCATTTCAGCTAGTGCTTTTCTTAGGGTAACAACAACACAGTGCTGTGAGCATGCGAGGTGCCTGCACTCAACTCTGTGTGAACTTCTCGAGGTGAAGTTTACAAGTTTAGGAGAGGGAGGGCTCTCAAGCTTGTTTTGCATGTTCACACACTTACTCTAACGACCCAGCTTTCTCCAGCATCTTCTGTGAGGAATGTCAAAAGCTTTCAAGCATGTAGGAGCTGCCCTTAATCACTGATAAGGGGAATAAATGAGAGGAATACAGCCGCGCGATATTAGAGCATGGTGGGTTTATGGTGTCACGTTAGGGGTGTTCTGATTTCTCTGCTCTATAAAACACCCCATATAAACTATAAAATAAAATATTTACATTTTTACATACCTAGAAGTACTGGGTGGGTAGAGTGAAGTGACTTGGTAGATTTCCAAATCCATGAGGCTTGGGGGATTCTGGTTTTGCTTCACCTGATGCAAACTGATACTCCATGGATTCTATGGAAAGCACATTTTTCTGCTTAAGTTATTCTTTTTTGGGGGGCTGGAGACCATAGTGGCTGTGGAAGAGCCTGAATAGAGGCTGCTGTGGCATTTTGAATGAATGGTCACCCAAGTTTTTGATAACTGGAGCAGGGGGATATACATATACATATATATATACACATACACACACACACACATATATGTATATATACACACACACACATACACACACACACACACACACACACACATATATATATATATATAATTAATTTTTGTTTATATGAAAAGGAATTTTAAAGGCATGCAATCTAAAAATTTCTACTTGCAGCTGGTTAGTTTTCTGAGCCACCACAGAGACAGAGCTAACACCCTGCCAAAGTTTAATCATAAACTGATAGCTGTAACTTGCGGCAAGAAGTGTGGGGGGGAAACCTGATTTAATAAGCGGACAGATAAGTCAAACACCCACAAATGGTAATTTATGGCTGCAAAGGGCAGTGTTTTAAAATCACCCTAGTGAGTTATATGTTTCTGAAAAAGTAACTATGTATCTGAAAAATTATGTTCTTTGGTAATACTTTAGACAATATTTTTTTGGCCGTGTTGCCTCACTAAGGTTATAAATAACATGGTCCCTTCTACTTTTATTTTCCTAGATTAGCTAGTTGCCACCAGCTCCAGTTTCCTGGCTGTAATAGAATTGCATTCTGTTCAGCTGCAAATGCTTCGTCACTCCTCCTCACTGTCACCTCAAGGCACGGATTTCAGCTGCCCATCGGGAGCTGAGTGCCTTTGGGGATCCTTTCTTCTGATCCAGTTGCCCTGTTGCTCTTCCATAGCTACTCCACAGGCTGCCATCTTGAAAAGAAAGCAAGATATTTCTTGCTTATTCATTCACTCAGTTATCCGTTTTTCCCAGAAGGCCTTGAAGCTGCAAGTACTTGTGGGTGTGTCCAAAGCAGGCTGCCAGCTGGGGCAGCTTGTATTGCCTTCCCAAGCTGTGCATCTAGGGGAAGCAGAATACACGGCCCCAAAGTATGCCCCTTTGGCATGTGGATTCTTTTGAGCTGAAGACAATTCAGGCCCAACAGACTCAGGAAGAGCTGTTTACCTTCCTTCCCCAGTAGTGCCTGGCACATAGTAAGTGCTGCATGACTATTTGCTGTTGTTTTTGATATTATTACTGTTAGTGCCCGCCTCATAGGTCATGTGGGAATGAATGAGATGACAAGCAAGCAAGGGCTTCCTCAGCACTCCTGCGGAGGCAGCAGCTATCCGTCACTGGGCATCATGGCTGACCTCAGACCTCTGGTGAAGCCCGAGATCGTTAGAAACAGGACCAAGAATTTCATCTGGCACCAGTCAGACTGCTATGTCAAAATTAAGTGCAACTGGTGGAAACCCAGAGGCACTGACAATAGGGTGCGAAGAAGATTCAAGGGCCAGATCTTGATGCCCAACGTTGGTTACGGGAGCAACAAGAAAACAAAGCACATGCTGCCCAGTGGCTTCCGAAAAGTTCCTAGTCCACAAGGTCAAGGAGCTTGAAGTACTGCTGATGTGCAACAGATCTTACTGTGTAGACAGTGCTCACAGTGTCTCCTCCAGGAACCGCAAAGCCGTTGTGGAACGAGCAGCCCAGATGGCCCTCAGAGTCACCAATCCCAATGCCAGGCTGTGCAGCAAGGAAAATGAATAGACAGCTTATGTGCACATTGTATTTGTGTTAATAAAACCATAAACTACAAAAAAAAAAAAAAAGCATGCAAGGAGCTTAACTGTCTTGAAGGAATTTAGATACGGGAACTGTACCAGGAGAGAGCTAATGCCAAAGTAACTTTTTACCATAAAGACTTATCTTCATGGCACCGCAAACATTTGTCTATCAAACATTTGCTCTTCTCATCTTCCTATGAATTATCTTCCTCCCCTTTGGCACCTCAAACCTCTGCCCCTTTCTCCTGGGCTCAGGATGGCATATAAGTCTCAATTACCTGACTGTCTTTGGGGCTCCTGCATATATGAAATTTGTTTTTCTCCTATTAATCTGTCTTATGTCAACTTAATACTAGACCAGTCAGGGAAACTAGAAGGGAAAAAGGGAAAAGTTCTCCTCTCCTACAAGCATCTACCTGGAAGAAAGGGCACCTCTGTCTAATATACACAGAGGAACTTCATCAGCTACTGAAGGGCTTGGTTAGGAGCACCGAGAGCCCATGGGAGAGGCTTTGTCTCAGGGAACATCTGTGTTTCACTGCCATTTAGCCATCAAACACCCTGGAAATGGGATTTGGAGCCTGAGGAGTTTTCTGCATTTTCTCACATTAGTTTGGCCAAGCAGGGGTTCTTAAGAACAATGATAGCAGCATCAGTGAGGACAACAGTAAACAGTGGCCGATTGTATTTTCCAAAATTGATTGCAGGCATATCTTCATTCTGCATGTTCTTCTACAATGTGAGCTTGCTATTCCTGATCACAAGTGAAGTCCATTTCTATACTCCCTTGAGCCCCATTAGTGCTTTGACCAGTAGAATGTGGTGGAAGTGACCCTGGCATTTCCATAGCCCTTTTCATGTCCTGGTAGCCTCCACCCTAAGAGGCCAGCTGCCATGAACACTGGGAGACTCCTCTGTGACCACCAGGTCATGAGAAACTCATGTGGGGAGACCAGGGAGGAAGGCATCTGTGTGAAGGAGCCGTCTCAGAGAGGTAGCCCTGGTGAGCCGTCAGATGACCCCAGGCCCAGCTGTCCTTTGGGTGCATCCATACAGAAACCCCCAAACTAGATGGGCCCAAATGTGGCCAGTCAACCCACAGAAATGTGAGGGAGAAGACACTGCTATTTTAAACCACTAAGTTTTGGGGCATCTTGTTGTGTAGCAATGATACCCAAAACACCCTTCCTGCCTTCTGCTGCTTCCTTTGAAAACATAATTCCATTTTTTTTGAACTGAATACTCTTTTGCTTCTTGCAACTTCATTGCCAGGAACTAGAACCATGGAGAAAATGAAGAATATAGGATGTGATAGAAATCTCATTGTAAAGATTCCTGGTCAGCACAGTCCACATTTCTCATGAGCTGGTTTTTGGTTTGTATTTCCTCACTTCTCATTTTGCCTTGTTTCTACCTGTCCTGCTCTTTGACATAAGATACATGAAAAAGGGGGCACTTGAGTTGACTCAGTCATTGGTTAAGCATCTGACTCTGGATTTTGGTTTGGGTCATGATCTTGCAATTTTGTGGCTTAGAGCCCCACATCAGGTTCCACGCTGAGAGTGTGGAACTTTCTTGGGATTCTCTCTCTCTCTGTGTCTCTCTCTCTGCCCCTCTTTGGTGCTCTCTCTCCCAAGTAAATAAATAACCTTAAAAAAGAGAGAGAGAGAAAGATACAGGAGAATATATGGACTCCATTCATTCATGTTTTTATTTTAGTCATAGGTCATGGAGGTGACAGTTACTGAGAGCCCAGAACTCCTGGCTATGGCAGGGGGTGGGGGGGGGGGTGGTGTCAAAGAAAAGAAAGCAGCTTCCTTGTCCCTGTGAGACTTATCACTAGTCAGGGAGACATGCATAGGAACAGTGAATGACACCATACAGTAATGCCACAGGAAATCTATCAATGAAGTACTTCAGAGAAAAGGAATTTCTACCCCCCTCTCTCAAGGCCACAAGCAAGAGAAAACTTGAGGGACTTAACTGGGCTGAGTCGGCAATGCTACACTCTGTGCCTGGGATGCCCTCTCTGAGGAAGGAGCCCTGCTTTGTGGTCATGAAGATGGTCAACGAGTGGCTGGCCACGGTTAGCTCTTTGCAATGCTGAACTGCTGACGGACTTCCACTTTGACCATTTGAATGTACTCTCTTTCCTACTCCACCCAAACACTTCTGGGCTCGGGCTCCAGTGGCACTGAATGGTCTGACTTACTTGCTTTTCCCTGCCTTGTATTGTTCACTATTTCATATGTACACATTCGACTTCTTTAGGGAAGGTCTTCTTTTTCTCGTTTACTCCTGCTATGGGTAGGGCACTTAGAACTCAGTAAGCATTTCACAGTTGATTGGTTGGAACTGGATTGGCTGGATCACGAAAAACTTAGAAGTAAAATGTTCAGATACTGAAAGCCTTAGAGGTATTAAGTCATTTGCAGAACTCTTAGCACATGTCACGCATGGAGCTGAGCACTTTCCAGTCCCTGACTTATTACAACTCGGTAAGGTAGGTAACATTATTCTTATGTTGTAGCTGAGGAAACTGAATCTTAGAGAGTAAGCTACCCTGGTCAAGATCATATGGTGAGTGAAGCCTGCATTTCAGATCCACGGCACTTGAATTCTGAGGTTTACGCCTCTACCATGATGCCCCATTTTCTTACCTTTGGAGTCCAATGTGCGGGTCAAGTGGGGCTGTCCGTCAAATGGAGTGCAGTTTTTATGTGTCTGGTTTCCCAATTTCCCCATACTTTCCAATTCTAAAGCTAATATACTTGGGTTTAAATTTAGCAATCTCTCATTTCCAGCCTCTAACTTAGTTTGGATATCATATCCAAAAAGTTGGATCCAATGTGTATATTTCTTGTGGAAGCAAAAAAGTGCAAACCTTGCAGCATCTGTTACTTATAATTGCTCTGCATTAAATTACCATTTTGGATTTAAATTTGAAAAAAAGTACATTTCAATACCAAGACTTTGATGTGGAAATGAACAAGGGTGGGAAGTAACTGATACCCTCCATATTTTTAATAGAGGAGATGTATAAGAAAATCCAAAGTCAAGGGAAGGTTCCCTGGTTCTTGTTCTTAGTCTTTGGAGGAGATTGCGGAATGTCACACTTGTGCTGGTGTTGAGGACCAGGACTTACAACACGCATCCTGAAATCTAGACTGGTTAGCCTTGAAATGTTGCCTCAAGCTCTTCCCAATTCCCATTCTGTCTACAGTGGTTGTAGGTCCTTCTCTACTACATCCAGCTCAGCTCCTGGTTGGGAGACCCACATGGAAGCCAATAGCATGCACCATCAGCGGCCTGTAATCAGCATGTCTATGCTTATAAATCCAGTGAATGTGGCAGGGGTCAGGGGAACTCATAGAAATCAATAAGAAAAAAACTAGTTGGCTAGAAAGGGAATAAAAGATGCAAATAGGATATAATCATTTGCTAGGGCTGCCATAACAAACCACCACAGACCTCGTGGCTTAAACAGCAGAAATTTATTGCTCATAGTTCAGGAGGCTGGGAAGTCCAGGGTCAAGGTGCCTGCAGGGGTGGTTTAATTCTGAGGCCTCTCCTCTTGGCTTGCAGGTGGCTACACGTCTTGCTGTGTGTTCTTTCTGCCTCTTCTTTGCATGCGTGCAGGGAAAGAGAGCCATCTTTCTAGTCTCACTTATAAAGACACTAATCCTGTTGGACCAGGGCCCCACCCTTGTGACCTCATGTAACCTTAATTATTCCTTTAGAGGCCTCAGCTCAAATTCAGCCGCACTCAGGATTAATGCTTCAACATATGAATTCTGGGGGGACACAAACATTCAGTCCATAACACGGGGCATTCACAGAAACGGTAATACAAATAATCAGTACACAGGCACTATTATGTTTTTAACAACATTAATGATAATTAATTTGGAGATTATTGTATCCTAAATGTTGTTCTAAGCATTTGGCATCTCTTCACTCATGATATACTTTTAAGACCTCTATGGCGATGTAGGTTCTATTATTACCTTATTTGGCAGAAGAGGAACCTGATGTATAGACAGGCTAGGCAACTTTGCCAGGGTCACACAGCTCAGCAATGGCAGCACCAGAATTCAAGCTCAGGAGCTGGCCTCTGAGTCTGAGCTCTTGACAACTCTCTAAGATGCTCAGGCTGTTCATAGGTACAAACCGGAATGATACACTAATTTTTAGCCATTGGAATGATAAAAATTTGAAAGCTTGATATATTGATACATCTATTGTTGGCAAGAGTTTGGGGAAAATGACATCTGTACACACCTTGGGTGGAAGTGGAAACTTTTGAAAGGCAATTTGACAGTAAGTATTAAAATTAAGTATGTGTGCATTTATACATTGAGCCAGCAAATCAACTTCTGGAAATTTGCTTTATAGATATGCTTACAAAATTATGCCAAGAGGGTGCAAGGATATTCACTGCAGCTTTGGTGTGAGTTAGTCAAAAACCTGGAGTTGATGTAAATGTCAACCAATAGGGCAGGGTTTAAAGAAATTGTGATGATTTGATGGAATGTGGGTGTGGGAGCACTGATACGGACATATCACAAACATATACCGATATGTTCTATTCGTTTGTTAAGGCTGCCATAACAAGATACTGCACACTGGGGGGTGGAAACAACAGAAATCAATGTCCTCACAGTTCTGGAGCCTGGAAGTCCTAGAGACCTCTCCTTTACTTGCAGATGGCAACCCTTTGGCTGCCTGTTCACATGGTATCCCTGTGTGTGCGTGCCCCTGGTGTCCTTCGCACATCTTAATTCTCTCTTCTGATAAGGACAGCAGTCACATCAGATTAGGGGCAACACTAAGGCCTCTTTTTACCTTAATTACCTCTTTAAAAGCCATTACCTCCAAATATAGTCACATTCTTTTTTTTTCTCTCTCTTTAAAAAGGTTTTTGTGTGCATGGTTTTTTTTATGTCTATTTATTGTGAGAGAAAGAGAGAGAGACACACACAGTGCGGGCAGGGGAGGGGCAGAGAGAGAGAGAGAGAGAGAGACAGAGAGAATCCGAAGGAAGTTCCTGTGCTGAGCTGTCAGCACAGAGCCCGATGTGGGGCTTGAGCCCACGAACTGTGAGATCATGACCTGAATTGGAGTCGGATACTTAACTGACTGAACCACTCTGGTGACCCTCCAAATACAGTCACATTCTGAGGTACTAGGAGTTGGGGCTTCAACATAGGAGTTTTAGGGGACATAATTCACCCATAACATACGTGGAAAAGATAGATAATCTTACGAATAGTATATTGTCTTATGTGTAATTTGGAAAGCTACATAAGGCTGGTATATGCATTGACAATTTTTTCTGTAAAGCTCTGCAAGAAACTCTGAAGCAGACTTACTTTGGGGGTAAAAAACTAGATGAGCTTGGAGTGTGGTTGAGGGTAAACACCTGTTTTACTTTTCTTTCTATGTTTAATATTCTGACCATGTGGAAGCATTGCTTTATTTTATTGTTCAAATCTCAGCAAAGGCTACCTACATAGAGGGATTGATTATGCAACATTTTTGCCTTTAATTTTTGTTGAAGAACATCATAGATATTATTAAAATTAGAAAATATATACTCTTAAAAAGGAACAAGAAAATTGAGAGGAAATGGACCGCTTATATATGTGGAGAGATTACTGGTTTATGCTTAACTTTGTTTTCAGTATGTTGTGATATACTGATGGTCTTTGAAAAGAACTTCTATACTGTTTCATAACCCATGGTCCCATCCCATTTTTCTGGTGTTATTTCAATTTATAAAGTTTTCTTGAAGGTTAACCTATATTAGGAAAGCATTGTGTCTTCTCTTCCCTGGAAATGGTCCAACAAGAAAAAAAAAAAAAAGACATTACTATCAACTTTTGACTATCTCAATTCTATTGATCTGCTTTAGGGATTAAGCACAGCAAATTATTAATCACTGCCCACCTTCTGTTACCAGCAGGCTCCTGGGTCACCTTCTCAGATCATCAATGTGTTCATTAAATGTCAAAGAATTTTAACATTTGTTCAAAAGAGATGTGATCAGGAGGGAAATCTTTTACACAACCGTTCTCCAAAGCAGAATCTTGAAATCTCGCTTGCTTCTGGGTATGGATACGCCACTACTTCCTTCTAATAGCAAAGAGGCTTTGAATTGAAATATTTTAACAGATTTGACCCATGGGGAAAGGCAAAGAGGAAATTACTTTTATTGAGGGCCCACCATGTATTGAATACATATGTTCTCTCATTTGACCTTCATGGCTACCCTGTGAAATGAGTATTATTACTTCCCATTTACTGATGAGGGAATAGAATCAGAAGGTTCAGGAAGAATTTCAAACTCTGGCACCTGGGGTATGGATGGAACCAAGATCCATCACCAGGTCTTTGCATCTGGAAGCATGTGTCCAGCCTTGCCTCTGCCAACAGTTCACAACAAGGGTGCTGCAGGGCTCTCTGGCTTCGGGGATTGGTGAGACAGAGCAGGACAGCAGGTCCAAGGCCTGGGTTTCCCTTGGAAACAGGACAATGGAAGAATCTTCACTCCAGGGGAGTGTCACCAGGGGAGACACTGGTTCGATAGTAAAGCAATGCTGCTGGAGGGGTTTCCACTAATTCCTTCCTTTTACACAGGGGGAAAATGAGGCCCAGAAAGGTTAAGTGAATTTTACTCTTATTTCTTATATTCCCAATTTCTTCTTTCTTGTTGCCTTTTGTAGATTTAAAGAACAAAGTAGCAAGTTCTGCAGTGCAGGGAGATGGTTTGCCAGAGGATTCTCTGTGGGCTGTGTGGCCTCATTCCTTTTTATTAGTCCACTGCCTAGATGTACTTGAGCTTTATCCTGTGTTTTCCTTTCAAGGTTTCATTAAGAAAGAAACCTTGGAAATCGTCACTTATTTTATTATATATGTTTTCGTGGTAGAAAAATAAAAATACACAAAAATATCTGAGGTGCCTGGGTGGCTTAGCTGGTTGAGCTTCTGACTCTTGATTTCTGCTCAGGTCATGATCCTGGGGTCATGGGATTGAGTCTCAGATTGGGCTGTGTGCTGAGTGTGGAGCCTGCTTAAGATTCTCTCTCTCTGTCTGTCTGCCTTTCTCTTTCTGTCTGTCTCTCTTTCCCTCTCCCTACCTCCCTCTACCCCTCTCCCCCATTCACATGTGCTCACCTGTTCTCTAAAATAAAATTAAAAAAGAAAAAAGAAAAACATACAAAAGTATTTAAAAAATGAAATTCCACATAATTTCTTACTCCACAAATCAAAGTTTGGGGTATAACCTTTCAAATACTTTACCATAATATAAATGAATGTACCCCATGCCTAACTATACTGAAGTCTGAGGCAAAACAAACAAACAAACAAACAAACAATATTGATCTTTTCTTTATTGAAAATGTTGGTGTTTTGTTCATCATGGATTTTTTTGCATTACTTTGATTTTTCAAACATTACATTGAAATATTATCTGTGTTAGTTACTGAATTTTTTGGTGTCCCTTAAATTTTGTTCCTGAGATGAATTCTGTTCTATGTCATTGTCTCATGCTTGCCCTGGCCTGGGAATACACACATTACTATTAAAATAAGTTTTATTTTCAGCTTATTTTACAACGTTAAAAAAAACCATACTATAATGAGATTTTATACTTCTATAGCACTTACTATATAATTCTATAGAACCACTATTCTTTGTACTCTATGTGTTAACTCAATTCTTGTAACAGCCCAATGAGGTAGGTACTGTTTATATTATTTCCACTTTGTAGATGGACAAACTGAGGCATGCAGAGTGAAAGTGCCCAAGGTCACATGGTTAGTGAGGGGCAGAGCTGGGATTTGAACTTAATAGTGGGGTTCCTAGAGTGTGTGCTCTAACCTGCAATGAACTCTGTCTCTCCTCGAGCACAATATCCTGTTACGTACATTTTTTTTTTTTAACTCTATCATGGGAATCTTTGAATTCAATACGGAAGACTCTACCCATCTTTAGATTCCCAATATAAATGGAAATTTATAGGTAAAAAACCCAAACATCTCTCAAGAGCACCTTGACAACCCCCTCTCCTGTAGCCAGTGGCATTGCCTCCGCCTGTGCCCTTTGCCTATCAAGACTGTTTCTCTCAAGTGGACTTTTGACCATTTCAACTATAGCTTCTCTTTTGTGCCAATGTTCTTATTTTGAAGATAATTGACTTGAGCCAGCAATCTGGCTGCTGTGTATGCAGAGCAAGCCACCTCTTCACAAGCTTAGGGGAAACATTTGGAGCACAGATTGCAAAGCACCTGAATTTGAAATGTTTATTTCTTGGCTGGCTTTTATTTTCTTCCAACTATCAAAGGAACTCTGGCTGAAGTTGACGCATTAATCACTTGTCTAATTTCATTTCTTAAAACCTAGTTATTTTTAAATGATAAGTAACATGATTTACTGCCCTTTTTGATTTAGAAACCTGTTCAAAATGCAGAGTGGTGTCTGTCTCTTTGTTCACAGAGTCTTGGGATGCTTTTTCTTTTTCTTTTTGGGATAATTAAATGCTTATGATTCTTTCATCTAAAATGCATGTTCATTATTGATATAGTTCATGCACTCTGGACCATTTCATTTAGGTATTAGTTATTTCTAGTAAAATGCAATATGGTTGGCATCCCTAGATAAGTGGGCTAGGAGAAATACCCTGACCCATTGTGATTATTTTGCAATATGGTACCTTTCCATTTGTGGGTAGTTAGCAAATCCTGCTAACAAGGTCACTAATTCAATCCCTAGATGGCTCAGTTCCAAGGCCAAAGTCTGTGCTCTGATTTTGTGATGTGGAACATTGATCACAGTGTGTGTGTGTGTGTGTGTGTGTGTGTGTGTGTGTGTGTGTGTGGCAATGGGGTAAGAACAGTCTGAGTAGTTTATGTGTATCACTGAGGGTGGTTGGTGGGGAGGTAGTGGGTAAGTTAGGTGGTATTATGGGCTGAATTACATACCCCCAAATTATATGTTGACGTCTTAACCCCTAGACTCCCAGAATGTGACTATATTTTGAGAGGGTCTTTAAAAACTGTCATTGAATTAAAATGAGGAGACCACAACTGGTCTTCTCCTGAGAAGATATCAGAGGACAGCCACACACAGATAGGGACTATGTGAAGACACAGGGAGAGACGACCATCCACAAGCTGGGGGCCTCAGAAGAAACCAACCTTGACTCAGATTTCTAGTTTCCAAAATTGTGAGAAAATGAATTTCTGTGATTTAAGCCAGCCAATCTATGGTACTTTGTTATGGAGGTCCTAGGAATCTAATTCAGGTGGAAAGTGGATAAAACAGTAGACTTTTGAAATGAATTGCATACATTTTTGGTAAGCTGGTCAAGTTAAAGATCTCATTAATTTTACTGTCCCTGGTAATTTTTGTACCTGGAAATAGATTTCCTGCTCTTGAATTGTCGTGATTCTCCATGTTATAATGAAATAGCTTTAGTAGCCAAAACGGACTAAGTGTACTAAGTGGTTGGAAATTCCAATGAATCACCTCTGAAGAATGGGCCGTGGAGGACTAAGGAGCACAGCTATCCTGAGGCAACTGTTGAAAGACAGGGTGCCACTTCCCTTTGAATGGAGGGGAAGGAAACCATTGCTGTCATGTGACCAGCATTGTGCTGTGAGCTTTACATACCTGGTGTCCTTTCATTTTTGCCACAAACTTGCCATGTATTATATTATCCCTATTTTACAGACAAGAGCATGTAGGACATGCCAGTTATAAGAACTTGTGACTCAAATAGGTCTGCCTACATGCAAACTCCATATTGTTTTTATTACACTGTGATGCCTCTAATTTCTTTCTTTTCTTTTCTTTTCTTTTCTTTTCTTTTCTTTTCTTTTCTTTTCTTTTCTTTTCTTTTCTTTTCCTTGCTTTTCTTTTCCTTTCTTTGTTTAATTCTTTCTTTCTTTCTTTCTTTCTTTCTTTCTTTCTTTCTTTCTTTCTTTCTTTTTTTAGAAAATATTACTGCTTTGGTTCCTATGATGGCTAATTTCTTATGCCAACTTGGTTATAACATCTACTTATTTAGTCAAATAAGAAGTTATTTACCTGGTTGTTTAGCCAGTCTAGAAATTGCTGTGCAAGTGCTTTTTAGGTATGATTAACATTTATAATCAATAGACTTTGAGTAAAACAAAGATTACTCTCTAATTGGATGGGCCTCATTCAATTAGTTGAAAGCCTTGGAGCAAAGATTGAGAAGGAAAAGTTCTGCCTCAAGACTGTAGTATCAACTTTTACCTCAATTTCCACCTTGCTTGTCTGCCTTACAGATTTTGGCTTTGTCAGCCCCACAGTTGTGTGAACCAATTCCTTAAATCTCATTCTCTTTGTATATGTCCTATTGGTTTTGTTTCTCAGGAGAACCCTGGCTAATACAGTCTTTAATTAAATTTGAGTCTTCAGCTTGCAAGGTAGGAAGCCTCTCAGTTGTCTCAGAGTAAGTTACTTGCTGTACCAGTCTCCAAATCTCAATGGGTTGACACAATAAAAATTTTATTTCCTCCATATCTTGATCCAACAGAGTATTGGGAGGTTGGTCCTTTCCATGGTGATTAGGGAACTGGGCTTCTAGTCAGTTTTTCTGCCAACTTCCAGGGTTTCTGATGTCCATCCCCAATCCTCTGCTCTGGCTGGGAGAGGAGGGAAGTGAGTGGGTTAGAGGTCAGCCTGTGGGGCACACTTTTCTCCTATATTCCACTGTTCATAGCTGCAAGGACACTGGGTGTGTAGTCTTCCTGGAAAAGTCCAGAAAGGAGAGGAGAAGCACATGTATTGGAGAGCACTGACTTTCTCGGTTACAGCCTTATAGCTGTCAACATGGCTTATCATGTCAACATGATAAGGGGAGCAGTAGGAAAAAAATCAGCAGAATAAATGGATGTTGTTTTTGAATGGAAACACAAAGTGTTTCTATATGTTTATTTTTAAAGTTAATTCATGGATCTTAATTTTAATGTATAGATACACAATTCCAATAAAAATAATTCTAGGATTCTTGCCCTAGAATTTACCAAACTTTTCCCAAAAACTAATCTGGAAAAATAATGGTACATACAACCAGAGACAGCTTTGAGCAAGAAGATCAGGTAAGGTGGGGAATCTGTTTCCATTAGATATTAGACAAGGCTATAAAATAATACCTTGCCACTGAGATACCATTTAATATCAACTGGTAATGGCCAGTGCTGGTGACCTGCTAGAAAAATGAATAAGCTCAGATGGGGTTGGTGGTATTGTTCTTCGGTGCAACTCTTTCAGAAAGCAGTGTAATGAGACCTCTCTCTACATATATGTATCAGGAACCATAAAAACATTCCTATTCCTTGACCCAGAAATATTGACCCTAGGACTTTTTTTCAAGGAAAGAACTCAGCTTAAAAAAAAAAAAAAGCTATTTGTAAGGATATATTCATTATATTAAGTCTCAATAGGAAAAATAAAATTGGTGCTAAGTTTGCAAATACCTAGTAATTATCTTTAATGAGAGTCCTCCTCTTTTTATAAATACCCAATGTCTCACCAGCCACTGGTAGGGTAAGAACTGAAAAATAGAATTTTGCTTTAAATTGGCGAGGAAGAGCTGAGGCAGAACATGGATGTAACTGAATATCTGCTCACCGCTGTGGAGTCATATCATCTTTGTAGATCTAACCATGCTTCTTTCTCTCTTCCTACTCTTAAAGCACACTATGGTCATTATTAAGGCAATTTTCCTAACTCTTAAAAAGCTTTAATCCTGCTTGCCTTTGGAGATTCTCTGGGGGAACAGAAAAAAGGAAAGATTAAAGTAAAACCCAGCCTCAATAATGTTTGCCGCTGGCAAACAAAGGTGCCCCAAGATGGAACCCAGGTGAGGATTTAATAAATTTACGCTGTGATTTGTGTATATGCATAAGACTCTGACAGGGAAAGAATAGTCTGGCTTCTTCTTGTAAGTCACAGACATCTTTGTTGGTTTACCCTTTGGCCTAGGATGTTTGAGGTAGAATGCTTGGGCCCTTTTGCTGGGAGGAATAAGGCTCTGGGCCCCATTCTGTCCTCCTCCTCATTTTTTGATTGAGCAGAAGTTAGTGTGTAGAAGGTAGCAGGGGAGGATTCCAAGTGCATTTGGATATCTTTGTCTGTAGGATATCTGTGCTAGTAAATCCACTGGGTGCTACTAGCTGAGCGAAAGGAGCAGAAGGTAGGGTGGGACAGCCCACCTGTTGTCTTTGTCTTGCTGATGAATGCAAGCCTTCCCTAGAGGCATCTGTCTTTTTTTCAGCCCTCTCCAGAGCTACTGCTGGAAAACAAACCCCTCAAAGCTCCTAAGCTTCTTTGAGGAGTCAACCCAGCTATCTAATCTATTTTTTTTTTAAGGTCTTTGGGTAGAAGACACAAGTGGGAACAGATTTACCAAGAGAAATGGCAATAGAGACAGAAATCATAAGAACAAACAATAATTACAGGATTGCCAAAGACACAGTAACAACTCTTTCCCAACGCCTCCCACTGTCCTGGCCACACTCCCTGATTCCTGGGCCCTGAGGCCCGGGCTCATGACTACTGCGGTCCCTGCAACTAAGTACCGGGCCTGCTCCCTGGTGGTTCCAAGGGCCTAGCCTGAAGTCCTGGGCATGCACCCCCACGGTGGTGGTGGGAACTTTAAATAAACACAGCCCAGGGGAAGAGGGAGGAGAATAAGAAGCCTGTGTTCTCACACAGCACACAACAAGTCTCCTTGTGGCTCTAGCACAGGGAGCTCCCCTTCCAGCTGTCCCAAACATTTTCTCTTCCAAGAAAGCACTTTACAAATGATACCTCGGACAACAGGAACAGTTTTGAGTCACCAACCACATAGCAAGCTAGAGGTTTGGGAAAGTCTCTCAGTGCTGGGTCAAGGCAGGCAGCAACTTAGTGGCTGGAACATGGTGTTCCTGTGGTCTCCAGGTGTGATCCAGATGCTGGCTTTCCTCTTCTTAGGGTAGTGCTAGTGTGGGCAGTGGGTCCTGGCTGCTCAGGCAGCCGGGGATCTGTGTGGATTTCTTAACTTTGCAGGTTAGCTGGACATTCTTTGTTCTCTCTCATCCTCTCTCCCATTTTTAATCTCGCTCTTTCTCTCTCTCTCCCCTTCCATATTATTTTCATTAATTGAGCATTTACTATGCACGGAATTCTGTGCTGGACATTTAGGAGGCTGCAAAGAAGTAAAAGGCATACTTTCAGCCTCCAAGTAGCTGAGAGCCTGGTTTTGGAGACTGTAACCTGAGCTGGGAGTAGAGTACTTGGTTCCAGAACTTCTCTGTGATAGATCAGTGGTATTGGTATGACCTTGGGCAAGTCACTGAACATTTTTTTTTAGTTCAGTTTCCCCATATGTGAAATAAGGGGTCATACGAAGTTATCCCATTATTTTCTAAACTCTGTTGAGTTTTTATAGTGTCAAATAAGTAATTTGTTCACCTCATGGAGGAAAGTGGCATTGCAGAGTTCTTAGAGAAAGCTTTATAGAAGAGATGGGACTTGAGTCCCAAAGGACGCATAGGGCATACTAGCAAGGAGAAAATGACCTGCAAATCCAAGGGACTAGAGCTATTTGGGAAGAAGAAGCCATGAGGAAGTTCTGGGCTAGGATGGATGTGGGAGGAATTGAAAAGAAGGAGCAGATGAGGCAAATGTAAAAAATAGATCTTGGATATAGGGAAATGAGAAAGAAAAACCACTGAGTATCTTCTTGATTTTAAGCACAAACGATTTCAAACCAGAAGACAATAAAGTGAGTTTGTCTAGTGGGGGAGATGCTGAGTTCCGTTTCAGATATGTTGAATTTGAGATGGGGCTAGGATGTCCATTGGAAATGTCTGGGGTGAAGTTGAAAGTGTGTAACCAACCTTTAGTTAAAGGTCATGAGTGACCTTCAAAGATTGGGGAATTTTTTGGTGAGAGGTTTGTGCCGAAGTGATGAGCCTGGATGAGAGCTCTGACAAAATATGAGAAAAGAGCCAGCAGAGGGTGAAAGGATGAGATGTGGGGACTCCCCACCGTTCAAAGAGAAGCCAGCAAAGGAGACAGAGGAACAATCAGAGACAGAAGGAGAGCTAGGGCAGCAAGGAGGGAGACAGTTTCCAGGCAGGTGGGTGTCCAAGACTTGAAAGACACCTGAGAAAATGCTGCCGGGATGGCAAACAGATGGTCACTGTCGAGCTTTCCTGATTTTGTTATTGGTTCTTCTCTCTTATGGAAATGTCAGATGGGACATTTAGGGAAGTTTGGTGGAATTTGTTTCTCTAAGGATCTTTTTGCTCATTCATTTATTTTAAGAGAAAACCTGGAGGAAATTGAGTTGGAGTATAAGAAATCCTTATTTTAAAATATTAATGCTAAAATAAATAAATAAATAAATAAATAATAAAAAATATCAGCGCTAGATTTATAATTAATTTAGTGCAGTGAGTACTTCATTCCTCAAACGTTAATATCTAAGTTGTGACTGAAATGTGTAAAGTATCTTAACATTTTGGGAGAGGGCATGTCACAGTATGATCCTTCTCCCCTGAAAAAATACACAAAATAAAATATTCTTCTCTTCAGAAAAATATACAAAATAAAGTATGATCATTCTCAGAAAAATATATAAAAATTAACACACAAATTTAGGTGCAGTTTCCCTAAAACCCCTATGGGGTCATGTACCCAAGTGAAGAACTCTCACATATGGTCCAGCTCCTGATGTTATGTAACCTCTCTGTGCCCATTTTTCTTATTTGTAAAATAAAGACAATCGTTTGTATAATGAAGATTAAATGAGCAAACACACAGGGCTCAGAATAAAACATAACACAGGGTGAGCACTCGATGATTATCTCTTATGGTTATGATTCTTATTATATGACATTTCCTCAACTAAATGACTCTTCTCTGGACAAAGCCCTTTTTCCCTATAGCATTCACTTACTCAAACACTCATTCACATATTCAGTCATTCATTCACTCATTCACTCACTCATTTCCTTTGTTTCTCACTTTCTATTAACTTGTCCGAGGGTCTAGAGAATTAAAGAGGACTCAAGCTGCAAACCTCATCATCAAGAAGCTGTCAACCTCATGACCTGTAAACAGACATTTAGTTTCCCCCCAAATTTCAAAGTTGAGGTTTCAAGTAAGAAAAGAGCAAAGAAATAAGCTGGGAGCAAACACAGTGTGTCTACTGATAAAATTTGAGAAGAAGATGAGTTTGATGTGTGTGGAGTGTAAAGTGTTTGGAATCCACTGGTTTGGAGTTGATGAGAGTGGAATTAAATCTTTGTGAGATGGAATGGTAGCATCACCCTCTGCCATTGTTAAAATTTGGGTTTATTTAAAAAAGCAATAATACAAAGAACCAAGGGGACTGTCCGTTAGGTGCTTTGACAGGACTCTGATTTTACTTCTATTGTAGCATCCTGAAGCTTATTGCCATCATTGGCCTACATTAGACAGTGAGCTACCAGAAGGCAGGGAATCTCTCTCATTCATTTTTGTGCCTAATACTGACTAATTGGTTGCATGATTGTATTTAAAGGGAAAAAGAACTTTTCCCATTTGTTCCCATTTTAACAGAATACATTTACATAGAACTCATTAAGGCAAAATTACCAGTGATTATCTGTTCATTAAGATGTCTACCTGACAAACACCTTGTTAATCTATGATTTGTATTGTTCTGAAAAGTATTAAGATAACTTTAAACATATTGAATAATTCAGAGGTTTCACCCACTCTGAATGACCTTACCAATTAGATTAAATTAGCATGATATTCATATTTACTGTCTTAGAAAAGCCTGTATCTTAGAAAAAGGAAGTGGGAAAAAGCCTAAGAATTCACTTACCTTTGGTGTCTTTAGGGTTAAGAAGGGGCTTCATTAAACACTGTTTTTAATTAAAATTTCTTTGAAATAGTTTTATGTACCACTTGAGTCCCATTATGTATTTTTTACATTAGGGCTGAACAAGCTTCTGAATATAAAATCAAACTGGGATTTGCTCTTGAACACTCTGAAGGGAAAAACAGATGTTTTTTTCATGATTGTCTCTGGGTTTATTAGGAAAATGTACTTTGAGTTAAAACATTTTTTATAAGAACTGAAGACAAGGTGCCCCATTTTACTGGATAAGGTAGAATGTGGGACAAAACCCAAACTTCTTGGTCTGACTTTTAAGGACACCTGGTGTCCAAGCTCAACCTACTTTTCTAGTCTATCTTTCCATGTCTCCCTAACCATACCTGTATTCCACCCAGACACGTCTACTTACATTTCCCCAAACTCATGTGCTTCCCAGCCTCTTACCTCTACCTCTCACAGCTCTGAATTACCCCCGCAATCCCAGGACTTCACATTCAGAGAAAATTCTATCATCCTCTGGGAAGTATTCTCTCTCTCTCTAGATCCCATGTGGAAATGGTTCTTCCACCCACACTTCTTTTTAAATCAATGGTTATTGAGTGATTACTCCAGACTAGTCACTGGGCTAAGAATTTTGCAGGCATTACCATAGCAAGCCTATGAGGTAGGTAATGTTATCGGCACCACTTTACAGATAGAGGAATAAGGTTTGAGTGGCTATTTAATTTTCTCAAGATCATTATAACAGGGAGATGGCAGAGTCAAGATGTGAATCCATTTCCATCTGATTTTAGAATCTGAGTTCTCACCCATCATATTATTCTGCCTCCCCTGACTCTCCCCTAGCACTCTTTTATTTCACAATTTTGTTACTGAAATAGACTTCCTTTTAATTAAAAATATATTTTGGTATTTTTCATGTTTATCCTGCACGTTTCTCTATTTTCTTTTTTTTGAAATGTTTATGTACTTATATTTTGAGAGAGGGGTGGAGGGAGGAGCAAAGAGAGAGGGAGAGAGAGAATCTCAAGCAGGGTCTGTGCTTTCAGAACAGAGCCCAGCTAAGTACTCGATCTCACAAACTGTGAGATCATGACTTGAGCTGAAACCAAGAGTAGGACGCTTAACCAACTGAGCCACCCAGGCGCTGCAACTTTTCTATTTTCAACTGGACCATGAAGCCCTTGGAGGGCAAAGATTGTGTCTTCTTAGTATTTCCCTTTGGTTTCTAGCATGGTGTCTTTTGCATAATTAGTAAGTACTTCCTGAAGAATTAAAAGTAAAATAAATTGAGTAGAACAAAATGGACTTCCCAAATCTTGAGAGTTAGAGTTAGCTCACAATTTAGGCTATCTGTCCTCATAGAGGTTATAGACTGAATTTTCGTGTCACATGTTGAAGCCCTAACCCCAAATATGATGGCATTTGGAGATGGGGCCTTTGAGAAATAATTAGGGTTAAATGAGATCATGAGGGTAGGATCCTCATGGTGGGACTAGTGGCCTTAAAAGAAGAGGAAGATAGAGGAGAAAGAGATATCACTCTCATTGCCATGTGAGGACACAGTGAGAAGGTGGATGTCTATAAGCCAGGAAGAGATCTCTCACTAGGAACCAATTGGTGGGCACCTTGATCTTGGACTTTTAGCCTCCAGAACTATGAGAAAATGAATGTTATTTAAGCCCCACCCCAGTCTCTGGTGCTTTGTTAAACAGCCTGAGTAGACTAAGGTACAAAGGTATATTAGAAATGAGAGGTCTTTAAAAAATTTATGGGGTGTCAGGATGAAAGGAAAACACCAAAGGGGCACCTAGAGAGAGAGAGAGGTTTGCAGAAGCCTCAATGTATGCCTAGCTCCTATATAGTAGGTGTTTTCTGTGTGAGCAGTCCAAGCATGGTGTTGCATCCAGAAAAAATAACACATTTGATATCTAATGCTGACTAACAATAAAAATCTTTATTTCAGTCTCAAATAATTGGAAAGGGGATCACAGTGCCTTCTCTTTACCCAGGTAGTTCTTTCAGAGACCTGATCAGAGAGTGTCTGCCTTTCTTAACTTCCTGGCTACATGCTCACACTTGGCTTCTGGTTCTTCTTGCTTTCTTCCCTTCTCCCAGTGCAGTCTGTCCTCAGGCGGCACCCAATACCGCTGGCCTTGTGTATAAACACAACTCACTTAGAAGGCAGGAGTGTGTTGGAGGTGGAGGATGTGGTCATAGTTGTAGCAGAGTGAGATTATTCTAGAAATTCTGGTGAAAGAAATTGGGGAAGATTTGGGAAGCAACTTGGCTTTCGGGCACTCTAATGAGTTCAAGAATGCATGAGCACCTTACAGTGGCTGCGAAAAAGAGTATGTGAACCACATAATGGTCTATGTGATATGCTGTGGTGGCAAAGATGAGAAGGCACAGGCGAGTCATTTTGCTATGACAGTGGTGAAGTTATTACTATTATTATTGCTTTCCTTTTTAAGGAATAGCTTTTAACACTGGCTGGTATTTAAAAAACATTTAAAATTGTCCAACTGTTCTATGTAGTCTTGCTCTTTACCAGTTAAGAGGTATATATGGTTGAGTGTAAAATGGATAGCATGAAATGGTGCTAAGGTGTGGGTTCATAGCCCTGCCCTACCTCTTAGTGTGAAAATACCCAAAGCTATTCAGCACTTACTAGGCACTGTTCCTGGTTTATCTGCACCATCTCCTTTGATTCCTTCAATAAACTTAATGAAGACACAAGCACTATGAAGAACTCTCATTTTACAAAGGAGGAAGTTGAGGCAGAGAGAGGATAAATTACATACTCCAGGTTAAAGAAGATAAATGGCAGGACCAGGAATTGAGCCCACACAGATTGTTTCTAGAATGTGTACTTTTAATCACTCCTGTCTATAGCTTCAGGTGGAGGGAACACAGTCTGTACTCTTCTCTGGCAAAGGTCCAGAGCAGAGGATATGACAGTCACCATGGGTTGACCATATTCTAGGAGCTAGTTTGGAAGCCCCAATTTTTGTGTTGCAATGATTATACGTTTGGCACTTCCTTAATTTCCAAATGCATTTATATAGGAGGTAGACTGATCATTTTGACTGAGAGAGCAGTACAAGAGAGGGTAGCAAGGCATATATGAAAAAAGGGATCCTAACATCAATCCTTATGGACCTAGGATGGGTGAGGGAGGGTATATGAAGTTACAAACCACCCCTCAATCTCAGTAGCTCAATGGAATATGTTGTATTTTTCATGTTACATGTGCAATGAAGGCCAGCACGGTGCTTGATAATCACTCGGAACTTCAGAATGACAGAGCTCCTTCTTGATAAGTACTTACAAGATTGCTGTAGTAGGTGAAGACAAAGGGGTGAAGAGTGTCCACCTGAAAGTGACTTGCATCACTTCTGTTAATATTTCATTGGATAAAGTAAGTCATATGGCCAAGCCTCATTTCAAGGTGGGGGAGTATAATCATACAATCTTTCTAGAAGAAGAACCAGGAATAGTTGATGAACAGCACCCAGACTAACCCAGAGCCTGGAAAGGCTCAAGAGTGTAGATCCTGATTCAGTACTCGCAGAGCATAATGCAGTTTCCAGACTCAAGGGAGAGGCACAAATGGAATTTCCACCTTCTTTCCCCCTCAACAGTTGCTCATTCCAGTTGCTTATTCCAGAAAATACACTGAGATGCCCAGAGAAAACATCATCATTTTTAAGTATTATCATAAAAAAGGTATTTCCTACTCATCTGATTATGTGAACCAAGAGCAATTAATTATGTGGTTGCGTGGTATCTTGGGAAACAAACTCTGTCCAGGCTTGGTAAGAACAAGCTTTATGGCTGTTTTCATCTCCAGAATAGTCTACATGCAAGAACTCTTATTCATAATCTACAGTTCATAAAATTTTATCAAGTGCCAACATTAAAACCTAATTTGCTTGTTTCCCTTTAAGTATCATTGTGTGTGTGTGTGTCTGTGTGTGTGTTTGTCTCCAAAGTTAAGAATCCTTTTTAGGCTGATAAGAAAGCTTTTATTTTCCAATTTGATTAATGAGTGCTTTTTCTTTGGAATTGAAAACAAAGTTACTTGAGATACTTTCTGAAGCTTCCTCACTTGTCATAAAAGTATGAAGGTAACAGTTTTCAAATTAATTATCTCCCTTTTCTTTCCCTTCCTTTCTCTTCTCCTCCCTATCCTTTCTCACCTCATCCCCTTGCCTCCTCTTACCTTCTCCTTCTCGCCTTCTCTTTCTCCCTCCCTCCCTTCCTATGTAATTCTCATTTGACGAGCTGCACACCCACCTTCTATCTGATCAATTCCTACCAATCCCTGAGGTCAATGGCTAACATTACTGCTTGGGTGAACCTTCCTTGTCCTTGAATGCCAGTTTTGTCCTTGGAATGAACTTCTATAGTATCAGGTACTTCCTCTCCAGAGCACTTATGAAAATGTATTTCTATGATTATTTGTGGAGTTATTTGTTTCATATCTTTCCCCCAATAAAACTGCAGGCTCCATGAACGCAGGCACCAGGATTCTCATGTTCATCACTGTGGCTGTAACACAACACCTGAGCCATGACAGGTGCTCAACAACTCTTTGGATATCTATTTAGTCAGCAATGCTATTACTTTCCCCCATCCCTATATTTGGGTGGGTGGCTTGATGGCTTTTTTGGGGTTGAGAGGTACAGGCCAACTCAGATGGGAATGAACTGACAGGGGAGAACCCCTGTAAAAATGAGAACAGCAGCAACAAAAATACCTGCTTGACACCAACCTGCTTTCTCTAAGTGTTGATATTTTGTGGATAGTGGTCAAGTGACATTTTAGATCAATGCAAGCTTATTGCTTCAAAACTCTGAAGTTTCAAAGTGCTATTGATGAAATAGTACATGGAGGGAAAAGAGGGAGAAAACTCCCTTTTTTTCTAGCAGTTACGTAAGGTCCTTTTCTGCCTGCCAATATGCCTGCCAACATGCCTGATATGATAGACTGAAAGCACCATTTTCTTGGTAAAACAAACACAGACTTCTCTTTAAAAACACCTTTTGATACTTTATGAGTAGGGCTGGTATATGTAACCGATCAAGACCAACATATGGCTTATTATGACATTTAGCTGATTAAAATAGTCTAGACATAAACTTGAGATTTCAGAAATGTTTAAGTTAAGTAAGAAATACATTTTAATGTACAGTAGATGTGTACTTAGTGCTAGGCCACCTGTATCCCTACAGGAATTACAGAGCAGGAAGTACTTTTGACTCAAGAAGTGTGTCTGAAAATTAAGGTTGTAAATTAACAACAGCTTGTCTATTAGATTATTTCAGCCATAAAGGACTCAGTATGTTTCAAAATGCTCATGATTTTCAATACATTTCTGTGGCTCAATTTAATAAAGAGGGATGCTGGGAATGGCTTTGGCTTGAAGGTCTGCAAAAGCACATTTTTAGAAAATCCCAGAGAATAAATAGTAGCTGCTAGTTAGGCTGTGGTAAAACACACCTGTGGCTAATGGAAAAGGAAAAGTTTGAGCCGCCCCTTGGCACCAGCCTCTGGGCCCACACCAGGGGGAGAGCTGTGGCTTAGTGGTCTGTGCCCAGCCTCTGCCACGGGGCCAGGAGCACCAGGCTTCTCCTCCAGCCTCCAAGACCTTGGGTATAGCCTCCACTCACTCTGGTTTTGTTTTCCTGGTTTGTAACTGGTGAATAATGAGGCCTAATTCACATACGAGGTGCCTGCAAGGCTTAATTAATTGGCTAATGTCTGGGGCCAAACACTTTGAAGTGCAGCCTCTTATGATTAGTTGTAGGGCAATGCTTAAGCTTGGGTTAGGTTGTGATTATGATGAGTTTTTCTGTCATCGTGACCCCCTTCTGGGCATGTAGGAGGTGGGTGAGGTCAGGGGAAGACATGGGGGTATGTTGGTCAGACACGCTTCTTTAGCTCTCTGAGAGAGAGATTGAAGGAGAAATAGGGAAGGAAGAGGAGGAGGAGGAGGAGGAGGAGGAGGAGGAGGAGGAGGAGGAGGAGGAGGAGGAGGGAGGGAGGGAGGGAAAAGAAAAGAAGGGAAGAGAAGAGAGTGGACACTTCTGAGGTCTCTGAGGGCATAGTTCCCAGGTGGTCTATGAGTGTCTGGGATTGACTGAGATGACAGCAGGGAAGAGCACAACGTGGTAATTTTGCCTTTCTCCTGCAGCCAAACTGTTGAGCTGGCAAGACGACATGGAGCCCACGGTGACCTGAAGCCCATTTGCCGTATTTGTCTTGCCAAGATTTTAATTCTGTCTGTGTATGTGAACTCTGTTGACCCTTTCCTCTCTGAAGCACTCAGTGGCTTGGACACAGGTATGGCAGCCAAGAGAATGGGGTCCTTCTCCCAGTTTGTGATTTACAGTGTGATTCTAAGTGGGGTACTTTGTTCACCTCCTTGGTTTCCTCATTTGAAGAACGAGGAGTAAATGAGCCAAGATGTAGCAGTTAGCTTTTGCTGCATGACAAACCACCCCAAAGCCTTGTGGCTTAAAACGACAAACATTTATTTAACTCATAGTTCGGTGGGTTGGCATTTGGGACTGAACTCCTCTGGGTGGTTTTGATGGTTGGGACTGGGCTTTGCTGACCTGAGCTGGGCTTGCTCATGTGTCTGCGGTCAGCTGGTAGGGCAGCTGGGGCCAATTGGTTTATGATGGCCACGCCTGGACGATGGGATGACTGGAGCCTTTCTTCACGGGTTCACGCATTCTCCAGCAGGCTAGCCCAGGCTGACTCATGCGGTGGTCAAAGGTTCTAAAAGAGTGGAAACTGCAAGGTCTTTGGAGGCCTAGGGACAGAACTGGCATGATCGAGTCACACACCAGCCCAGATTGGAGGGTGGGGAAATAGACTATTCTCCTTGATGGGAGCAGCTGCAGAGCATTGTGGCCAATGTTTCCTTTAAACTACTACACCAAGGTACTTTTCAGCCCCCAATTAACAATGACCAGAAGTCAGGACTAATAAAACAGCATCTATTTTTTTGAGTTCAGCTTTAAGAATCTGAGGTTACAAGTCCTGGCTGGCTGTTTTGAATTCATTATGTGACTTTAAATAAGTTTTTCAACTTTTTGTTGATTTTAAATTGCTGTACTAGGCTCCTTTTGCTTATATATTACTAGGAAAGCAATCAATGAAGAATTTTAGAGAGAAATTTAGGTATCCACAAGGATTGGTGAATAAAGGGCATTTGGTAACACAAAAATTAACACAAAAATTAATACATGTATTAGTACATACTTAGGTCCTTTAAACTTTTCTTTGCAATACAAATTTTTTCTCACTGTAGAAATTTAGAAAAGGAGTATAAAGAGATGAAAATGGAAGTCATATTTTACTCCATCATCAGAGGTAATAGTGTATAATTATTTATTCTTTGGTATAATTCTATCAATAATTTTTCCAGTAGGTATGTGGTCTGCTGCAAACATAGGATCATACTGTCATACTGTTGTTATAATCTTCTTTTCACTTTGATAACTATACGATAGTACTTCGTTTTTGGTGACTGTGTGGTGTTCTAGCGTGCACATGTGCCACAGTTTAGAGAAACACCCCCCCCCCCCACTGTTAGGCATTTAAATATTATTTTGCTTTTAAAAGTTATTTTAAAAAACATCATATAAACATTTCACTGCTAAACTCTTTGAATATATTTGTGGCATAATAAGGAATATATTTGGTCTTTGTCCCTGGTTTCTGGCATGGGACTCCTACAACCCTTACACTTTCCTGAGTGACCGGAGTATGTTTCATCATTCATAAGGAGTCCTTCAGGGTGTACCTGAGTGTATGCTAATTAAGTGACATAGGGTGGGGATCCTACATAGCTTTATGATGGGGCTGGTCCCGAGGAAGACAAAGTGATGAGAAGATTGGAATTTTTAGTCCTGCCCATTAACCCCTGGAAAGGGTAAGGTGGGGGGGTGGGGCTCCAGATGAAACTCTATAAAACTCTTGAACAATGGTATTTAATGAGCATTTGGGTTAGTGAGTGGATTCATGTGCCGGGGGTAGAACACCCTAGTTCCAGAGGAATAGAGACTCCTGTACTCCAGACCCTTTGGGACCTTGCCCCTATGTACCTTTTCATTTGGCTCCTCACCTGTATCCTTTATAATATCTTTTGTAACAAACTGGTAATCTAATAAATAAACTTTTTCCTGAGTTTTGTGAGCTGCTTTGGCAAATTAATCGAATCAGAGGTGTGGGGCATGGGGATCCCTGATTTATAGCCAGTCGGTCAGAAACAGAGGTAAAAACCTGGACTCCTGATTGGCATCTGAAGTGGGGGTGGGGACAGTCTTGTGGGACTAAACCCTTTAAGCTGTGAAATCTGATGCTGACTCCAGGTAGGTAGTGTCAAAATTCAATTTGTAGGTTATCTGGTTAGTATTTGCTGAGACTCGGAGAATTGCTTGGTGCTTCTGGAAAACACTCCACCACTCTTAAATATTTCCATAGAACATATTTGTGGAAGTGGTGTTGCCATGTCAAAGGGTAGGCATAATTTAAAGACTTTTCATTCATTCTAAGAAATTCAAAAAAAGCTCAGCCATTTGCTTGCGCATTACTTACTGATAAGGCCCATGCTCTTGCTCTTCGTTCTTTTGAATCCCTTCTGCGATGACTCTATATCTCATTGGAGGTTATACGACTCCCAAGATAAACAAACTGCAGAACTGGAAAGAATCTCAAAGATCATTAAGTCTAATCCCATAGGCAAAGCTCAGATGCTAGCACCTTCTCTCTGTATTCGCTTAAAGGTATTGGATTTAAAGAAACACAACACACATAACATTAAGGTGTATCTGAGAAACATCAGTCCCACTTAGAGCTGTTGAGCATGACAGAGTTTCTGTTCTCTCTAGGACAAGGGAAGGAGGAAGAACAGACTTCTAAATGGTCCTGGTTTCCAAAAAGGAGCAAAACAACTCCTTCTACACCTCAGTTGCTCATGCCCCTCAGCACAGCAGGCTGAAACAGCAAGATGTCTGCTCAGTGCTGGGCTTTTGAGAGAAACTACAAATGTAGAGTTGGGGCATTCTCCTATCAGAAGAGAAATGATGAAAAATAAACACATCTAGAACAAGCATAAGAAACAGATTAATTCCACCAGATTATTTTTGCCATTCTTTACAAATTTAGAAGCTAGAACAACTAGCCCTTCTTTTTCTTTTAATGTTTATTTGTGAGATAGAGACACAGATGCAAGTGGAGGAGGGGCAGAGAGAGAGGGAGACACAGATTCCGAAGCAGGCTCCAGGCTCTGAGCTGTCAGCACAGAGCCCGATGCGGGGCTTGAACTTGGGAGCTGTGAGATCATGACCTGAATTGAAGTCGGACGCTTAACCAACTGAGCCACTCAGGTGCCCCACAACTAGCCCTTCTTAATTCCCTCCAGCATTCAGAATTCTAATTCCTATCTTTGGACTGGCATGGAGTTCAAGCTCAGAAAGTGGATTTATAACAACAAAACAAAACACAGAGCCATCTTGCAGTCCTACTTTTTCCTTGCACCCTGCTTCTTCTTCCATAGGGAAGATAGAGTCCAAACTGGTAGTGGTACCTATTCACGCTCCACAAATATATGAGATTGCCCGTTTTCTGCCAAGTCTAAGTGACACATTCACGCCTGACATTTATTCATTCCCTCCAGTAATCAGATCATTTTGACTGGGCCAAGATGGTCAGCCCAACTCCTTCTTCCCTTACAATGAGTTCTTTTCTAGAAGACTCTCATTCAACATACCTTCCTGATAGGGCACACTAAAGTAGATCTGAATTGTGCTTGGTGGACATGGCTTTGGCTAAGCCTTCTAATGCTCAGTTTATGAAAAACACAACATTTACCAAATTTCTGGTGATTTGGCTCCACTCTGTTTTCTCAGAAATCCCAGTAGCATTCACTCAAGTGTTCTCTTGGTTTCCTCATGAAATTCATTGGAGCATGGAGACTTCAGTCACTCAGCATAGCAACTTACTTTATTAATGATCTCCCCCTTTTTTTAAATACAGAAGATATAAACATCATCATAACCACAGAGTTTTCATGTTTCTTACTGTCCGATGACAGCGTCTCTCCCATTCAGCAGGCTTGAGCCTCCATTGTTCCTGTACCTTCCTTGAATGTGATAAAAAACAAACAAACCTTTTTTGTTTTTTACTAAACATTTGTTTCTAGGTTTAGTTCATTCTGACTATGTTCTCTGGCAGTGTTATTATAAGATCATTAATCACAACAACAACAATAATAGCAGCACAATAATGGTATTTCTTTGTTCTCAGGGTCCTCATAGCTTGTTTACACAGATCTGTCAAAGTTGGCAGAAAACGTCTTCCAAGACTTCAGGATAGATGATGAAGACATGGGGAGAAAAAGTTAACAATACTGTGGTGAAAAACTCCTTGAAGTAAGGGCAATTTTACTTGTAAAGAATGGCTGGCAAATATCTTGTTTTAAGGGGAGGATGGATTTATTTATTTATTTATTTATTTATTTATTTATTTATTTATTTACAAAGACATTAAATTTTTTTTTTAATGTTTATTTATTTTTGAGTGAGAGAGAGAAACAGAGTGTGAGCAGGGGAGGGACAGAGAGAGAGGGAGACACAGAATCTGAAGCAGGCTCCAGGCTCTGAGCTGTCAGCACAGAGCCTGATGTGGGGTTCGAACTCAGGAGCTGTGAGATCATGACCTGAGCAGAAGTTGGCTTCGGCTAATGCCTAACTGACTGAGCCACCTGGATCCAGGTGCCCCTTAAGGGGGGAATTTGGAGAATGTATATATGCTTTTGAAACCTACCCATCATGGTCTTGCTCAAACATCCTTTCCTCTGGAGAGTGCTCCCTGATGCTTCACTCTGAATGCTTTTTCTCTTCTCTGACCTCTTAAGGAACGTTGTTGTTTTTCTTACATGGTGATGACCCCTTTGTAGTGTGTTTCAAGATTTTTTTCTTTTCTGAACATGTCTTAGAAACTTTGCTATATTGTCAGTTCTTTGGCTCATCTGTCTTTCTATCTGTAGCTCTAGCACAGGGTCTGGCACACAATAGGTGCTGAATCAATGCTTGTTGAACGAAAGAACAGAACTGGAAAGGAAGGACTACTTGCAAGGACAACATACTCAGAGGGAAGCTCTCCAGAATATACATAGGTGTACATAGGAGACAAACACTGGAACCAAAAAAATGAGAAGGAAGCTATAAGGATCTTAAGTCTTGAAAGTCGCAGGTTTACACATTCTCAGTTGTTTTGCAGTCATTTCAGTTTGATTTAATCTACTGTCATGTGTTAAACATCATTGTGATCTGGCACTGTGTGAAGATGTTGTATTGGTCTCAGCCTATCAATAGCAATGCTATTGGCTGGGAACGACTGGGGGCACTCACTCAGGCCTGTATTACTTGTGACAAGCCCCATTTTGCCAATGTTGTGGCTGGAGCAGCCCTTATGGTTCTTATTATATGATTGCAGGACACACCTCAGCAACAACCTTCAGGGAATTTTGCAGAACAAGATTTATTATTCACAGGTTCTGGAGGGTACATGGCATGCCCAAGCGCCACACAAGCATGGTCATGGATAGAGAGAGAACATGTAGACCTGAGGCTCTGCCTTTATTAGCTGTCTGAGTGGGGGTGTCTAGGGTTTAGCAGGTTCATTCTTTATTGGAGAACTGGAAACATAAGAGTAGGAATTAAGGGAGTGGGGAGGGAGAAACCAGGTCAGTGAAGTGGTCAGTTACCTAGGTTTCTCCAGGGCATTCTAAAAGGGGAATTCATGTGTGGAGGTAGCCTGTTCCTTTACCTAGTTGATTTGCTACTAGCTGTGTGGTGTAGCTGGCAGTAAGTTTCTTTGAAATGAATATCTTTGAAATGGATGCCTCAGCAATCAAAAAGCTTAAGTCAGGCACTTACACTATACAGTAGGGGTATATAAAAATAAGTAAATTCTGCATCTGTGCTCATAGAACCCACAGTCCAGCAGAGTGGACAAATGTGTAACAAATAATTATAGGACATCATAATTAGCTCTACACAATATATGCAAGGCTTAGAAGTAGTATAGAGGGAGGCATGACTGCAATGGGAGTAGCAGAGGGTCTGGAAAGTTCCAGACTCATCTCCTTGAGTTTTCTGGAAGTTTTCCAGGTGGACAAGGGAATATAGGTTGTGTGGTGTGTGGAAAACTTGTTCTGGGCACAGTTAACAGAGTAAAGAAAGGCATAGAATCATAGATCAGCATGGGGTGTTTGGGGAAACACAAATGGTTGTTGGGCCACAGAGTACACGTTGAAGAATATCAAAAGTTGAGGGGCGCCTGGGTGGCTCAGTCGGTTGAGCGTCCGACTTCAGCTCAGGTCACGATCTCACGGTTTGTGAGTTTGAGCCCCGCGTCAGGCTCTGGGCTGATGGCTCAGAGCCTGGAGCCTGCTTCCGATTCTGTGTCTCCCCCTCTCTCTGCCCCTCCCCCATTCATGCTCTGTCTCTCTCTGTCTCAAAAATAAATAAACATTAAAAAAAAAAAAAAAGAATATCAAAAGTTGAAGGTTGGGAAGAAGGGAGGTATGGAAACAGGAAAGTTGGACCAGGACTTTCCAAATTGTGCTTTTTCTAAAGCAAGAATTTAACTTCTACAAGCTGATCTGATTCGCTGTCTTTCCCCCATATTGTGCTCTAGGGAAATATTCAAAAATCAATTTGTCCATCTTTTTCCAACATAAAAGTTCCCTGAGAATACGAATTTCACCTGTAGCATGTGCTGCCATGTGAATTGTCAACTTGTTTAGTGGTCCTTGTGAAAGGACTGAACTTTATATAAGTTCTATAGGGGCGCCTGGGTGGCTCAGTCGGTTAAGCGGCCAACTTCGGCTCAGGTCATGATCTCATGGTCAGTGAGTTCAAGCCCCGCGTCAGGCTCTGTGCTGACAGCTCAGAGCCTGGAGCCTGTTTCAGATTCTGTGTCTCCCTCTCTCTGACCCTCCCCCGTTCATACTCTGTCTCTCTCTGTCTCAAAAATAAACGTTAAAAAAAAAATTTATATAAGTTCTATAGACAAAATGGCAGCTCAGACAAAAAACAACTTTGGTATTAAAACAGAATGTATACAATTAGTGGGAATGTAAAATGGGGCCACCACTATGGAAAACAGTATGGAGGTTCCTCAAAAAATTAAAAAAAAGTATAACTACCAGGTGATGTAGCAATCCTGGGTATATATCTGAAAGAACTGAAATCAGGATCTCAAAGTGATATCTGCCCTCCCATGTTGACTGTAGCATTAGTCACAATAGCTAAGAGGTGGAAACAACTAAATGTCCATCAACAGATGAATAGATAAAGAAAATGTGGTAAACTCATATACTGGAGGTATTATTCAGCCTTAAAAAAAAAGGAAAGCTTGTCTTAACCAGCAACATGGACTAACATGGAGATCATTATACTAAGTGAAATAAGCCAGTCACAGAAGGATAAATATAGCATGGGCCCACTTATATGAAGTATCTGAAATAATCAAACTCGTAGAAATAGAGAGTAGGTTGGTGGTTACCAGAAGTTGAGGGGAGAAAGCAATGGGGAGTTGTTCAATGGTGGATTATGCACTGAAAACTTTGTTAAGAGAGTAGATCTCAAGGTAAAGGGTTTTTGTTTGTTTGTTTGTTTGTTTGTTTGTTTGTTTTTACCACACATACAAAAAAAGAAAGAACAGAATAGAAAGGGGAAAAAAAAGAAAGAAAATAGAAGGAAAGGAAGGGCATGAACTCTACAGACAGGCAGAACCAGTTTAAATCCTGCCTTTGTCAAATATTAGATATCCAATTTAGTGAAAGTTATTTATTCTGAGTTTTCTTGTTTGAAACTAAGGGGATAAGAGTATCTGGGGATAACAGGTTCTGTTTTGCAGCCCTCAATGGAAGGATGAAACAGCTATGGTGCTAAACTGTATGATATGTTAGGAAATGCTAGTTTTCTTTGAAAATGCCTTGTTCTGTACCAAGGGAGGTAATAATTGCTAACTTTCTGAAGCATTTTTTAAAAAGTACTTGTCTGCTAAGAAGGTACCAGTTCCTATAAGTTTCTGCATTTTTGTAGTTTTAAGTCAAATAGATAATTCAAGACATTTGTGACTGAATTAGGTGTCCTAGAGAGAAAAGTAGAAAGTAATCTAAATGGTGGGAAATAGAGTCTGGCAGAGAAAATGTTGCTGAGTTTCCCATCCATCCATCCATCCATCCATCCATCCATCCATCCATCCAGTAGGGAGGTATACACACACATACACACACAGCTGTTTTTCTCTTTTTTCTTTGCTGGAAGTTTCTTCTTTATGTTAGATGTGATTTTTGAAAGGCTGAGAAAAAGACTTTTGGCAAGAGCGATAGCCGGGGGACTCTTGCAGGGGTGCAGAGCTGACCCCATGCAGTGGGAGAGAAAGAGCTTCTGACAGCAGTTGTGGTGAGGTTTGTCCTGACTCCCCACTCTCTGGCTTTGAAACCCTGGGCATGTCACTTAAACTCTCTGAGCCTCAGTTTCCTCATACATCTGCAGCTGGACAATCTACCTACCGGTAGTGTTGTGGAAAGGACTGAGTTAATGTGTAAGTGAGAGAGGTTGGCACAAGGTAGACATTCAACAAATGGTCTGTGTGTTTGGATAAATGTCTATCTGTCTATCTATCTAACTGCTATGAGATTTGGAAAAAAAAAACCTTAGGTTTAGCCTATTACACAATTATTTGTCACCAAAAAATTCTAAGTGCCATCAGGAGGTTGGTGGCAGTATTTGCTTTTAAGATGATCATCTAATTTATCCAGAATATGCTTATGTTAATTTTACCATTATTCTTGAAAGGAAAGCAAACAAAACTTCAAATTTCTCATAGTGCTCAAGGGCCCATGAAAATATATTCCTCAGCCCATGAGGAGTCAGTGATTTGTATATGAGAACACTGAACTAAATTATTTAAAATTCCTCTTTTAGTATTAAAACTAAACCTTTTTCCCTGAAAGGATTGGGGTGCTGGGGAAGACAGAAACAAAGAGAACAAAGTTAGTAGGGAAAGAGCACTGTAAAAATACATATTCACTGTCATATATGTTATCTTGTTTAACTCTTAGGACAATCCTCTGAGGGAGGTGTTATATTTGGATCTTAAAAATGAGGAAACTGGGGTATACGCAGATGAAATGACTTGCCTTAGGCTAAAGCAAAAGAACTCGTATTTTAACATAGGTGTACAATTGATCTGTCTATAATCGCACTGTTGCATCTGGGAAAGAAAATTACATTGTAATCATTCATTCATACGTTCAAGCAGCAAGCATTTGTTGAGAATCTACAACAAAGAGGCACTGAGAGATCTCCAGGCAATACCACGGACTTTATATTCTAACTTCCAGAATGTAAAGTGAATGGAGGCTTTTGGAATTGTGTGGGGTGGTATCCCCACACCAATGCATTTTGCCTTTATGAAATAAAAAGACAGGATTGATTTATGGTGAAAGATGGGCGATGAAGAATCTGTAAAGGCAGGTAACAGCCATTTTATCCAGGTCTGCCAAATGTCGTCTGCAAAAGTACTGTCTCCACGATGCTGCTCTGAACATTGAGGATCCCGTGTGCTTGCCCTCCAGGATCCCCTCTGTAGAGAGCAGCGCCTCGGTAGAGGGGAGTGGCTTCCACCTGCCCTGAGCCCAGCGTGTCTGACTGTGATGGGAGCTGGCGTATTCTTCTTGGACGCCGGGTACCTGGCCACGGAAATTGTTCCAGAGAAGACAACCGCAGTCTCTCAACCCCACTTCCTGCCACAGGGATTAGCAGGGGGTGGCCATGTGACCCGAGCCCAACCAGAGTCATTCTCTGGGACTTTTTTTCAGCTCAAAACTAAAAGAATAAGGGCCTTTTCTCTATGTGAGCCCGAAGCTGCCAGTGGCCCTGCTTCCTGCCTCCTGAGCAAGCCAGATGGAAGAGACAAAGCCAACAAGCAGAGAGAAGTAGAAACAAGACGTGAAGAAAAGCCTGACGGGTTGAGGCTCTGGGGACCCCGGAGCTGCTCCTGTCCCTGCCTTTCCGAAGCTTCATGTGTGGGGACTACTGGGCATCCTCCAACAACTCCCTTCTCCTGCAAAAGCTGGTTTGAGTTTCAGTTTTGCTACTTTTGCACCCAAAAGAATCTGGACTAGTGTGTATAGCACTTGGAAACTGGGGAGCAGCAAAGCTAGGGTGTTTGGGGAGCTTCCTTACCCTCCTCTTGTAGGTCTGAATCCAGGAGGGCGAGACAGAGGGAGGAGGGTCAAACAGTGGGAGGAGGACAAGACGGAGGCAGGCAAGCCTCGTCTCCAGCTGTCCTTTCCTCTCCTCCTCAGGCACCTGACAAGACCTACACTTGTGAGGTGGGAACTCTGCCCATGCTCTTTGAGGAACCTTGAACAACAAGTTGGGGATAATTGAGGACTCAGGAGGGAAAAATAAAGGAGCAAAGCAGTTCAGCCACTGGGCCTTTCACCTCTGGTCCCTCCTTTGAGGTTTCTCCAATATCAGCTGCTCCCTTATAATCATATACCAGTTTACACAGTTAGCACTTCTTGGGTGCCAGGCACTGCTCCAAGTTCTTTCTGTGCCCACCGAGCCCAGTATTATATTTAACCTCATCTTACAGATGAGGAAACCAGGGCACAGAACGGTTCTGGAGATTTTCCAAGATGGGGTCACGTTAAAAGCCTAGATGTTCGGCTCCAAAGCTCCTGCTAGCAACCTCATTTAGCAAGCCTGGACTTTGAGACCATTTCTATTCTTTCCACCTCCCTGTGCCAGGGCACTTATTGCCAATGTATTTAGTGTGTGGTTGATACCTCCAGATCCTTTTATTTTTCTTTTTATTTCTTTCCTGTCCTCAACTTGACCCTGTGAAGCGACTGGCCATGGCTTTTATCTTTAAGTCACTGTAACCCCAGCAAAAAACTGCTCAATGTGGGGTGCCTGGGTGGCTCAGTCGGTTAAGCATCCAACTTCAGCCCAGATCATGATCCCTCACTTGGTGGGTTGGAGCCCTGCATTGGCCCTGGAGCCTGCTTCAGATTCTGTGTCTCCCTCTCTCTCTGCCCCTTCCCTGCTTTCATTCTGTCATTCTGTCTCCCCCAAGTAAATAAATATTTTAAAAAATGCTCAACGTAGTGGCTGTGAATGATCGTGGTGTCAAATCCTGTTTTCTTAAATATCAGATAGCTCTCAGGGCGCCTGAGTGCCTCAGTCAGTGAAGCATCCAATTTCGGTTTAGGTCATGATCTTGTGATTTGTGAGTTCAAGCCTTGCATCGGGCTCTGTGCTGATATCTCAGAGCCTGGAGCCTGTTTTGGATTCTATGTCTCCCTCTCTCTCTGTCCCTCCCCCATTTGCTTTCTCTCTCTCTCTCTCTCTCTTTCTCTCTCTCTCTCTCTCTCTCTCTCTCTCTCTCTCACACACACACACACACACACACACACATAAATAAATAAACATTAAAAAAATCAGACAGCTCTAGACATGAATACAGTAATACCTTATACAAGTTTTAGGGAAAGAAGAATGAAGAAGAAATTGGGTTTCCCTCTCCTTTCAGGAGTCTTCTTGAAACTGTAAGAAATTTTCAAAATAGCCCCCTGCTTCCTCCCCAGACCCCTTTCTCTGCTTATTCAGTGTTTCCCTACAAAGGATGTTCCATTTAAGAAGTAGCATTAGGGGTGCCTGGGTGGCTTAGTCCTTTCAGCATCTGACTCTTGGTTTCAGGCTCAGGTCATGATCTCACAGTTCATGGGGTCAAGCCCTGTGTTGGTCTCTGTGCTGACAGCGCAGAGTCTGCTTGGGATTCTCTCTCTCCCTCCCTCTCTGCCCTCCCCCGCTGGTGCTCTGTCTCTCAAAATAAATAAATAAACTTAAAAAAAAAAGTAAAAATTGCATTGTTGTATGTTCCGCCTTCTCAGGATGCAATTAGTCAGGGCCTGCCAGCTCTGGGGCTTGCTATGGATAATTTCAGTGTAGGGCCTTCTGTTTATTTGCACTTTGGGATCAGAAAATAAGTTAAAAATGTTTGCCCTTAAAAACATGTTAGAGATTTAACCACTGGTTTGAGATGTTATCTGCTGAGTTTGAGCCCCAAACACATTTTATACCTGAGTTAAATCTCTAAAAAGAGAGTGGATAATTGAAGCACTGACCTGAGGTTGTCTCTGATGATAGGCAGACAGGCGAGGCCCTCTGAGCAAGGCAAACTTCCAGAGCACCGAGAAAGCAAGGGGCAGGGGAATAGTGGAAAATTTGAAAAAACATTCCTTCAGGCACATCTGTCCACGCCCTCAGCTGCATGAAGGAGTGGTAAGGAGCAGTTTCCTTTTTTTTTTTTTCTTTCCCTTTGAGTCTGTACTCCTTTTAAAATCTTAATCTGAAAATTATACTATTCAAAATAAAATTCAGAAATCTGAATCACCAAATCACCAAAACAGCAACACAGAGCCGTGATTGATGAGGGACCCACAGGCCTATGTTTCGGTTGCAAAATTTAATTCTAGGACTTTATTTTTGTGTTTTTTGTTTTTTTATAACCGTGTTTTTACTTCTTTTTCTTTCTCGTCGCTTTCCCCCCTTCAAAACTAAATTATATCTTAGGCTTTGGAAATAGCTTCAAAGCAAAAGCCTGCGTTTTTAAAAATAACTCCACCTTCTCTGAAGGTGGGGTGTTCGAGTTTATTTCAGGTTTTGGGGCAGGACGCACCTCCAGGCCACAACGAGGGATGATATCCAACTGCCTTGGCAATTCTATTCCACCTTTTTGTCCTTTCACAGATGTCCACTAGGACCCCAAACTCTACTTTCCGCTCACTGCCAAAGGACCATGTGTTTCTGGTATCGAAAAGGGCGTACCAACTGCCAGCCTGAGCGTGGCGTCCCCTGCCTCCGCCTGCTTTCTTCAGCCTTGGTGTTTTTGCTCTCAACGGACATCTCTATGACAGACACTTGCTTCTCCCCTTGGGACTGTGTAACAGGTTGGTAGACTCCTGCCTTGCTCCCTGCCCTGAAGTCCGCCCCTCCTCGCTTTCCTGGTGCCCACTGGAATGTATTTTGTAAGCCAGGCCAGCAGAAGCGCCAGCCGGCACCCCAAGCCTGGCAGCCGGCCAGAGGGGCTGAAGCAGACACTAGGTTTCTTGTCAGGCACTTCACACAGAGGGAAGGACAGCAACCACGAACCCCCAAACGAGACTGTCCAAACAAACAAACAAGCCCCAATACAAACGCCAATGAAAGAAACCACGCACACTCTGAAAGACACAAAGCCAAAACTCAAGCATGCTATTTTCTGGGGCTTTCACCAGCCTGATGTGTCCCAGGGAGCCGATGGGGCGGTTGGGTGGTTTTGAGATTCCTGTGGTCTGAACACACACCCTCCTCATCACCAAGATGTGCCTGGAAAAAAGTGGTCACGGTACAGGCCTCTGATTTATTTCCTGATAAAATAACCTTTACTCTCCGAGGCTGAACTTGCCATCCCAGCTTTCAGAGAACCAGTCTTTATTCCCGTCCACCAAAGCCTTCTGCAAATTAGGTCATTCTGTCTGTGGTCCTGGAGTCCCAGCTCCCGCCCACGCGGCCAACACTACAGTGTTTCCCGGGCTCTGCCAAATGTCGACGTGGAGGACGGTCACAGGCAAGTTATAGAATTTCTTTAAGTGGAAGGAATTAGTTGACATTTGGAGCCAATAATAAAACCTTGTTTAGCATTGGAAAATGAGAGATTCTGATATGGCATCTCCTTCCTGCCCAGCTCCCCACCCTTTTTTTTTTTCCTTCTCAATATTTTACATCTTATTGGAAGCCTGTCCCAAATTATCTTGAAGCCTCAGAAGATGGCCTGAGTTGGCTGGATCTCATGGTGCATTCCTCATATCTCTGTCATGTCAACACTCTCCGTTAAATTAGTGCTACTTACTTTCTCATTTTAGGCACATTCCACATCTCACAGAGGGGCGGAGATGGAAATGCCACTTGGGTCATGAGAACATGAATAATCTCTTGCCTTTGTTGTGTCCATTTCACTGAATGTAAGTAAGGATGTTAAGTGTTGCTCTCGGGCAAGACATACGGAAAGACTCCAGCACGTTGCCAGTGCACAAGAAGCCCTAAAAATGCCAGTTTCTGTCCCCCTTTCCTAATTGCTTAAGCTATTGTCTATCAGTTATGGGGGGAGAAAGTCCTATGTATAATCTCCTATGACCTTCTAGGGAGGGTAGATCTTGGTGCTAGAGGACTCTTTGCTACGTGTTCGTATCTTATGATGTATACCATATTGGTAAAGCCAGATTGCTCTAGAAGGGAGGAAACATATCTTGTGGTAAAGGTTCTGGGACCAGAAAAGACATCTATAGTGTGGAATAGCACAGAAACTTAGGAAAGGTGGCATGTTGAATGTATGAAGCTGTGGGCTTTGGGGTACATGATATAAACTCTTCACCCCTACATCGCTCCCTGCCCCCTCCCATGAATTCTGCAGTATAATTTATATTATTCACTAATATTCTTAGTGTGAGTGGGTTACTTGGCAGAATATGAAGTCCTGTGTATTTGTGCATCAGGATGAAGACAGGGTCAGCCTCAGCAGAACTGATATTTTCCTATTTGCTGTCTCTTCCCTGGCTGTCTCTGCCACCTTGTTCCCTGTTCAACTCCATCTCTCACCTCCTCTCCCTTTCTCTTGGCTGATTTAGTAGTTCTGGGTCATTAAGCTGTGTGTTCTTTGTGCCACACGCCTTCTAAAGAGAATATAAAGTAGGATCCCACGGAATGTAAACTCATGTATCATGGACAACTGCCATTGTATTTCTTAACTGGAGGGTGAATAACAGAAGAAAGAAGCAGCTGGAAAGGAGAAATGCCGTAAGTCAGAGTTTTATTTTGTTTCTTTTCAACTGCTTTTGGAAGGGAATTGTCTTATGGAGAAGATGGTCGAGTGATAGGGTGATGTGTTCTACAATGGAGTTATTCATAGGATGAGGTCAAAGCCCAGTAAAGTATTACTACATTGGAGAAGAAGGTACAGACTTCAGACAACTGGTTGCCCCATTATGTGTCCCTGGCTCTATCTTCCACTCACCTGAGTACCCAGATACTCCCCCAGTCCTGCCGTCCCTGAAGACTGAGTGAGGTTGGGGCTCTAATGAGATCTCCCTATGGCTTTGGATGGTACTAGACAGAACCAGCTCTGGTACCTGGAAGCGTGGAGAAAGGGAGCCCAGAGGAGGAGGGAGATGAAAGACCACTTTTGTGGCTTGTAATTTGGTCTCAGGCATTGTTAACTAATATCACTGGCTGCACCACTGATAGCCTGTGGGAGCTGTCTTTGGAATGAGTCAGGCCAGCATTGGAAAATCTGGGGTCAAAATCCAAGGTCTTTTTTTAATAGCCGTGTGATCCTGCATCAGGACTTCAACTCTCAGAACCTTAGCTTCATGTCATGTATGTTTTCAATGAACAGTTACCATGGCATATTTCATGTAAAAGCATCTATATTTCATAAATGAGCATAATTTATACCACAGTAATATTGCAAGTTTTAACTATGTTGGTATGAAAGGGACTATATGATAACAAATTACTGTTATAACTTTGTCACGAAAAATATCAGTAAATAATTTTCAGAGCTTTATTAAAGCTGGAAATCCATATTTTTTCTATGAAGAAAGACTTATTGGCCTATGTTAGAAAACTGCTACCTCTGATTTTTTTTAAAATAAAACATGTATTAAAGAGCATGGTAATTACTATGTGCCAAAAGTCTGGATACAGTATACTATGAATAAGAGAAATTGCTCAAAATTCATTGGAGTAGCAAAATCTCAACAAAGTCTTTTTTTCTCAGTGTAAACAACTCTAGCATTTGGGCTGAATCTTCGTTCATTTTTCTCTATGGAGACATAGTTAATGAGAGTGCTGGGAACTGAGGCTTCGACCAGGTCTGATGTTAACCCCACGAGGCTAATTTTGTATTTGGTGGGTCATTTCTTTAGGGCCAGAATCTTGGGCATATGTTGGAACCAAAGATACCAGTTTTAGAGACAGACTCAATGCTCCCAGAAAACTGGCTTATGGGTGCATTTAGCACTTGTCCATGGAAAGATGGGATGGGTAAGAAGATTGTAGCTGCTTCAGGGCAGACTTCTGGGTCCTGTCTGAGTTCAGAGACAGAAGACATTTTTGGTTTGAACTAGCTGGTTTTTCCCATACTTGTCTACATGTATTCCCTGTCTTTACTCCATACTCTCTGCATAAACAAACTCCTAGCTGCATAGTCCGAGTCCAAACTATCTAACCATAGTGTTCAAGACCCATCATGTCTGTCTCTAATCCACATTTTCTCTTTCCTGCATCTCTCTGATTGACCTCACAATGGACACTTTGATCACAACAAATTATATTTCTTTCCCTTAGAGGAAGCCATTTATATTTTCTTTTAAAAAAATGTTTATTTATTTATTTTGAGAGAGAGAAAGCATGAGCAGGGGAAGGGGCAGAGAGAGAGAGGGGAGAGAGAATCCCAAGCAGGCTCTGTACTGTTAGCGTGGAGTCTGACGGGGGCTTGGTCCTTTGAACCGTGAGATCATGACCTCAGCCAAAATCAAGAGTTGGGTGCTCACCTGACTGAGCCACCTATGTTCTCCATATATATTTTCATCTCCACATCTTTACTTATGCTGTGTTCATTGTTTGGAATGCTCCCCATCCATTTTCACCTTCTCTGCTGATTAATTCTATGCATCATTCTCTCTCTCTCTCTCTCTCTCCCCACCCCCCACCATCCAAATGATAAAAATCTAAAAAGTCTCCCTTGGACCCCTCCCAGTCAGTTAGTAACCCTCCTTACCCACCTCAGGCATCCCCTATCCCGACTTTTATCACTATACATTAGTTTTACCTATTCTGAACTTCATATGATAGGATTATATAGTGTACACTCATTTGTGTCTGACATTTTTCACTCAACATTATGTCTATGAAATTAATCTATGTTGCTTCATTCATCCATGGTGTTTGTTACTTTTTATTCCTAAGTAGTATTCCATTGTATAAATATACCTCAATTTATTTATATTTTCTACTTTTTATGGACATTTGGATTGTTTCTGAGCTTTGACTCTTAAAAATAAAGCAGCTGTGAAAATCCTTACACATGGATGTGCTTTAGTGGTCATAAACACTTATTTGTGCAGAGGCTACATCCAGGAGAGAGATGCTGGGTCAAGGATCATTGTATATATTTAGCTCTAGTAGATTCTACAACACTTGTTCCCAAGTGGATGTACCAATTCCCACTCCCAGTTGCTCCACATTCTTGCTAATCCTTGGTATGATCAGTCGTCTATTACAGATTAACCATTTGGGGAGTGTGTTGTGGTAGCTTCCTGTGGTCTTAATTAGCTTTTCTTCCCCCTGATGACTGATAAAGTTGAGCACCTTTTCTTACATATGTTGGCTATTTTGACATCCTCTTTGTGAAGTGTCTATTCATGTCTTTTTAGGTCTTAGACTCTGAACTATAGAAGCCAGGTAATATCTACTCATCAGAGTTGTGTCCGTCCTGTTCCAAGTCTAGATTTCTTTAGTGTCCAAATTCCACAGACCATCTCTACATATATTATGTTATTTAGATCAGGTTCACTTTTTGTGTCGGGATCTTTATTACTACCATCAGTTAATTCTCAGTCTCTTGGCCTACCATTGCTCAAAGTTGGTGTTTTGAGCTTTAGCAAGTCAATTCTGTTGAAAGGAGACTTCTTTCTTCTAGTTTTCTCTGCTTAATGCTAACGCTACTTATTTCTTTTCCAGCAGTGGCCTCTCCCTTGAGGCCTGTAGTTACTCATCTCTCTTTGTGGTCTCCCTGGTAGCTGATCAAGGATTTTACTCTTTAGCTACTTGACTTTCAATATCATGTAAGCCATTGCCTATAAGTAGTCAGTGCTCAATAATTGTTGACTTACATTCAACTGGGATTTGAGTAGTGTGGGATGTTATCTGTATGGGAGTTTTCTTGATAGGTCTGCCTTCATGAGAGAACTTTAGGGCAAGCCATGGGCCTTTGTGACTATGACTCAAACAGTAGTAGGAGCTGTCTTGATCCAAAATATGCAAAATATTTCCAGCTCCTGACTGGCTTGATAGTTCACCACCATTAGAATATAGTCTTTGAGTGAAGTCGCTGCCTTCAGACATCTCTTATCAGCTAATTTCTATGTTATCTAGAAGAATACAAACTCAGTGGCATCCATGCACATTTTAGTAAGGGTTCACTTATTAGCTATCTGGCACCAGAAAGAAGGCCCCTAAAGAAAGGGACAAAGAAGTGAGTCTGGATGTGGAGGCAAGGTTTCACACCAGGAGAAATGCTGGAGGGGATAGATGTGTGCAGTCGTCAGCCAGGGACACCATAATCATGGGACCCTATTAATTCCTTCTTAGAGTCAGGAAACCTGAATGCAAGTCACCAGTTGCTATGTTTTGCTATGCAACTTTAGATAAGTTACTTCACTTCTCTGCAACTTAGTTTTCTCATCTGTAAAATGGAGATATCTCCTCAGTTTACCTCACAGGGTGGTTGTGAGGACCAAATGAAAGGAAGTATGTGAAAGTGCCAGTCTAAAAGACTAATCACACATGTTGTGTGTATTTTAAAAGTAATAATTTTTATTGGAGTGTGGTGCAAAGCAGAGAGATGTTGGAGACAAATCGCTCACTTTACAATTACACTCTGGGCTGTGGCTCTGAATACAAAGACTGGCCGATGAACCCTTGTCTATACTGAGCATCTTATATTCTCAAGCAAATAGTAGCAGAAAGGTTCAAATGCATGTGCATAATGGTAAAAATGAACTCATTAGTGAAAGATGATTATTTTTGTTAAAAATAAATATAATGTATGAGGTGGCTTGCTTTTTTTCTAGGATGTTAAACAATAGTTTGGGTGATTATTTTTCTTCCATGAGTTTGATAAAATTCATTTGTTTTGGCATGGGGCAGACCAAGAACAAACTGCATGCGCCTCAGGCTCACGAATTCGATTGGTCTTGGGTTGTTTTACTTTTCCACTTTATTCTTCTTCTACTTGGTTGAGACACGGTCGATCTCTGGAGAACAGGGGCCCTATTGAAACAAGCCAGACCTGCATCACTAGCCTGGTTCATTTTATATCAACCAGACAAAATGTAATTGAGTGAATGAAGGAAGCCTACAAATTTCAACTGAAGATATCTATCTTTTTTTGATTATTTGAAAATGCATCTTGCTTTTGTTAAGAAGAAAGAGCTATGCTGATTTCCCAGGTGCAGGCAGAATCCTACAATGTTTGATCTGGAAGAGACTATACAAATCATCTAGTCCAACCCCCTCACTTTATATTTAGAGAAGCCAAGACATAAGAAGATTTAATAACTTGCTTCAGGTTGTATTGTTAGTGGCAGAACTGTACCTGGAAGTCAGGTTTTCTGCCCTCAGTCAGGGCACTTTCTCCAACCTGCCATCTAAGGGTGTGGTAGCGCAAAACATTTTTATTGAACAATTGCCTCCTTATAGACTCACAGACAAAAGATTATTTACTGGTTTTCATAACAATGGCTTGTACTTAAAACAATTTTTTTTTTTAGCATTTATTTATTTTTTGAGAGACAGAGACAGAGTGTGAGCGGGAAAGGGGCAGGGAGAAGGGAGTCACAGATTCTGAAGCAGGGTCCAGGCTCTGAGCTGTCAGCACAGAGCCCGACGGGGGGGGGGGGGGGGGGGGTGGGGGGGTGGGGTGGGGGAGGCTTGCTTGAACTCATGAACCATTAGATCATGACCTGAGCGAAAGCTGGATGCTTAACCCACTCCACTGAGCCACCCAGGTGCCCCAGGGCTTGTACTTTTAAAAAGACAAGAATCTAGGGGCACCTGGGTGGCTCAGTCGGTTAAGTGTCCAACTTTGGATCGGGTCATAGTCTCACAGTTCGTGAGTCTGAGGCCTGCATCAGGCTGTCTGCTGTCAGTGTAGAGCCTGCTTTGAATCCTTTGTCCCCCTCTCTCTCTGCTCCTCCCCCACTCGCTTGTGTGATCTGGCTCTCAATTTCTCTCTCTCTCAAAAATAAATAAACATTAAAAGAAATGACAAGAATCTAGAAAACTTAATTCTTTGAGACTAGTCCCATCCCACACCTTTGGAGAGGAAGGAATGCATCATTTTTTGGCATAGTTCCTGGTCCGTAGTGGGCACTGAGCCAGCACTTGCCCAGTTCTTGGTCTGTGATCACCCAGGCTGATGGTGATGCCTACAACAAACACTTATCTCAGAGTCCCTGGGGTGATGGTTAAGAACACCGATCCCTGGGTTGTACCCCAGTTCCACTGAGTCACAATTTCAGCAGTTTCGCCTAGAAATATGCATTAGTAACACCTTTTTAAGTGTTGTTTTAGTGTTTTAACATTTGAAATCATTGCCCTGAGATGTTCTTCCTCATAGCTTCCTAATGCTTTAGACCAAAGGATTCCAGACGGACACATGGTCATAAAATATTTCAATTTTTGTTTACATGTTTTAATCTAAAAATTAAAAAGGGAGGTAAGCATTCCTTGCATTTAGTACATGGGTTGACACTGTGGTCTCAGTGCCCAAGTGAGACCGGGAACTCCCCGATGCAGAAAGCTGACAATGCTGGCTTATCTGCTCCCAGCGTATTGTCACAGAATGCATTGGAATGCTAAGTTAATCAAAGTGTTTAATTTTATAAAAGTGTATGTACACAGCAGCATTTATTTAAAAAAGGACGTTTACACACGTGATGATTAATTTTATGTATCAATGTTGGGCTAGGCTATGGTGCTGCATTGTTTGGTCAAACACCAGGTTAGATGTTGCTATGGGGGTAATTTTGTAGATGTGATCAATATTTAAATCAGGAGACTTTGAATAAAGCAGATTGCCCTCCATAATGTGGGTGAGCTTTATCTGATCAGTAGAGGACCTTAAGAATAAAGGCTGATGTTTTCCAAAGAAGGAATTCTCCTCAAGACTGCAGCATAGACACCTGCATGAGTTTTCCAGCCTGATGGCCTAGAGAATTTGGACTCAACACTGCAACATCAACTCTTATCTGAATGTCCAGACTGCTGGCCTGTTCTACGAATTTTGAACTTGCCAACCCTCACAATGACATGAGCCAATTCCCTAAAATAAATCTCTCTTTAAATATACTTTATTGGTTCTGTTTCTCTGGAAAACCTTGACGAATACCACACAGTAGAAATTTATCATTTTGTATTGAGGTGGGGAGTGACCATCTTTTGCACTGCACAGAGTTTCAACAATGATCCTATTCCAAATTTTTTGAGTTCTCAAACTTAAAGTCGCTAATTTTAATTTCTTTTATGAAGTCACAAGTATTTCAGGTTGAGATCAAATAGTCCTCCTTACAATGCTACCTAAAGATATTTTTGAAAATATATCTAATCTGTCTCTTCACATAATGTGATATTTTAAAAATAAGTAAGAATAGGTTTTTTTCAAAATAAAATCTTTCTATAGAAAAGAATTTTAAAGATGCAATTTTGAAACTATATTGTGAGTGTGTGCTTTTGTCTCCCAAAATGATACATGTTATGTCTACAAAAACTTTTATATCTGTGTATTAAAAAACTCAATCAGAGTTTTCTAACCTGTTCAAATGTCCAGTGGGTTTTTAGAGTTACAGTGGGTTTGTACCCCACTTGTGAAACAAAAATACAGCATTTTCCAATTAGTCTACAAATGAAAATGAGTGGCATAAGGGAAGATAGACACTTAACCAGCTGAATTTCAACCAAAACTTTTGCATAATAATACTTAATAAATAAACATGGCTCCATAAGTAAAGCCAGTGATGTGTTTTTTTCCATGGGGATATGTATATCTGTGGTAGGCATCCATGTCAGTTCTGAATGCCCACAAAATTAAGTACCCAAATACAGAGATCTGGAAAACATGTCCTTGAATTCTGGTACCCCCCTAAGATTTGCAAAAGTAATGCCAGACACTTAGTCTTTCTGCTTGTAGTAAAATATTATTAATAATAATTCAGTTATTTTGTTTCATTATTAAAATATACAGTATTAAAATATTTCTTTAATTCCTTCTTTTGTTAGATTTTTAAAAATTCTGCAGCTTATTTGTATAGTAGTGCAAGGACATAGCTGTATAAGTAAATATGAACATGTTGAAGTTGAGTGCTCTAAATCTACTTATGTTTGGGGTAAGTAATTAAAGAAGTTTGGAGTCCAATGTTTAGATTCTTGAAGAGTAAATGAAGCATGCCCCCCTGTGGCGAGGGGACTGGTCAGAGGCATAAGCCACAGCTTTAGGGCAGGACTTGCACTACTTCAGGACAGGAAGTAAGGAAACAATCTATGCCCAATGGAAAATCCCAAGGGGGTAAAGTGAGGCTGAGGGCAATTATGCCAACTGGAGTCTGTCCAGGAGGCTAATACCTCTCCTCTTGTAGAAATACCATGGGATTCAGAGGGGAGGAGGGAAAAAGAAGAACTTGGAAGCCCATCAGGAAATACAGGAAATTTAATTTTAAAATTAGAGAAAGTTTTCATTTAATGGGATTTAGGAGAACATTGGGTAAGTACTGTTCAAAAATGTAAAAATGTGTACAGAATGGCAGCCTGCCAACAGCCTATAGTCAGTACTGTCCCCTCCCCCTTATCTAGAATGGCTCTTTGTCTTTTTTTCCCCTGAAATATTAAACTGTTTGGCTGGTCAATCCATTTTAGAAGACGTTTTCATATGAGAAAGATACAACATGATGGTGTGATTTTTTTCTTCTTCAGGAGGGTTTAATCTACTGAGGTCTGGTTAGGGGTTGTAGTAAAAGATTCCCTTCCTCAGTTAACCAGGTTGTTTATTACTGAAAAAGAAACTGTGAGGCACAAACTAGATAGGAATGGAGCCAGTGTGTGTGTGTGTGTGTGTGTGTGTGTGTGTGTGTGTGTGTGTGTGTGTGTTTTAATAATGACAATTACTGCCTGTGAATACACTTGGTAAGGCAGATGTGTGCAGTGCCTTCCTTCAGAGGAAAAATAGGGAGGGATAAAGTTTTCAAAGAGTATATTGAATTTTGGTGCATAATTCTCTCCTTCCTCTTGGCAAATATTTTATTATCATGCAGGGAGAGGAGATGGGGAGAGGAACAGATTATGCAGGGCACTGTGGATAGCAGGTCCCTTGCAGAACCTCTGTGCATTTGAATAAAGCAATCGAAGGGATGGGGACGACTTTTAATGCCCATCCTGATATTCAGCAGATGGTGTTCCTCAAGTCAAAGTTTGTACCTCTTCAAGGCTTTTGTTCCCCCCAAGTCTGTCTTTGGCTCTTTCCTCAGTCAGGACTGGAAGAGGGGCAGCCAAGCTCTGAATCCTAGAAGTCCATAGACAGGCTGCCTTTTCCTAGAGTGTGGTCTGGGGATGAAGAAGGTGTCTATGAACACTAGTCATGTCCTGGAGGGGTGAGGTGGTTGGTGGAAAAATCAAGTGTATAATTAGGTCTCTTTCTCTCATAGCCCATAGGTAATTATCAATGAATCCCTTACCTCAGCTTCAGAATATATCCAGAATCCAGCCACTTTTCAACCTTCGTTTATTATGCCCATGGATAAGCCACCACCACTTGTCCCTGGATTACTGCAGAGTCCCTCACCTGGTCTCTCTGCTTCCATTCTGCCTGGTAGAGACTATTCTAGGCACACAGAGTGAAACTCTAGGTCAGATCCTGTCCCTCCTCAGTGGCTCCTCACTGCACTCAGAGTAAAAGCCCAAATCCTTTAAAAGTCTTGAGAATCCTACAGGACCTGGCCCTATCTTCCTTCTCATACCACCTCCCTTGAGCGCTTCATTCCAGCCACACAGGGCTCCTGGCTCTGTCTCAAACATGCCAAGCAGAGATTTTACTCCTTGGGTTCCTTCTGCTTGGAATGTTCTTTCACAGCACATCTATACAAATTGCTCTGTGTCCCTCACCCTCTTCAGACCTCTGCTGACCATATCTTCTGCCTAAATATTCTGCCTATGAATAGACTTGCTATATCAGATGTAACATTGGAATACTGTATTTTATTGTCCATTCAAGAACTATAACTACTTGACATACATGGGTATTTATGTTTGTGTAGCACAGAGTTGCCTGCCAGGGAAGCTCCTATTGAATTCATTCCTATCAGGACTGCCAGTGCTACCTCTTGCCAAGTTTGTTTTTTGGTTTAGGTTAGAATTGTACTTGAATGCTATAAAACTGCATTTTATTTATTTTAAAAAGAAGGCTGCAACATTCCTTCAGTCCAGAGTGGATTTAGGGCAGTTATTTTGAATAAGTGAGGGTTTTCTGTATAGGTTCTTGGGGAGGTATTGAGTGATTGGGGTTTAGCAAATCTCCAGGATATCAGTTGCTATGGACTAGATTGTGTCCCCTCATAATTCATATGCTGAGCCCCTAACTCCCAATGTAATTGCATTTGGAGATAGAGTTTTTAGGAGATCATAAGGATGGGGTTTAAATCTGACAGGACTGGTGCCTTTTAAGAAGAAAAAGTTTTCTCTCTGCCCATGTGCATGCACCAAGGAAAGGCTATGTGAGTACATAAAGAGAAGAAGGCTGTCTGCAAACCAGAGAGGACTTTCCAGAAACCAAATCATCTGACTCCTTGATTTTAGACTTCCCAGGCTCTAGATTGTGAAAAATAAATGTCTCTTGTTTAAGCCACCCAGTCTATAGTATTTCATAATGGCAGCCTGAGCTAACCAAGACACTCGTCCAACAGTGCAAAATGGTCAGATTATCTTGACAAAGTTCTAGATGCCATTTGACCACCCAGAGATAGTATTACCAACACTGTCATTTCTACCTTTGAGGCATGGGCATCCTTTCAGGACTAGGGGAGGACAAAAGAGGTGATGTGAAATGATTTTATAGAGGAGGATAAATTTTCTCTTCATGAAAGGACTATATATTTGTTTTAGAAAATTTAATACAGCGGAGAATGAGAAGGAAAGAAAAAAGACTATTATTTTCTGAGACAGCCATTGTTAACATTTTATTGTATTTCTTTCCAGTCTTTTTTCCATGTATACTCAGTGATTCTAAGTTTCTTTGGGATTTCTGCTTTCTTCTCAGAATCCTAGCACAGTGTAACTACTCATTGAACATCTCACCTTCCTGCTATAATTGCTTCAAGTTGTAGTTTTACTCCCTTTTGATTTACACCAATTATTGGTATTGTTTTGTTATTGTTTACAGTCAGTAATAATTATGGTTACAGCCAATAGTTAATTTCACTTATCGATATTAATACATCTTTTTACGTGTGTTCATTCTTTTTTTGTTGTTTCTTTTTTTCGCATTCTTCCTATGGGTTCATCTTTCTCTTTGTTAAAATGCATTCTTTGGTAGTTGTTTTAGAGAGTATCTGTGGGGCATATGCATTCTTGGTCTTTTATGGTTAGAAAAATATTTATTTTGCTATCACAGTAGAATGAGTGATTAACTGGGTATAAAATTCTAGATTGATACATACTTTCCCTTGACACTTTGTAGGTACCACCGCCCTGTCTTTTGCCATCCATGGCTGTGGCTTAGAAATCCTGTCGAGGACTACCTCTTGGTCATTTGTGTGTAATCTGTGTCTTCTCTCTGGCCCTTTTTGAGGTTATTTCTTTATCCTCCATTTCCTACCAATATGGGCTTATTTTCATTCATCAGAAGGCATTGTTCTCTGAGAACTCACATCTCTCTTTCACTTTGAAGTGGTCAGCAAGTATCATTTTGGATATTGCTTCTTTGTCAGTTCCTCCATTCTGTACTTTGTAGATTCCCACTTGTTAAATACCAGAGACTCTCATTCTCTTTCCATATTTCTTAGCTGTGTAATTTTTATTTGTTTATTTGTTTGTTTGTTTGTTTATTATTTTTTAAGGCTCAGCGTGCAGCTCATTGCAGGGCTTAAACTCAGGACCCTGAGATCAAGAGTCAGGCACCTAACTGACTGAGCCACCCAGGTGCCCCAGCTGTCCTAATTTTTAAAGTAATTTTGTCTTTCTGTGTCATATCCAGGGTGACTTCCTCACCTCAGGGTGACTATCTTTGAAATAATGAATTCTCTCCTCAACTGGGAATAGTCCAGAATTTATCCTGTTGTGGCATTTAAATTTCAATAACCATAATGTATTTTTCAGACTTAATTGATAATTTTTCATAGCCTCTTGTTCTTGTATGACTTCTGCTTGCTTATTAATTCCTTGTACTTTGTAATGGACATGACAACTTCATTTATCCTCCTTAATGTACTTAATTTAAAAGACTCCATCTGATATTTTTATAAAATAAGTTTCAAATCAGGGTAAATTTGTGTTCAAGTTGTTTATACTTTGGCTTTTTTTTTTTTTTGGTTTGTTTCCCCATGCATTTGAAATTTTTATTTCTATACTCACTTTGAGTAAAGGGGTTTTAATTTTGTTTGTTTTTCTCTAGTGGTTTTGGAGATCCTTCATCTAGCTCTCTGGGTCTCTAAGTCAGAGCCAGGCCCAGGAAAGCCAACTGTAGGGATTATTACCTTAGGGTATATTGTGGGTAGAACTGTGTCCCCCAGGAAGATATGTTGAAATTCTAACCCTGGTACCTATGAATGTGACCTTGTTTGGAAATAGGGTTTTTACAGGTGTAATTGAGGTAAGCTAAAATCATCTTGGGTTAGGATGGGCCTTAACGCAGTGGCTGATATCTTTATTAGAGAAAGGAGAAGGAGATTTGGACACAGAACCACACTCTGTGGCAATTATATGAAGATGGAGGTAGAAATTGGAGTTATGCTGGCATAAGCCAAGGAACACCCGCAGACACCAGAAGCAGGACAAGGTAAGGACACATTCTTCCCTAGAGCCTTCAGAGGGAGCATGGCCCTGTTGACATGTTGAGTTTGGATATCTGGCCTCCAGAACTGTGAGAGAATAAATTTCTGTTGTTTTAAGCCATCTGGTTTGTGATACCTTAAAATTATTTTTTAATGTTTGTTTATTTATTTTAGAGAAAGAGTGAGCACGAGCAGGGGAGGGGTAGAGAGAGAGGGGGACAGAGGATCTGAAGTGGGCTCTGAGCTGACAGCAGAGAACCCATTGCAGGGCTTGAGCCCATCAACCATGAGATCATGACCCGAGCCAAAATCAAGAGTCGGATGCTTAACTGACTAGGCCACCCAGATGCCCCACGTTTGTGATACTTAAAAAAAAAAATTATTATTGAAGTATAGTTGGCATTCAATGTTACATTAGTTTCAGGCATACAGCATAGTGATTTGAGAATTCTACACATTATGCAATGCTTACCATGGTAAGTGTGGTCATCATGCTATGTTATTACAACATTATTGACTGCATTCCTTATGTTGTACTTTTCATCCCTGTGACTTATTTATTTTATAACTGGTAGTCTGTATTTCTTAATCCCCTACACCTATTTTGCCTACCCCCCATTCCCTTTCCCTCTAGCAACAACCAGTTTTTGTTCTCTGTATACAGAGTCGGTTTCTATTTTCATTCACTTGTTTGTTTGTGGTTTGTGATACTTTGTTATGGCAGCCCTAGGAGCCTAATAATACAGGGTGATACTGGGATCTTGTGGATCCATCACAGAGAGAGGGTAGTTTGAGTTGGTGCCTGGTTCCACTTGCCTTCCTGACCTCAATGTCTGTTGAGAGGCATTTGCTGCAGAGGTTGGGCTGAGCTATTTTTATTTTTGTGCTTCTTCTGGAGTGAAGAGGCTGATAGAAACCACTCTAACTTGAAGCAGTGATCCTGGCTTGTGACCCCATCTCCCTGTATTCTGAGTGAGACACACACCTAGCTGTTGCTGCCATGATTGAACCCAGAGCCCACCGGTCCTGAGATTTCAGTCCTGTCTAGATTTTGCATTTCTGTCCCATCAGTAGTCCATGAATTTACTTATGGTTGAACCACCTATATCTTTTGGTTTTCCTTTATTATATTTTATCAATGATTTTGTACATTTAGAGCACAGGGGATGAAGGATAGGACTTTTGGCAGCATCCTGACCAGAAGACTACAGTCTCTAATAAGTGGCTTTTGTTCATTAGTAGACTGTATGTAGTTGCTTTTTTTTCTACTTGACAAAAGTGACATTAGTATTGTTCCATGCTATTATAAACTCTTTATGAACATAATGTCTAATGGCTGTGTAGTATTCCATCAAATGGAAGTGGAGTAGTTCTTTAAGGAGACACTTTACAGTGATAAAAACCTTTTCCATGAAATATCTCAATTTACAGCTTGAAGAATCATTTAAAGCATTTTAAGGTAGAGGTGTTGGAATGCCGCGGGGGCCCCCTTTCATGTTTCAGTTGGAGTAGAGGCAGTAAAGTTCAGTGACTGACCTAAGAGAGCATCGTTCTACTTGTGTTCTAAATTTCTTCAGCAAGGAGCAGTTAAAAGAGGTTTCACAATCCACTGAGCGGTGTAAGTGGTTTCCATGGAATTTCATTTGGTTTCTGAATATAGCCTCAGGTTATATGCTGTGAAGAAAGTTTTGACATTTTAAATGATTGTAACTTTAAATCAAAAACATTTTCCATCAGAGATGAGAAACAGGCAACAAACAAACTGTGTTCTTCCATAATAGCTAGGATTCAGTTTTTGATACTCAGAGCTTTCTCCTGAGATTCTAATAGGGAGCCCTTGTAGGACTCCCTTGCTTCTTCTTGAAAGTGACACTGAAAGCATTGTGTTTGGGAGAGAAATGTGAGTTTCTACTCATTTCACAATAGCATCTGTCTTAGAAATGTGTGGGGCTAACAGCATTCTGAACTCATTTCATAGAAAGAATAAAAGAGAACTCAAGAAATGTTACACCACCAGAGGAGCTTATTGAGAGCTGTGCTTTTATCCATTGGTTGAAAAAAAATAATTAAAGTATCTCATATGATGGTATTGCAAAGGTCGAAGGGCTTTAGCTGTACTTAGACTAGCTTTTATTTGATTTGTGAATCTCTTCTACAACATTCCCAAGAAGTGGTTATTGAACGTATGCTTGAATATCTTCAGTTATAGGGAAACGTTACTTATAAGAGCAGCTTATTCCATTTTTGGACACAGTAATTGCTAGAAAATTCTTAATTTTGAGCAAAAAGCAGTCTTTTCATCTGTTCTAATTTCCTGTCTGGAGCTACAGAATAAATCTAGAATTTCTTTCATTTAGCAACCCTTTGATTATGTGAAGGCATTTGATATGGGCTCCTTGGTTCTTTTCTTCAGGTAATACATCTCAGTTCCTTCAAACATTTCTCATATTTCTTTACCTTCAGTTAAAGAGATGATCCAGCTTGACTCTGGACCTGAGGTCACAGATGGTGTCTTAAAACACAATGGGAAGCCAGCCATGCCAAAGTCATGCAAAAGCCAGTGAGTAACAAAATAAAACCCATAAACAGAGGTCATTAATTAGGAGGAGTTGGTGCCAGGAAGTTGCTGTAGAAGAAAGGTGAAATCTGAAAAATAATTTAGCAGAAGATTAGAGTCTAATACTTAGGGTGATGGCAAATAACGGGGTGAATTCCAGAAAAGGGGACTGGTTAGGTCAAAAGGTAAGAGTCAGAGTCCAAGAGACTCCACAGAATCAGGGTAGAGGGGAGCTTTCTGGAGGCTAGACAAGATATTATCATCCAGGAGAACAACTCTACCTTTTGTTACTTGCCTGGCCTGCTTTTTAGTGGGAACAGATGTGGTCTTTGATAGTATGAAATGAATTTGTGGTTCTTCATGATCCTATTCTCTCTCCAAAGTATTTGAATCTAGGTCATTTGATTCGGATCTAGTGGGCAGCCTGCAGAAGAGAAAAACATTGGCCTGCTGCAAAATCCTGTCATATATGCTGGGAGTTTATTGAAGAACAACTAGATATCTTTTTAAATTTTTTTTAAGTAGGCTTCATGCCAAGCGCAGAGCCCAACATGGGTCTTAAACTCACAACTGTGAGACCAAGACCTGAGCTGAGATCAAGAGTGAGATAGTTAACCTACTGAACCACCCAGGTGCCCCTAAATATCATTAAAAAAAATTTTTAACGTTTATTTATTTTTGAGACAGAGAGAGACAGAGCACAAACGGGAGAGGGTCAGAGAGAGAGGGAGACACAGAATCTGAAACAGGCTCCAGGCTCTGAGCAGTCAGCACAGAGCCCGACGCGGGGCTGGAACTCACATACCGCGAGATCATGACCTGAGCCGAAGTCGGTCGCTTAACCGACTGAGCCACCCAGGTGCCCCAACATCATTTTAAACAACGGCTCACATCTACCAGCTCCTTCTACCCCTAGCTGTATCATAAACAAAGATCCTAAAGAATTGTGGTCTGAAAAAATCTGAAACTATTGCCTTTCAATTAAAAAAAAAAAAGAAAAAAAAATTTTTAACATTTATTCATCTTTGAGAGACAGAGAGGGACAGAGCATGAGCAGGGAAGGGGCAGAGAAAGGGGGACACAGAATCCAAAGCAGGCTCCAGGCTCTGAGCTATCAGCACAGAGCCCGACGCAGGGCTCAAACTCACGAACTGCGATATTAGGAGCCAAAGTCGGACGCTCAACTGACTGAGCCACCCAGGCGCCCCTATTGTCTTTCAATTTTAAGTAAAACTTTCTTCTGGTCAAAGCCTCATTTTTTCCAATTCAGCTCAATTTCCTTCAAATTGAGTCATACAGATTTAGGCTACTATTGAAACTTCTCTCGATATCCATTCTTTTGGGTGGAACTTGCTCAGATCATGAGCTAAGGAATGTGAATTTGCAATTTCACTGTACTTAGTTAGACCTTTTGCTAGGAAGTCAAGCAGCTCTGGGCTAAAATTCTGGCTGTGCCACTTCTAGTCATAGAACTGGCTTGGGCGAGTTTCTGAATCTGAGTCTCAGTTTGTTCCTCTGTAAAACAAGGATAATCATGATTTATGTGATTTAAGTGATGTGATGGGTGTAATGTGTTTACACAATATCTGCCACAGAACACATACTTTGTACATGTAGATCTTAAAGTCCAGTCAAGGCACAAAAGGTTAAACTTAACAACTGATATCTGACAAATAATAAGTGAGTAAATATCTCTTGTGGCCAGCACCCATGGTGAAAGCTATATATCTATTGATATATAGAAGACAAAAATGTCTTCTATAATATTGTGAAAATTATTTATCCAGGTTGAGGGGCCAGTCAATACACGTGAACTGACCTCTTTCTGTAATTTACATGTTAACAATAGCATCATTTACAGAGGATTCTAAGTGATTGGGACTGTGCTGAATACATACAAAGGTTATCTTCTTTAATTTTCACAACATACCTATGAGGTTGGTATTATTTTTTTTTGAAGAAGAAAGTAAGCACAATGGAGTTAAGTGACTTTCCCCAGAGGATACAGCTGGAAAAGCAGCTGGGTTTGCATTTGAATCCAGGTACAACTTCAAAATCTCCTTTAAACCCAGTGCAGAGGGGCTGTGGGAAAGATTTGAGGCTTTTGTGTGGGTTGCCCATTCCCAAGAGAGTGTCCCCGGGAGACCAGAGATTTTCCTGGGTCTGAGACATCCAGTGTTGGGATCCAGAGTAAGCAAATGGCGAGAGCCAGGAGGACATGGGTATAACTGGGAGGGGCAGAAATGGCAGAGTTGGTGCAGAATGGCCTGGAGACAGGTGGGAAAGAGTTTGTGAGTGTCCAGGATACCTCTTCACTCCAGTATGAAAGGAGGACCCACATCAGCCAGGTGTCTAGAGGAGGTGTTCCTGTAAGATCTGAGCCACCAACATGTGAACTCCATGAAAATGGAGACTTTGTCTTGTTCATGCTATGAGCCATGCTTGGTCTCTAGTGGGTGCCCAATAAACAACTATTGCATCTATGAATGAATGAACAATTAAAATATTTACTCTAAGACCATGATTCTGAAATGGAGGAAGTGACTGGCTCCAGGACAAAAGGACTACACATGCTGCTTGCCCACAGTGGTAGGCACCCACTTAATACTGTTGAGGAAGATAAAGAAGCAAGGAGTGGTGCCTACTGCGGCTTTAAACAGAAACATAACGCAGGTATGATGTTTATTGTCTCCTTTTAAACTTCATTTTGTAAGACAGGCTCTGATAAGGTTGTTTATTTTCTATTGGATCCTTGGCCTCCACAGTTGGGAAACCAAAACCAAAAAACAATCCCTTAATTTAAATTTAAATCTTTTAAATGGGAGCAGTGTTCTTTACCAAAGCCGGAAATGATTCAATCAAATTGACGAAAAGAGGACACAAAACAGCTAAACCTATTGAAATGTGGATCTTTACTGGGGATTTCTGCATTGGTACAAACCATAGTTCAGAAACCCAGACATGTCAAATTGCACTAAGAAGAGTCAAGTTCGTGAGGCATCTGGGTGGCTCAGTTGGTTGAGCATCCATCCAGCTCTTGATTTCAGCTCAGGTCATGATCTCATGGTTCATGGGCCCGAGCCCTGTGTTGGGCTCTGCACTGGCAGCACAGAGCCTGCTTGGGATTCTCTCTTTCTCTCCCTCCCTGCCCCTCCCCTGCTTGCTCTCTTTCTCTCTCAAAAAATAAACAGACATTAAAAATTTAAAAAAAAAAGAAGGGTCAAGTTCCATGTTAATTTCCAAGGGTTTCTCTTCCTCTAGGCTACTTAACATCAGCCACCATCTCTTAAACAGCATTTGTTTTTCACCTCTCCTTGGTCTGTCAATATTTCATCTGTCAACATGCATCAGTTTGGTGGGTTTGGAGTGAGGTGGGTGGGGAAACGGGAGATAGAGGGATGGAAAAAGTCATTTTTGAATGGAAGAGCTTGTTGGCCAGTTTATATCACCTTTTACCTTCTCACTTTCGACCTGGGGTCTTATCTTTAATATCAAATGGCTTCTTCATGAGGAGGACATTAATACGTCAAATGTATATTATAAATAGAAGAATCTTTAAAAATCCCTTTTATTGTGTTTCTTAGTAACAAAAACCCTTTCTTTATTTTTTCATGCCCAACACACAATCAATGGAGCAGACAATGTAAAAAATTTTGTTAAAAAGTTGTCCCAGGACATCATAAGGTGGGGCAGCCTGTGACTGGCATATATTTAACTAGAATATTAATGAAGGGAAAAGCCTCAGTATTATTGTGGTTAACACAGTTTTTTAAAACTTCACAGCACAAAACAATATGTTTTATATTACTGCTTACCCCCTTGAAGGAAACGGTTGTTTTAAGGGGACATCGTGAGACCAATCTCCTTATGTGCCACCATGGCGGCTCACATATCTTCTAGAAATCTGAAATGCTTTAAACACATCCAGATATTTTCACAGTGAGAATTTCCATGTGCAGTGTTGCCAAGCCCTGCTCTAGTCACAGAATGAGATTAATTATTTACCAGAGGGCTCTGTTAATTACTAAAACAAATAATTTACCACCTCTTTTGGATAGGCATGGCAGTATGTGATTATGGATATTTTGTCACCTACAGTTTTAGATGTTACTTTTTCCTTCTCTAAAAGTCAGAAGGGGTCTGGACATTCTTCTTCACTGACAGTCCCTCTGCCCAATTCATTAGCTGGAGTCGGGGACGAGGTGATTCTTGTGGGGCTGGAACAGTAGGGGATGCACTTGGTGTCCTGCCCACACCTCCTTGTCATTCACCTGTGCACCTCTGCTCACTGGGCCACCAGTGGCTCTCTGCTTCAGGACTTTTTTTCCTGGCTGTGAAGTGCTCTCAGGGTCTCTGGGGCAAATCGGAAGTTCTATTGAGTGGATGCCTTGAAGTCACCTCAATCACTGAAGGATAAAGTTTAGATGGATAAAAGCCATAAGCTTCCTTGCTCCTCAGGATAACTCACTGTGGGAACTCCTACTCTCTCCCAGTGTTCCCTGGAGGGATTGAGCTCCAGGTACTAACTGGTTATGCAAAGCCCCCTTTATGCTTCTTCCTTGCCTGCAAAAGTTTCCAGCTCCGGAGGGGGGTGATTCCAGGGCTCACCTCCCAACCAGCAACCCACACTTGAATCTCAGAATCTGTCTCCTCAGAAAAAGTTTCTGAACTGATTTTGGGATTCAAGCAGAATGCATCTGAGTTCTATTGAACCAGCTCCAGCTTGTCACGAAGAAGCTCTATGCCTTGTTGCTTTTCTTGTTTTCAGTAGACTTTTTTTTTTTTTTAGAGAATTTTTAGGTTCACAGCAAACTTGCACTGAATGTACAGAGTTCTTGTATACCCTGTGCCCCACATGCAGTGTCCCCCACTATAAGTATCTCACATCAGAGTGGTACTTTGGTTACAACCGACGAAACTACATCGACGTGTCCTCATGTCCCAAAGTCCATAGTTTACCTGAGAGTTCCCTCTTGGTGTTTCTCATTCATTGTATGGGTTTGGACAAATGTATAATGACATGCATTCACCGTTCTCTGTGCTGTCCCCTAAGGACTGAACGCTTGCTTAAAAAAAAAAAAAAAAGGAAAAAAAAGCCCTCTAAATTAATATTTAAATTTCACTCCCGTAGCTTTCTGTCCTGAGCGGCTGCCGCATGGGAGTGCCCGGCGATTATTTGCTGCATTTCATCTGCATCGCAGCCTCGGGAAAGCCATCCCTTAGCAGGTTGTTGGGGGGTGGGGGGAGCTGCGCACACCTAATGTGTAGGTATTGTCACATGCCTTGGGATCTTTAGTTGAAACGGACTATGTAAATATTATCTATTATTATTACTAATTATTACCCCCAGCTGTAACGGTGATAAAGCGTGCGCAGTGAGTCCCAGATGTGAGCCTCCTGGGCCCCTGTGTTCAACGGTAGCGTGAACTGCAGTGAACTTGTCTTGTCAGACCACGTCTCCACACAGAGAACAAAATCCCTGTTGCTCAGAGATGGTGGCCTGTCGTGCTCTACTGCAACGCAATCCTCATTTGCACTTCGGAGGAGTACCCTCCCCCCGCCCCGCCTTTTCTTTTTTAAAATGTAGAATGGAATAATCAGCTATAGTTCTTGGTGGGAGGTCCCCTGTGTTCTGCCCTAGATTTTCAATCTGGCTGTCAGGCCAAGCTGAATTGTAGATGGAAGAGGGGTTTTTTTTGTTTGTTTGTTTGTTTTTTGTTTTTTGAGTGTTTTTTTTTTTTTTGAGGGGGAGGGAGGCCCAGCAATTTTCTTTCTTAACTTTTTCTTGTTTTTCCCTTTCCTTTCTCCCTGCTCTTTTTTATCCCCTCTAAATCACAGTGCTTAACAGCTGCGCGGTTTCAGAAACTGTACATGCTCCCTGCTGGGCTACAAGCAGCAGCTTATCTGCCTGCCCTGAAGGGGAAAGTGACAGCTTGGGACCCAGGAGCCTGAGCTAGCTGCAAGGCTGAAGGCCCCCTAGCTTAATATCTCGGCAAGGTTTAGGGGAGGTTTAGATTCCCAATCCGTATACTATCTGTGAGTATTGGAAGCATTGTAGAGTTACAGATATCTTTCTTATTTCCTCTTATTCTATTTATTTATTTATTTACTTTTTGAGAGAGAGAGAGAGGGAGAGGGTGCAAATGAGCTGGGGGGGGGAGAGAGAGACAGAGAGAGAGAGAGAGAGAGAGAGAGAGAGAGAGAGAGAGAGAGAGAGAGGCAAGGCTCCCCTGAAGCAGGGCTCGAACTCATGAACAGTGAAATAGTGACCTGAGCCAAAGTCAGATGTTTAACAACTGAGCCACCCAGATTCTCTCCTCTTAAAAGTCCCTCTTTGTTTTATTTAAAATGATTCTGTGGGGCGCCTGGGTGGCTCAGTCGGTTAAACGTCCGACTTTGCCTCAGGTCATGATCTCACAGTTTGTGGGTTCCAGCCCGGTGTCGGGCTCTGTGCTGACAGCTCAGAGCCTGGAGCCTGCTTCGGGTTCTGTGTTCACGCTCTGTCTCTCTGTCTCAAAAATAAATAAACGTTAAAAAAAATTTAAAATGATTCTGATCTGGTGCTACTGTGTTCGTTGGTTAATTCACCTTCCCAACCACCTGCATCTTGCACTGGCTACAAAGCGCCGCCCTGCCCCCTCCAGCACCCTGCCTGACACTGAGAGAATGCTCAGCTAATCTTTGTGTTGAAGGAGCAAATGAATGAGCTAGAAGGCATCCTAGCTATGGCGTGCCCCACTGTTCTCATCCTGTAGATGAGAAACACTAACACTCAGTGAGGAAAATGACTTCTTAAAAGTTGCAGGGCTAAGATACAATGAGAAACCACAAGGGAAGGGCTTTAAAACTATACCAGGCCATGGAAATACAAAGTGTATTGTTTTTTCTTCTGGTGGTAAACTGGGCAAGATGTCAGTGTGCTGATGTGGGAACAGGCTGGAACCTCGGCGAGTTACCCATCCAGAGTGACGTCTGATGTATCCCTCAGGCCCTGCGACAGTTTTTATCAAGTCTATCAGACTGCCCTGACCACCTTCGTGGGATTTTACCAGGCTCATTTCCAGGGCAGGAGGGAGGCACCTCCAATTTGTTTTTCAGCCCAATTTCCCATTCGAATTCCTTCCTAGCCAGCTGCATGTCCTATTAGCTGTCTTTCAAACAACGGCACCTTCAAATGGCTGCTGACTTCCAGGCAGTTATGTTTTTATTGACTGCCTCCCTATCTGAAGCGGGGCTAATGTGTTCTGGACGAATACTGTTTTCTATGAAATACAGTTGGAGAAGTGGTCACCAGTCTCTGGGGCGGAGCTATAGGCATGGAAGGATATTTTTAAAAGTCTGGGGGCTGAATGTGTGCAAACAGGAGGAGTGGTTTCAGTAAGGCTACTTTATTGGAGTGAGGTGGGGTCTTGTGATTCAGATTAAGGACCAGGTGCCAAGGCTTAGAATGCCAATTATGGAAGGAAAAATGCATTAGCCATTACTTCAGTCTGGCAGACTCTAGACAGACATATAATAACGACATTGCTGTACCCGTAAGCCAGTTACATGCTGAGGAAGTCAGCTCAGTTTTGGGAAGCCATTCTTCTCTGAAGGGGGATTTTTTTTCCTCTTCTGCAGTGTTTCCCACCAATGAAATGTTAACAAATGCTTTTTAAAAAGCCCAGTATCTGTGGTCAAATACATTTTTCAAAGGGAAGTTTCAAAGCAGTTAAACAGGTTACGATGGGACCTTTCTTAGTCTTTGCTTAGTCTTAGCGTTCTTTGGGAATGTCCGAGAGCAGCTATGGTTTGTTGAGTATCCCAACCTTATTAAACCATGGAGAACACTTTTTGGAAAAAGTGTGTCAGAAGATTCTAATTTTGAGAAACGTACCTTTGGAAACAACCTTTTGGTATTTTCCCAGGGTTCAACCATTTGTGATTTGAATGTCTCGTTAGCTTCCTTGGATAAATTTTTCCTGCCTTAAAATTTTTTTTTTTCCTGCCCTGAGAATTGAATTTTCATGAAACCTTTTCCACCATGCTTGTCTTCTTGGCATTTATCAGAATGAATAGTTCCCTAATCGTTATTTGTATGGTAATTTTAGATACATCTAAATATTATTTGGAACTTGAAGAAATGAGCACCCAGATAGGTCAAGCAGTCTATCCAAAATCACATCGTTATTTTGTTTCTTTTTCCTCTCTGAATACAAGAACTTCTTCAGTGAAGATCTTCCCAATTTCCCTCCTCAGGCCATTCAGAGCATCTTGGTTGAAAATGCTTCTTCCCATTTTAAGAACAGGGCAGGTCTCACTCAGAGACCTGAGTGCCTTTGTGTAAACTCAGTGAAAGTGATGCTCATTCCTGAGAAATTTTTAATCTTAATGTGGAGTTCTGAGAAGATGTTTTTGTTGGTTTGTTTAGTGTTAATTCCTTTTGCATCTTGAGCAATGAAGAAACTGAAATGCCAAAGAGGGAGAGGAAGAGGAGGAGAAAGAGGAGGAGGAAGAAGGCAAGGAGGAGGAGGAGGAGGAAGAAGGGGAGGTGGAGGAGGAGGAGGAGGAGGAGGAGGAGGAGGGGGAAATAATCACAGAAAAGCTGGGTTGCTATGAATAATGAACCCACTTTTTCCATAGCCCAATTGCTGGGACTTGAAGACCAGGTAAGTTTTCACCTGCATGATGGAAAATGCTAGACTGAAAAAGGAGTTCTGTCTTCCCCTCCTGCTTGGCGGGAGACCCTTCTTTCCTGGCAGAGGGAGGAAGAGCCAGAAATATTGGCTTTTCGACTTTACTATCGGCAGTTGTGTTGGGACGCTATGCTGTGTTTTGGTTTGATTTTCAGATGAGTGATTGCCATACCTCTAAGAAGGTCAGAGGGAAAAACGCTCACAGGCAGGGATAAGGACAGATCTGACATAGTTGTCACTACTTCCCCAGGAAGACCCAAAGGGCTTGAAGTCCATCAAAACAGGAATTCCCAAAGTGCATCAGCAGGAAATATCTGAGGACAGCATTTTCCTTCGGGAATTTGGTTATAAAAGACTATTGAGTGGACGACAGGACTCAGCCTGGCAGAAATCTATCATAGAGTTTTATTCAACTGAAATGGCTTGTCAATGGCTTCTCCCATTGTCCAGAAATGCAAACTGACTCGGGTGTGTAACATGTAATACAGAAGTAGGCACACGTGTTGGATGCATGTGCCTTACACCATTAACTAGTTCAATTTTGTAATCCCAGCACTTGGCACAATGGCTTGCATGAAGTAGGAGCTTAATGATATTTACTGAATGAAAAAATGACTAAAGTTATGAAAGTTCCGATGTTGCAATGCCCTGGTTTAGAGATGGCTAAATCAGCCTGAGGCCTTTGAACCTCTCCTTTCGTCTCAAGTCTCCTGCTAAAAATCTGATAATTAACTGTCCTTTTGTTGTTCAATATAGGAATCTGGCAACCTTACTGTCTTTGCAATTATAAAGATAAACTTGATGTTCCCGAGTGACTGAGGACAATAGGGAGACCACAACAGCCTCTTCTGTGTGACAGAGAAGCAGCTCCAGGGAAGGACGCTGCTGGCTGAGCTTGCAGCAACTGTTTGATAAACTAGTTATTGGAGACACTGCAGCCCAGTTGCCTGCGGGAGAAACTCATCTGTGATGTGGTTTTGAGAACATCCTGGTTTTTCATGGTGTTTCCTCGTCTGAATTCCAATAGCACCTTCTTCTCTTTTGTTTTGTTTTGTTCTGTTTTGTTTCATTTTGTTTTGTTTTTACCTCATCTTGCTTGGGAAGAATGAAAGGCTCAGGGTTGGGATTACTGGATTCAAGTTGGGTTGCTGCCCCCTTACTGTTGAGTGACCTCAGGAAAGTCACTGGATGGCACTGAACTTCAAGGCTCTCTCTTGATAATGTCTTGTCGCATTTTTCTAAGGATTAAACAAAATAATAAATGAGGAAATGTTATAAAAGCACAAAGCATCTTGCAAATTATGGTAGCATCTCATTTTATACTTACTTTTAGGTATTTCCACCAGTCTGCTCATTCTTTAAAAGCAGGAGGCTATAGATGATCAATTTTTCTTTCTGTGTCACAGTATCCAGCAGGTGGACTTACATAAAATAATTGAAGTATTGAATCAGTACCCTGATAGAGTTAACAAATCAACAAGCCTTAAACGGAGAGCAAATGCTCTTTGCCAGCTCTGAGAAACTTATGGTAATAAGGAGGAGCCCTTAAGAGATTAAGGAGGCTCAGGACACGCACAGGTGGAGGAGAGAGTAATATAGAAGAGATATGGTGAGATATATATATATATATATATATATATATATATATATATACACACACACACATATACATATATATAATCATATACATATTTACATATTTATATTTATATTACATATTTACATATTTATATTTATAGTAATAGAGGGGAAGTCATATCAGAGGTTTGGGAAGGTAACTGCCATCTTTTCCTACAGAGCCATGTAGGAGAGAAATAACCAGGAGGCCCAGTGGAAGTGCTCTTGAGAACTCGAGTGCCTTCTTTCATGACAGCCAAGCAGGCATCTAAACTGATCATAAACAACAGGGCTGGCTCGGAAACCCCAGGCTTAAAAGCCAGCAGCAGCAAATGAAAGGAATAACCTGAAGGTTTGAAGGAACCAAATGCTTGATCTCCATTTAAGTTTGAAGGAGAATTCTAGGTCCATTGGCTAAGGTAAGATCTTATATTCTTCCCAGCTAGGGGTAAAGTAGGGATAAAGGGGACAACAAGAGAGTTGAGGAAACTCCCACCCTTTTTTTTTTTTCTTGGCTGAGCTCCAACTGTATTTGAAGGCCAAATATGTGGAAGATATGTGGCCAATATTTGGAAGATCTGGTGATCTTGGACAACTGTAAAGCCATACAAGTGTGTTTTTAGTTTAAATGAGGTTCAACATGATCCGTGACAGGGTCGGTTGCTGAAGTGTTCCTTCTATCTCTTAGGGCAAATGAGGAATGGTTTAATCTTTGATGGTAGTCACTCCATGAAGCTGTGGACTAGGTATTACTCCCTCTGTTAAAGCGTGCCCTGGCCCTGTCTTTCTGCCCAGACTTTTCCTCTTTTTCCCGCGTCTTCGTTCTGTATCTGCTGTATGATCCTTTGTGTCGGAGGTTGGCACCTCTGCCTGGGAGTTCTCTCACTGTGGGTTTGGGTGTGGTTTGCAAAGACAAAGATGAACATTCCTGCTGGCTGTCTCCCAAGTGATTCTTCCAGTGGCAGCAGAATAACACCTGTGGGAAAGTCATTGAAGGCTAAACAGGACCCAGAGGGAGTACGTCTGTCTCAATACCTCCTTGCCCAAGTTTTTGTTCCCCTCTAAGCTTCTCTGTATCCACCATTCTCACAAGATAATCACACTCCTAGGTGGTCCCAAAGGCTAACCTTCTCTGACGTTAAGCCACTCAAATTGCCGTCATTTGCTATGTTGTTTCTGCATCCGTTTGTGTGTGAAGCTAACATTTTCTATCTTCAATTATAAGTTCACAGCCATGAGGATCACCTTTGATTTGATTGGGTCTATCATAATGAGCATCTTGAGGAGAGTGACAAAGGCATATTCATGATTGTATCCATGGGACCTAGGATGGAGTTACTGCTCTGGTACTACACATGGATGTTGCTCAATAAAGATTTGGAGGATAGGAAATTGAATAATGCCAGGCTTATGTATGTGCCAGGAAAGTAAAATATAATGGTCATGAATCAATCATGGATGCGTTCATTAATGACCCAGGTAAAAATTCAAAGTGGTCACATGAGTACAGGGCTAGTGATGACCTAAGATGAGTTTCTGCTTTGCTTTTGACCACCTTATCATTGACAGGACCTACATTTCAACTGGTAGCAAATGTAGCATCTTTATTTATATTGGGATCTATAAGTTCTTTGAAGAAAGAAAAGACTTGAGCAGCCAAAAGCAGACTTGCAATAGTTTATGTCTTTGGGAGATCAAGGAGGCTGTCCAGAAGTCAATGTGAAGCCATGAAACTGTGTTGGGCAACCTTTTCCATAGTTTCTTTGCTGGCTCAATAGTTCCCTCTTCAGCTGTGTGTGTCCCCTTAATAAATCTGTCTTTTCCCCTAATAAATCTGCTCATTATGTTGTGTACACATAGTTCTTTTAATTTCTGACTGGCTCAGTTACTCCTCGGAACATTGTATAATTTCTATTGTGAATTGTTATTGCTTTGAGAGACAGGTTGGGACTCATTTGCATGTATACCCTCTTTAAGGTAGTGCCACCATGAGATCACACCCCTAATTCATGACTAAGATTTTTTTAATGTTTATTTATTTATTTTGAGGGGGGCGGGGAGAGCATGTGTACATGCACACACTGGGGAGGGGCAGAAAAAGAGGGAGAGAGAGAGAATCCTAAGCAAGCTCCATGGTGTCAGCACAGAAACCTAAGCTGAAATCAAGAGCTGGACATTTAACCAACTGAACTACCCAGGTGCTGCACTAAGGTTTTTAAAAAATCAGTGTCATCACGCTGACATGTGCTTCACCCTGACCCATGGACTCTGCTCATTTTTACACAATAATTTACAAAACAATTGAAGGAGCAGGAGAATGGGAATTATGCAAATCCTGACCCCTTTCTCTGTGTCCAGAGATGGCATAGATGGATTGAACCAAAAATTCTTGTTTATAGTGATGGGCAAAAACAGAGATGAAAAGAGTAACATTGTAAGGAAATACTTTCTAAGGTTATTCTAGGCATGGATTACTGCATACCAATTAATACTGAAGAAGTTATAGCTCACGAATGTCTACATTTTGATCAGCTTGAAATGACCAGGTTAAACCAAACAGTTCAGTTTCACTGAACTGAGCCCCTACTATAAACCTAGAATATTTACTAGGCACTAGATATGCACAACTGGATGCCACAGGCTCAGTCTTCGAAGAACCCTTCAGAAGTTTTGTTCACAGGAATGAAGAATGCTGCGTTTTACTCTTCACAAGGTTCTGAAAGAATGTAGATTTCACACCAAATGTATAGCACAGGTGCTATACTTCTTCCTATTACTATTCTTCATTATTAATCTGTATCGTTTTTACATTGGTGTTCTCACAGTCCCCATTGGTATCTGCAAAATTGTTTACGTGGTCAATCTCAAATGTATTGATTTACCTGAAGGCCATTCCTTTTTCAGGGGCATACATATGTAAATAGTTTTCAAGCAGGTTTAGAGAAAAGAGAAAAATATGTATAAACTCTAATTATTACAGTGCCAGATTCAGCAAGAATTTTCTTTTACATTTTTACCTGTTGCTGTGAATCTCTATCTTCTCTTTTCCCCTACCTTGAATTTTCCTCTCTCTTGGGTTCAGCTCAAATCTCAACTTTCTTAAATGACCCACACCCTTCTCCAGGTCCTCAAATACTGGTTTATCTGACTCTATTTTGGCACTTAACATGTATTTTATTGTTATTATCTCTCATCTCTGTTCTTCAGTTAGCCCTATAGCAACTCAAAATGTAGCCACATTGCCTGTTCTTTTGTGTTCTTTGAGCATCTAGACTAGAACCTCACATATAATGAGCAGCTAATAGCTCCTATTTGTTAATTGATTTTGCTTTTTCCTACGTGAGGTGTTCGTTGCCCATATTAATTAATGCCCAAGGCAAAACATGTGAGAGCTACATGTGCTGGTCTAAGAAAAATAAAAATCAAAGCAAACCCTTGAAATCTGAGAGCCTAAAACCTCATCTTGATAAGGGAAAGAACAGTTTTATGAGCTCAGGCATCGTTTAGGATTTTGGCTTCTCCTTCGTGAATTGGCACTGTACCACACCACAGCAAAGTTTGTTTTCTCCTTAGGACCCTGTGCGGGGGCACAATGCCACTCTCCAATTGCCTACTTTTGTCATTTTTCATGTTTGGCAATTGAAACTGATGCAAAATAAAATGTTATCTGAGAAAGAGTTAAAAACAAAATGACCACTGGAAAAACATTCTTCTTTGAATAGAGAACATCTCTGTACTGCTTGTTTGCTTTTAACATCCAGATTGGCAAATTACTGGTTTATCAGTGCTTGGCTGTTCACTAGCAGCATCTTATTGGAACAATTAAAATGGTACAGAAAAGTCGTGGCAGTGGAGCTGAAGCTGGGAGTTTCCTGGGAACTATTTAAGATACTTGGCAGTTTATGCCAAACAGGCCTAGGCCATATGTAGGCAAATAATCATGCATTAAATAAAATTTCAAATCTCTAAGTAATCTCTCTTGGACATCTTTTTTCTTTTGTTTCCCAAAACACAAAATGAAAGAGCCAGTGCCACTGAGCATAAATCATCTAAAGTTGCTCAGGGGTGACATAATGCGGGTCAAGGTCCTGGAAAGATGAAGTCTAAGAGAGCAGGACTCTCAAGCTTGCCCAACTTCCTCCATGCTGCTAGCCCATGGAAACTACTTCCTCTGGTTCTGATATGTACCCTAAGTGTATAGCTCCCAAGACCTAAACCTGTATCTATATTTGACAACTTACAGAAAACCTTCTTCTTTAGGGTGGTGGAGAAAGAAAGCAATAGGTAAATCTGATCAACCCTTTAAGCACAAGACCCTCTGTCTAAACCTTTACAATGAGAGTCCTTTTAGAGTTGTAAATCAGTAAAGTAGAATTCTAGTACTGCTCCTTTGGCAAGGGAAAAATGCTCTCATGGAACCAGAGGCTTTGGAATTTATTTGTGGCCACAGAGATAATCCTTTTCATAGAAAGAACGAACTAGCAAATAATTCCCAGCCTTGAGCATGCTTATCTCTTGCTGAATCCCCCCCTTTTTTCCCAAGTTAAATAGTGTTTTTTGAGAAATGCATTTGTTTTCCCAGTGATTCTCTCCTTGTGCCTTTTTTTTTTTTTTTTTTTTTTTTTTTTGGAGTTTTGAAGTTCAAGGTGCTTGTCGGAAGGAGGCTTGGGTTATTTCCAAACTCATCCAAGGTATGGAGCAAAGATATCAGCCCAGGTTAAACTGCATTTTCTTGCCCACAAATTCACATTTGCATCTGTATCTTAGCCAGTCTTCATTTCTTGAAAAGCATTTTTCACACATGCTGAGCCTTGGTGGGAAAATATAAACTCCTGGCTTTGAAGGGTGCCATGTATGCAAATGTAAAAATGTGGTAGGATAAAATAGATCTCCCAACTGGGCCAAGGTTGGCTTTATAATTTCTCATTTCAGTTGGCATCCATGGCTTTCACTATTCTGAAAATCAAGTACAGAGCTGGGTGGGGTTTACGTAGCTAATCTTACCAATGTAGACATACAGTCTGAATCATCCAGACCTCTAACTTCCATTTTAATTCAAAGGGGCTTTGAGACTCAGTGTTCCTTTCATTTTGCCTGTCAGGGTGCAGCTTGACAGTTTCCAATGGGCTACTCTTTCCTTGCTACAGGGGGATAAAGGTTCTTTCAAGACTAAAGGAGTAGGAATCTAGAAGTTAGGTGCAAAGCTGTGGAAATGGTTTGGGGAACATTCTTTTCTTATCCAATTTAACCGAACTACTGAACATGTGGAAAAATGAAAATAACTCTTATTAAATGGTATAATCTAGTCAGGTATTTTCTTTTCTTTTTTAAAAAAAAATTTTTTTTTAACGTTTATTTATTTTTGAGACAGAGAGAGAGCATGAACAGGGGAGGGGCAGAGAGAGAGGGAGACACAGAATCTGAAACAGGCTCCAGGCTCTGAGCTGTCAGCTGAGCCCGATGCGGGGCTTGAACTCATGGACCGTGAGATCATGACCTGAGCCGAAGTCGGACGCTTAACCGAATGAGCCACCCAGGCACCCCTAGTCAGGTATTTTCAAAAGACAAAAATGACACTGGGAAACTTTGCATTCTAGACAGTTCTGTCAGGAAGTTCTAACAAAGAACTGAAACTCATGGGCATAGCCATGGAAAATCACAATGAAATAACAAAGTGTCACCAAAGTTCACTTAAGTAACACAAAGTGAACCAACGAAACCGATGAGCCAGTTTTGAGATGAGAAAATATTTTCATTCCACTGGAATAATTTTTCCAGCCATTTACCGTGACCCTCTAAAATTTCTATGGATTTCAGGCTTTCTATATTGCATTTGAATTCTCAAAATTGGGCAGTAAATGTTGATCTAGGTACTGGAGCTCAGAGAATTGTAGAACCTGTTCATTTTACCAGCACTGTGTGGGCAAAGCAGGTGTGTTTTCATGGAATCTATATTCTGGACTTAATGACATAACTAAGGGAACGTTGTGCCTGGCCTATGGTATATGCTCAATGCTGCAATTATTAGTATGTTTTAGAAAAACACTTTGTCATCCAGGAGCACATGGTCAAGTAAAGAAAGCAGAAAAGAGACATGAAACTATTATGAATGACACAAGGCAGCATGTGATAAGGTATCTGTATGTACAGTATAGTCAGCCAGACTGAGCCTTAGTGGTCCAGGGAAGGGAGACAGCAGGATGGACTTTGGCGGTGGAAGAGGTCTCATGGAGCAGAAAGGACCTGAGCTAGGACTGAGGTTAGGGAGGGGCAGGCGAACAGAAGGAAAATGAGAGAACGAGAATAAGCAACTGACATGGCAATGTTGAGGAGCAATGAGGCCAAAAGTTTGTAAGGTAGTGGGCTAGATTTTCTCTGCATGCACCAGATCCCTGAAAGGAATATTTTCCTCCCTTGGTTAGTCATATTGCCTCCCCCCGCTTTTGTTTTCTTTGAGTAGGAAAATGGGCTTAGTTTATCACCATAGAGGAGGCTGAGGTACCAACTTGCCTGTTTTTTAAATGGAGTGGCTTTCCTGGCCACACAAACTACAAAGTAGATTCAGAAGGAGATTCTTTGGTGTAGATTTCCCAGAATATCTGACCATTGTCTGGGTCATGGAATTGACATTCCAAGTGCAAGTTAGATCATTTCCATTCATGGACATAAGTTAAATGCTACTCCTTTAGGTAATTCGTTTGAAAAATGCTGGTTCTTGAGAACACATTCTTTCTTTCATAGGGCAAATGTTATGCACCCACAGCATAGGGCAGGATACCATAAAAGATATTTGCTCAGAGTTTAATTATCGTACACAAGACTCCAGCAGAGTGATTTCAAAGCCTTTTTGAATGACTGAATATTCACTTTTCTGTGCCCACAGCTGTCTATTCTTATGCTTTATGGAGGCCTTCCATTTTTCTATTTGTCGAAGATATAAAACCACATCTCAAAACCCATGTAAAAATACTATAAAAAGCATACATGATTAATAGAACATTTTCTACATTAACTGTCTTAACCAATTCTATTAAAAGAAATTTTAAAGAATATCTCCCCCCTTTTTTCTCCTTCCAAGTTTTAAGGGGTGTTCCAAATATGGAAGCCTTCTGTCAGAATTCCCTCAGATTGACAGGGTGGCTTTATGATCATGATATAAAAAGACAGAGGTTTCTCCTTTTTCCTCCCAAATTGTTGTTTTAAGTATTTTACAACTAAAAATATGCTTAAGAGCTTGGTACCCTTATGATTATAGAAGTAACATACTTTATCTAAGACCGTATCCACTAAAAAAAAAAACTTCAGGAAATAATCAGGGTGACTTTGTTGCTACACTAACTCACTGCTTGGGGTTCTCCTCTTTCAGTGGCTGCGACCATGTCTGGGGATCACCTCCTCTCTCGTGTAATGTTTTCCTCCACTGTCCCAACTGCTGACCCTTTTGTAGACTTCATTTCACTTATGATAAATTGAAATGACAACTTAACCAAGGCAGTGATGGTCAAGTTTCAAGACACAATATAACATGTTGAGGAGAAACAATCACCAGAGTGCAAGCACTTGTAAGAAGCCCAAGATAAAAGAATCTTGTTTTTTTGGCAAGCCCCATAGATGTTCTGCAATGACGAATGATAGGACTGTTATCTTGACACCATACTCTCCCATGTTGAAACTGTTTATGAGAAACAAACATCATATGAAAAACAGATTGCCAGACACTAAGTAAATCACTATAAAGGGTAGTGAGTCAAGTATTGCCAGTTTTACCCACATTGTCATTGTTATGATGTAACACATTCCTTGAGGCTGATATTGTATCCAAATTTGGGCACAGAAACGTCCTCTTGATCAGTTGGCTGAGATTCTGTACCCTATAATATGTCACATACAGTGACACACACACACACACACACACACACACACACACACACACACACGGATTTGGACACACACCCAACCTGAATTAGGCACAAAGGATAGTCCAGAGAGGATGGAATATTAAAAAGGTGTGCAGAGATTATACAAACTGTAAATTTCAGCCCTTGCCCAGGCAATAAACCCAGTAATCCTCTAAGCTCTGCTAGCAATGATTAATAAACAGTTGGTGTGCTAAACATATGGAAAAATCATCCCATCTGGACCATTTAAAACTAGGACATAGACTTTATCTTTGTTTATTTCATCCTTAGCTAAAAGGCTTATTATGAATTGCAATAATCCAAGAAGCCAACCATGGAAGACAGACAAACTCTTTAGATAAAACCAAAAAAGCAAGTTCTGTAACCGAGGACCAGATGTATTTTTGGGTTTAGCCCTTGTACATATTTAGCCGAGCTTTTCAAGTGGTGAAGATTTGCATGTTTGTTTTGCAATACTAATGAATATGTTTTTGATTTACATTTTAGAAAATGGAAACTTTTATCTTCTTGGGGCTTTGTAACTTAATGACTTCCAGAGGGTGGTTTGTGTCCTCTTTTAACCCTTCACCACGAGAGAAACGTATCTCTTTCAGAAGCCCAGCGCTCTATCTTGTTAAATAAAACCCCTAAGATAATGTGGTTCTTCTGTCTTTTGTTGCCGGAATGGCAAGGGTTGAAGAGCTTTTGACTTTCAATCTAGTGAAAACATATGTAAATGGCAAATTATTTTTAAACTAGCTTTAATGTGAATCTTGGGGGTATAAAGAATGACTCCACAGATGATATTTATATTAGATGAATAAGGACAACTCTTTTGGAAAAACATTGAGAAGTAAGATCTTGAGTATTGGTTCAATTTCTTTGGAGATAAAGATTGTTTTAGGAGGATGAGGAAAATGTCTTCCTGAATTTTTTACTGTTGGAAGATATCCTTAGGAGTTCTTTCTTCCTTAAAGTTTCTTTGAAGATGTTACGTGGAAAAATAAGTAAACACATTTCTCCCCCAAGACTTCCTTTGCTTATAATTTGGATTGGACAAAGACCTTATCAGAAATGGAACAATTTGTCCTTGAGGGATAACAAGAGTATTTTAGAATAAGAGATAACTAGAGCTTTGAACTCTCATTATTTGACAAATTGGTCCGAACAGATAGCTTTTCTTTCAAATTCTTCAGTAGTTTTTTAAAAATAGAATGCGATAGAATAATAAATATGCCCTTAAAAGCTTGTGTTGGGGCCATTAAATATTTTAAATGTTTAACTTTCTGGGACAAACAAGTAAAGGTGTAACATCACACTGAGCGTGAAATGGGGGATGTTGAACATTATTTTTACAGTGATTAACTGCATTGAGGTTCAATGAAAATGTGCCAGTGAGGACCAAGTAGTTGTTTGATAAGGAACTGATGGTGTTTTTATTATGTAATATTGGAAAGGCTTATGATCAAGAGTCCCTAAGCCTGAGTCTTCACATGGGAAATCATTTCACCCCTAGAGAATATTTTTCCCACCCAGACTCTGTTAATAACTAGTTTTAACTTTCCAGAACAGTTTCATAGTGTTGTATTAAAATTGGATACATATTTGCTATGAGTTCTCGGTTAGCAGGCATTTTCTAACCCAATTTCCTTAAACCAAAAAAGGTTGAAATGTGGTGTGAGAATTCCTTATTTTCCCTTAAAAATTCCTCCAAAATTTTCAGTTCCAGTTTATTTTAGGTCCTAGATAAAAACTACCTAAATTAAAAAAAATTGTTTTATTTATTTTGAGAGAGAGAAAAGCAGCAGAGAGGGAGAGAGAGAATCCCAAGTGAGCACTATGCTACGAGCAGGGATTCATCTCACTTAGGGCTTGATCTCAGGATCCGTGAGATTATGACCTGAGCCGAAATCAAGAGTTGGATGCTTAACCGACTGAGCCACCCAGGTGCCTGCTACCTAAACTTATTTTAAAAATAGATACTTTTTCTTATTGCTCAGAATCCAAGTCTAGAAGAACACTTCCTTTATTGTGATATTAACTTATTAGATCTTAGTTTTAAATTGTTTATTAATAATTTAGTTTTATTTTTAATTTTTTCATGTTTATTTATTTTTGAGAGAAAGAAAGACTGTGAGTGGGGGGAGGGGCAGAGAGAGAGGGAGACAGAATCCAAAGCAGGCTCCAGGCTCTGAGCTGTCAGCACAGAGCTCAACATGGGGCTTGAACCCACAAACCGTGAAATCATGACCTGAGCCGAAGTCTGATCCTCAACTGACTGGCCGCCCAGGCCCCCCAATAACTTAGTTCTTAATTTATCCTTCCTCTTCATTTATGATAAAGAGGAAGGGAATGGGTAACTAATTAATTGTGTGAGTGCTATATGCCAGAAAGTTTGTCCCTATTATTTTATCTTCACAAAAGGCCTATAGGTAGATCTTATTACAGGGAGAGAACATCAAAGCTTAGAGAAGCTAACTAATCTGTGTAAGGTCATAGAATCCAGTTAATATTGAGCTAGAATTCAAACTGAATTCTTTGCTTTGCCTAACATCATGCAATTTTAACCCGCCATGTATCTGAGTCACTAATCGCAAATCTTTTTTCTGTTGTTAGTGGTGTTCCTTAAAATTAATATGACCAGCATATCAGGCACCTTGAGTAATGTAAATCTGGGCATAGAAAACCAGCTACTGTGGGATTGCCAGATGAACACTTCAAGAGCGGCTGGTGACAGTTGGGGAAAAATAGAAGGAGACATTGCATAGCTTGGAATAGAACAGTGGGAGCTTTGGCCAATTGTTCTTAGCTGTTGCACAGGGTCCTTCAAGACTCTGATGGGAGTTATAGACCCTCTCCCCAGAAAATTGCATACACACACACACACACACACACACACACCATTTGCTAAAAATGTTAGGAATTTTCAGACTCACTAAAGCTGCTCAGATTGATAGATCCTATGCTGAGTCCTTGGCAGTAGTCCTGGCTATCCTAGAGAATTGTTCATGGACCAGCAGCATCAGCAATTTCTGATAGCTTTTACTAAGACAAGAATCTCAGGCCCACCTCAGACCTACCAAATTAGAATCTGCATTTTACAAAACCTCCAGGTGATTCCCAAGTATATTGAAGTTTGAGAAACATTGGTCTAGGTAAGCAACAGTCAGGTAAGAATGAGGGTAGCATCTTTTTTAATGAGGGGTGTTGAAGAGGTTAGAGGGTAAAGGTCGGGAATATTGTGGTTGAGCAGGAAGACTGAGGACAGTACAAGGTCTCAGATTCATCAGGAAGTGGGGAGATGGCTGGAGGCCGGCCATTCGATTGTTAACTGTGGACATTTGTCATCTTTGGTCATGATGAAGGGGATAAGTGGCATAGGTTGTCTGATTAACCTCAACAACCTATACTTCCTGGGTTTCAAATGACTGAAGCAGTTTTCACACAACTGTCATGCAAAAGTCTTAGTTGAAACAAACGACAGTAGATGGGAAGTGATGAAATTGTAGATTTGACTGTTACGTAGTCACTTAAGCTATTCAATAATGCATTTGTTTTTTCCCTCTTGAATCAGTAAGGTTAATGGATGGGTTTCACATCATGTGGTAAAGTGGTCTGGACTATCATCTTTTAATTAGGCATTTTAGATTGATGTCCACACACTCATCACAGCTTCTGATTCATGCCCATTAGCCCTGGTAGGCAGTTGCAGGAAGTAGCTGAGCAAGATGTCTTGTATATTGCAGCCATTTAGAGTGTTTTCTAACAGGATTGGAACATCAATATGTTTATAGGGACTGACCCTGGCAAGGTTCTCCCTGGGACTGGGATCATCAGGGTTCTTAATGAGAACTCATGTCACCCCACCCAAAATTAGAATTTGAGTCATATAGATGGTGGCCATACAGTTTTTCTCACTTTTTAAGCAGCTTTTAAAGTATGTGCAGCCCTTAGCAAGTATTAATTAACTGTTTTAACCTGAAGACCCCTTTGTGATATGATATCCTACAGCACATGAATGGTTCCAATGTTCTCTTCTGGGCACTTGTTGGGTAAGAAAAGGACTTGAGACCCATGAGATAGTATGACTAAGCAAGGTAAAATATCTCTGGTTAAATATTTCCAGGGACAATGGATTTCTGGAGAAGACACGCCAGTGTTTTCAGTAGCAAAGCAATTTAGTCATTTAACATATATCCATTGAGAACTGGCTCTTCTGCAGGTCTTGTGCGGTGAAGGACATGCAGTTGCGACAAAGACATGTTCCCTACCCTTCAAGAATTCCAGTCAGGTGGAATGAGCATTATGATAGGGGAGGCCAGAGTGCCCTAGAAGAAGGATATCCTGAACCAAGTTTGTTGGGACAGCAAAGGCTTCCCAGGAAGAAGTAAAGGAAGGAGGAAGTAATTTCGAAGCTCATATTTGAATGGGTAATGAGGTGGAAGTGTGCCCAGGTAGAGGGAATGGGATGTACAAGGGCTCGGAGGTGAGAGGAAGGATGACACTATCAGACCATAATGGTGTCTTGCCTGGGGATCTGGAATATAACTTTGGAGCTTGAAGAGGTCTTTCAGGTCATCTAGGCTAAGCCACCCAAGATGCCTTAACACTCTTTGTTTCTTGAGCACCTCCTGTGATGGAAAGCTTCCCAAGAATGTCTATTGTTCTTTAGCACCTCTAATGAAGTCCTTCCACAGGAGGAAGAGAAATCCACCTTCTGCTTCCCATCGCTGGTCCTCGTTCTGTGCTTTTTGACAATTTGTAGCTTCTCCAGTGGTTAACAGTCACTGGCCAGTGCCCCCCACCCCTCCATCTCTTTGGCAACAAAATGCTGAAGGAGACAAGGCAGAGTCAAGTTGGACAAGTCATACCGGCAGCAAATACTTGTACTTCATGCATTAAAAACTTACAATATCCCTAAACTGCAGTTTTATATAAGCTCTCAGTCAATCACATTTCATGGGGGAGGTGAGGAGGCCAAATATTTGGCTTAAGGAGCTCACATTATTAAGATTATATTAAGGATTCAATTTTGTGCAAGCCTTCCTGTAAATTTCCCCTTCTCATCCACCCAGTCTCATACCATGCCACTGTTGAGTTGGCTTGAATTGTCAGCACACCTGTACTTTTTAATGATTATGGCTAACCCTCAGTGCCAGCTGGAGAGAAAGGTCACATTTCATGGTGGTGTAATTGGAGAAGTGTTTCTTAAGAATAGAGGTAGCAAAGCCTTGCTGGAAAGTTTGAGAACACAGACGTATTCAGAAGCCACTACCTTTGGTAGTGAATCATTTCTTAAATAACCGATTGGACCTTGATTTTTTATTGTGGCTGCTCCCTTATACAGCTAGAGGATTAAGTTAGCAGGCAGAATTAGATATGTATAGAACCCCAAGTAGAAAGTGAGTTGGAAGAGAGGAAAGAGTTGCAGGTAATTGGGTCCAGTGTGTAATATGGGATCCATAACACACTTTCACACCTTCACATATGAAAGGATGATTTTCCTCAGCAAGTGGCCCTGAATCATCTCTATTAGTTAAAGCCGTGTTTGCCGTTCTAATAATAAAAAAGTAACTTACTTCTGTAGCCAGCCTGTTCCTTAGTGTAGTCTGTTGATGGGATGCAGACACTGGTAAGCATTGTTATAGTGCCTTTTAGACTTAAAAAAAAAGAGTCTCTCTCTATATACAATGCTTAAGTTATACAAATGAACTTCGTTTGAAAAGAGATGAAGTGACATCTCAAAGATGAAAAATGCATAGCATCTGAGTTTAGAAAATGTTAGCTTCATTTGTGGCAACACAGTGAAAATATCCAAGATCTAATCTTAAAATAAAACTTGGCTCTAAGAGACATGTGTAATAAATTAGCAGATTAAAGTTGTTTACACCTTTGGCGTTTTTAATCTCATATTTCTGCTTTAAATAGCTTTCTTGGCAATTACATTCTAGTTTTTTTTCACCATGTAATTCTAAAAGTTGCCTATTGGACACATTTTCAATATTTATCTTTACCATTTCTTTCTCACTCTCTGACTTGGAGATGATTATTGGTTAATGATAGTTGATAAAAAACTCTATGTTTGATTTACTTTTTAAAAAATGTTTATTCAGTTTTTTTTTTTTTTTTTGAGAGACAGAGAGCTTGAGGGAGGGTAGGGCAGAGAGAGAGAGGGGAGACACAGAATCTGTAGCAACCTCCAGGCTGTCAGTGCAGAGCCTGATGCGGGGCCTGAACTCACAAACCATGAGATCATGACCTGAGCCAAAGTCAGCCACTTAACCGACTGAGCCACCCGGGCTTCCCTGATTTACTTTTTATATGAATATAGTAGGTGCTACCTTGATACTCTGAAGTAATAAATATTTAAATTAATTCAGCACATTTATGTTTTAACTGATTAATCTATTTTTAATTCAACACATTTAAAGAAGTATTTATTTGGGTCTCTAGTGAGCTAGATATGGTGCTACATCATATGGAAGGTATCAAACTGAGGGACACATTCTCCAGGCCCTCAGGGGCCTTACAATCTTGTAGACAATTTAGGACAAATACTCAGATGAGTAAAGTATGATGGAAGGACCATGAATGAAATTCAGAGAGAGCACTGTGAATTCAAAGGAGGGAAATGTAACATTATTACATGCTAAAAATTTAAGAGATTTTCTTAATATTCAGGTATCTCCATCAGATACTTTCTTAAGGAGACTTTTTTGACCTCTCCTAAAATGGGTATGCTTTCCTTGTTCTTAAAGATCTCTAGATGTTTCCTTAAAAAAAAACATATTTATTGAGGTATATTTCACATACTATAGTATCCACACATGTGGATACACCCATCTGTATGTTTCCTTGTATGTGTGTATTTGTGTGTGTGAGGTGTATGTACAAGTGTGCATGCACGTGTGTGCACTGGACTAATCTAAATCTGGGCTTCCTGGAACACACTACTCTCCCTGCAGCCTCCCCTACTGGCAGCTCTGCTCCTCCCTCACCCCTTGCACACTGGATGCATTTGGGTGTCTTCCTAGTTCACCATTTCCATTTCCAGGCCATTCATTCTCCCTCCCTCTTGCCTAAAACCCTGCAGCTTTGACTCTCTTGTCATTAGACAACCCCAGCCACCGCCCTCTTTGTTGCAGTCTTCTGTAGACCCCTCAGATCACTCCTGTCCACCTGTTGAAGACTTTCACCCTGGCTCACTGTCATGTTCTACTTTCTTCATCCTCCCTTGTATTATTTTAAAAAATGTTTATTTATTTTTGAGAGGGAGAGATAGAGCAGGGGAGGGACAGAGAGAGAGGAGGACAGATGATCTGAAGCGGGCTCTGTGCTGACAGGCAACAGCCTGGTGTGGGGCTCAAACTCACAACTGCAAGATCACAACCTGGGACAAAGTCAGATGCTTAACTGACTGAGCCACCAGGCATCCCATCCTCCCTTGTTTTATTTATTTATTTATTTATTTATTTATTTATTTATTTATTTATTTATTTATTATTTATTTAAAATAAAAAAAAATGTTTCTTTTTCAGAGAGAAAGAGACAGAGCATGAATGAGGGAGGGGCAGAGAGAGGAGACACAGAATTAGAAGTAGGCTCCAGGCTCTGAGCTGTCAGCACAGAGCCCAGTGTGGGACTTGAACTCATGAATGGTGAGATCATGACCTGAGCCGGTCAGGTACTTAACTGACTGAGCTACCCAGGCACCTCTCCATCCTCTCTTGTTTCAATATCTAAATGGTACTTCCAATATCCTGGTTCCTCTATTCCTTGAACTCCTTCCCTCCAGTGATTTCATTCTACACTGATTTTCCTAACCCACTACCCCAACCCCTCCTTCCCAGGGTTATACTAGACATCATGCGACCCACCCATAATTTCAATTTCAATGACCTCACCATCTGACCCCCTTTCTTCATCTATTGAACTTGGTTCCTCTAACAGCCTGGTTCTCAACCAAAACAGTACAGAGAGCCTTTGGTTCTCAACCAAAACAGTACAGTCATTACAACCATTACCCTGCTGTCCCTCTCAATTCTCTTGCCCCTCTTCCTTATACTGATGTGGCAAAACCCCAAACTTGCTTAAATAGAACTCTGCCAATTCTATGCCTGTACCCATGCATTGATGTGGCTGGAAAATACACACATGAACATAGTGGCCACGAACCTTATGTGAATATCTAATGCTTCCCAGAAATCATACCACATTTCTTCATTTATTCATCCTGCTGTTCTGACAACTATTTTATACCTTTTCTTTTCTTTTAAAACCTCTAATACCTCTATGTCACCGGAGATGGCTTTGTCACTGAAAACACAGAAGCAAAAGGTAACTTCCCACAGACACGACCACATTCACTTGCCTCCCAGCACCTGTTGTGATCCATTCTCCCATTACTAACATTCTCCTGTTACTACAGAGAGGAAATGTCCATGCTCCTATCTAAGGACAGCCACTCCATGTGTGTGCTGAATTCTATTTCCTCCAACTACTCAAGGATATTGCCTCTGCAATTCTCTTTCTCATATCAATAATTTCTCTGCTCTCCTAGGTTACCATCCCCAGCATATAAATATACAGTTATTTCTCTGAAAAAAGCCTTCATCATGTCAAATAAACTGTTTTCCTCAATGTTGCCACATTGCTAAATCCATCGGTCAACTTTCAGTGGCTACACTTGACCCATCAGAAATGTTGGACACAGTGATCACTTCCTTCTCCTTGAAACTGTTTTACTGTTTTTTTCACTTGGCTTCCAAGATACTCATATTCCAGGTCTTTTGATGTCATCACGTTTGATGTCCTCCTGTTTCCTTTGCATATTCCTCTGCATGTCCCCAACATCTAGCGGGCTTAGCTCGTGGCTCTCTTAACTTCCCTGCACCCACACTCTTGGTGCTCTCATTTAATTTTATGACTCTACGTATTGCCAATATACTGACAGCACTTAAATTTATATTTGCAACTCCAACCTGTCTATGAGCTCCAGATTTGTATGTCCAAAAGACTCCTGTGCATCTCTCCTTGGATGTCTAATAGACACCTCAAGTGGAACATCCCTACAAGTGCACTTCTGATCCTTCCTCCCCAAAGTGCTCCACCTTCAGGGTCTTCGATCTTGACCAATGACAGTTCCATCCCCCCAGTTGCTCAGGCCAAAATGCTTGGAGTCATCTTTAACTCTCATGCCCCACATCCATTCTGTCAGCAAATATCATTGACTCTTCCTTCAAAATATATCGAGACTCTTGATACTTTTTCCACCTTCCCCTCTGAAGGTGATGGTCCAGGCCATGATCATCTTTTATAGACATTGTTGCAATAAACTTCTAAGTCAACTCTCCACTTCCACTTTTGCCTCCCTTTAGTCTCTGCTTAAAAATACCATTTAGGCGCACCTGGATGGCTCAGTCGGTTAAGCCTCCAGCTCTTGATTTTGGCTCCGGTCATGAACTCATGGTTCATGGGTTCAAGCCTTGCGTTGGTCTCTGCACTGACAGTGTGGAGCTTGCTTGGGATTCTCTCTTTCTCTCTCTCTCTCTGTCCCTCCCCTGCACCTGCTCTCTCTCTCAAAAATAAATAAACTTAAAAAAAAAAGAAAACACCACTCATATTCCTTTAAATTTTAAGATGATGTTATTCTTGTTCAAAAAAAATTCCAGTGGCTCTGCATCTGATGCAAAAGAAAGGCCAAGGTCCTTATAGTGACCCACAAGACCTTACCCAAACTGTCCACTCCTGTTCCACATTGAGCTCTCTGCATGCTACTTTTCTGCCCCTACTCTCTCCTGGTCAGCCGCATCCCAGCACTCTGGATATCCTCCTGGCTCAAGACCTTTATTCCTGTATTCCATCTACCTAGAAATATTTCTTTCCTTCACTTGCTTCCTCACTTCTTTCAAATCTTTGCTCAAACATCACCTTCTAAATGAAGTCTTCCTTGACTGCTAAGGTGAAGCCTATGTGGTCACATGAAAGTCTGACTATCTTGTAGGTGCCCTCTCCAGAGACGTGATTGTCAAAGCCTACCTCCCCTGTTAAACTTCTCCTTCCCCATCATTTCTCAGGGGACTATTCAAAGGAAACCAGATAGAACTGAAAGACTGACTTCCTGAGTTGAGGGAAAGAAGATGTGGGGTCCGACAGGAGGACAGAAGGGGATGAAGTGACTCAGGCAGGCATAGGGAGAGGGGAGGAAAGCAGGTCCAAAAGGAGGAGGTTTGCTTCTCTGGAGACTGGCTGACCTATGTGAGTGGGCTCCTGTTTAAAAGATCAACCCAAGCCTTCCTTTCAACTCAGAGCATACCCCTACATCTCTGGGCAT